>NC_133134.1:84207433-84903709 GCF_048418815.1 Hemitrygon akajei
TAGGAAGGTGGGGAGAGTCGGTAGGAAGGTGGAGAGAGTCGGTAGGAAGGGGGAGATTCGGTAGGAAGGTGGGGAGAGTCGGTAGGAAGGGGGAGAGTCGGTAGGAAGGGGGAGATTCGGTAGGAAGGGGGAGAGTCAGTAGGAAGGGGGAGATTCGGTAGGAAGGGGGAGAGTCGGTAGGAAGGTGGGGAGAGTCTGTAGGAAGGGGGAGATTCGGTAGGAAGGTGGGGAGATTCGGTAGGAAGGTGGGGAGAGTCGGTAGGAAGGGGGAGAGTCTGTAGGAAGGGGGAGATTCGGTAGGAAGGTGGGGAGAGTCGGTAGGAAGGGGGAGAGTCGGTAGGAAGGTGGAGAGAGTCGGTAGGAAGGGGGAGAGTCTGTAGGAAGGGGGAGATTCGGTAGGAAGGTGGGGAGAGTCGGTAGGAAGGTGGAGAGAGTCGGTAGGAAGGGGGAGAGTCTGTAGGAAGGTGGGGAGAGTCGGTAGGAAGGGGGAGATTCGGTAGGAAGGTGGGGAGAGTCGGTAGGAAGGGGGAGAGTCTGTAGGAAGGGGGAGAGTCGGTAGGAAGGTGGGGAGAGTCGGTAGGAAGGGGGAGAGTCGGTAGGAAGGGGGAGAGTCGGTAGGAAGGTGGAGAGAGTCGGTAGGAAGGGGGAGAGTCTGTAGGAAGGGGGAGATTCGGTAGGAAGGTGGGGAGAGTCGGTAGGAAGGTGGAGAGAGTCGGTAGGAAGGGGGAGATTCGGTAGGAAGGGGGAGAGTCTGTAGGAAGGGGGAGAGTCGGTAGGAAGGGGGAGAGTCGGTAGGAAGGGGGAGATTCGGTAGGAAGGGGGAGAGTCTGTAGGAAGGTGGGGAGAGTCGGTACGAAGGGGGAGAGTCGGTAGGAAGGGGGAGATTCGGTAGGAAGGGGGAGAGTCGGTAGGAAGGGGGAGAGTCTGTAGGAAGGTGGGGAGAGTCGGTACGAAGGGGGAGAGTCAGTAGGAAGGGGGAGATTCGGTAGGAAGGGGGAGAGTCGGTAGGAAGGTGGGGAGAGTCTGTAGGAAGGGGGAGATTCGGTAGGAAGGTGGGGAGATTCGGTAGGAAGGTGGGGAGAGTCGGTAGGAAGGTGGAGAGAGTCGGTAGGAAGGGGGAGAGTCTGTAGGAAGGGGGAGATTCGGTAGGAAGGTGGGGAGAGTCGGTAGGAAGGTGGAGAGAGTCGGTAGGAAGGGGGAGAGTCTGTAGGAAGGGGGAGATTCGGTAGGAAGGTGGGGAGAGTCGGTAGGAAGGTGGAGAGAGTCGGTAGGAAGGGGGAGAGTCTGTAGGAAGGGGGAGAGTCGGTAGGAAGGTGGGGAGAGTATGTAGGAAGGGGGAGAGTCGGTAGGAAGGGGGAGAGTCTGTAGGAAGGGGGAGATTCGGTAGGAAGGTGGGGAGAGTCGGTAGGAAGGGGGAGAGTCGGTAGGAAGGGGGAGAGTCGATAGGAAGGGGGAGAGTCGGTAGGAAGGTGGGGAGATTCGGTAGGAAGGGGGAGATTCGGTAGGAAGGTGGAGAGAGTCGGTAGGAAGGGGGAGAGTCTGTAGGAAGGGGGAGATTCGGTAGGAAGGTGGGGAGAGTCGGTAGGAAGGTGGAGAGAGTCGGTAGGAAGGTGGAGAGTCGGTAGGAAGGGGGAGAGTCTGTAGGAAGGGGGAGATTCGGTAGGAAGGTGGAGAGTCGGTAGGAAGGTGGAGAGTCGGTAGGAAGGGGGAGAGTCTGTAGGAAGGGGGAGATTCGGTAGGAAGGTGGGGAGAGTCTGTAGGAAGGGGGAGAGTCGGTAGGAAGGTGGGGAGAGTCTGTAGGAAGGGGGAGATTCGGTAGGAAGGTGGGGAGATTCGGTAGGAAGGGGGAGATTCGGTAGGAAGGTGGGGAGAGTCGGTAGGAAGGTGGAGAGAGTCGGTAGGAAGGGGGAGAGTCTGTAGGAAGGGGGAGATTCGGTAGGAAGGTGGGGAGAGTCAGTAGGAAGGGGGAGAGTCGGTAGGAAGGGGGAGAGTCGGTAGGAAGGTGGGGAGATTCGGTAGGAAGGTGGGGAGAGTCGGTAGGAAGGTGGAGAGAGTCGGTAGGAAGGTGGGGAGAGTCAGTAGGAAGGTGGGGAGAGTCGGTAGGAAGGTGGGGAGAGTCGGTAGGAAGGGGGAGAGTCGGTAGGAAGGTGGAGAGAGTCGGTAGGAAGGGGGAGAGTCTGTAGGAAGGGGGAGAGTCGGTAGGAAGGGGGAGAGTCGGTAGGAAGGTGGGGAGAGTATGTAGGAAGGGGGAGAGTCGGTAGGAAGGTGGGGAGAGTATGTAGGAAGGGGGAGATTCGGTAGGAAGGTGGGGAGAGTCGGTAGGAAGGGGGAGAGTCTGTAGGATGGGGGAGATTCGGTAGGAAGGTGGGGAGATTCGGTAGGAAGGTGGGGAGAGTCGGTAGGAAGGGGGAGAGTCTGTAGGAAGGGGGAGATTCGGTAGGAAGGGGGAGAGTCGGTAGGAAGGGGGAGATTCGGTAGGAAGGTGGGGAGAGTCGGTAGGAAGGGGGAGAGTCTGTAGGATGGGGGAGATTCGGTAGGAAGGTGGGGAGATTCGGTAGGAAGGTGGGGAGAGTCGGTAGGAAGGGGGAGAGTCTGTAGGAAGGGGGAGAGTCGGTAGGAAGGTGGGGAGAGTCGGTAGGAAGGTGGAGAGAGTCGGTAGGAAGGGGGAGAGTCTGTAGGAAGGGGGAGATTCGGTAGGAAGGTGGGGAGAGTCGGTAGGAAGGGGGAGATTCGGTAGGAAGGTGGGGAGAGTCGGTAGGAAGGGGGAGAGTCGGTAGGAAGGGGGAGAGTCGGTAGGAAGGGGGAGAGTCGGTAGGAAGTGGGAGAGTCGGTAGGAAGGGGGAGAGTCTGTAGGAAGGGGGAGATTCGGTAGGAAGGTGGGGAGAGTCGGTAGGAAGGTGGAGAGAGTCGGTAGGAAGGGGGAGAGTCTGTAGGAAGGGGGAGATTCGGTAGGAAGGGGGAGATTCGGTAGGAAGGGGGAGAGTCGGTAGGAATGGGGAGAGTCGGTAGGAAGGTGGGGAGAGTCGGTAGGAAGGGGGAGAGTCGGTAGGAAGGTGGGGAGAGTCGGTAGGAAGGTGGGGAGAGTCGGTAGGAAGGGGGAGAGTCGGTAGGAAGGTGGGGAGAGTCGGTAGGAAGGGGGAGAGTCGGTAGGAAGGTGGGGAGAGTCGGTAGGAAGGTGGGGAGAGTCGGTAGGAATGGGGAGAGTCGGTAGGAAGGTGGGGAGAGTCGGTAGGAAGGTGGGGAGAGTCGGTAGGAAGGGGGAGAGTCGGTAGGAAGGTGGAGAGTCGGTAGGAAGATGGGGAGAGTCGGTAGGAAGGTGGGGAGAGTCGGTAGGAAGGTGGGGAGAGTATGTAGGAAGGGGGAGATTCGGTAGGAAGGTCGGGAGAGTCGGTAGGAAGGGGGAGAGTCTGTAGGAAGGGGGAGATTCGGTAGGAAGGGGGAGAGTGGGTAGGAAGGTGGGGAGAGTCGGTAGGAAGGGGGAGAGTCGGTAGGAAGGGGGAGAGTCTGTAGGAAGGTGGGGAGAGTCGGTAGGAAGGTGGGGAGAGTCTGTAGGAAGGTGGGGAGAGTCTGTAGGAAGGGGGAGATTCGGTAGGAAGGGGGAGAGTCTGTAGGAAGGTGGGGAGAGTCGGTAGGAAGGGGGAGAGTGGGTAGGAAGGTGGGGAGAGTCGGTAGGAAGGTGGAGAGTCGGTAGGAAGGGGGAGAGTCGGTAGGAAGGGGGAGAGCCGGTAGGAAGGGGGAGAGTCGGTAGGAAGGGGGAGAGTCGGTAGGAAGGGGGAGAGCCGGTAGGAAGGGGGAGAGTCGGTAGGAAGGGGGAGAGTCGGTAGGAAGGTGGGGAGAGTCGGTAGGAAGGGGGAGAGTCGGTAGGAAGGGGGAGAGTCGGTAGGAAGGGGGAGAGTCGGTAGGAAGGTGGGGAGAGTCGGTAGGAAGATGGGGAGAGTCGGTAGGAAGGGGGAGAGTCTGTAGGAAGGGGGAGAGTCTGTAGGAAGGTGGGGAGAGTCGGTAGGAAGGGGGAGAGTCGGTAGGAAGGGGGAGAGCCGGTAGGAAGGGGGAGAGTCGGTAGGAAGGGGGAGAGTCGGTAGGAAGGTGGGGAGAGTCGGTAGGAAGGGGGAGAGTCGGTAGGAAGGGGGAGAGTCGGTAGGAAGGTGGGGAGAGTCTGTAGGAAGGTGGGGAGTCGGTAGGAAGGGGGAGAGTCGGTAGGAAGGTGGGGAGAGTCGGTAGGAAGGGGGAGAGTCGGTAGGAAGGGGGAGAGTCGGTAGGAAGGTGGGGAGTCGGTAGGAAGGGGGAGAGTCGGTAGGAAGGTGGGGAGAGTCTGTAGGAAGGGGGAGATTCGGTAGGAAGGGGGAGATTCGGTAGGAAGGGGGAGAGTCTGTAGGAAGGGGGAGATTCGGTAGGAAGGTGGGGAGATTCGGTAGGAAGGGGGAGAGTCGGTAGGAAGGTGGGGAGAGTCTGTAGGAAGGTGGGGAGTCGGTAGGAAGGGGGAGATTCGGTAGGAAGGGGGAGAGTCGGTAGGAAGGTGGGGAGAGTCGGTAGGAAGGTGGGGAGAGTCGGTAGGAAGGGGGAGATTCGGTAGGAAGGGGGAGAGTCGGTAGTAAGGGGGAGATTCGGTAGGAAGGGGGAGAGTCGGTAGGAAGGGGGAGATTCGGTAGGAAGGGGGAGAGTCGGTAGGAAGGTGGGGAGAGTCTGTAGGAAGGGGGAGATTCGGTAGGAAGGTGGGGAGAGTCGGTAGGAAGGTGGGGAGAGTCGGTAGGAAGGTGGGGAGAGTCGGTAGGAAGGGGGAGATTCGGTAGGAAGGTGGGGAGAGTCGGTAGGAAGGTGGGGAGATTCGGTAGGAAGGGGGAGAGTCGGTAGGAAGGGGGAGATTCGGTAGGAAGGGGGAGAGTCGGTAGGAAGGGGGAGAGTCGATAGGAAGGTGGGGAGAGTCGGTAGGAAGGGGGAGAGTCGGTAGGAAGGGGGAGATTCGGTAGGAAGGGGGAGAGTCGGTAGGAAGGGGGAGATTCGGTAGGAAGGGGGAGAGTCGGTAGGAAGGGGGAGATTCGGTAGGAAGGGGGAGAGTCGGTAGGAAGGGGGAGAGTCGGTAGGAAGGGGGAGAGTCGATAGGAAGGGGGAGATTCGGTAGGAAGGGGGAGAGTCGGTAGGAAGGGGGAGAGTCGGTAGGAAGGGGGAGATTCGGTAGGAAGGGGGAGAGTCGGTAGGAAGGGGGAGAGTCGATAGGAAGGTGGGGAGAGTCGGTAGGAAGGGGGAGATTCGTTAGGAAGGGGGAGAGTCGGTAGGAAGGGGGAGATTCGGTAGGAAGGGGGAGAGTCGGTAGGAAGGGGGAGATTCGGTAGGAAGGGGGAGATTCGGTAGGAAGGGGGAGAGTCTGTAGGAAGGGGGAGAGTCGATAGGAAGGTGGGGAGAGTCGGTAGGAAGGGGGAGATTCGGTAGGAAGGGGGAGAGTCGGTAGGAAGGGGGAGATTCGGTAGGAAGGGGGAGAGTCGGTAGGAAGGGGGAGAGTCGGTAGGAAGGTGGGGAGAGTCTGTAGGATGGGGGAGATTCGGTAGGAAGGTGGGGAGATTCGGTAGGAAGGTGGGGAGAGTCGGTAGGAAGGGGGAGAGTCTGTAGGAAGGGGGAGAGTCGGTAGGAAGGTGGGGAGAGTCGGTAGGAAGGTGGAGAGAGTCGGTAGGAAGGGGGAGAGTCTGTAGGAAGGGGGAGATTCGGTAGGAAGGTGGGGAGAGTCGGTAGGAAGGGGGAGATTCGGTAGGAAGGTGGGGAGAGTCGGTAGGAAGGGGGAGAGTCGGTAGGAAGGGGGAGAGTCGGTAGGAAGGGGGAGAGTCGGTAGGAAGTGGGAGAGTCGGTAGGAAGGGGGAGAGTCTGTAGGAAGGGGGAGATTCGGTAGGAAGGTGGGGAGAGTCGGTAGGAAGGTGGAGAGAGTCGGTAGGAAGGGGGAGAGTCTGTAGGAAGGGGGAGATTCGGTAGGAAGGGGGAGATTCGGTAGGAAGGGGGAGAGTCGGTAGGAATGGGGAGAGTCGGTAGGAAGGTGGGGAGAGTCGGTAGGAAGGGGGAGAGTCGGTAGGAAGGTGGGGAGAGTCGGTAGGAAGGTGGGGAGAGTCGGTAGGAAGGGGGAGAGTCGGTAGGAAGGTGGGGAGAGTCGGTAGGAAGGTGGGGAGAGTCGGTAGGAAGGGGGAGATTCGGTAGGAAGGGGGAGAGTCGGTAGTAAGGGGGAGATTCGGTAGGAAGGGGGAGAGTCGGTAGGAAGGGGGAGATTCGGTAGGAAGGGGGAGAGTCGGTAGGAAGGTGGGGAGAGTCGGTAGGAAGGTGGGGAGAGTCGGTAGGAAGGTGGGGAGAGTCGGTAGGAAGGTGGGGAGAGTCGGTAGGAAGGGGGAGATTCGGTAGGAAGGTGGGGAGAGTCGGTAGGAAGGTGGGGAGATTCGGTAGGAAGGGGGAGAGTCGGTAGGAAGGGGGAGATTCGGTAGGAAGGGGGAGAGTCGGTAGGAAGGGGGAGAGTCGATAGGAAGGTGGGGAGAGTCGGTAGGAAGGGGGAGATTCGGTAGGAAGGGGGAGAGTCGGTAGGAAGGGGGAGATTCGGTAGGAAGGGGGAGAGTCGGTAGGAAGGGGGAGATTCGGTAGGAAGGGGGAGAGTCGGTAGGAAGGGGGAGAGTCGGTAGGAAGGGGGAGAGTCGATAGGAAGGGGGAGATTCGGTAGGAAGGGGGAGAGTCGGTAGGAAGGGGGAGAGTCGGTAGGAAGGGGGAGATTCGGTAGGAAGGGGGAGAGTCGGTAGGAAGGGGGAGAGTCGATAGGAAGGTGGGGAGAGTCGGTAGGAAGGGGGAGATTCGTTAGGAAGGGGGAGAGTCGGTAGGAAGGGGGAGATTCGGTAGGAAGGTGGAGAGAGTCGGTAGGAAGGGGGAGAGTCGGTAGGAAGGGGGAGATTCGGTAGGAAGGGGGAGATTCGGTAGGAAGGGGGAGAGTCTGTAGGAAGGGGGAGAGTCGATAGGAAGGTGGGGAGAGTCGGTAGGAAGGGGGAGAGTCGGTAGGAAGGGGGAGATTCGGTAGGAAGGGGGAGAGTCGGTAGGAAGGTGGGGAGAGTCGGTAGGAAGGGGGAGAGTCGGTAGGAAGGGGGAGATTCGGTAGGAAGGGGGAGAGTCGGTAGGAAGGTGGGGAGAGTCGGTAGGAAGGGGGAGATTCGGTAGGAAGGGGGAGATTCGGTAGGAAGGGGGAGAGTCGATAGGAAGGTGGGGAGAGTCGGTAGGAAGGGGGAGATTCGGTAGGAAGGGGGAGAGTCGGTAGGAAGGGGGAGAGTCGATAGGAAGGTGGGGAGATTCGGTAGGAAGGGGGAGAGTCGGTAGGAAGGGGGAGAGTCGGTAGGAAGGGGGAGAGTCGGTAGGAAGGGGGAGAGTCGGTAGGAAGGTGGGGAGATTCGGTAGGAAGGGGGAGAGTCGGTAGGAAGGGGGAGAGTCGGTAGGAAGGGGGAGAGTCGGTAGGAAGGGGGAGAGTCGGTAGGAAGGGGGAGATTCGGTAGGAAGGGGGAGAGTCGGTAGGAAGGGGGAGAGTCTGTAGGAAGGTGGGGAGAGTCGGTAGGAAGGGGGAGAGTCGGTAGGAAGGGGGAGAGTCGGTAGGAAGGGGGAGAGTCGGTAGGAAGGGGGAGAGTCGGTAGGAATGGGGAGAGCCAGTAGGAAGGGGGAGAGTCGGTAGGAAGGGGGAGAGTCGGTAGGAAGGGGGAGAGTCGGTAGGAAGGTGGGGAGAGTCGGTAGGAAGGGGGAGAGTCGGTAGGAAGGGGGAGAGTCGGTAGGAAGGGGGAGAGTCGGTAGGAAGGGGGAGAGTCGGTAGGAATGGGGAGAGCCAGTAGGAAGGGGGAGAGTCGGTAGGAAGGGGGAGAGTCGGTAGGAAGGGGGAGAGTCGGTAGGAAGGGGGAGAGTCGGTAGGAAGGTGGGGAGAGTCGGTATGAAGGTGGGGAGAGTCGGTAGGAAGGTGGGGAGAGTCGGTAGGAAGGGGGAGAGTCGGTAGGAAGGGGGAGAGTCGGTATGAAGGGGGAGATTCGGTAGGAAGGGGGAGAGTCGGTAGGAAGGGGGAGAGTCTGTAGGAAGGTGGGGAGAGTCGGTAGGAAGGTGGGGAGAGTCGGTAGGAAGGGGGAGAGTCGGTAGGAAGGGGGAGAGTCGGTATGAAGGGGGAGATTCGGTAGGAAGGGGGAGATTCGGTAGGAAGGGGGAGAGTCGGTAGGAAGGGGGAGATTCGGTAGGAAGGGGGAGAGTCGGTATGAAGGGGGAGATTCGGTAGGAAGGTGGGGAGAGTCGGTAGGAAGGTGGGGAGAGTCGGTAGGAAGGGGGAGAGTCGGTAGGAAGGTGGGGAGATTCGGTAGGAAGGTGGGGAGAGTCGGTAGGAAGGGGGAGATTCGGTAGGAAGGTGGGGAGAGTCGATAGGAAGGTGGGGAGATTCGGTAGGAAGGGGGAGAGTCGGTAGGAAGGGGGAGAGTCGGTAGGAAGGTGGGGAGAGTCGATAGGAAGGTGGGGAGATTCGGTAGGAAGGGGGAGAGTCGGTAGGAAGGGGGAGAGTCGGTAGGAAGGTGGGGAGAGTCGGTAGGAAGGGGGAGAGTCGGTAGGAAGGGGGAGAGTCGGTAGGAAGGGGGAGAGTCGGTAGGAAGGTGGGGAGATTCGGTAGGAAGGTGGGGAGAGTCGGTAGGAAGGGGGAGATTCGGTAGGAAGGGGGAGATTCGGTAGGAATGGGGAGAGTCGGTAGGAAGGGGGAGAGTCGGTAGGAAGGTGGGGAGAGTCGGTAGGAAGGGGGAGATTCGGTAGGAAGGGGGAGAGTCGGTAGGAAGGGGGAGATTTGGTAGGAATGGGGAGAGTCAGTAGGAAGGGGGAGAGTCGGTAGGAAGGGGGAGAGTCGGTAGGAAGGGGGAGATTCGGTAGGAAGGGGGAGATTCGGTAGGAAGGGGGAGAGTCGGTAGGAAGGGGGAGATTCGGTAGGAAGGGGGAGATTCGGTAGGAAGGGGGAGAGTCGGTAGGAAGGGGGAGATTCGGTAGGAAGGGGGAGATTCGATAGGAAGGGGGAGAGTCGGTAGGAAGGGGGAGAGTCGGTAGGAAGGGGGAGATTTGGTAGGAATGGGGAGAGTCAGTAGGAAGGGGGAGAGTCGGTAGGAAGGGGGAGAGTCGGTAGGAAGGGGGAGATTCGGTAGGAAGGGGGAGAGTCGGTAGGAAGGGGGAGAGTCGGTAGGAAGGGGGAGATTCGGTAGGAAGGGGGAGAGTCGGTAGGAAGGGGGAGATTCGGTAGGAAGGTGGGGAGAGTCGGTAGGAAGGGGGAGAGTCGGTAGGAAGGTGGGGAGAGTCGGTAGGAAGGGGGAGAGTCGGTAGGAAGGGGGAGATTCGGTAGGAAGGGGGAGATTCGGTAGGAAGGGGGAGAGTCGGTAGGAAGGTGGGGAGAGTCGGTAGGAAGGTGGAGAGTCGGTAGGAAGGTGGGGAGAGTCGGTAGGAAGGGGGAGATTCGGTAGGAAGGGGGAGATTCGGTAGGAAGGGGGAGATTCGGTAGGAATGGGGAGAGCCAGTAGGAATGTGGGCAGAGCAGAATGAGACACTGTGATAATTAGTTTGTTATAGCCCCATGATCGAAGTATAGTGAAAAGCTTCTACTGTCCAGACAGTCATCCCATTAATAAGTACATCGCATCGCAGTTGTAGAAAGGGAAGGTAAACGGAGAGTGCAGTGTAGGCAGACAAAAGAAGCAGCAGGCCACAGCAAGGTGACTGGGAGATCAGGAGATCATCTTCTGGTGTGTGAGAGGTCTGTTAACAGCAGCATAGAAGCTGACCTTCAGCCTGGTGCTTCACCATTTTGTATCTGTTCAATGGGAGGGGAGAACGTCCGTGGTGGGAGGGGTTGAGTTAGAAGCAGTGGTATTCTGTGAGGGACAGGCTTGGCATGGCTGTAATTCCCCGAACTGTTCACGGGAGCCACGCTGGGCTGTAGTGTCTCCTTGGCTACACTTGCCCTTGTGGGAAAATTGCCCTCCCAGTTAGTAACAGATCTCAGCCTCTCTCACCAGCCCAGTGAGATCGGCCCAGTCCATCACAGGCAAAGTCCTCCTCACCACTAAGCAGTCTCCAACGTCAGGACCCCACCACCCAGGCCATGCTCCCTTCTTGCTGCTGTCATCGGGCAGGAGGTACAGGAGCCTCAGGTCCCACACCACCAGGTTCAGGAACAGTTATTACCCCTCAGCCATCAGGCTCCTGAACCGGTGTGAATAACTTCACTGAACCGACTCCACAACCCATGGATCAATTTCAAGGACTCCACAACTCCCGTTCTCAATATTATTTAATTATTTATCTGTCTGCTTGCTCGTTTATTTTTATTATTGTTGTGTTTTTGTTCTGTGTTTGTACACAAATAGTCTCTTTTGCATATTGTTTGTATTTCATTGATTCTTGAATGCCCACAAGAAAATGGGTCTCAGGGTAGTACCTGGCGAGATTGTTACCAAGTTGTCTCTGAGCTTCCAGCCTCACCAGGCCCTGCTCGCTTTGGCTGGGACCGGGCCTTGCTGAGGCCTGAGCTAGAACGAGAGGCTGGACAAACTCGGGTTGTTCTCTCTGGAGGTTTATAGGATTAGGAGAGGCAGACGGAGAGTAGAAAGATGGTTTCCTTTTCCCAGGGATGAAATGTCTAATACCAGAGGCCATTTATTTAAGGTTAGAGGGGGTTAGGAGAGGCGAGGAGCAGGTTTCTTCTACACAGAGTGGTGGGTGCCTGGGGTGGTGATCGAGGCCAATAGAGGTGTTTAAGAGGGTGTTCAACAGACACTTAAGGAATGGAGGGATACTTACAATGCGCAGGCAGGAAGGATTTGTTTCAACAGGTATTTAATTAGTTTTATATACTGGTGTACAGAGCCATCTCTACTTCCTGAGGTCCTTTAACATCTGCCGGACGATGCTGAGGATGTTCTACGAGTCTGTGGTGGCCAGTGCTATTATGTTTGCTGTTGTGTGCTGGGGCAGCAGGCTGAGGGTAGCAGACACCAACAGAATCAACAAACTCATTCGTAAGGCCAGTGATGTTGTGGGGGTGGAACTGGACTCTCTGACGGTGGTATCTGAAAAGAGGATGCTGTCCAAGTTGCATGCCATCTTGGACAATGTCTCCCATCCACTCCATAATGTACTGGTTAGGCACAGGAGTACATTCAGCCAGAGACTCATTCCACCGAGATGTAACACTGAGCGTCATAGGAAGTCATTCCTGCCTGTGGCCATCAAACTTTACAACTCCTCCCTCTGAGTGTCTGACACCCTGAGCCAATAGGCTGGTCCTTTGACTTATTTCCACTTGGAATAATTTACATTATTATTTAATTATATATGGTTTTATATCGCTATATTTCTACACTATTCTTGGTTGGTACGACTGTAACGAAACCCAGTTTCCCTCGGGATCAATAAAGTCTGTCTGTCTGTCTGTCTGTCCAGAGAGTTGGCCGTTGTCTCCTGTGAGAGATACGGACCCAGTCCCAGAGGAGATGCGGCACAGAGACCCTTCAGCCATCCACTCTGTAACTAGTGTTGATCCCCAGGGCTCATTGGTATTTATCATCTATATCGATCACTTGGATGAAAATGCACAAAACAATGCATGGGGAAACTGATGCACCATCAATTAATTAGTAATTAGTTTTGCTACAACAAGTGTATGGGACATTGGAAAAAAGTTGAATTTCCCCATGGGGATGAATAAAGTATCTATCTATCTAATAACTCTCGGAGACGTGAGGCGAGATATCGGCTTTTATTGGCTGGAAGAAAGAACAAGCAGCAAGTGACCACCACACTGCATCCTGGAGACTGAGGCCGGGGCTGTGCTTTCAATCGCCTTTATACCGGGGTCCATGGGAGGAGCCACAGGAGCAGTCAGCAGGAGGGGGCGTGTCCAGACAGGTATATGTAGTTCACCACAGAAACTTAGCAGGTCAGGCAGCATCTCTGGAAATGGATAAACGGTCAGTGCTTCGGGCCAATTCTCTTCATCTGGACTGGAAAGGAAAGGGGAAGATGCCAGAATAAAAAGGTGGAGGAGGGGAAGGAGGACCAGCAAGAAGGTGAGTCCCTCTTGTCCTCACCTACCACCCCTCGAGCACCCCCATCCAACATGTCATCCTCCACAACTACCACCAAACACAACTTTACTCAACCCCCCTGAAGAAGAGGGAAGGTATGGTTAGGAAGATTGCAGATGATACTAAAACAGGTGGTGTCATCGATACAGAAGATGGTTATCAGGGTCTACAGAGGGATCTTGATTGGCTGGGCAAGTGGGCTGAGGAATGGCAAATTGAGTTTAATTCAGACAAGTGCAAGGTGTTCCATTTTGAGAAGCCAGATCAAGGCAGGACTTTCACAGTGAACGGCAGGGTGCTGGGGAGTGTTGTAGAACATGGGCACGTAGGCTTGCAGGTTACTGGTTCTCTGAAAGTGGTGACACAGGTAGACAGGGTGGTGAAGAAGGCTCTTGCTGCCCTGGTCTTCATTAGTCAGGGCACCGACTATAGAAGTTGGGATGCCATATTACAATTGGACAATTGTGAGGCCGCAAGTGGAATATTATGTTCAGTTCTGGTCACCTGCTATCAGAACGTTGCATTAAGCTGGAAAGCGTGCAGAGATTTACGAGGATGTTGCCAGGACTCAAGGGACTGACTTATGGAGCACTGAACATTACCGTGTTGTGCTGACTTTTTAACCTGCTCTAAAATTAGTCCAGCCCACCCCACGTACCTCAGATCTTCTCTCTTTTGTCCATGGGCCTATCTAAAAGTATCTTAAATGTTCCTAATGTATCTGCTTCTATCACCACTCTGTGTAAAAAAAACCATCCACAAACCATTCTGTGTGATATCATCCCTAGACTTACCTCCAATCACCTTATATTAGCCATTTCCAGCCTGGGGAAAAGGGCTGGCTGTCCACTCATCATCTTACAAACCTCTATCAAGTCTCCTCTCATCCTCCTTCACTCCAAAGAGAAAATCCCCAGCTCGCTCAGCCTTTCCCCACAAGACATGCTCTCTAATCCTGGTAAACCTTCTCTGCACCCTCTCCAAAGCTTCCACATTCTTCCTATAATGAGGTGACCAGAACTGAACACAAGTGTGGTCTAACCAGAGTTTACAGAGCTGTAACACTATCTCACAGCCCTTGAACCCAATCAAGTTTAAGGTGAGAGGGGAGAGATTTAACAGGAACCAAAGGGGCAACTTTATTCAGCCAGAGGGTGGTCAGTCTATGGAACCGAGCAAGTGGCTGAGGCAGGTACATTAACAACACTTCAAAGTCCAAAGTAAATTTATTATCAAAGTACATATATGTCACCAAATACAACCCTGAGATTCACTTCTTGCATGCAAAACACAAACTGTGCAAACACAAAAATAAAAAAATAATAACAATAATAATAAACAAATAAGCAATAAATATTCAGAGCATGAGATGAAGAGTCTTTGAAAGTGACTCCATAGATTGTGGGAACTTCAGTGATGGGGTGAGTGAATTTATCCCCTCTGGTTCGAGAGCCTGATGGTTGAGGGGTAATAACTGTTCCTGAAACTGGTGATGTGGGTCCTGAGGCTCCTCGCTGTTGAAGATACAGAAGAGAGCGTGGTCTGAACAGTGGGGTCCTTGATGACGATGGATGCTGCTTTCTTTTGTCAGGGCACTGTGTAGATGTGCTCAATGGTGGGGAAGGTTTTGCCCGTGATAAACTCGACCATATCCACTGCATTTTGTAGGATTTTCCATTCCTGCCCATTGGTGTTTCCACACCAGGCTGTGACACAGCCAGTCAATATACTCTCCACCACACATCTATAGAAGTTTGTCAAAGTTTTGGATGTCAGCCGAATCTTCGCAGAGATGCACCCGTGCTTTCTCAATGTTTGTCAGGATGCATTCTTTTCTGTACGGGGGTGAGGGGGGGGGCTGGGGTTGATGTTTCTCTCTGAACGACCTTCATGTCCTGTCTTAGTACCTGGAGAAGACAAATTACAGATTTGTTCATGGAGACATGCCTTGATAATAAATTAATGAACCTTTGAACGTAATGACATTTACATGCTGGGCCCAGGAAAAAGGCACTTGGACAGGGACACGAATAGGAAAGGTTTAGAGGGATACGGACAGGTACACGGATAGGAAAGGTTTAGAGGGATACGGACAGGGACACGGATAGGAAAGGTTTTAGTGGGATAGGGATAGGAAAGGTTTAGAGGGATATGGACGGGTACATGGATAGGAAAGGTTTAGAGGGATATGGACGGGTACATGGATAGAAAAGGTTTAGAGGGATATGGATAGGTACATGGATAGGAAAAGTTTAGAGGGATATGGACAGGTACACGGATAGGAAAGGTTTAGAGGGATATGGACGGGTACATGGATAGGAAAGGTTTAGAGGGATATGGACAGGTACACGGATAGGAAAGGTTTAGAGGGATATGGATAGGAAAGGTTTAGAGGGATAGGGATAGGAAAGGTTTAGAGGGATACGGACAGGGACACCGATAGGAAAGGTTTAGTGGGATAGGGATAGGAAAGGTTTAGAGGAATAGGCCACATGGGGACAAATCAGACTGGCTCTGATGGGAATGTTGATTCACATGGAGCAGTTGGAACTCAGGACCAGTTTCCTTTCTGTGTGAGACTGTGTGACTAATTCTGGCAGCTGAATCGCTGCCCCACAACACCGGGCGTTGATTGTTTTGGCTGGGACTGGGTTTTTCGCAGAGTGTTGTCTGAAGGGAGGAGATATCCGAGGCCATTTTAGGTTACCAGTTCTGTGGGAATGAAGTGCTGAGAGATCCTGTCCTGTGCTCCTACTGAAGAACCATGAATAAATGAATTCCCGCCACTTCCGAGGCGTCAGAAGGACCTTGATCCATCCCTCGGGGAATCTCCAAACTCCTGCAGAAAGGCGCACACACACAGGGTAATACAACCCCCACCCCAATAAACTGGAGAAAAGCACAGGGACACAAACAAAACCACAGAGGCACCAGCGGTGGCAGCAGATACAGGCGGACTAATTCACCAGCACAGGGACAGCCCACATTACAGGCAGAACCAGTGGGACTTAACATGGTAAATAGTCACCCAGAGACTGGCAGACAAACACAGTGACACAGCCGACGTGCCTGATGGCTCAGCTATATGACAGACACATCAGCATGGATCTACCCTTCCCTCTTCCCTCTCTGTGCCTCACTACTTATCCCCTCTTCGACCCCCTCCTCCCACTCTTACTCCCACCCTTCACGACCTCATCCCTTCTCTCTCTCTCTCCTCCCCATCCCCCTCCCTCTCTCCCCCCTACCCCTCACTAATGATCCTTACAACCTCCCCTCTTCCCTCCATCTATTTCCCTCCTCCCTCCCTCGCTCTCTGCAAACTACGGATTTGCCTCTGGACTCATTACTAAAGAATGTGTGGCCTGTAAAGTGACTCCAGGAACTGGTGTTGGGGGGAGGGGGAGGGTGGGGTCAGGCGGGAGGGGAGGGGGGTGGTAATGTGTGTTGCTGTGATTACCAGCTCTTCCCTACACCCCTCATCCCTGTTTCCAGTAATGCAGAGGCCGGACCAACACAGCCTTTGATAAGTTTCCCAGCACTGGTTTCAATTACCCACAGCTCATTCCTCCCGTATGACACATTCCGTGTGTGTGTGTGAGAGAGAGAGAGAGAGAGGGATGTGTGTGTGTGAGAGAGAGAGAGAGAGAGGGATGTGTGTGTGTGAGAGAGAGAGAGGGATGTGTGTGTGTGAGAGAGAGAGAGAGAGAGGGATGTGTGTGTGTGAGAGAGAGAGAGGGATGTGTGTGTGTGTGTGAGAGAGAGAGGGGGATGTGTGTGTGTGAGAAGAGGGAGATGTGTATGTGCACGCATGTGTGTGTGAGAGAGGGAGAGACCTGTGACCTCTGGAACACAATTGTCCCCATCACACTCTCTCATTCTTCTCCACACACCCCTCTTCTGAATCCCTCTTGCCTCACTTCTCCCACCCTCTCCTCCTCTCATCTCTCCCCCTTCCCACCCTTCTCAAGTCACTTTTCTTGTCATTTCGACCATAACTGCTGGTACAGTGCATAGTAAAAACGAGGCAACGTTTTCTTCTCCTTCCTACTACCTCAACGTTCAGTGAACTTGTCCATGCTGGTTCAGGAAGCCGATGGTTGAGAGGTAATAACTGTTCCTGAACCTGGTGATGTGGGACCTGAGGCTGCAGAGCAGTCCATGTTCCAAGCCTTCCCCGGTAATGCTGCCAACTCTTCCTCCACTGCACTGATGACTGCTTTGGTGCTGCTTCATGCCCCCACGCTGAGCTCATCAACTTTGCCTCCAACTTCCACCCTGCCCTTAAATTCACTTGGTCCATTCTGACACCTCCCTCCATTTTCCTGATCTCTCTGGAGACAAATTGTTGACTGACATCTTTTGTAAACCAACCGATCCCTATGGCTATCTTGACTATAGCTCTTCCCACCTTGTCTCCCGTAAAAATGCCATTCCCTTTCCTCAGTTCCTTCATCTGCTCCCAGGATGAGGCTTCCCTTTCCAGAACATCAGAGATGTCCACCTTCAAAGAAGAGGGTTCCCTTCCTCCACCACTGATGCTGCCCTCACCCACATCTCCTCCATTTCCCAGACACCCACGCTCACCCCATCTTCACACTGTCTTAACAGTGATAGAGCCCCTCTTGTCTTCACCTACCACCCCATGAGCCTCCACATCCAATACAGCTTTCTCCATAACTTCCGTCATCTTCAAAGGGATCCTACCACCAAATACACCTTTACCCCCCCCCTTCCCCAGCGATCGCTCCTTCCACGATTCCCTTGTCTATTCGTCCCTCCCCATTAATCTTCCTTCTAACACTTAACCCTGTATGCGGCCAAAGTGCTACATCTGCTCATTCACCTCCTCCCTCACCTCCGTACAGGGCCCCTAACAGTCCTTCTAGGTGAGGCAACACTTCACCTGCGAATCGGCTGGGGTCGTCTATTGTGTCCAGTGCTCCCAATGCGGCCTCCTCTACACTGGTGAGACCTGTCGTAAATTGGGGAACCGCTTCGTCAAGCACCTCCTCTCCATTCACCAAAAGCAGAACTCCCGGTGACCAAACATTTTAATCCCCATCCCCATATCCGGCATATCGGTCACAGCCAGCCTCATCCCGAGATGAGGCCACTCTCAGGATGGAGGAACAACACCTTGTGTTCCGACTGGGTAGCCTCCAATCTGGTTACATGAATATTCATTTCTCCTTCTAGTTCAAAAATTTCCCTTTCCCTCCTATTCCACACTCTGGCCTCTTACGTCTTATCACCTGTGTATCACCTCTCCTCCTCTTTCTCCCATGGTCCACACCCCTCTCCTAACAAATTCCCTCTTCTCCAGCCCTTTACCTTTCCCACCCACCTGGCTCCACCTATCACCTTCCAGCTAGTCCTCCTTCCCTACCCTCTCCCACCTTTTTATTCTGTTAGCTTCTCCCTTCCTTTTCATTCCTGATGAAGGGTCTCAGTCCAAAACGTTGACTGTACTCCTTTCCATAGATGCTGCCTGACCTGCTGAGCTCCTCCACCATTTTGTGTGTGTTGCTTTGGAATTTCTCATGTCTTGTACCTCCTTCCTGATGGCAGCAGTGAGAAGAGAGCATGGCCCGCATGTTGGGGGCCTTGTTGATGGATGCTGCTTTCCCTCGACAATGATCCATGTAGATCTGCTCAACGTTGGGGAGGGCTTTACCCGTGATGTACTGGGACGTATCCACTACTTTTTCTACAAGTTTCCACTCAAGGACATTGGTGCTTCCATACCAATCTGTGGTCCAACCCATTGGTATACTCTCCACCGTGAACCGATAAGTTTATAAGGTGTTAAATGACATGCTAAATCTCTGCTAATTTCTAAGAAAGTAGGGGCACTGTCTTGCTTTCATTGTATTGGCACTCGCGTGCTGGGTCCAGGACAGATCTCCTGAAATGGTAGAAGCCCTGTGTTGGCTGGGGTCGACAATGGATGTTGTATCCTATCTGTCTACAAGCCAGGGCAACACGAAATGGAGAGCAAGCCGTTGCCCATGTGGCAGGTTCCCCCTCTCCAGGCATCCAAAAGGACGGCAGGGGCCGATACCGTTCAGCACCAGCGGCATCGCAGGAGTTACCAGTCGGCATTGAACTCGGTGCAGGACTGCCTGAGGGACTCCAGCTCCTGGGTATTCCTCCGATTTTACTCCAGAAGCCTTCCCCGTGAGTGGGTATAGCCACAAGGGAGATCAGAGTTCCCTTCTCCTCGGTGAACTGCCAACAAGCCCCGTCTGTCCAGAGTGACTAGTTTCAAGGTGCTAGTAACCTGCCTTCGCCCTGTCAGTAGTAATGACTGCACTGGGCTCAGTAGCTAAACCACATGTGAAGGACCTGGTCTTGGTTGTCAGAGATGCATGCCATTGAGAGTTTATCCTGTGAGTTAAACCGGTGGGTTGCTGGGTGGTGCAGCTCGTATGGGCTGGAAAGGCCTCTTCCACACTCTCTCTCTAAACAAATAGATCGATATTTTTGAAACAAGTGAAAAGCAAGGGCAGTGAGGGTGGAGAAAGCCAGCCTTGGATAAATAAAGAAATGCAAGAACGCATCAAACTAAAACCACATACAGACAAAGTCGCCAAGAAAAACGGAGAAGTGGAAGATTGGGAGAAGTTTAAAAAGCAGCAAAGAATTACCAAACAAGCAATAAAGAAAGGAAAGGCAGATTATGAAAGTAAACTTGTACGAAATATAAAAAACAAACAGTAGAAGTTTTTATAATTACATAAAGCAGAAAAAGGTGGTGTAGTGGACGCGAGTCGGTTGGAGGAATTCATTCCGGTCGATGCATACAAACAGGATTCCTGACAAAGGGTCTCGGCCCGAAACGTCCATTGTTCACTCTTTTCTACAGATGCTGCCTGGCCTGCTGAGTTCCTCCAACATTTTGTGTGTGTTGCTTGGATTTCCAGCATCTGCAGATTTTCTCTTGTTTGTGATTAATGTTGGTCTGTAGAAATGGCCAAGGCCTTGACGGCTATTTTGCGTCTGTCTTCACCAAGCTGCTGGCAAATCGTCAGTGTAGGGAAAGAGCAAGTTTGGCACAGGCCAAAACTGAAAAAGAGGTATATTGTTTTTCTTATTGTCTCATGCAGCAAGGGGCAGTGGAAAGTTTTGTTTTGCATGCGGTCATCACAGCAGTGAGATAAACAATAACAGAGTGCAGAATAGAGTGTCACAGTTACAGAGAGAGTGCAGTACAGGCAAGGGCCACACCGAGGTCAAGGGGCCAACTTTTAGCGTGTGAGAGGTACGTTCAAGAGTCTGATAACAGTGGGGTAGAAGCTGTCCTCGAGCCTGGTGGTATGTGCTTTCGGACTTTAGTATCTCCTGCCCGAATGGGGGGGAGGGGGTAGAAGAGAGCTCGAACGGGGTGGGAAGGGTGCCGCCAACTTTCCTGAGGCAGTGGGAAGTACAGACGGAGTCCTTGGAGGCGAGGCTGGCTCCCCTGACGTCCTCAACTCTGTCATTTCTTGCTGTAACAAGCCGTGAGACACCCAGATAAGAAGACGTTTTCTGCGTATCGTTAAAAATTGTTTTTCCAATAAATGGAGATTTATCTGAGGGGAATTCGCCAGATTCTGATCCATTTATTTATCACACGTACATCGAAAAGTACAGTGGAATGTGTCATCTGCGTCAACAACCAACACGAACTCAGGGTGTGCTTGGGCAGCCTGACCGCACATTGCAGATAGCAGGAGTGCACGATGAGAGACCCGGGGGGACACAGGAGCTGAGTGCAGACAAATGACGGTGAATTATTATTCTGGCTAGTCCCATCGATCTGTACCCAGACACAGACCCCCATACACCCCCATCCATGTACCTAGTCCCATCGATCTGTACCCAGACACAGACCCCCATAACCCCCCCCATCCATGTACCTAGTCCCATCGATCGTACCCAGACACAGACCCCCATACACCCCCATCCATGTACCTAGTCCCATCGATCGTACCCGGACACAGACCCCCATACACC
The DNA here is from genome assembly GCF_048418815.1 of Hemitrygon akajei. Taxonomy (NCBI): domain Eukaryota; kingdom Metazoa; phylum Chordata; class Chondrichthyes; order Myliobatiformes; family Dasyatidae; genus Hemitrygon; species Hemitrygon akajei. The sequence continues at coordinate 84,227,515 of NC_133134.1, forward strand.
CCCATCCATGAACCTAGTCCCATCGATCGTACCCGGACACAGACCCCCATAACCCCTCCCATCCATGTACCTAGTCCCATCGATCTGTACCCGGACACAGACCCCCATACCCCCCTCATCCATGTACCTAGTCCCATCGATCTGTATCCGGACACAGACCCCCATAACCCCTCCCATCCATGTACCTCGTCCCATCGATCTGTACCCGGACACAGACCCCCATACACCCCCCATCCATGTACCTAGTCCCATCGATCTGTACCTGGACACAGACCCCCATAACCCCTCCCATCCATGTACCTAGTCCCATCGATCTGTACCCGACACAGACCCCCATACACCCCCCATTCATGTACCTAGTCCCATCGATCGTACCCAGACACTGACCCCCATACCCCCCCATCCATGTACCTAGTCCCATCGATCTGTACCTGGACACAGACCCCCATACCCCCCCATCCATGTACCTAGTCCCATCGATCGTACCCAGACACAGACCCCCATACACCCCATCCATGTACCTAGTCCCATCGATCTGTACCCAGACACAGACCCCCATACCCCCCCATCCATGTACCTAGTCCCATCGATCGTACCCAGACACAGACCCCCATACACCCCCATCCATGTACCTAGTCCCATCGATCTGTACCCGGACACAGACCCCCATAACCCCTCCCATCCATGTACCTAGTCCCATCGATCTGTACCCGACACAGACCCCCATACCCCCCCATCCATGTACCTAGTCCCATCGATCGTACCCAGACACAGACCCCCATACCCCCCCATCCATGTACCTAGTCCCATCGATCTGTACCTGGACACAGACCCCCATACCCCCCCATCCATGTACCTAGTCCCATCGATCTGTACCTGGACACAGACCCCCATACCCCCCCCATCCATGTACCTAGTCCCATCGATCTGTAACCGGACACAGACCCCCATACCCCCCATCCATGTACCTAGTCCCATCGATCTGTACCCAGACACAGACCCCCATACACCCCATCCATGTACCTAGTCCCATCGATCTGTACCCAGACACAGACCCCCATACACCCCCCATCCATGTATCTAGTCCCATCGATCTGTACCCAGACACTGACCCCCATACCCCCCCATTCATGTACCTAGTCCCATCGATCTGTACCTGGGCACAGACCCCCATACCCCCCCCACCATCCACGTACCTAGTCCCATCGATCTGTACCCAGACACAGACCCCCATACCCCCCCATCCATGTACCTAGTCCCATCGATCTGTACCCAGACACAGACCCCCATACCCCCCCATCCATGTACCTAGTCCCATCGATCTGTAACCGGACACAGACCCCCATAACCCCTCCCATCCATGTACCTAGTCCCATCGATCGTAGCCGACACAGACCCCCATACACCCCCCATCCATGTACCTAGTCCCATCGATCTGTACCCAGACACAGACCCCCATACACCCCCATACATGTACCTAGTCCCATCGATCGTAGCCGACACAGACCCCCATACACCCCCATGCATGTACCTAGTCCCATCGATCGTACCCAGACACAGACCTCCATAACCCCTCCATCCATGTACCTTGTCCCATCGATCTGTACCCGGACACAGACCCCCATACCCCCCCATCCATGTACCTAGTCCCATCTATCTGTACCCGGACACAGACCCCCATACCCCTCCATCCATGTACCTTGTCCCATCGATCTGTACCCGGACATAGACCCCCATACCCCCCCATCCATGTACCTAGTCCCATCTATCTGTACCCGGACACAGACCCCCATACCCCCCATCCATGTACCTTGTCCCATCGATCTGTACCCGGACATAGACCCCCATACCCCCCCATCCATGTACCTAGTCCCATCTATCTGTACCCGGACACAGACCCCCCATACCCCCCCATCCATGTACCTTGTCCCATCGATCTGTACCCGGACACAGACCCCCATACCCCTCCATCCATGTACCTTGTCCCATCGATCTGTACCCGGACATAGACCCCCATAACCCCCCCATCCATGTACCTTGTCCCATCGATCTGTACCCGGACACAGACCCCCATACCCCTCCATCCATGTACCTTGTCCCATCGATCTGTACCCGGACATAGACCCCCATACCCCCCCATCCATGTACCTAGTCCCATCTATCTGTACCCGGACACAGACCCCCATACCCCCCCATCCATGTACCTTGTCCCATCGATCTGTACCCAGACACAGACCCCCATACACCCCCATCCATGTACCTTGTCCCATCGATCTGTACCCGGACACAGACCCCCATACCCCCCCATCCATGTACCTTGTCCCATCGATCTGTACCCGGACACAGACCCCCATACCCCCCCCCCACCATCCATGTACCTAGTCCCATCGATCTGTACCCGGACATAGACCCCCATAACCCTCCCATCCATGTACCTTGTCCCATCGATCTGTAACCGGACACAGACCCCCATACACCCCCATCCATGTACCTAGTCCCATCGATCTGTACCCGGACACAGACCCCCATACCCCCCCATCCATGTACCTAGTCCCATCGATCTGTACCCGGACACAGACCCCAATACACCCTTCAACCACGTACCTAGTCCCATCGATCTGTACCCGGACACAGACCCCCATACCCCCCCCATCCATGTACCTAGTCCCATCGATCTGTACCCGGACACAGACCCCAATACACCCTTCAACCACGTACCTAGTCCCATCGATCTGTACCCGGACACAGACCCCCATACCCCCCTCATCCATGTACCTAGTCCCATCGATCTGTACCCGGACACAGACCCCCATACCCCCCTCATCCATGTACCTAGTCCCATCGATCTGTACCCGGACACAGACCCCCATACCCCCCCCCCATCGATCTGTACCCGGACACAGACCCCAATACCCCCCATCCATGTTCCTAGTCCATCGATCTGTACCCGGACACAGACCCCAATACACCCTTCAACCACGTACCTAGTCCCATCGATCTGTACCCGGACACAGACCCCCATACCCCCCTCATCCATGTACCTAGTCCCATCGATCTGTACCCGGACACAGACCCCCATACCCCCCTCATCCATGTACCTAGTCCCATCGATCTGTACCCGGACACAGACCCCCATACCCCCCCATCCATGTACCTAGTCCCATCGATCTGTACCCGGACACAGACCCCAATACACCCTTCAACCACGTACCTAGTCCCATCGATCTGTACCCGGACACAGACCCCCATACCCCCCTCATCCATGTACCTAGTCCCATCGATCTGTACCCGGACACAGACCCCCATACCCCCCTCATCCATGTACCTAGTCCCATCGATCTGTACCCGGACACAGACCCCCATACCCCCCCCCATCGATCTGTACCCGGACACAGACCCCAATACCCCCCATCCATGTTCCTAGTCCCATCGATCGTACCCGGACACAGACCCCCATACCCCCCCATCCATGTTCCTAGTCCCATCGATCGTACCCGGACACAGACCCCCATACACACCCCATCCATGTTCCTAGTCCCTAGTGAAGAAGTTCCCTCTCAGGTTTATTTCACCCTTCACCATTAACCCATGACCTCTAGTTCTCTCCCCGCTCCTTTCCTCGCTTTATTTCTTTCCTTCCCCCTCCCCCTCTTGGGCTCCTCCATATCCACTCCTTTCCCGCTCTGTCCCTCTCTCACATCCCCTTTTCTTCCTCTTGCCCATCCCTCTCACCCTCTATATTGCCAGTCCTCTCTCCCTCTCCCTAACTCGGCACTCTCTCTCTACCTTCCTCAGTTTTACCCCTCCGCATTCCTGCTACTGCTTCTCTCCCCTTTTGCTTCACCCTCTCCACCCCTCCCCCCCCCCCCCCCCCCCCGCTCCAAATTCTGCTTCTCACTCTCTGTCAGGAGCTCTCCCCCAACTCCGGATCTCCGGCCCCTGCAGGTTAAAGGCCGACTCTGCTGTCTAATAACTTCAGTCTGGCCCTTTGAACTCTGCTTATTGAAGAATGCTGCCTCTAATTCTGCTGATTAGCTCCCCGGGGACCGATCCAGCTTGCAATGGTTCCTGTTGCAGAGAGGCGCACGTCTGTAGCGTTTCCCCTGTTGTCAGGGCACTAGGGGCACGGCTCTGTTAGTGCAAAAGTGTACCAGGGTCACACCTACCCTCCTGCTCTCAGGGTGTCTCCCACCCTCCTTCCCTTTCTGTCCTCCCCTCTCCTTCCTCCTCTTCTCTCCTTCCCTCCCTCCTTTCTCATCCTCTCTCCTTCCCCTTCACTCTCTCACACTCCCTACTTTCTCCTTTCCTCCCTGTCTCCCTGCCTCCCTCTCTCTCCCTCCCTCCTTCTCTCCTCACTTTCCCTTCATTCATCCCTCTTTTCCTCCCCTCCCTCTCCATTTCCACTTTCCCTGCCCTCCCTCTTGTTTTCCCCAGAATGGAGGAGACAGGGAGCTCTCCTGGTGCAAGAGTAGATGATTGTAAAAGGCATCTTACAGTGAAACGGGCCATATGACCCATCAACCTGAAATGTCGACTGCCCACCTCCCTCCGTAGATGCTGCCTGGCCGCTGAGTTCCTCTGGCAGCTCGATGTTCTGCTGCAGATTCCAATGTCTTTATCTCCACCCTGAAGAGATCCAGGGCGCTGATTGCATCAATGTTGTTATGGGATCCCTCGAGTTTACATCCTAATCTAGACCACAGTATCAGAGCACAGCGTAGGAACAGGCCCTTCAGCCCATCGTGTCTGTCATGACCATTATGCCAACTTAATTTCATCTCTTCTGCCTTCACATAGCTCATATCCCTCTGTTCATCCGTTATCAAGGACCCCACCCCCACCATCCAGGGAACACACAGAAAATGCAGATCAGGCAGCATCTATGGAAATGAATCAGCAGTCGACGTTCCTTGCTCCCTGCTCGCGGCTGCCGTTGGGAAGGAGGGACCGCAGCCTTATTAACTTGTTTGTTCCTTTTTGTATCTGCACCATTTGTCGTCTTTTGGCCACTGGTTGTCAGTCTTTGTGAGGTTTTTCGTGTTGTTGTGTGTCTTTGTATCTACTGCGAATGCCGACAAAAGAAGAATCTGAGGGTGGGGATGTACGTGTACTTTGATAATAATCTGAATTTGAACTTTTTGAAGTTATTACCCTACAACCACCAGGCTCCTGAACCGGCGTGGATAACTTCACTCACCTCAATTCTGAGCTGACTCATTGTCAAGGACTCTCCAACTCGTGTTCTCAGCACTAGTTATTTACTTTTTAAATTTTTTTTTGTATTTTGCACCAGTTTTCTTCCTTTGCACACTGGATGTTTGTCCATCTTTGTGTAGCTTTCCACTGGCTCTATCGTATTTTTGTGCTACTGTGAACACCGACACGAAAATGAATCTCAGGGTTGAATATACGTACTTGGATAATAAATCTACTTTGAACTTTGATCGTGTGTCTGTCTAAATGCCTCTTAAGTGTTGCTATCAGATCTGCTTCCACCCCTTCTCTGGTAGTGTGTTCAGGTACCCCCCCACCCCCCCACACCCTCTGTGTGAGTGGCACGCTAACGCGACAGCTAGCATATTGCTTGACAGTGCCAGAGATCCTGGTTCAACTCCGGCATAAGGAGTGTGTACATTCTCCCGTGACTCCGGGTGCTCTGGTGTCCTCCCACGTTCCAAAGATGTATGGGTCAGGGTTAGGAAGTTGTGGGCATGCTATGTCAGCACCGAAGCGGGGCGACACTTGTGAATTACCCCCAGCACACCCCTTGACTGTGTTGGTCATTGATGCAAATAATGCATTTCACTCTATGATTCAGTGTACATCTGACATATAAAGCTAATTTTTATATCTGCCCCCTAAGCTTCCTTACTATGATTAAATGTCAAATTGAAGTGAACGCATAATCTACCTGACATAATCAATAACTCTCCATTCCCTGCACATTATCAATAACTCTCCATTCCCTGCACAAAATCAATAACCACCATTTCCTGCACAAAATCAATAACCATCCATTCCCTGCACATAATCAATAACCTTCCATTCCCTGCACATTATCAATAACTCTTCATTCCCTACACATAACAGATAGCCCTCCATTCCCTGCATAATCAATAACCATCCATTCCCTGCAATATCAAGCCAAGTTGGAAGCCCAGGCTAACCAGAGGGATGCCAGTAGACTATGGCTGGGTCTAAATGAGATCACTGGGCACAAAGAAAAGGCTGAGATTATCAATAACTGTACGCTTCTCTTCCTGACAAACTTAACGTATTCTACTCAAGATTCGAACAGAAGAGGAGCGTCCCGCCCCCTCCGGATGAACCGGACCTGGTGGCATCGAGATTCATCGTTACCGAGGAGGACGTTAGAAGAGTCTTCCTGAAGATAAATCCAAGGAAGACGACGGGCCCAGATGGCGTCCCGGGGCGGGTTCTCCGGGCCTGTGCAAGCGAGCTAGCTGGAGTGTTTGCTGACATCTTCAACTGCTCCCTGCTTCAGTCTAAGATCCCCTCGTGTTTTAAGAAGGAAATGATAATCGCGGTGCCGAAGAAAAGCAAGGTGGCATGCCTGAATGACTATCGACCTGTTGCTCTGACATCAATTGCTATGAAGTGCTTCGAGCGATTGGTTATGGCACACATCAACCATAACCTACCGGTCAACCTCGATGCTTTGCAATTCGCCTACCGGAGCAACAGGTCAACGGCAGATGCCATCTCTCTGGCACTACATTCCTCCTTAGAACACCTGGAGAATAAAGACGTATTTGTAAGACTCCTTTTCATCGACTACAGCTCTGCCTTTAATACCATCATTCCAAATAAACTGATTCCTAAGCACCGGAACCTGGGTCTTAGCATTCAGATCTGCAGCTGGATCTTCAACTTCCTCACAGACAGGACCCAGGCTGTAAAAATAGCAGACAAACTCTCCTCTACAATCACTCTGAGCACCGGTGCCCCACAAGGCTGTGTACTCAGCCCCCTGCTGTACTCACTGTACACCCATGATTGTGTAGCCAAGTTTCCATCGAACTCAATATATAAGTTTGCTGATGACACCACAATTGTAGGCCGTATCTTGGGTAATGATGAGTCTGAGTACAGAGAGGAAATTAAGAACCTGGTGGCATGGTGCGAAGACAATAACCTATCCCTCAACGTCAGCAAGACGAAGGAATTGGTTGTTGACTTCAGAAAGAGTAGCGGACCACACGACCCCATCTACATCGGTGGTGCGCAGGTGGAACAGGTCAAAAGCTTTAAGTTCCTCAGGGTGAATATCACAAATGACCTGACTTGGTCTAACCAAGCAGAGTCCACTGCCAAGAAGGCCCACCAGCACCTTTACTTCCTGAGAAAGCTGAAGAAATTTGGCCTGTCCCCGAAAACCCTCACTAATTTTTATAGATGCACCGTAGAAAGCATTCTTCTAGGGTGCATCACAACCTGGTATGGAAGTTGTCCTGTCCAAGACTGAAGAAGCTGCAGAAGATCGTGAACACAGCCCAGCACATCACACAAATCAGTATTCGGTTCTTGGACTCACTTTACACCGCACGCTGTCGGAGCAGTGCTGCCAGGATAATCAAGGACACGACCCACCCAGCCAACACACTTTTTGTCCCTCTTCCCTCCGGGAGAAGGTTCAGGAGCTTGAAGATTCGTACGGCCAGATTTGGGAACAGCTTCTTTCCAACTGTGATAAGACTGCTGAATGGATCCTGACCCAGATCTGGGCCGTACCTTCCAAATATCTGGACCTGACTTACATTACCGTGCGTTCCCTTTTCTAATTATGATTTATAATTTAAATTTTTATTATATTTACTTTGATTTGTACTTCAGGGAGCGCAAAGCACAGAATCAAATATCGCTGTGATGATTATACACTCTAGTATCAATTGTTTGGTGACAGTAAAGTATTGGTATTTATATTTGTAATGAATAACCCTCCATTCCCTGCATAATCAATAACCATCCATTCCCTACATATGCCTATGTAACAGCTCCTTAAACACCTAAATCGTATTTGTCTCCACTACCGCCCCTGGTAATGCTCTCTTGGCACCCATTCCCATTAAATTAGACTTATTATCACTGATGGGTAATTGTAAACACAGGAGATTGTGTAGATGCTGGAAATCTTTGCCACTACACACAAAATGGAGGAGGAATTTAGCAGATCAGGTAACATCTGTCTGATAAACAGTCAACATTTCAAGCCAAAACCCTTTGTTAGAAATGAATTGTTTTGTGGTAGCAGGACAGTGCAAAGACATAGAAATCCTATAAATTATAATTAAATGAAGAGTGCTAAACAAAAGGAATAACGGGGTAGTGTTCATGGCTTCATGTTGGTGAATGAAGAAGTTCTTCCTGAACGGTCGAGTTCCTGTAGCTCCTCGCCGACAGTAGGATGAAAGAGGTGAGTGTACTTCGTGATGGATGCCACCTGTTTGTGGCACCAACTCTCAAAGCCGTCCTCGATGTCTGTGGTGGAGCTGACTGAGTCTACAACCCTCTGCAGCCTCTTGCGATCCTGGGCATTGGAGCCTCCGCTGCAGCCGGTGATGCGACCGATCAGAATGCTCTCCACTGCACACCCTTAGAAATCTTGGTGACATAAGTAAGCCTCTCACATCTCCTTCACTGGTATTGGTTTATTATTGTCACTTCGAGTCACAGGCTGGTCAGCCCATCTAGTCTTCCTAGTCCCATCGACCTGCCCTCCATACCCCTCCCGTAAATGTACCTGCCCATGTACGGAGACACAGTGAAAAGCTTCTTTTGCACACTCTTCATACAGATCAGGTCATCACACAGAGCACTGAGGTAGAACTAGACACTCTCCCCTTCTCATGCATCGGATCACCATTGGTTAAGGATCTCACGCCTACTGATGAGACAGGACAATTACCATTGTTCAGTCAAGTGGCATTTCAACAGAATGGGACTTGTAACCACCAGAATATTAGCATTCATTTCCAGAGGACTGGAATATAAAAGTAAGGATGCGATGCTAAGACTTCATAAGACGTTGGTCAGACTGCACCTGGAGTATTGTGAGCAGTTTTGGGCCCGTTCTCTGAGAAAGAATGTGCTGGGATTGTAGATGGTCCAGAGGAGGTTGACAAGAATTATCCCAGAAATGAAAAGGTTAACATATGAGGAGCATTTGATGACGATGGGCCTGTACTTGCTGGAGTTTAGAACTATGAAGGGGATTCTCATTGAAACCTATCGAATATTGAAAGGCCTATGGAGTGGATGTGGGGTGGATGTTTCCTATAGTTGAGGAGTCCAGAACCAGAGGGCACAACCTCGGAATAGAGAGACATCCTTTTAGAACAGGGATGAAGTGAAATTTCTTTAGCCAGATGGTGGTGAATCTATGGAATTCAATACCACAGGGGGCTGTGGAGGCCGAGCCATTAGATATATTTAAGGTGGAGATTGATTAGTAAGGGGGTCAAAGCTTACAGGGAGAAGGCTGGAGAATGGGGTTGAGATGGAAAGGTGGAGTAGACTCGATGGCCCAATTCTGCTCCTAAGTCTTACGGTTTTCAGCAGTAGGAGGCAATGTGCATGTCTGTCTCTGGAGAATACTCATGTCATATGTCAGATACTGGGGCTGACGGATCCACAGGCTTTCAGCTGCAAGGACAGGTGCCAGAAACCGGATGTTGTCCAAGCGACCACACGACAGCTGGCTCCTTGGCAGCTGACTGTCTCCGGATCCCCTTGCTCCTCGAGCTGGCAGGCGTGCTGCTTCCCGCAACCGGCAGTGGGAGGTTTCCCTGCATTGTCTGGGATCCAGCGACTGGGCCGGGAATTCAGGTCAGAGAGAGCTCGTTACTGGTGTGAAGGGCAGAGCAAGTCAGAATGGAGTCACACGGCCGGAAAACAGGCCATTCAGCCCAACTGCTCCATGCTGGTCCAGATTCCCATTGAGCTCATCCTTCTAACCTTTAACCTCTAAATTTAACCCAACGCTGAACTGATTGCACAACCTATGGACTCACTTATAAAGATTCTACAACTATTGTTTATTGCTTGTTTGTTTGTTTAGTTAGTTGTTTATTTTTTTATACTTACTCTTTTCTTTTTGTCTTTGTACAGTAAACACGATGGGCCTGATTCTGCTCCATGTCTGATGTTCTTATGGTCTAGTTGTATTTTGCACGTTAGTTATTTGTCTGCCTATGTTGTGTGTGGTGTTTAATTAATTCTATTGAGTTTCTTTCTACTTACTGTGAATGCCCGCAAGAAAACGAATCTCAAGGTGAGATATGTACTTTGATAATCAATTTACTTTAAACTTTGAACTTTATTTTTAATATAATTTTAATTATTTACCATCATTGAATGTTTTGTTGCATGTCATGGCCTAACCAACACAACACTGCAAATTCCTTATACTCTACATGTAAATATATACCTCTCCACATCCCTCTGAACCTTTCCTATACGTGTACCTGACCGTTATCCCTCTAAACCTTTCCTATTCGTGTACCTGTCCATATCCCTCTAAACCTTTCCTATCCGTGTACCTGTCCGTATCCCTCTAAACCTTTCCCATTCCTGTACCTGTCCATATCCCTCTAAACCTTTCCTATCCGTGTACCTGTCCATATCCCTCTAAACCTTTCCTATCCGTGTACCTGACCGTATCCCTCTAAACCTTTCCTATTCGTGTACCTGTCCATATCCCTCTAAACCTTTCCTATCCGGTGTACCTGTCCGTATCCCTCTAAACCTTTCCTATCTGTGTACCTGTCCGTATCCCTCTAAACCTTTCCTCTCCGTGTCCCTGTCCATATCCCTCCAAACCTTTCCTATCCGTGTACCTGTCCATATGCCTCTAAACCTTTCCTCTCCGTGTCCCTGTCCATATCCCTCCAAACCTTTCCTCTCCGTGTCCCTGTCCATATCCCTCTAAACCTTTCCTATCTGTGTACCTGTCCATATCCCTCCAAACCTTTCCTATCCGTGTACCTGTCCGTATCCCTCTAAACCTTTCCCATTCCTGTACCTGTCATATCCCTCTAAACCCTTTCCTATCCGTGTACCTGACCGTATCCCTCTAAACCTTTCCTATTCGTGTACCTGACCGTATCCCTCTAAACCTTTCCTATTCGTGTACCTGTCCATATCCCTCTAAACCTTTCCTATCCGTGTACCTGTCCGTATCCCTCTAAACCTTTCCTATCTGTGTACCTGTCCGTATCCCTCTAAACCTTTCCTATCCGTGTCCCTGTCCATATCCCTCCAAACCTTTCCTATCCGTGTACCTGTCCATATCCCTCTAAACCTTTCCTCTCCGTGTCCCTGTCCATATCCCTCCAAACCTTTCCTCTCCGTGTCCCTGTCCATATCCCTCTAAACCTTTCCTATCTGTGTACCTGTCCATATCCCTCTAAACCTTTCATATCCGTGTACCTGTCCATATCCCTCCAAACCTTTCATATCCGTGTACCTGTCCATATCCCTCTAAACCTTTCCTATCCGTGTCCCTGTCCGTATCCCTCTAAACCTTTCCTCTCCGTGTCCCTGTCCGTATCCCTCTAAACCTTTCCTATCCGTGTACCTGACTATATCCCTCCAAACCTTTCCTATCCGTGTACCTGTCCGTATCCCTCTAAACCTTTCCTATCTGTGTACCTGTCCGTATCCCTCTAAACCTTTCCTCTCCGTTGTCCCTGTCCATATCCCTCCAAACCTTTCCTATCCGTGTACCTGTCCATATCCCTCTAAACCTTTCCTCTCCGTGTCCCTGTCCATATCCCTCCAAACCTTTCCTCTCCGTTGTCCCTGTCCATATCCCTCTAAACCTTTCCTATCCGTGTACCTGTCCATATCCCTCTAAACCTTTCCTATCCGTGTCCCTGTCCGTATCCCTCTAAACCTTTCCTATCTGTGTACCTGTCCGTATCCCTCTAACCTTTCCTATCCGTGTACCTGTCCATATCCCTCTAAACCTTTCCTATCCGTGTACCTGTCCGTATCCCTCTAAACCTTTCCTATCCGTGTACCTGTCCCTATCCCTCTAAACCTTTCCTATCCGTGTCCCTGTCCCTATCCCTCTGAACCTTTCCTATCCGTGTCCCTGTCCCTATCCCTCTGAACCTTTCCTATCCGTGTCCCCTGTCCCTATCCCTCTAAACCTTTCCTATTCGTGTACCTGACTATATCCCTCCAAACCTTTCCTGGTTCTGGGTTCTCCAGCCTGGAGAAAAGGACCATGAGCATTCTCCGTATCAATGCCCCTCCCTCATGATATACCGATGATGCCACAGTGACCGAGCAGTCAGAGTGCTGCCATCACAGCTCAGGATGTTCGGGCTCTATACTGGTGCCATCTGTAGGGAGTTTGTACATTTGTTCCCGTGACCGCGAGGATTTCCTCCAGGTGCTCTGGTTTCCTCTCACAGTCCAAAGACGTACCAATTGATAGGTTAATTGTTCATTGTAAATCATGCTGTGATTGAGCGAGGGTAAATCGGTGGGTTGCTGGTGGTGTGGCTCGTTGGGCTGGGCAGGCCTGTTCCGCTCTCCATCTCTAAATAAATAAATGATTTTATACACCTCTGTGAGGTTACCCGTCGATCTCCTTTGGTCCAAGGAGAAAAGTCCCATCCTGGTCAACCTCTCTCCATAACTCAGTCCTCCTGTCCCATCAACACCCTCATAAATCTCCTCTGCACTCTCTCCAGCTTAATGGCACCTTTCCTCTAACAGAGTGACCAAAACTGAACACAATACTCCAAGTGCGGCCTCACCATCATCTTGTACAACTGCAACACAATGTCCCGAAGCTCTGACTGACACAGGCCTGTGTGCCAACGGCCTTCCAGTATACCTGCGACATATTCCACAGCTCCGAGCAAACCCCTCAGTTATCCACAAAACAACTCAATCGTCACCAGTGGTTGCACCCACAGACACCTACCCCTCCCTGGCACAACCTTCCCAGTTCACGTTTCAGTTTATCTCCAAACGCTGGTGCCATCACGTACTGATGCATCCTGACCCATTACCGCACAGCCTGGTCCGAGACTGAAGTGAGTAGTGGGCACAGCTCTGTCCATCTGGTATGGGAACTGTACCTCCCTCAATCGCAGGACTCTGCAGAGAGTGGTCGGACAGCCCAGCGCATCTGTAGATGTGAACTTCCCATGATTCAGGACATTTACAGAGACAGGTGTGTAAAAAGAACCTGAGGATCATTGGGGACCCGAGTCACCCCCGACCACAAACTGTTCCAGCTGCTACCAGCCAGGAAACGGTACCGCAGCATAAAAGCCAGGACCAACAAGCTCCGGGACAGCTTCTTCCACCAGGCCATCAGACTGATTAATTTATGCTGATACTATTGTATTTCTGTGCTGTATTGACTATCTTGTTGTACATACGATTTATTATAAATTACTATAAATTGCACATTTAGACGGAGACGTAACGTAAAGATTTTTACTCCTCATGTATGTGAAGGATGTAAGAAATAAAGTTCATTTCCCTCCTCACCTACGGGAGCCCTGCCTCAAGAAGGAAAATCCATCATCAAGGATTCGCAGAATCGGGATCAAGCCCTCTCCTCACAGCTCCCATCGGGCAGGAGGTAGAGAAACCTGAAAATGCCACAGCTCCAGGCTCCCCTCTCCACACAGCTGATGAATCCGAAGGAACGGCAGAGACCCCATACAGTTTGGTACCAGCGCCATCGCAGGTGTTGCCGGTCGGCGTTGAACTCAACATCGGACTGCCTTAAGGACTCCAGCTCCCTAATTTTACTCGGGACTGACTCCCAAAGCCTTCCCCATGAGTGGGTATAACCCCGAGGCAGCGGAGGTTGAGATCAGAGTTTTCCTTCTCCTACATGAGCTGACAACCATGGCTCAACGAGCCACATCTGCCCAGTGATTGGTTTTAAGGCACCAGTAACCCACCTTTGCCCCTTCTCCTGTCAGTAAAAACCAGTTCCGCTGGGCATCACTAATTCTCACAACCATGCCGTCTGTTCACACTACCAAGGGCCAGGAGGTATGAAAGCCTTAAGAACCCACACCACCAGGTTCAGAAACTGGACTTCCCTGCAAGCATTTGGTTCTTGAATCGACCTGCACAGTCCCAACCCTACCTCGGCAATAGAACGCTGCAGACCACCCCCTCTCCCTACCGAGTCAGACCACCTCTGACCCTACCGAGTCGGACCACCCCTCTCCCTACCGAGTCGGACCAACCCTCTCCCTACCGAGTTGGACCACCCCTCTCCCTACCGAGTCGGGACCAACCCTCTCCCTACCGAGTCGGACCACCCTCTCCCTACCGAGTCGGACCAACCCTCTCCCTAACGAGTCGGACCACCCCTCTCCCTACCGAGTCGGCACCACCCCTCTCCCTACCGAGTCGGACCACCCTCTCCCTACCGAGTCGGACCACCTCTGACCCTACCGAGTCGGACCACCCTCTCCCTACCGAGTCGGACCACCCCCCTCTCCCTACCGAGTCAGACCACCTCTGACCTACGAGTCGGGACCACCCCCTCTCCCTACCCGAGTCAGACCATCCCTCTCCCTACCGAGTCAGACCACCTCTGACCCTACCGAGTCGGACCACCCCTCTCCCTACCGAGTCAGACCACCCCTCTCCCTACCGAGTCAGACCACCCCTCTCCCTACCGAGTCAGACACACCTCTGACCCTACCGAGTCGGACCATCCCCTCTCCCTACCGAGTCAGACCACCCCTCTCCCTACCGAGTCGACCACCCCTCTCCCTAACGAGTCAGACCATCCCTCTCCCTACCGAGTCGGACCACCCCTCTCCCTACCGAGTCAGACCACCTCTGACCCTACCGAGTCGGACCATCCCCTCTCCCCTACCGAGTCAGACCATCCCTCTCCCTACCGAGTCAGACCACCCCTCTCCCTACCGAGGTCAGACCACCTCTGACCCTACCGAGTCAGACCACCCCTCTCCCTACCGAGTCGGACCATCCCTCTCCCTACCGAGTCAGACCACCCCTCCTCCCTAACGAGTCGGACCACCCCTCTCCCCTACCGAGTCGGACCAACCCTCTCCCTACCGAGTCAGACCAACCCTCTCCCTACCGAGTCGGACCACCCCTCTCCCTAACGAGTCGGACCACCCCTCTCCCTAACGAGTCGGACCAACCCTCTCCCTAACGAGTCGGACCAACCCTCTCCCTACCGAGTCGGACCACCCCTCTCCCTACCGAGTCGGACCACCCCTCTCCCTACCGAGTCAGACCACCTCTGACCCTAACGAGTCAGACCACCCCTCTCCCTACCGAGTCGGACCACCCCTCTCCCTACCGAGTCGGACCAACCCTCTCCCTACCCGAGTCGGACCAACCCTCTCCCTACCGAGTCGGACCAACCCTCTCCCTACCGAGTCAAACCACCTCTGACCCTAACGAGTCAGACCACCCCCTCTCCCTACCGAGTCGGACCACCCCCTCTCCCTACCGAGTCAGACCACCCCTCTCCCTACCGAGTCAGACCACCCCTCTCCCTACCGAGTCAGACCACCTCTGACCCTACCGAGTCAGACCACCTCTGACCCTAACGAGTCAGACCACCTCTGACCCTACCGAGTCAGACCACCTCTGACCCTACCGAGTCAGACCACCTCTGACCCTAACGAGTCAGACCACCCCTCTCCCTACCGAGTCAGACCACCTCTGACCCTACCGAGTCAGACCACCTCTGACCCCTACCGAGTCGGACCACCCCTCTCCCTACCGAGTCGGACCAACCCTCTCCCTACCGAGTCAGACCACCTCTGACCCTAACCGAGTCAGACCACCTCTGACCCTACCGAGTCGGACCACCCCTCTCCCTACCGAGTCGGACCACCCCTCTCCCTACCGAGTCGGACCACCTCTGACCCTACCGAGTCAGACCACCTCTGACCCTAACGAGTCAGACCAACCCTCTCCCTACCGAGTCGGACCACCCCTCTCCCTACCGAGTCGGACCACCCCTCTCCCTACCGAGTCAGACCACCTCTGACCTACCGAGTCAGAACCACCTCTGACCCTAACGAGTCAGACCCACCCCTCTCCCTACCGAGTCGGACCACCCCTCTCCCTACCGAGTCAGACCACCTCTGACCCTAACGAGTCAGACCACCCCTCTCCCTACCGAGTCAGACCACCTCTGACCTACCGAGTCAGACCACCTCTGACCCTAACGAGTCAGACCACCCCTCTCCCTACCGAGTCGGACCACCTCTGACCCTACCGAGTCAGACCACCTCTGACCTAACGAGTCAGACCAACCCTCTCCCTACCGAGTCGGACCACCCCTCTCCCTACCGAGTCGGACCACCCCTCTCCCTACCGAGTCAGACCATCCCTCTCCCTAACGAGTCAGACCACCTCTGACCCTACCGAGTCGGACCAACCCTCTCCCCTACCGAGTCGGACCACCCCTCTCCCTACCGAGTCGGACCACCCCTCTCCCTACCGAGTCAAACCACCCCTCTCCCTACCGAGTCGGACCACCCCTCTCCCTACCGAGTGCGGACCACCCCTCTCCCTACCGAGTCAGACCATCCCTCTCCCTACCGAGTCAGACCCACCCTCTCCCTACCGAGTCGGACACCCCTCTCCTACCGAGTCGGACCACCCCTCTCCCTACCGAGTCGGACCAACCCTCTCCCCTACCCCGAGTCGGACCACCCCTCTCCCTACCGAGTCGGACCACCCCTCTCCCTAACGAGTCAGACCACCCCTCTCCCACCCGAGTCGGACCACCCCTCTCCCTACCGAGTCGGACCAACCCTCTCCCTACCGAGTCAGACCACCCCTCTCCCTACCGAGTCGGACCACCCCTCTCCCTACCGAGTCGGACCAACCCTCTCCCTACCGAGTCGGACCAACCCTCTCCCTACCGAGTCAGACCACCCCTCTCCCTAACGAGTCGGACCACCCCTCTCCCTACCGAGTCAGACCACCCCCTCTCCTACCGAGTCAGACCACCTCTGACCCTACCGAGTCAGACCACCCCTCTCCCTACCGAGTCAGACCACCCCTCTCCTAACGAGTCGGACCACCCCCTCTCCCTACCGAGTCAGACCACCTCTGACCCTACCGAGTCAGACCACCCCTCTCCCTACCGAGTCGGACCAACCCTCTCCCTACCGAGTCGGACCACCCCTCTCCCTACCGAGTCAGACCACCCCTCTCCCTACCGAGTCGGACCACCTCTGACCCTACCGAGTCAGACCACCCCTCTCCCTACCGAGTCAGACCACCCCTCTCCCTACCGAGTCAGACCACCCCTCTCCCTACCGAGTCGGACCACCCCTCTCCCTAACGAGTCGGACCACCCCCTCTCCCTACCGAGTCAGACCAACCCTCTCCCTACCGAGTCGGACCAACCCTCCTCCCTACCGAGTCAAACCACCCCTCTCCCTACCGAGTCGGACCACTTCTTACCATTGATTTGTCTTGGACTGTTTTTGCACTAATGTCGTGTTTTCACACGACCATTTTAAATCTTGAATGATATCATTGATATCTAGTTTATGTTGTCTGTCGCTATCTGCCTGTGACACTGCTACGAGCAGCTTTCTCATTCAGTGTTCACGTGACTGTAAACCACACTTGCCCCTGACTTGACTACGGTAATCCATGACCCAGTGATCTCTGTCTCTCGCGGTACACAACCCACACCTAAACTGGTACCAGTGTCACTGAACAAAGACTCTACCTCTGTCCGGTCCACATCTAAACTCTCTGGGCCCGTCCAGTCCAGGAGCAGAAACTTCAACCCCCCGCAGATGCTGCCTGCCTGGCACCGACCATCTGCGTGTCGCTGGTGATTCCAGAAATCCTTGCAGCATGGTAATCTAACGTTACAGAGTGCCAGTGGCCTTGTGATTGAGCTCGGGGTTCAGTTCCCTGCTGCTGTCTAGAAGGAGTTTGCACGCTCTCCTTGTGACCCTGTGGGTTTCCTCCGGGTGATCTACGTTCCTCCCACATTCCAGAGACGTACAAGTTGGGATTAGTAAGTCGTGGGCGTGCTTGCTGGAAATGTGGCAACGCCTGCAGGCTTCCCCTTGGGCTGTGTTGTTCGCTGATGCACAGAATACATTTCTCTGTATGATTCAAATGGTAAATAGTCTAAACTATACGTTTATCTATTTCACTCTCATATTCTGCAACTCCGGACACTCCCCAGACCTTTACCCTGTCATCGTGAGAGAGAGGCCCTTCAGCCCACTGCTTCCGTGCTGACCAGCAACCACACAATTACACTAATCCCCTTTTTTATTCCCCCTCAACTCTTCCCCCAGATTCTCACCCCCCCCCCCACCTACACACCTTGAGGAAGGGGGGCTGATTTACAGCAGCCAATTAATTCACCGACCCTGCACATCATTGATCTGTGGGAGGGAACTGGGGGAAAGCCGCTCATTCTCAGGGTTTGCAGACACACCACACCCAACACTCATGTGTTCGAACCCAGTCACTGTGGCTCTACCCCTAGCTTCTCACTGGACAATTCCCCACTGCCCTACTGTCAGACCCAGCTCAGGACCAGGACACAGCTCACTAGTGCACACTCACATACAGCTCGCTCTCGTGGAACACTCAAGCACACCTTAAAGCTCTGTTCACACTAACACTATCCAGGTTACAGTTTCAAGTTCCTGGGTGTTAACATTTCTGAGGATCTACCCAACATATTGATGCAATTACAAAGGAGGCTGTATTTCACTGGCAGTTTGAGGAGAATTGCATGTCACCAAAGGCTCTCGCAGATTTCTCCAGATGTACCGTGGGGAGCATTCTAACCGGCTGCATCACCGTCTGGAATGGAGGGGCCACGGCACAGGGTCGGAAAAAGCTGCAGAAAGTTGTAAACTCGGCCAGCTCCGTCATGGGCTCCAGCCTCCCCAGCATCGAGGGACACCTTCGAAAGTTGATGCCTCAAAAAGACAGTATTTATCCACAAGGCCCCCCCACCCCCATCGCCCAGAACATGCCCCTCTTCTCATTGCTTCCATCAGGAGGGGGTACAGGAGCCTGAAGACACACACTCAACATTTCAGAAACATTTTCCTCTGCCATCAGATTTCTGAATGGACAATGAACCCATAAACACTCTCTTGTTGTTTTTTCTTTTGTTGCTGTCTGATTGCTCTGCTTATTTGATATATATGTTTCTCATTGTACTTTATAGTTCTCTTTTGCTCATGTATTCCTGCCGTTAAAAACAACAGATTACACCACAGATGTCCGTGATCTTAAAGACGATTCTGATTCCGAGTCACACGTGGACTCAGTTCCCAGCTCAAACTCACAACTCTCAGTGCACTCGCGCCTCACAATCACTTCTCCAGCGCACACCTCGAGTACACCTCCCCTCCCCAGCGCCGCTCACACCCCCCCGCAGTGCGCACTTTGCTTCGGCTTCTCTGACTCCGCCCCCATCCCCCGAGGGTCAGTTTCTGTCAAAGCGTCAAACAAGAGGTGAACAAACGGTAGAGAAGGCGAGAGCAGCGTGCAGGGAGGAAGGAGAAAGGAGAAAGGAGGAGAGAGGAGAGGGAGAGAGAGGGAGAGGGAGAGGGAGAGAGGGAGAGAGGAGAGGGGAGAGGAGAGAGAGAGAGAGAGAGAGAGAGAGAGAGAGAGAGAGAGAGAGAGAGAGAGAGAGAGAGAGAGAGAGAGAGAGGAGAGAGAGAGAGAGAGAGAGAGAGAGAGAGAGAGAGAGAGAGAGAGAGAGAGAGAGAGAGAGAGAAAGTCCGGGGAGAGAGAGTCAGACAGAAAGACAGACAGGGGAAAAAGCAGGAGCGGTCGGGAGCGCAGCGCTAACCAGCGCCGAGACAAAATTGGGTGCGAAGCCGCGGAAGGAGGTCCCCCTCGCCGGCAAAATGTCTAACTTCACCGGGAACTGGAAAATGAAGAGTAGTGAGAACTTCGAGGAGCTTCTGAAAGTGCCTGGGTGAGTGGGGGAGAGGAGGGGGGGGGGTAGAGAGTTGGGAGAGGGAAAGGGGGGAGAGGTAGATAAAGGGGTAGGACGCGAGGTAGCGGAGAGGGGGAGTCAGGAAAAGGGATAAAGAGAGAGATGAGGAAGAACGGAGAAGGGGAGAGGCAGATAAAGAGAGAGAAAAGGGGGGGGAGTCACGGGAGAGAGGAAGAAAAGGTACATAGAGGGGGAACAAGGTTGGGGAAAGAGGGAGAGAGAAAGTAAGAGTGGGGCAAAAGTGGAGAGAGAGGGAGCGGGAGGGTTGAAATGAGGGTAACACAGCGTGTGTATATGGGTCTCGGATGTTGAGAGGGAAATGGGTGGGAGAATGGAGGGGCTGGCGAGTGAGTGTGAGTGTGTGCTTCTGTGTGAGTGAGTGAGTGCATATTTATGTGTATATATGTGTGTTCGAGCGTGTGTGTCTGTGTGAGTGTAATAACATTTTATGTATTTAACAAACCCCCTCCACTCTCTGTCCTTTCCTCATTCCTTCCTCCTCTCTGTCCATCCCCCCTCACTCTCTCTCCATCACCTCTCAATCTGTGCGTGTCCCTCCTCTCTGTCCCATCCATTTCACTCTCCCTCTCTTTGACCTTACCTTCATTCTCAGTCTATCGCAAACTCTCTCTCTCCTCCTCCTCCCCTCACTCACCTCCTCTCTGGCCGCGGCTCTCTGTTCCCTCCCCACTTGTGTTTGATCTCTCAGTTCCCTTCTTTCTCTCAGATGTGTGTGTGTGTGTGTGTGTGTGTGTGTTGTCTCTGTGTGAGTGTCTGTGGTTGTGTTGTGTGTGTGTTTCTGTCTGCCTGTGTCTCTATATGTGTACGTGTCCGTGGTTGTGTTGCATGTTAAAGTGTGTGTCACACACACAGCCCCATGTCCTTGGGGAGGGGAGGTGTAGACCAGGGATCTCTGAGGAACATGTGCTGGTGGGGTAGGCAGACCCCAACTTTGCACCGTGCAGTGGGGCAAGAGGGTCAGGGACAGATCCTGGGGGGAGGGGGGGTCAGGGAGGGAAACTTTCTGGACCTGCCCCTGACCCTTTGCCCTCTGCACCAGAGGTGGGTCTGCTGCAGAGGAAGATCGCGGTGCAGGCTGCCTCCAACCCCGCCGTGGAGATCAAACAGGACGGTGAGAGCTTCTACATCAAGACAGCCACCAAGGTGAGGACCACTGAAATACGATTCCGGATCGGCGAGGAATTCGAGGAGCAGGACCGTGGACGGCAGGCCCTGCAAGGTGAGACCGTGGGAGTGGAGGGCTAGCAGGAGGGGCACGGAGGTATGAGGGGTGTGGTTGAGGGGGTTGGAGGGAGGGCAGCGGGTGTTCAGAGGGAAGGACTTTGGAGGGAGGCATGGAGATGGACAAGGGAACGGTGGTCAAGGGACAAGTGGCCTTGGCTCCCCAGGCATTCCCTTCGGCGGACATCAGGGTCTTGACACAGTATTTACCATGAGATTAGTGACCGTGGTTACTGTGGGATCAGAATTCCTGGTTTCCATGGGATCAGAGTTCCTGGTTACCGTGGGATCAGTGACCCCAGCTATCATGGATTCAGTGACCCAGGTTACCATGGGATCAGTGACCCCGGTTACCATGGGGTCAGCGATTCCATTGACAACACGGTTACCATGGAGGATGTCAGGGACCCTGGTTACTATGGGGACAGAGTGCTGGTTACCATGGGAAGCAGGACCTCTGGTTGTGCTGGGCATTGGTCCTCTTACCATGGGGTTGGAGGCCCAGTGATGGAGGTGCTGTGGTGACGGTGACAGTTGTCTCCCCGGCAGAGTCTGGTTCGATGGGTCGGCGACAACAAGATGGAGTGTGAGCAGCAGCTGCTGAAGGGACAGGGCCCCAAAACCTCCTGGAGCCGCCAGCTGACAGCCGATGACCAGCTCATCTTGGTGAGTGCTCCCTCACCCTCCCTCCCCTAGCCATCACCCTCCTTAACCTGCACCCTCTCCCTCCCACATTCCCTCACCCTCCCTCACCACCTCCTTCCCTCCCTCACTCTCCTTTACCCTTCCTCCCCTACCATTCATCCTTTCACCTACACCCATTCCCCTCTCACTCCCACACCCCCACCCACACACCTCCCTCATCCTCTGTCACCTACACGCTCTCCCTCCTTCACCCTCCCTCCCCAGCTTTCACCCTCTTTCACCCAGTCCCCACTCTCACTCCCACACTCCAACCACTAAACTCCCTCACCCTCTTTTCTCAACCTCCCTACCTCATCCTCCTTCACCCACCCTCCATCAAATGCTCCCTCACCTTCTCTCCCTCCACTCGCACTCTTCCTTCCTCCATCTGCCACCTACCCTCTCTCCTTCTTCCCTTACCCTATCTCCAACCCTCCCCCCACCAAACCTTTTCTAGTCCTCTCTCCTCACCCCTCTTTCAACATCCTTCCTTACTGCCTCATACAGACTTACCCCCCATCCCTCACCCTCATCCTTCACATTCACTCCCCTCCATCTCACCCACCCTCCTTCCCCCCAAACTGCCCCTTCTTCTCCCATCTCACTCTCCCTGTCCTCCCTCCCTACTCCCTCAATTTTCTTCCTCATTTCTCCATAATCTCCCTCCATCTCCCACACCCTCCCTTCCTAGAGCTGGGTGACCAGAACTGTCACATCACTCCAACTATTGTGTCTGTGCAACTACACATTGATTAAATATAAGCACGCATGCGGGAGACAGCTTTAACGGGTGTATTCACATTGCAGTGACACAGAGAGAGATGCGTAGACAACAGATCAATACATAGTGCTAAGGTGGGGGGGGGGTCATTGCTCTAAAAGAAATAGATCCATACATACATTACACTCCTCTCCCTTCAGTAATGCAACATAAAACTGTAAGGCGGGTTGTGCCTTACGAGCCTGAGTGAATTTTTTGAGGATGTGACTAGACACATTGATGAAGGTAGAGCAGTAGATGTAGTGTATATGGATTTCAGCGAGGCATTTGATAAGGTACCCCAGGCAAGGCTTATTGAGAAAGTAAGGAGGCATGGGATCCAAGGGGAAATTGCTTTGTGGATCCAGAACTGGTTTTCCCACAGAAGGCAAAGATTAGTTGTAGACGGGTCATATTCTGCATGGAGGTCGGTAACCAGTGGTGTGCCTCAGGGATCTGCTCTGGGACCCCTACTCTTTGTGATTTTTATAAATGACCTGGATGAGGAAGTAGAGGGATGGGTTAGTACATTTGCTGATGACACAAAGGTTGGAGATGTTGTGGATAGTGTGGAGGGCTGTCAGAGGTTACAGCGGGACATTGATAGGATGCAAAACTGGTCTGTGAAGTGGCAGATGGAGTTCAACTCAGGTAAGTGTGAGGTGGTTCATTTTGGTAGGTCAAATATGATGGCAGAATATAGTATTAATGGTAAGACTTTTGGCAGTGTGGAGAATCAGAGGGATCTTGGGGTCCGAGTCCATAGGGCACTCAAAGCTGCTGCACAGGTTGACTCTGTGGTTAAGAAGGTGTACAGTGCATTGGCCTTCATCAATCATGGGATTGAGGTTAGGAGCTGACAGGAAATGTTGCAGCTATATAGGACTCTGGTCAGACCCCACTTGGAGTACGGTGCTCAGTTCTGGTCACCTCATTACAGGAAGGATGTGGAAACAATAGAAATGGTGCAGAGGAGATTTACAAGGATGTTGCCTGGATTGGGGAGCATGCCTTATGAGAATAGGTTGAGTGAACTCAATCTTTTCTCCTTGGAGCAACGAGGGATGAGAGGTGACCTGATAGGGGTGTATAAGATGGTGAGAGGCACTGATTGTGTGGATAGTCAGAGGCTTTTCCCCAGGGCTGAAATGCCTAGCACAAGACGGCACAGTTTTAAGGTGCTTGGAAGTAGGTACAGAGGAGATGACAAGGGTAAGTTTTTTTTACGCAGAGAGTGGTGAGTGAGTGGAATGGGCTGCCAGTGATAGTGGTGGAGGCGGAAACAATAGGGTCTTTTAAGAGAAACCTGGATAGGTACATGGAGCTTAGAAAAATAGAGGGCTATGGGTAACTCTAGGTTATTTCTAAAGTAAGTACATGTTCGGCACAGCCTTGTGGGCTGAAGGGCCTGTATTTTGCTGTAGGTTTTCTATGTTTTTATATACAAAACATTCAATTTACTTTTCATAAACCCATATTCCAAGTAATAATGTTTCACAATAACGGTCCGTAACTAACTCCACTGGACTACAGGCTCAGTCTTTTGGGTGGCGCTCTGTTTCTTTCTCCATAGCACCTCTGGAGTGGCATCAGGCTTGGTAGGCGTCTTGTCAACGATAACGTTATTGTAGAGTCTCTGGGTCTGTGGAGTGGCATCAGGCTTGGTAGGTGTCTTGTCAATGATAACGTTATTGTAGAGTTTCTGGGTCTGTGGAGTGGCATCAGGTTTGGTAGGTGTCTTGTCAACGATAACGTTATTGTAGAGTCTCTGGGTCTGTGGAGTGGCATCAGGTTTGGTAGGTGTCTTGTCTAAGATGAGGTTCTCAGTTTCCAGTGTCACGTTGCTGTCAGTGACATCATCACTGAGAGGTAAGTCCGGTGACCGTAATGTGTCCATCTTGTTGGATGCAGTCGACTCAGGTGTGTTCTTCAGTTAAGCATCCAGCGTCTGGTCCACATGACGTCTCCATGTCTGATCTCAACATCCACTGTGTACATCACTGGTCCAGTTCCTGTAACTTCCTCCGGGGTCTCCACTTGTCTTCTCAGTAATCACGCGCGAGGACTTCCTGTCCATCCTTGAAGCCCCTTGCTGATTCACTTGGCAACTGGCTGAACTCTTTATTCTGCACTTCCCTCCAGAGGCCTATGCAAGATCTCAGACTCCTGCTCATGAACATCATCGCAGATGTTTGGTTTGTTGTTGCATGAACAGAGTTTCGATACACAAAAAGGAAATTGTCCACCTTGTGCTGCAGAGAAATGTCCACCTTGTCCATCACTTTAATGGACTTCTTGAAGGTTTGGATAAACCCTTCAGTTAACCCAATTGTTGCTGGATGCTGATGACTTGAAATGTCTGATGCCATTTTTCTTCATGAACAGTCGGAATTCTTCTGACATGTATTGTGGCCCGTTGTCACTCACAATTAGTTCTGGTAAGCCGTTTCAGGTGAAGATAGTCCTCAGGCTGGAGACAGTCTTTGCTGAGCTGGTTGACTTCATTGGTATAACCACCGGTCACTTCGAATGAGCAGCCACAGCAATCGGGAACATGGAGTCCAGCAAAGCCAATATGGGCTCCTTGCCACGGTGAAGGCAGCCACTCCCACAGGTGTAACGGTGCCTATGGGGGTGCATTTTGAACTTTTTGGCAACCTGAACAGCTGTAATCCATGTCTTCAATCTGTTCATCTATTCCCAGCCTCTGGTTAATGCGACCATTTGGACCGCAGTTGCTTGTTGATCTTTCACTGGGAGCTTTGATTGAGTGCCAGTCTAGTTGGATTTTTCTCAACCATTCACACTTGACACATGCTGGCTCCCCACTTTTCAACACAAATCTTTAATGGTTGTGTTTGGCCTCCAAATGTCACACTCACTTTCAGTTTGCTTTGGGAGACACTTTATCAACTGTGTAGGTCTTTAGTATCACTGAGATCTTCTCTAAAACAGTCTGTTGCAGTCAGCATCTGAAATAATAGACAAAGCTGATGATGTAGTCATTTCCAGTTTTACATCAGACACGTCTACTGTGACCCAGATGATCTTGTGATCTGCTTCAGTAACACTATGCAGTTCTAGGCAAGACAGCTCACCTTCGTTGGACTCTGTGTTGTCTGATTCTGTTTCACATTCGGTCACTTTATGTATTTGCTTAGTTTTGTGTCTGAAATTTTTTACTTGGTCTGGCTTTTCTCTTTGATTGTGCATTTTTTCTGACTTGCACACTCTCTGTGTGATCCTATCTGTGACACTTCCTGACGCACACTCTCTGTGTGATCCTATCTGTGACACTTCCTGACTTGCACACTCTCTGTGTGATCCTATCTGTGACACTTCCTGATGCACACTCTCTGTGTGATCCTATCTGTGACACTTCCTGACTTGCAAACTCTCGATGTGATCCTATCTGTGACACTTCCTGACTTGCACACTCTCTGTGTGATCCTATCTGTGACACTTCCTGACTTGCACACTCTCTGTGTGATCCTATCTGTGACACTTCCTGACGCACACTCTCTGTGTGATCCTATCTGTGACACTTCCTGACTTGCACACTCTCTGTGTGATCCTATCTGTGACACTTCCTGACGCACACTCTCTGTGTGATCCTATCTGTGACACTTTCTGACTTGCACACTCTCTGTGTGATCCAATCTGTGACACTTCCTGACTTGCACACTCTCGATGTGATCCTATCTGTGACACTTCCTGACTTGCACACTCTCTGTGTGATCCTATCTGTGACACTTCCTGACTTGCACACTCTCTGTGTGATCCTATCTGTGACACTTCCTGACGCACACTCTCTGTGTGATCCTATCTGTGACACTTTCTGACTTGCACACTCTCGCTGTGATCCTATCTGTGACACTTCCTGACGCACACTCTCTGTGTGATCCTATCTGTGACACTTTCTGACTTGCACACTCTCTGTGTGATCCTATCTGTGACACTTCCTGACTTGCACACTCTCGATGTGATCCTATCTGTGACACTTCCTGACTTGCACACTCTCTGTGTGATCCTATCTGTGACACTTCCTGACTTGCACACTCTCGATGTGATCCTATCTGTGACACTTCCTGACGCACACTCTCTGTGTGATCCTATCTGTGACACTTCCTGACTTGCACACTCTCTGTGTGATCCTATCTGTGACACTTCCTGACGCACACTCTCTGTGTGATCCTATCTGTGACACTTTCTGACTTGCACACTCTCGCTGTGATCCTATCTGTGACACTTCCTGACGCACACTCTCTGTGTGATCCTATCTGTGACACTTTCTGACTTGCACACTCTCTGTGTGATCCTATCTGTGACACTTCCTGACTTGCACACTCTCGATGTGATCCTATCTGTGACACTTCCTGACTTGCACACTCTCTGTGTGATCCTATCTGTGACGCTTCCTGACTTGCACACTCTCGATGTGATCCTATCTGTGACACTTCCTGACTTGCACACTCTCTGTGTGATCCTATCTGTGACACTTCCTGACGCACACTCTCACTGTGATCCTATCTGTGACACTTCCTGACGCACACTCTCGATGTGATCCTATCTGTGACACTTCCTGACTTGCACACTCTCTGTGTGATCCTATCTGTGACACTTCCTGACGCACACTCTCTGTGTGATCCTATCTGTGACACTTCCTGACGCACACTCTCTGTGTGATCCTATCTGTGACACTTCCTGATGCACACTCTCTGTGTGATCCTATCTGTGACACTTCCTGACGCACACTCTCTGTGTGATCCTATCTGTGACACTTCCTGACGCACACTCTCTGTGTGATCCTATCTGTGACACTTCCTGACGCACACTCTCTGTGTGATCCTATCTGTGACACTTCCTGACTTGCACACTCTCTGTGTGATCCTACCTGTGACACTTCCTGACGCACACTCTCTGTGTGATCATATCTGTGACACTTCCTGACTTGCACACTCTCTGTGTGATCCTATCTGTGACACTTCCTGACGCACACTCTCTGTGTGATCCTATCTGTGACACTTCCTGACGCACACTCTCTGTGTGATCCTATCTGTGACACTTCATGACGCACACTCTCTGTGTGATCCTATCTGTGACACTTCATGACGCACACTCTCTGTGTGATCCTATCTGTGACACTTCCTGACGCACACTCTCTGTGTGATCCTATCTGTGACACTTCCTGACGCACACTCTCTGTGTGATCCTATCTGTGACACTTCATGACGCACACTCTCTGTGTGATCCTATCTGTGACACTTCCTGACGCACACTCTCTGTGTGATCCTATCTGTGACACTTCCTGACTTGCACACTCTCGCTGTGATCCTATCTGTGACACTTCCTGACTTGCACACTCTCTGTGTGATCCTATCTGTGACACTTCCTGACTTGCACACTCTCTGTGTGATCCTATCTGTGACACTTCCTGACTTGCACACTCTCTGTGTGATCCTATCTGTGACACTTCCTGACGCACACTCTCTGTGTGATCCTATCTGTGACACTTCCTGACTTGCACACTCTCGCTGTGATCCTATCTGTGACACTTCCTGACTTGCACACTCTCTGTGTGATCCTATCTGTGACACTTCCTGACGCACACTCTCTGTGTGATCCTATCTGTGACACTTCCTGACGCACACTCTCTGTGTGATCCTATCTGTGACACTTCCTGACGCACACTCTCTGTGTGATCCTATCTGTGACACTTCCTGACTTGCACACTCTCTGTGTGATCCTATCTGTGACACTTCCTGACTTGCACACTCTCTGTGTGATCCTATCTGTGACACTTCCTGACGCACACTCTCTGTGTGATCCTATCTGTGACACTTCCTGACGCACACTCTCGATGTGATCCTATCTGTGACACTTCCTGATGCACACTCTCTGTGTGATCCTATCTGTGACACTTCCTGACTTGCACACTCTCTATGTGATCCTATCTGTGACACTTCCTGACTTGCACACTCTCGATGTGATCCTATCTGTGACACTTCCTGATGCACACTCTCTGTGTGATCCTATCTGTGACACTTCCTGACTTGCACACTCTCTATGTGATCCTATCTGTGACACTTCCTGACTTGCACACTCTCTGTGTGATCCTATCTGTGACACTTCCTGACTTGCACTCTCTCTATGTGATCCTATCTGTGACACTTCCTGACTTGCACACTCTCGATGTGATCCTATCTGTGACACTTCCTGACTTGCACACTCTCTGTGTGATCCTATCTGTGACGCTTCCTGACGCACACTCTCTGTGTGATCCTATCTGTGACGCTTCCTGACGCACACTCTCTGTGTGATCCTATCTGTGACACTTCCTGACGCACACTCTCTGTGTGATCCTATCTGTGACACTTCATGACGCACACTCTCTGTGTGATCCTATCTGTGACACTTCCTGACTTGCACACTCTCTGTGTGATCCTATCTGTGACACTTCCTGACGCACACTCTCTGTGTGATCCTATCTGTGACACTTCCTGACGCACACTCTCTGTGTGATCCTATCTGTGACACTTCCTGATGCACACTCTCTGTGTGATCCTATCTGTGACACTTCCTGACGCACACTCTCTGTGTGATCCTATCTGTGACACTTCCGGACGCACACTCTGTGTGATCCTATCTGTGACACTTCCTGACTTGCACACTCTCTGTGTGATCCTACCTGTGACACTTCCTGACGCACACTCTCTGTGTGATCCTATCTGTGACACTTCCTGACTTGCACACTCTCTGTGTGATCCTATCTGTGACACTTCCTGACGCACACTCTCTGTGTGATCCTATCTGTGACACCTCCTGACGCACACTCTCTGTGTGATCCTATCTGTGACACTTCCTGACTTGCACACTCTCTGTGTGATCCTATCTGTGACACTTCCTGACTTGCACACTCTCTGTGTGATCCTATCTGTGACACTTCCTGACTTGCACACTCTCGATGTGATCCTATCTGTGACACTTCCTGACTTGCACACTCTCTGTGTGATCCTATCTGTGACACTTCCTGACTTGCACACTCTCTGTGTGATCCTCTCTGTGACACTTCCTGACTTGCACACTCTCTGTGTGATCCTATCTGTGACACTTCCTGACTTGCACACTCTCTGTGTGATCCTATCTGTGACACTTCCTGACTTGCACACTCTCTGTGTGATCCTATCTGTGACACTTCCTGACTTGCACACTCTCTGTGTGATCCTATCTGTGACACTTCCTGACTTGCACACTCTCTGTGTGATCCTATCTGTGACACTTCCTGACTTGCACACTCTCTGTGTGATCCTATCTGTGACACTTCCTGACTTGCACACTCTCGATGTGATCCTATCTGTGACACTTCCTGACTTGCACACTCTCTGTGTGATCCTATCTGTGACACTTCCTGACTTGCACACTCTCTGTGTGATCCTATCTGTGACACTTCCTGACGCACACTCTCTGTGTGATCCTATCTGTGACACTTCCTGACGCACACTCTCGATGTGATCCTATCTGTGACACTTCCTGACTTGCACACTCTCTGTGTGATCCTATCTGTGACACTTCCTGACGCACACTCTCTGTGTGATCCTATCTGTGACACTTCCTGACGCACACTCTCTGTGTGATCCTATCTGTGACACTTCCTGACTTGCACACTCTCTGTGTGATCCTATCTGTGACACTTCCTGACTTGCACACTCTCTGTGTGATCCTATCTGTGACACTTCCTGACGCACACTCTCTGTGTGATCCTATCTGTGACACTTCCTGACGCACACTCTCTGTGTGATCCTATCTGTGACACTTCCTGATGCACACTCTCTGTGTGATCCTATCTGTGACACTTCCTGACTTGCACACTCTCTATGTGATCCTATCTGTGACACTTCCTGACTTGCACACTCTCTGTGTGATCCTATCTGTGACACTTCCTGACTTGCACTCTCTCTATGTGATCCTATCTGTGACACTTCCTGACTTGCACACTCTCGATGTGATCCTATCTGTGACACTTCATGACGCACACTCTCTGTGTGATCCTATCCGTGACACTTCCTGACGCACACTCTCTGTGTGATCCTATCTGTGACACTTCCTGACGCACACTCTCTGTGTGATCCTATCTGTGACACTTCCTGACGCACACTCTCTGTGTGATCCTATCTGTGACACTTCCTGATGCACACTCTCTGTGTGATCCTATCTGTGACACTTCCTGACGCACACTCTCTGTGTGATCCTATCTGTGACACTTCCGGACGCACACTCTGTGTGATCCTATCTGTGACACTTCCTGACTTGCACACTCTCTGTGTGATCCTACCTGTGACACTTCCTGACGCACACTCTCTGTGTGATCCTATCTGTGACACTTCCTGACTTGCACACTCTCTGTGTGATCCTATCTGTGACACTTCCTGACGCACACTCTCTGTGTGATCCTATCTGTGACACCTCCTGACGCACACTCTCTGTGTGATCCTATCTGTGACACTTCCTGACTTGCACACTCTCTGTGTGATCCTATCTGTGACACTTCCTGACTTGCACACTCTCTGTGTGATCCTATCTGTGACACTTCCTGACTTGCACACTCTCTGTGTGATCCTATCTGTGACACTTCCTGACTTGCACACTCTCGATGTGATCCTATCTGTGACACTTCCTGACTTGCACACTCTCTGTGTGATCCTATCTGTGACACTTCCTGACTTGCACACTCTCTGTGTGATCCTCTCTGTGACACTTCCTGACTTGCACACTCTCTGTGTGATCCTATCTGTGACACTTCCTGACTTGCACACTCTCTGTGTGATCCTATCTGTGACACTTCCTGACTTGCACACTCTCTGTGTGATCCTCTCTGTGACACTTCCTGACTTGCACACTCTCTGTGTGATCCGATCTGTGACACTTCCTGACTTGCACACTCTCTGTGTGATCCTATCTGTGACACTTCCTGACTTGCACACTCTCTGTGTGATCCTATCTGTGACACTTCCTGACTTGCACACTCTCTGTGTGATCCTATCTGTGACACTTCCTGACTTGCACACTCTCTGTGTGATCCTATCTGTGACACTTCCTGACTTGCACACTCTCTGTGTGATCCTATCTGTGACACTTCCTGACGCACACTCTCTGTGTGATCCTATCTGTGACACTTTCTGACTTGCACACTCTCGCTGTGATCCTATCTGTGACACTTCCTGACGCACACTCTCTGTGTGATCCT
The DNA here is from genome assembly GCF_048418815.1 of Hemitrygon akajei. Classification (NCBI taxonomy): domain Eukaryota; kingdom Metazoa; phylum Chordata; class Chondrichthyes; order Myliobatiformes; family Dasyatidae; genus Hemitrygon; species Hemitrygon akajei. Next base: position 84,259,447 of record NC_133134.1, read on the forward strand.
ATCTGTGACACTTTCTGACTTGCACACTCTCTGTGTGATCCTATCTGTGACACTTCCTGACTTGCACACTCTCGATGTGATCCTATCTGTGACACTTCCTGACTTGCACACTCTCTGTGTGATCCTATCTGTGACACTTCCTGACTTGCACACTCTCGATGTGATCCTATCTGTGACACTTCCTGACTTGCACACTCTCTGTGTGATCCTATCTGTGACACTTCCTGACGCACACTCTCACTGTGATCCTATCTGTGACACTTCCTGACGCACACTCTCGATGTGATCCTATCTGTGACACTTCCTGACTTGCACACTCTCTGTGTGATCCTATCTGTGACACTTCCTGACGCACACTCTCTGTGTGATCCTATCTGTGACACTTCCTGACGCACACTCTCTGTGTGATCCTATCTGTGACACTTCCTGATGCACACTCTCTGTGTGATCCTATCTGTGACACTTTCTGACTTGCACACTCTCTGTGTGATCCTATCTGTGACACTTCCTGACTTGCACACTCTCGATGTGATCCTATCTGTGACACTTCCTGACTTGCACACTCTCTGTGTGATCCTATCTGTGACACTTCCTGACTTGCACACTCTCGATGTGATCCTATCTGTGACACTTCCTGACTTGCACACTCTCTGTGTGATCCTATCTGTGACACTTCCTGACGCACACTCTCACTGTGATCCTATCTGTGACACTTCCTGACGCACACTCTCGATGTGATCCTATCTGTGACACTTCCTGACTTGCACACTCTCTGTGTGATCCTATCTGTGACACTTCCTGACTTGCACACTCTCTGTGTGATCCTATCTGTGACACTTCCTGACTTGCACACTCTCTGTGTGATCCTATCTGTGACACTTCCTGACGCACACTCTCTGTGTGATCCTATCTGTGACACTTCCTGACGCACACTCTCTGTGTGATCCTATCTGTGACACTTCCTGACGCACACTCTCTGTGTGATCCTATCTGTGACACTTCCTGACTTGCACACTCTCTGTGTGATCCTACCTGTGACACTTCCTGACGCACACTCTCTGTGTGATCATATCTGTGACACTTCCTGACTTGCACACTCTCTGTGTGATCCTATCTGTGACACTTCCTGACGCACACTCTCTGTGTGATCCTATCTGTGACACTTCCTGACGCACACTCTCTGTGTGATCCTATCTGTGACACTTCCTGATGCACACTCTCTGTGTGATCCTATCTGTGACACTTCCTGACTTGCACACTCTCTGTGTGATCCTATCTGTGACACTTCCTGACGCACACTCTCTGTGTGATCCTATCTGTGACACTTCCTGATGCACACTCTCTGTGTGATCCTATCTGTGACACTTCCTGACGCACACTCTCTGTGTGATCCTATCTGTGACACTTCATGACGCACACTCTCTGTGTGATCCTATCTGTGACACTTCCTGACGCACACTCTCTGTGTGATCCTATCTGTGACACTTCATGACGCACACTCTCTGTGTGATCCTATCTGTGACACTTCCTGACGCACACTCTCTGTGTGATCCTATCTGTGACACTTCCTGATGCACACTCTCTGTGTGATCCTATCTGTGACACTTCCTGACGCACACTCTCTGTGTGATCCTATCTGTGACACTTCCTGACGCACACTCTCTGTGTGATCCTATCTGTGACACTTCCTGACGCACACTCTCTGTGTGATCCTATCTGTGACACTTCCTGACTTGCACACTCTCTGTGTGATCCTACCTGTGACACTTCCTGACGCACACTCTCTGTGTGATCGTATCTGTGACACTTCCTGACTTGCACACTCTCTGTGTGATCCTATCTGTGACACTTCCTGACGCACACTCTCTGTGTGATCCTATCTGTGACACTTCCTGACGCACACTCTCTGTGTGATCCTATCTGTGACACTTCCTGACGCACACTCTCTGTGTGATCCTATCTGTGACACTTCCTGACGCACACTCTCTGTGTGATCCTATCTGTGACACTTCCTGACTTGCACACTCTCTGTGTGATCCTATCTGTGACACTTCCTGACTTGCACACTCTCGCTGTGATCCTATCTGTGACACTTCCTGACTTGCACACTCTCTGTGTGATCCTATCTGTGACACTTCCTGACTTGCACACTCTCTGTGTGATCCTATCTGTGACACTTCCTGACTTGCACACTCTCTGTGTGATCCTATCTGTGACACTTCCTGACTTGCACACTCTCTGTGTGATCCTATCTGTGACACTTCCTGACGCACACTCTCTGTGTGATCCTATCTGTGACACTTCCTGACTTGCACACTCTCGCTGTGATCCTATCTGTGACACTTCCTGACTTGCACACTCTCTGTGTGATCCTATCTGTGACACTTCCTGACGCACACTCTCTGTGTGATCCTATCTGTGACACTTCCTGACGCACACTCTCTGTGTGATCCTATCTGTGACACTTCCTGACGCACACTCTCTGTGTGATCCTATCTGTGACACTTCCTGACTTGCACACTCTCTGTGTGATCCTATCTGTGACACTTCCTGACTTGCACACTCTCTGTGTGATCCTATCTGTGACACTTCCTGACGCACACTCTCTGTGTGATCCTATCTGTGACACTTCCTGACGCACACTCTCTGTGTGATCCTATCTGTGACACTTCCTGATGCACACTCTCTGTGTGATCCTATCTGTGACACTTCCTGACTTGCACACTCTCTATGTGATCCTATCTGTGACACTTCCTGACTTGCACACTCTCGATGTGATCCTATCTGTGACACTTCCTGATGCACACTCTCTGTGTGATCCTATCTGTGACACTTCCTGACTTGCACACTCTCTATGTGATCCTATCTGTGACACTTCCTGACTTGCACACTCTCTGTGTGATCCTATCTGTGACACTTCCTGACTTGCACTCTCTCTATGTGATCCTATCTGTGACACTTCCTGACTTGCACACTCTCGATGTGATCCTATCTGTGACACTTCCTGACTTGCACACTCTCTGTGTGATCCTATCTGTGACGCTTCCTGACGCACACTCTCTGTGTGATCCTATCTGTGACGCTTCCTGACGCACACTCTCTGTGTGATCCTATCTGTGACACTTCCTGACGCACACTCTCTGTGTGATCCTATCTGTGACACTTCATGACGCACACTCTCTGTGTGATCCTATCTGTGACACTTCCTGACTTGCACACTCTCTGTGTGATCCTATCTGTGACACTTCCTGACGCACACTCTCTGTGTGATCCTATCTGTGACACTTCCTGACGCACACTCTCTGTGTGATCCTATCTGTGACACTTCCTGATGCACACTCTCTGTGTGATCCTATCTGTGACACTTCCTGACGCACACTCTCTGTGTGATCCTATCTGTGACACTTCCGGACGCACACTCTGTGTGATCCTATCTGTGACACTTCCTGACTTGCACACTCTCTGTGTGATCCTACCTGTGACACTTCCTGACGCACACTCTCTGTGTGATCCTATCTGTGACACTTCCTGACTTGCACACTCTCTGTGTGATCCTATCTGTGACACTTCCTGACGCACACTCTCTGTGTGATCCTATCTGTGACACCTCCTGACGCACACTCTCTGTGTGATCCTATCTGTGACACTTCCTGACTTGCACACTCTCTGTGTGATCCTATCTGTGACACTTCCTGACTTGCACACTCTCTGTGTGATCCTATCTGTGACACTTCCTGACTTGCACACTCTCGATGTGATCCTATCTGTGACACTTCCTGACTTGCACACTCTCTGTGTGATCCTATCTGTGACACTTCCTGACTTGCACACTCTCTGTGTGATCCTCTCTGTGACACTTCCTGACTTGCACACTCTCTGTGTGATCCTATCTGTGACACTTCCTGACTTGCACACTCTCTGTGTGATCCTATCTGTGACACTTCCTGACTTGCACACTCTCTGTGTGATCCTATCTGTGACACTTCCTGACTTGCACACTCTCTGTGTGATCCTATCTGTGACACTTCCTGACTTGCACACTCTCTGTGTGATCCTATCTGTGACACTTCCTGACTTGCACACTCTCTGTGTGATCCTATCTGTGACACTTCCTGACTTGCACACTCTCGATGTGATCCTATCTGTGACACTTCCTGACTTGCACACTCTCTGTGTGATCCTATCTGTGACACTTCCTGACTTGCACACTCTCTGTGTGATCCTATCTGTGACACTTCCTGACGCACACTCTCTGTGTGATCCTATCTGTGACACTTCCTGACGCACACTCTCTGTGTGATCCTATCTGTGACACTTCCTGACTTGCACACTCTCTGTGTGATCCTATCTGTGACACTTGCTGACTTGCACACTCTCGCTGTGATCCTATCTGTGACACTTCCTGATGCACACTCTCTGTGTGATCCTATCTGTGACACTTCCTGACTTGCACACTCTCTGTGTGATCCTATCTTTGACACTTCCTGACTTGCACACTCTCTGTGTGATCCTATCTGTGACACTTCCTGACTTGCACACTCTCTGTGTGATCCTATCTGTGACACTTCCTGACTTGCACACTCTCTGTGTGATCCTATCTGTGACACTTCCTGACTTGCACACTCTCTGTGTGATCCTATCTGTGACACTTCCTGACGCACACTCTCTGTGTGATCGTATCTGTGACACTTCCTGACTTGCACACTCTCTGTGTGATCCTATCTGTGACACTTCCTGACTTGCACACTCTCTGTGTGATCCTATCTGTGACACTTCCTGACTTGCACACTCTCTGTGTGATCCTATCTGTGACACTTCCTGACACACACTCTCGATGTGATCCTATCTGTGACACTTCCTGACGCACACTCTCGATGTGATCCTATCTGTGACACTTCCTGACTTGCACACTCTCTGTGTGATCCTATCTGTGACACTTCCTGACTTGCACACTCTCTGTGTGATCCTATCTGTGACACTTCCTGACTTGCACACTCTCTGTGTGATCCTATCTGTGACACTTCCTGACTTGCACACTCTGTGTGATCCTATCTGTGACACTTCCTGACGCACACTCTCGATGTGATCCTATCTGTGACACTTCCTGACTTGCACACTCTGTGTGATCCTATCTGTGACACTTCCTGACGCACACTCTCGATGTGATCCTATCTGTGACACTTCCTGACTTGCACACTCTCTGTGTGATCCTATCTGTGACACTTCCTGACGCACACTCTCTGTGTGATCCTATCTGTGACACTTCATGACGCACACTCTCTGTGTGATCCTATCTGTGACACTTCCTGACGCACACTCTCTGTGTGATCCTATCTGTGACACTTCCTGACGCACACTCTCTGTGTGATCCTATCTGTGACACTTCCTGACGCACACTCTCTGTGTGATCCTATCTGTGACACTTCCTGACGCACACTCTCTGTGTGATCCTATCTGTGACACTTCCTGACTTGCACTCTCTCTGTGTGATCCTATCTGTGACACTTCCTGACTTGCACACTCTCGATGTGATCCTATCTGTGACACTTCCTGACTTGCACACTCTCTGTGTGATCCTATCTGTGACACTTCCTGACTTGCACACTCGCGATGTGATCCTATCTGTGACACTTCCTGACTTGCACACTCTCTGTGTGATCCTATCAGTGACACTTCCTGACTTGCACACTCTCTGTGTGATCCTCTCTGTGACACTTCCTGACTTGCACACTCTCTGTGTGATCCTATCTGTGACACTTCCTGACTTGCACACTCTCTGTGTGATCCTATCTGTGACTCTTCCTGACTTGCACACTCTCTGTGTGATCCTATCTGTGACACTTCCTGACTTGCACACTCTCTGTGTGATACTATCTGTGACACTTCCTGACTTGCACACTCTCTGTGTGATCCTATCTGTGACACTTCCTGACTTGCACACTCTCTGTGTGATCCTATCTGTGACACTTCCTGACTTGCACACTCTCGATGTGATCCTATCTGTGACACTTCCTGACTTGCACACTCTCTGTGTGATCCTATCTGTGACACTTCCTGACTTGCACACTCTCTGTGTGATCCTATCTGTGACACTTCCTGACGCACACTCTCTGTGTGATCCTATCTGTGACACTTCCTGATGCACACTCTCTGTGTGATCCTATCTGTGACACTTCCTGACGCACACTCTCTGTGTGATCCTATCTGTGACACTTCCTGACGCACACTCTCTGTGTGATCCTATCTGTGACACTTCCGGACGCACACTCTGTGTGATCCTATCTGTGACACTTCCTGACTTGCACACTCTCTGTGTGATCCTACCTGTGACACTTCCTGACGCACACTCTCTGTGTGATCCTATCTGTGACACTTCCTGACTTGCACACTCTCTGTGTGATCCTATCTGTGACACTTCCTGACGCACACTCTCTGTGTGATCCTATCTGTGACACCTCCTGACGCACACTCTCTGTGTGATCCTATCTGTGACACTTCCTGACTTGCACACTCTCTGTGTGATCCTATCTGTGACACTTCCTGACTTGCACACTCTCTGTGTGATCCTATCTGTGACACTTCCTGACTTGCACACTCTCGATGTGATCCTATCTGTGACACTTCCTGACTTGCACACTCTCTGTGTGATCCTATCTGTGACACTTCCTGACTTGCACACTCTCTGTGTGATCCTCTCTGTGACACTTCCTGACTTGCACACTCTCTGTGTGATCCTATCTGTGACACTTCCTGACTTGCACACTCTCTGTGTGATCCTATCTGTGACACTTCCTGACTTGCACACTCTCTGTGTGATCCTATCTGTGACACTTCCTGACTTGCACACTCTCTGTGTGATCCTATCTGTGACACTTCCTGACTTGCACACTCTCTGTGTGATCCTATCTGTGACACTTCCTGACTTGCACACTCTCTGTGTGATCCTATCTGTGACACTTCCTGACTTGCACACTCTCGATGTGATCCTATCTGTGACACTTCCTGACTTGCACACTCTCTGTGTGATCCTATCTGTGACACTTCCTGACTTGCACACTCTCTGTGTGATCCTATCTGTGACACTTCCTGACGCACACTCTCTGTGTGATCCTATCTGTGACACTTCCTGACGCACACTCTCTGTGTGATCCTATCTGTGACACTTCCTGACTTGCACACTCTCTGTGTGATCCTATCTGTGACACTTGCTGACTTGCACACTCTCGCTGTGATCCTATCTGTGACACTTCCTGATGCACACTCTCTGTGTGATCCTATCTGTGACACTTCCTGACTTGCACACTCTCTGTGTGATCCTATCTTTGACACTTCCTGACTTGCACACTCTCTGTGTGATCCTATCTGTGACACTTCCTGACTTGCACACTCTCTGTGTGATCCTATCTGTGACACTTCCTGACTTGCACACTCTCTGTGTGATCCTATCTGTGACACTTCCTGACTTGCACACTCTCTGTGTGATCCTATCTGTGACACTTCCTGACGCACACTCTCTGTGTGATCGTATCTGTGACACTTCCTGACTTGCACACTCTCTGTGTGATCCTATCTGTGACACTTCCTGACTTGCACACTCTCTGTGTGATCCTATCTGTGACACTTCCTGACTTGCACACTCTCTGTGTGATCCTATCTGTGACACTTCCTGACACACACTCTCGATGTGATCCTATCTGTGACACTTCCTGACGCACACTCTCGATGTGATCCTATCTGTGACACTTCCTGACTTGCACACTCTCTGTGTGATCCTATCTGTGACACTTCCTGACTTGCACACTCTCTGTGTGATCCTATCTGTGACACTTCCTGACTTGCACACTCTCTGTGTGATCCTATCTGTGACACTTCCTGACTTGCACACTCTGTGTGATCCTATCTGTGACACTTCCTGACGCACACTCTCGATGTGATCCTATCTGTGACACTTCCTGACTTGCACACTCTGTGTGATCCTATCTGTGACACTTCCTGACGCACACTCTCGATGTGATCCTATCTGTGACACTTCCTGACTTGCACACTCTCTGTGTGATCCTATCTGTGACACTTCCTGACGCACACTCTCTGTGTGATCCTATCTGTGACACTTCATGACGCACACTCTCTGTGTGATCCTATCTGTGACACTTCCTGACGCACACTCTCTGTGTGATCCTATCTGTGACACTTCCTGACGCACACTCTCTGTGTGATCCTATCTGTGACACTTCCTGACGCACACTCTCTGTGTGATCCTATCTGTGACACTTCCTGACGCACACTCTCTGTGTGATCCTATCTGTGACACTTCCTGACTTGCACTCTCTCTGTGTGATCCTATCTGTGACACTTCCTGACTTGCACACTCTCGATGTGATCCTATCTGTGACACTTCCTGACTTGCACACTCTCTGTGTGATCCTATCTGTGACACTTCCTGACTTGCACACTCGCGATGTGATCCTATCTGTGACACTTCCTGACTTGCACACTCTCTGTGTGATCCTATCAGTGACACTTCCTGACTTGCACACTCTCTGTGTGATCCTCTCTGTGACACTTCCTGACTTGCACACTCTCTGTGTGATCCTATCTGTGACACTTCCTGACTTGCACACTCTCTGTGTGATCCTATCTGTGACTCTTCCTGACTTGCACACTCTCTGTGTGATCCTATCTGTGACACTTCCTGACTTGCACACTCTCTGTGTGATACTATCTGTGACACTTCCTGACTTGCACACTCTCTGTGTGATCCTATCTGTGACACTTCCTGACTTGCACACTCTCTGTGTGATCCTATCTGTGACACTTCCTGACTTGCACACTCTCGATGTGATCCTATCTGTGACACTTCCTGACTTGCACACTCTCTGTGTGATCCTATCTGTGACACTTCCTGACTTGCACACTCTCTGTGTGATCCTATCTGTGACACTTCCTGACGCACACTCTCTGTGTGATCCTATCTGTGACACTTCCTGATGCACACTCTCTGTGTGATCCTATCTGTGACACTTCCTGACTTGCACACTCTCTGTGTGATCCTATCTGTGACACTTCCTGACTTGCACACTCTCGCTGTGATCCTATCTGTGACACTTCCTGATGCACACTCTCTGTGTGATCCTATCTGTGACACTTCCTGACTTGCACACTCTCTGTGTGATCCTATCTGTGACACTTCCTGACTTGCACACTCTCTGTGTGATCCTATCTGTGACACTTCCTGACTTGCACACTCTCTGTGTGATCCTATCTGTGACACTTCCTGACTTGCACACTCTCTGTGTGATCCTATCTGTGACACTTCCTGACTTGCACACTCTCTGTGTGATCCTATCTGTGACACTTCCTGACTTGCACACTCTCTGTGTGATCCTATCTGTGACACTTCCTGACGCACACTCTCTGTGTGATCGTATCTGTGACACTTCCTGACTTGCACACTCTCTGTGTGATCCTATCTGTGACACTTCCTGACTTGCACACTCTCTGTGTGATCCTATCTGTGACACTTCCTGACTTGCACACTCTCTGTGTGATCCTATCTGTGACACTTCCTGACACACACTCTCGATGTGATCCTATCTGTGACACTTCCTGACGCACACTCTCGATGTGATCCTATCTGTGACACTTCCTGACTTCCACACTCACTGTGTGATCCTATCTGTGACACTTCCTGACTTGCACACTCTCTGTGTGATCCTATCTGTGACACTTCCTGACTTGCACACTCTCTGTGTGATCCTATCTGTGACACTTCCTGACTTGCACACTCTGTGTGATCCTATCTGTGACACTTCCTGACGCACACTCTCGATGTGATCCTATCTGTGACACTTCCTGACTTGCACACTCTGTGTGATCCTATCTGTGACACTTCCTGACGCACACTCTCGATGTGATCCTATCTGTGACACTTCCTGACTTGCACACTCTCTGTGTGATCCTATCTGTGACACTTCCTGACGCACACTCTCTGTGTGATCCTATCTGTGACACTTCATGACGCACACTCTCTGTGTGATCCTATCTGTGACACTTCCTGACGCACACTCTCTGTGTGATCCTATCTGTGACACTTCCTGACGCACACTCTCTGTGTGATCCTATCTGTGACACTTCCTGACGCACACTCTCTGTGTGATCCTATCTGTGACACTTCCTGACGCACACTCTCTGTGTGATCCTATCTGTGACACTTCCTGACTTGCACTCTCTCTGTGTGATCCTATCTGTGACACTTCCTGACTTGCACACTCTCGATGTGATCCTATCTGTGACACTTCCTGACTTGCACACTCTCTGTGTGATCCTATCTGTGACACCTCCTGACTTGCACACTCGCGATGTGATCCTATCTGTGACACTTCCTGACTTGCACACTCTCTGTGTGATCCTATCAGTGACACTTCCTGACTTGCACACTCTCTGTGTGATCCTCTCTGTGACACTTCCTGACTTGCACACTCTCTGTGTGATCCTATCTGTGACACTTCCTGACTTGCACACTCTCTGTGTGATCCTATCTGTGACACTTCCTGACTTGCACACTCTCTGTGTGATCCTATCTGTGACACTTCCTGACTTGCACACTCTCTGTGTGATACTATCTGTGACACTTCCTGACTTGCACACTCTCTGTGTGATCCTATCTGTGACACTTCCTGACTTGCACACTCTCTGTGTGATCCTATCTGTGACACTTCCTGACTTGCACACTCTCGATGTGATCCTATCTGTGACACTTCCTGACTTGCACACTCTCTGTGTGATCCTATCTGTGACACTTCCTGACTTGCACACTCTCTGTGTGATCCTATCTGTGACACTTCCTGACGCACACTCTCTGTGTGATCCTATCTGTGACACTTCCTGATGCACACTCTCTGTGTGATCCTATCTGTGACACTTCCTGACTTGCACACTCTCTGTGTGATCCTATCTGTGACACTTCCTGACTTGCACACTCTCGCTGTGATCCTATCTGTGACACTTCCTGATGCACACTCTCTGTGTGATCCTATCTGTGACACTTCCTGACTTGCACACTCTCTGTGTGATCCTATCTGTGACACTTCCTGACTTGCACACTCTCTGTGTGATCCTATCTGTGACACTTCCTGACTTGCACACTCTCTGTGTGATCCTATCTGTGACACTTCCTGACTTGCACACTCTCTGTGTGATCCTATCTGTGACACTTCCTGACTTGCACACTCTCTGTGTGATCCTATCTGTGACACTTCCTGACGCACACTCTCTGTGTGATCGTATCTGTGACACTTCCTGACTTGCACACTCTCTGTGTGATCCTATCTGTGACACTTCCTGACTTGCACACTCTCTGTGTGATCCTATCTGTGACACTTCCTGACTTGCACACTCTCTGTGTGATCCTATCTGTGACACTTCCTGACACACACTCTCGATGTGATCCTATCTGTGACACTTCCTGACGCACACTCTCGATGTGATCCTATCTGTGACACTTCCTGACTTGCACACTCTCTGTGTGATCCTATCTGTGACACTTCCTGACTTGCACACTCTCTGTGTGATCCTATCTGTGACACTTCCTGACTTGCACACTCTCTGTGTGATCCTATCTGTGACACTTCCTGACTTGCACACTCTGTGTGATCCTATCTGTGACACTTCCTGATGCACACTCTCGATGTGATCCTATCTGTGACACTTCCTGACTTGCACACTCTGTGTGATCCTATCTGTGACACTTCCTGACGCACTCTCTCGATGTGATCCTATCTGTGACACTTCCTGACTTGCACACTCTCTGTGTGATCCTATCTGTGACACTTCCTGACGCACACTCTCTGTGTGATCCTATCTGTGACACTTCATGACGCACACTCTCTGTGTGATCCTATCTGTGACACTTCCTGACGCACACTCTCTGTGTGATCCTATCTGTGACACTTCCTGACGCACACTCTCTGTGTGATCCTATCTGTGACACTTCCTGACGCACACTCTCTGTGTGATCCTATCTGTGACACTTCCTGACGCACACTCTCTGTGTGATCCTATCTGTGACACTTCCTGACTTGCACTCTCTCTGTGTGATCCTATCTGTGACACTTCCTGACTTGCACACTCTCGATGTGATCCTATCTGTGACACTTCCTGACTTGCACACTCTCTGTGTGATCCTATCTGTGACACTTCCTGACTTGCACACTCGCGATGTGATCCTATCTGTGACACTTCCTGACTTGCACACTCTGTGTGATCCTATCTGTGACACTTCCTGACGCACACTCTCGATGTGATCCTATCTGTGACACTTCCTGACTTGCACACTCTCTGTGTGATCCTATCTGTGACACTTCCTGACTTGCACACTCTCTGTGTGATCCTATCTGTGACACTTCCTGACTTGCACACTCTCGATGTGATCCTATCTGTGACACTTCCTGACTTGCACACTCTCTGTGTGATCCTATCTGTGACACTTCCTGACTTGCACACTCTCTGTGTGATCCTATCTGTGACACTTCCTGACTTGCACACTCGCGATGTGATCCTATCTGTGACACTTCCTGACGCACACTCTCTGTGTGATCCTATCTGTGACACTTCCTGACTTGCACACTCTCTGTGTGATCCTATCTGTGACACTTCCTGATGCACACTCTCTGTGTGATCCTATCTGTGACACTTCCTGATGCACACTCTCTGTGTGATCCTATCTGTGACACTTCCTGACTTGCACACTCTCTGTGTGATCCTATCTGTGACACTTCCTGACTTGCACACTCTCTGTGTGATCCTATCTGTGACACTTCCTGACGCACACTCTCTGTGTGATCCTATCTGTGACACTTCCTGACGCACACTCTCTGTGTGATCCTATCTGTGACACTTCCTGACTTGCACACTCTCTGTGTGATCCTATCTGTGACACTTCCTGACTTGCACACTCTCGCTGTGATCCTATCTGTGACACTTCCTGATGCACACTCTCTGTGTGATCCTATCTGTGACACTTCCTGACGCACACTCTCTGTGTGATCCTATCTGTGACACTTCCTGACTTGCACACTCTGTGTGATCCTATCTGTGACACTTCCTGACGCACACTCTCTGTGTGATCCTATCTGTGACACTTCCTGACGCACACTCTCTGTGTGATCCTATCTGTGACACTTCCTGACTTGCACACACTCTGTGTGATCCTATCTGTGACACTTCCTGACTTGCACACTCTCTGTGTGATCCTATCTGTGACACTTCCTGACTTGCACACTCTCTGTGTGATCCTATCTGTGACACTTCCTGACTTGCACACTCTCTGTGCGATCCTATCTGTGACACTTCCTGACGCACACTCTCTGTGTGATCGTATCTGTGACACTTCCTGACTTGCACACTCTCTGTGTGATCCTATCTGTGACACTTCCTGACTTGCACACTCTCTGTGTGATCCTATCTGTGACACATCCTGACTTGCACACTCTCTGTGTGATCCTATCTGTGACACTTCCTGACACACACTCTCTGTGTGATCCTATCTGTGACACTTCCTGACTTGCACACTCTCGATGTGATCCTATCTGTGACACTTCCTGACGCACACTCTCGATGTGATCCTATCTGTGACACTTCCTGACTTGCACACTCTCTGTGTGATCCTATCTGTGACACTTCCTGACTTGCACACTCTCTGTGTGATCCTATCTGTGACACTTCCTGACTTGCACACTCTGTGTGATCCTATCTGTGACACTTCCTGACGCACACTCTCGATGTGATCCTATCTGTGACACTTCCTGACTTGCACACTCTCTGTGTGATCCTATCTGTGACACTTCCTGACTTGCACACTCTCTGTGTGATCCTATCTGTGACACTTCCTGACTTGCACACTCGCGATGTGATCCTATCTGTGACACTTCCTGACTTGCACACTCTGTGTGATCCTATCTGTGACACTTCCTGACGCACACTCTCGATGTGATCCTATCTGTGACACTTCCTGACTTGCACACTCTCTGTGTGATCCTATCTGTGACACTTCCTGACTTGCACACTCTCTGTGTGATCCTATCTGTGACACTTCCTGACTTGCACACTCGCGATGTGATCCTATCTGTGACACTTCCTGACGTACACTCTCTGTGTGATCCTATCTGTGACACTTCCTGACTTGCACACTCTCTGTGTGATCCTATCTGTGACACTTCCTGACTTGCACACTCTCTGTGTGATCCTATCTGTGACACTTCCTGACTTGCACACTCTCGCTGTGATCCTATCTGTGACACTTCCTGACTTGCACACTCTCTGTGTGATCCTATCTGTGACACTTCCTGACGCACACTCTCTGTGTGATCCTATCTGTGACACTTCCTGACTTGCACACTCTCTGTGTGATCCTATCTGTGACACTTCCTTCAAATTTTTTCATTGAACCAACAGTCATTTGCCTTACGGAAGGATTTGCAACGTTGATAAAATTTTTGGCTTTATGCACGATTCAGGGACATTTTGTGCATTTCACATTCTAAAGTCCCTTTCTGTGGTTCTTCTGCATCCTTTGCTGCAGTCTCTAACGATATTGCAATGGTCAATGACTGTTCTGGTTCGCTCTCTTTCTGCCAGTAGCCTCGTTTGAGTGCTTTGACTATGCATGTCACATACAAGCCTTTCCCATAAGGCATCAGAAAGTCCATCTCTTTCTGATCACATTACTGGGAAAGTTTGTGCAGTTCTGCAATGTACTCAGAAATGCTTTCATCCTTTAACTTGTTCCTTTTGTAAAATCTAAATCTCTCAGCTTTTACCAGCAGTTTAGCTCAGGTGAATTTGTAAAATTGTAACAATTTCATTGAAGGAGTTTTTTGCTGGTTTTTCAGGGGTTACTAAGTTGTGTAAGAGACTGTATGTCCTAGGACCCATTAAGCTAAGAAGGGTGGGGCTTTCATTTGCTCCTCCATCTTGTTAGTGTTCGCGAAGCCATTGCCACATTATTTTCACTTTAAATTTTACTAGTTACACATCTTACACTGTGTACTATGCAATACTCACACTTACCTTTGTAAGCATCCATGATGGGTTTCATACTCTTTCCACTCGCTGCACTGTCCCGTAACTGTCTGATATTCTCTGACTTTCAGACTCTTACTTGTCGCAAGTTTGGTATGTCTGTGCACAACTACATATCGATTAAATAAAAGCATGTACAGTCAGCCCTCCTTATCCGCGGGTTCCGTATGCGCGGATTCAACCAGCCGCGGATCGGGAAAACCCGCAAGTTCTCTCTCCAGCACTCGCTGCTTGAGCATGTACAGACTATTTTCTTGTCATTATTCCCTAAACAATACAGTATAACAACTATTTACATAGCATTTACATTGTATTAGGTATTATAAGTAATCTAGAAATGACTTAAAAGTACAGGCAGCCCCCAGGTTATGAATGAGTTCCATTCCTGAGTCCATCTTTAAGTCGGATTTGAAGTCGGAACAGGTACATCCGGTAATAGCGTCAGTTAGTCAAACGTTTTTCTTAGTATATAGTACATATTTTACCTTTCTATGCATATAAAACACTTAAGAGACATACGTATTTCAATAATTAAACCACTACATTGCTTAGTAATAATTGCAGATTCCATCGGGGCAGGGCCTTTCACGTGCTACATTAAAATTGTTCCGATTGTTGACCGACTGTAGCCTAACGCTTTTCCAATGACCGATAACGTTTCACCTCTCTCCAGTCGCTTTATTACTTCCACCTTATTTTCAATCATGACCATGATTATTTTCGTGAACAGAAACACTGCGGATTCAGAGCTGCACCAGGTCCTAAGGTCCACCGCACTACGACAGGTTGAATAAGGGACTTGAGCATCCACGTTTTTTGGTATCCGTGGGGGTCTCAGAACCAATCCCCCGTGGATAAGAAGGGCCGACTGTACATGCGAAATGGCTTTAACTGGTGTATTCACATTGTAATGACAGAGAGAGAGAGAACAATGCACATGTGGAGGCAAATGATCAATACCTAGTGCAAAGGGGACCTCTGAAAGAAATAGATCCACACATTACACCAACTGCAACGTAACGCCCCAGCTGCTGTACTCAATCCCCATTCTGAAGAAAGCCAGCATACCAAGCACCTGCCCTGTCTCCCTGTGGGGCCACTTTCAGGGAACCATGTTTCTGCACTCCCAAGCCCTTTCATTCTACGACACTCCCTGGGACCCTGCTGTTTACTGTGAAAGTCCTGCCCCAAAATACAACCCTCGCACTTGTCTGAGTTAAATTCCATCCCATGGCTCATTTTCCCCCGAGACCACGCCTGGTATTTTGTGCACAGGCTACAGTCCTGTGCAAAAGGCACATATATATATATATATATATATATATATATATAGTTAAGGTGCCTAAGACTTTTGCCAACGTGGTACAGAGAGTGAGTTTGTAAATCTGGTTGGAGCAAAGGATGTAGGGAATGTTGAGGGTGGAGTGCTGTGGCAGAGAAGGAGTGCCAGTGGTGGGGGTTGACGTGGGTGAAGACACACCCATCAGGCAAGGTAATTTTATTCTAAACAATTGTTTTATTGGTCATTACAGAACGTCTGTCTGGCGTTTCCCTCTCCCTCCCTTCCCCTAGTTATATATGTGTGCCTTATACCTTTGCATAGTACTGTAGGTCACTGAAAGAGACCCTGTTTGTGATACAAGGTTCACCAGATTGATTCTTGTGATGGTTTTATCCAGGAGAAAAGATTAAACAAACCGTGTCTGCATCCCCCTGAGTTAAGAAGTGACTGGCCCTTTCTTCCTGTGGTGACCCCCTTCACCGGGCCTCCACCCATGGAAACGGGTCCCTCCCACCATAACCAGAGCTACTGCCTCCCATGGTAACCAGCTCTCTGTCCCCACGGTAACCCGAGTCCCTGACCTCCCCCCCCCCCCCCCCATGGTAATTGGATTTTTGTCCCCATGGTAACTAGTTACTGACCCGATGGTAACCAGGGTCATGAACCCATGGTAAGGATGAGAGATTTCTTCCTCCAGAGAGTGGTCAGCGGCTGGAGCTGTGCTGGTCAGATGACATTAAAGTGGAGCTGGGTAAGGTCTAGAATATGGAGAAGGTAAACCAGGATGTTGCCTGGACTGGAGAAATTGAGTTTGTATAGACTGGAATTA
Source organism: Hemitrygon akajei (assembly GCF_048418815.1). Taxonomy (NCBI): domain Eukaryota; kingdom Metazoa; phylum Chordata; class Chondrichthyes; order Myliobatiformes; family Dasyatidae; genus Hemitrygon; species Hemitrygon akajei. The sequence goes on from NC_133134.1 coordinate 84,276,636, forward strand.
TTTTTCCTGTGGTGGGGGGTGGGGGGGGGGTGACCTGGCAGAGGTGAATAAGATCACGAGAGGCACAGGAGCAGAATCAGGCCATTTGGCCCATCAAGTCTGGCCTGCCATAGTGTAACCCTCAGGCTTGGCCAGCACGTTTGTCTAGGGGAAGACAGCCTCTGGCCCAGCCAGACTGAGAAATCTTGTTTGTGTGGATACTGCGTGATGTGAAATCCACACCACAAAATATCAGACAGTATATTTATGCAATTAAACGACTGAACTTTATAAATCTTAATCTGACTATAGGGTTAGTGAAGAAAATTAAAAGAAAACAGGCCCATTTGAATAAAACAGTCGTTCGTACGTGCACGTTGGAGTTCATGAATTCGGCCAGTCGTTCCCCATCAACCTCCTCCGAGCGTCACTGACCTTCGGACCCTCTCTCCTCGCCCACTCTGTCCGGCGGTCCACCAACTCTCTCCACTCGCATCTTCTCTCTTCTTCTCTTGCCGACAAAAGGCAGTGAAATCCCTGCCCCCAGACCCACAAGAAAGAACAACATGCCTCTCATTGGCTAACATACATTCCAAAGCCCCCGTTATCTCTAGTCATAACCCAAACATTACAGAGAAACCATTACCTTAGCAGTGAAGCCTTACAGAGAGACCATCACATTAGCAGTGAAAACTTAACAGCGGTCACACTGGTCAGAAGCAACACACAAAAAGCTGGAGGAACTCAGCGGGTCAGGGCAGCCATTGTGGAGGGAGAAGGACTATTGATGTTACTAGCTGAGACCCTTCACCTGAACAATGGGTTGAGTAGTATCTCCAAAGGGGAGAGAAGTAAGAAATTATTCTGGATGCAAAATTTCCACCCATCACGTCAACAGTTCCATTTATCCCGCAGATGCTGCCTGTCCTGAGTTCTTCCTGTGGTTTGTCCATTTATTTAGCATGAAACAGTTCCATCCAGTCCGACAAGCCATTTAACAATCTCAGGACAATTCACAATGACCAGTTGAAATGCTAACTGGAATGTTTTTTGACTGTGGGAGCAAACTGGAGCTATAGACTCATATTCTAGCACCTGCAGCCTCTTGTGTTTCCTCTAGGTAGGCATAGTAACCTTTAGGCATGGACTAGATGGGCCAAAGGGACTGTTTCTGTACTGCACTGCGCTGTGACTCTATAAGGTCACCTGTCATTCTCCTACGCTTCAGGGAATAAAGTCCCAAACGGCTCAACCTCTCCCTATATCAGGCCATTGTCACCTTTTTGAATATGTTTAATGGCTTGCCCTGTAGGAGGGAATTCCATGGATTCACATTCTTCTTCAGGGCTGGGAGGGGGCACAGTGGGGTAATGTTTAAAGTGGAAATGGAAAGCCATGCTGGGCTTTGGCAGAACCTTTGCAATAGTGAGTAACTGGGGAAAGGGCTGGCATGAGAAAGATGGGTTGAACAGCCTGCTCTTTGTGGGAGACATAGGAGCAGAATGAGGCCATTCAGCCCATCGAGTCTACACTGCCATTTCATCATGGCCAACCCCATCCTGCCTTCCCCCCCATAACTGTTGATGCTCTGACCAATCAAGAGCCTATCAACCTGCACTTTAAATAGGACTCTGTCCTGGCCTCCACGACCATCTGTAGCAATGGATTCCACAAACTCATCACGCTCTGGCTAAAGAAATTCCTCCTCATCTCTGTTCTAAGAGGATGTCTTTGTATTCTGAGGCTGTGCCTTCTGGTCCTAGACTCCCCACTATAGGGAACATCCTCTCCACGTTCACACTATCTAGGCCTTTCAATATTCATTAGGTTCAATTAAATCCTCCCTCATTCTTCTAAACTCCAGTGAGAACAGGCCCAGAGCCGTAAATGCTCCTCGTGCATTAACCCTTTCATTCCTGGGATCATGCTCGTGAGGTGGCAGTGTCCTGGGTAGGCGAGTGCTCTGTGAAGGTTACTAATGCTTGGTTCAATATTGTCACATCTCAGGTTAGAGTGAAAGTCTTTTGTCTGCGTGCTATTCAGACAGATCATACACATGTAAGTACACAGAGTTGAAACAAAAGGAAAATGGGGCCAGAATGAGGGGCAACGCTTGTGGGCTTCTCCCAGCGCAGTTAGATTGTGTTGGTTGTTAACTCAAACCGCACAATTCGCTCTATGTTTTGATGTACGTTTTGGTAAAAAGTGAATCGTAATCTGAAACAGAGTGCAGAATAGAGTGTCGCAGTTACAGAGAAAGTGCAGTGCAGGCAAAGTTCAAGGGCCACAACAAATTAGATTGGGAGATCAGAAGTCTATCTTACAGCATATGAGAGGTTTGTCCAATAGTTTTATAACAGTGGGGTAGACACTGTCTTGAATCTGTTGGATCACTTTTTTGTTTTAGTATCTTCTGCCCAAAGGCAGAGTGAAGGAGAGAGATTGTCCGGGGTGTAAGGAGTCTTGGATTCTGCTGGCTGCTTTCCTGGGGCAGTAAGAAGTGCAGACAGAGTCCATGGAGGGGAGGCTGGTGAGATGTGTCCACAACTCTCCGCAGTTTCCTGCAGTCACAGGCAGAGCAGTTGCCGTTCCAAACCATGATGCAACTGGACAGGATGGTGCACCTGTAAAAATTGGTAATGGTTGATGGAGACTTGCCGAATTTATTTAGCTTCCTGATGAACTAGAGATGTTGGTGAGCTTTCTTGAGAGTAGACATCAATGTGGTTGGACCAGGGCAGGCTGTTGGTGATGGTCACTTCCAGGAGTTAAAGCACCGTTGATACAGACAGGGCACTGATGGGGCAGATAGTTTTACTGTTTGACTCACTCCTCCTCCTCTCCCACAGATAATGACGGCCGATAACGTGGTGTGCACTCGCCATTATGTCCGGAAGTAAGGTGGCGGATTAGCCAGGGGACAACAGCCCCCACCTGGAGTCACCGGTAGCAGTTTGGCAGCCAGTATCAGCACTCTGATCCCCGACCCCTGCGGATGAAACAATTCACTAAAGACCGTCCCAGCACGAAGCCCCTTGTCAGGAGCCCCAGACGCCTGCCGCTCTTGGCGGCACCTGCCCCGACCGATGCATCACCACACCACAACAACGCATGTTCTTGTGCATTTCCGTGTCCGTGTCCGTGTTATTCCCAATAAAACCAGGAGCTGGGTCCACCGCTCCCTCCTTCCAAACATCGTGTCTGACTGTTCTTTCCATAGGCTGAGATGACCTGAGCAGCTTTGTATGTTAGACCATAAAATCATAAGATAAAGGAGCAGAATTAGGCCATTCAGCCTATCAAGTCTGCTCCATGGTTGACCCTGGATCCCACTCAACCCCTACGCCTGCCTTCTCGCCATAACATTTGACGCCCTGACCAATCGGGAAACTACCAATTTTCGCTTTAAATATACCCATGGCCTTGGCCTCCACTGCAACCTGTGCAGAGCATTCCACAGATTTACTACTCTCTAGCTGAAAAAATTCCTCCTTTCCTCTATTCTAAAGGGTCATCTCCTCAATTTTGAGGTTGTGGACACCCTACCATAGGAAACATCCTCTCCACATCCACCTTATCTTGTCCTTTCAACATTTGGTAGGTTTCAATGAGATTCCCCCCGCATTCTTCTAAATTCCAGCGAGTACAGGCCCAAAGCTGCCAAACACTCCTCATATGTTAACCCCTTCATTCTTGAATCTCCTCTGGACTCTCTCCAGTGGCAACACATCCTTTCTGAGATATGGGGCCCAAAACGTTTGACAATACTCTATGTGCAGCCTGACTAGTGTCTTATAAACCTCAGCATTATCTCCTTGCTTTTATATTCGATTCCCCTTGAAATAACTGAAACATTGCATTTGCCTTCTTTACCACAGACTCAACCTGTACATTAACCTGCAGGGAGTCCTGCACAAGGACTAAGTCCCTCTGCACCTCTGATATTTGAACCTTCTCCTCACTTAAGTAAAATTCTTCACTGTTGTTCCTTTTACCGAAATATATCATACATTTCCCAACACTGTATTCCATCTAGCACTTTTTGGCCCATTATTCCAGTTTGTCTAAGTCCTTCTGCAATCATAGTGGTACCTACCGTCCAACTATCTTTGTATCATCTGCAAATTTTGTCATAAGCCATCAATTCCATTATCTAAATCATTGACAAACAATGTGAAAAGCAGCGGTCCCAATACTGACCCCTGAGAAACATCACCAGTCACCGGCGGCCAACCAGAAAAGGCCCGTTTCATTCCCACTCGCTGCCTCCAGCCTGTCACCCATTCCGCTATCCACGCCAGTATCTTTCCTGTAACGCCGTAGGATTTTATCATTAAACATCCTCAAGTGTGGCACCTTATCAAATGCCTTCTGATAATCCAAGTAAATGACATCCACTGCCCCTCGTTTGTTCACCCTGTCTGTTATCTCCTCAAAGAACTCTATCAGGCAAGATTTCCCTTTACCAAAACCATGCTGACTTTGACTTATTTTATCATTAGTCTCCATACCTCGAAACCTCATCCCTAATAATGGACTCCAACCACTGAGGTCAGGCTAACTGGCCTATCATTTCCTTTCTTTTGCCTTCCTTCCTTCTTAAAGAGGAGTCACATTTACAAATTTCCAGTCCTCTGGAACCATGCCAGAATTAAGTGATTCTTGAAAGATCATGCCCAATGCATCCGGTACCTCTTCAACAACCTCTCTCAAAACTCTGGAATGTACTCCATCTGGTCCAGGTGACTTCTCCACCTTAATACCTTTGAGTTTGCCTAGCACTTTTCCCTTTGTAATAGCAATGGCACTCACTCCTGCTCCCTGACACTCACGGACCTGGCACATTGCTAGTATCACTTCCTCCTAAGCGTTCCTCCCTAATAAAATCTGGATTATTAGACCCAATCTATGATAGCCTTTTAGCCGGCTGGTGGCGTAGTGGCATCAGCGCTGGACTTCGGAGCGAAGGCTCCTGAGTTCGAATCTAGCCGGCTCCCTTGCTTTCCATCTGTGCTGGGTTGAGCGTCAAGCTAGAAATTCGGCCTTGTAAAATCAAGAAAGCCTGCTAAAAAAACGCTGTCACAATAGCGTCCCGGGTTAAGGGCTTTCTTCTATGATAGCCTTTCCCTAAGTAGCACAAGCTGCTCTAAGAAGCCACCTCTGAGGCAAATTCCACTCACCAACCTCTTGCATATCCGTCCCCCATTACAATGTGACATTACCCTTATTACCTACCTTTTCCAGCTCTCCCTTTGCAATCTCAACCCCACAATCTTGGCTGCTATTTGGAGGCCTATATATGACTCCTATAATGTTTTTTTTAACCCTCGCAATTTAATTCCACCCACAAAGATTTGACATTCTCTGACCCTATGTCACCTTTTTGAAGATGTAATTACCAACAGAGCCACACCACCACCTATATCTTCCTGTCTCTCCTTTCAATACAAAGTATATCCTTTGATGTTAAGTTCCCAACTATGGCCTTGTTTCAGCCATGACTCAGTGATGCCCACGTCATACCAACCAATCTCTAGGTTTGTCCACCTTATTCCAAATGCTACGCACTTTCACCCTTTTGAATTCCTGCATCCTTCACCCTTTTGAATTTTGCCTCTGAGGTACAATTTAACTCTTTGCTCTGTCTGCAGTTGTACCCAATCATTGGCTTGTCCTTCCTTACATTCATGTTACACCCATCATCTACTTGTAAACGTGCTAGCTCTGTCTTCAGCTCTATCATACTGGTTCCCATCCCCCTGTCATATTAGATCAAACCACTCCCAACAGCTCTAGTAAACCTGCCCACAAGATTATTGGTCTACCTTGGATTCAAGTGCAACCCATCCCTTTTGTACAAGTTACACCTGCCCCAGAAGAGGTCCCAATGATCCAGAAATCTGAATCCCTGCCCCCTGCTCCAATTCTTCAGCCGCACATTTATCTGCAACCTCATTCTATTCCTACCCTCACTGTCACGTGACACCTGCAGCAATCCTGAGTTTACTACCCTTCAGGTCCTGCTTCTCAGCTTCCTTCCTAACTCCCGGTATTTTGATTTCAGGACCTCCTCCCTTTTTCTTCCCATGTCATTGGTACCGATATGTACCACAACCTCTGGGTGCTCCCCCTCCCCTCTCAGGATATTGTGGATGTGTTCAGAAACATTGCGGACCCTGGCACCTGGGAGGCAAATTACTATCTGTGTTTCTTTATTACACCCACAGAATCACCTACCTGTCCCCCTACTATAGAGTCCCCTATCACTGCTGCCTTCCTCTTCCGTTCCCAACCCCTCTGAGCCCCAGGGCCAGACTCAATGCCATAGGCACGGCCGCTGTGGCTGCCCCCAGGTAGGTTCCAACCCCCTAACAGTACTTAGAATGGACTACTTATGGTTGAGGGGGACAGTCACAGGGGCGCTCGCCACTATCTGACCTTCCCTCTCCCGACAGTCACCCATTAATCTGTCTCCTGTAGGCTTGGGGTGACTACCTTCCTGCAGCTCCTGGGGGGTCTGTGTCCGGGTACAAATCCATGGGACTAGGTACATGGATGGGGGTGTATGGGGGTCTGTGTCTGGGTACAGATCGATGGGACTAGGTACATGGATGGGGGGGTGTATGGGGTTCTGTGTCCGGGTTCAGATCGATGGGACTAGTTACATGGATGGGGGGGTATGCGGGTCTGTGTCCGGGTACAAATCGATGTTACTAGGTACATGGATGGGGGGTATGGGGGTCTGTGTCCGGGTACAGATCGATGGGATGAGGTACATGGATGGTGGGGGGGGTGAGGTTATGGGGGTCTGTGTCCGGGTTCAGATCGATGGGACTAGTTACATGGATGGGGGTGTATGGGGGTCTGTGTCTGGGTACAGATCGATGGGACTAGGTACATGGATGGGGGGGTATGGGGGTCTGTGTCCGGGTACAGATCGATGGGACTAGTTACATGGATGGGGGTCTGTGTCTGGGTACAGATCGATGGGACTAGGTACATGGATGGGGGGGTATGGGGGTCTGTGTCCGGGTACAGATCGATGGGACTAGTTACATGGATGGGGGTGTATGGGGGTCTGTGTCCGGGTACGATCGATGGGACTAGGTAGATGGATGGGGGTGTATGGGGGTCTGTGTCCGGGTACAGATCGATGGGACTAGGTAAATGGATGGGGGATATGGGGGTCTGTGTCCGGGTACAGATCGATGGGACGAGGTACATGGATGAGGGGGTATGGGGGTCTGTGTCCGGGTACAGATCGATGGGAGTAGGTACATGGATGGGGGGTGTATAGGGGTCTGTGTCCGGGTACAGATCGATGGGAGTAGGTACATGGATTAGGATGGGTATGGGGGTCTGTGTCTGGGTACAGATCGATGGGACTAGGTACATGAATGGTCGGGTATGGGGGTCTGTGTCCGGGTACATATCGATGGGACTAGGTACAAGGATGGGAGGGGTTATGGGGGTCTGTGTCCGGGTACAGATCGATGGGACCAGGTACATGGATGGGAGGGGTTATAGGGGTCTGTGTCGGGTACGATCGATGAGACTAGGTACATGGATGGGGGAGTATGGGGGTCTGTGTCTGGGTACAGATCGATGGGACTAGGTACATGGATGGGGGGTGTATGGGGGTCTGTGTCCGGGTACATATCGATGGGACTAGGTACAAGGATGGGAGGGGTTATGGGGGTCTGTATCCGGGAACAGATCGATGGGACCAGGTACATGGATGGGAGGTTATGGGGGTCTGTGTCGGGTACGATCGATGAGACTAGGTACATGGATGGGGGGGTATGGGGGTCTGTGTCGGGTACGATCGATGGGACTAGGTACATGGATGGGGGGGTATGGGGGTCTGTGTCCGGGTACGATCGATGGGACTAGGTACATGAATGGTGGGGTATGGGGGTCTGTGTCGGGTACGATCGATGGGACTAGGTACATGAATGGTGGGGTATGGGGGTCTGTGTCGGGTACGATCGATGGGACTAGGTACATGGATGGGGGGGTATGGGGGTCTGTGTCCGGGTACGATCGATGGGACTAGGTACATGAATGGTGGGGTATGGGGGTCTGTGTCGGGTACGATCGATGGGACTAGGTACATGAATGGTGGGGTATGGGGGTCTGTGTCGGGTACGATCGATGGGACTAGGTACATGAATGGTGGGGTATGGGGGTCAGTGTCGGGTACGATCGATGGGACTAGGTACATGGATGGGGGGGTGTATGGGGGTCTGTGTCCGGGTACGATCGATGGGACTAGGTACATGAATGGTGGGGTATGGGGGTCTGTGTCGGGTACGATCGATGGGACTAGGTACATGGATGGTGGGGTATGGGGGTCTGTGTCCGGGTACAGATCGATGGGACTAGGTACATGGATGGGAGGGGTTATGGGGGTCTGTGTCCGGGTACAGATCGATGGGACTAGGTACATGGATGGGGGAGTATGGGGGTCTGTGTCCGGGTACAGATCGATGGGACTAGGTACATGGATGGGGGGTGTATGGGGGTCTGTGTCCGGGTACAGATCGATGGGAGTAGGTACATGGATGCGGGGTGTATAGGGGTCTGAGTCCGGGTACAGTTCGATGGGAGTAGGTACATGGATTGGGATGGGTATGGGGGTCTGTGCCCGGGTACAGATCGATGGGACTAGGTACATGAATGGTGGGGTATGGGGGTCTGTGTCTGGGTACATATCGATGGGACTAGGTACAAGGATGGGAGGGGTTATGGGGGTTTGTGTCCGGGTACAGATCGATGGGACTAGGTACATGGATGGGAGGGGTTATGGGGGTCTGTGTCGGGTACGATCGATGGGACTAGGTACATGAATGGTGGGGTATGGGGGTCTGTGTCTGGGTACAGATCAATGGGACTAGGTATATGGATGGTGGGGGGTATGGGGGTCTGTGTCTGGGTACAGATCGATGGGACTAGGTACATGGATGGGGGGGTATGGGGGTCTGTGTCTGGGTACAGATCGATGGGACTAGGTACATGAATGGTGGGGTATGGGTGTCTGTGTCTGGGTACATATCGATGGGACTAGGTACATGGATGGGGGGGTATGGGGGTCTGTGACTGAGTACAGACCGATGGGACTAGGTACATGAATGGTGGGGTATGGGGGTCTGTGTCGGGTACTGATTGATGGGACTAGGTACATAAATGGTGGGGTATGGGGGTCTGTGTCGGGTACAGATCGATGGGACGAGGTACATGGATGGGGGGTATGGGGGTCTGTGTCCGGGTACAGATCGATGGGACTAGGTACATGGATGGGAGGTATGGGGGTCTGTGTCCGGGTACAGATTGATGGGACTAGGTACATGGATGGGAGGGGTTATGGGGGTCTGTGTCGGGTACGATCGATGGGACTAGGTACATGAATGGTGGGGTATCGGGGTCTGTGTCGGGTATGATCGATGGGACTAGGTACATGAATGGTGGGGTATGGGGGTCTGTGTCCGGGTACAGATCGATGGGACTAGGTACATGGATGGGGGAGTATGGGGGTCTGTGTCCGGGTACAGATCGATGGGACTAGGTACATGGATGGGGGGTGTATGGGGGTCTGTGTCCGGGTACAGATCGATGGGAGTAGGTACATGGATGGGGGGTGTATAGGGGTCTGAGTCCGGGTACAGTTCAATGGGAGTAGGTACATGGATTGGGATGGGTATGGGGGTCTGTGCCCGGGTACAGATCGATGGGACTAGGTACATGGATGGGGGGGGTATGGGGGTCTGTGGCGGGTACAGATCGATGGGACTAGGTACATGAATGGTGGGGTATGGGGGTCTGTGTCGGGTACAGATTGATGGGACTAGGTACATGAATGGTGGGGTATGGGGGTCTGTGTCTGGGTACAGATCGATGGGACTAGGTACATGGATGGGGGGGGTATGGGGGTCTGTGGCGGGTACAGATTGATGGGACTAGGTACATGAATGGTGGGGTATGGGGGTCTGTGTCGGGTACAGATTGATGGGACTAGGTACATGAATGGTGGGGTATGGGGGTCTGTGTCTGGGTACAGATCGATGGGACTAGGTACATGGATGGGGGGGGTATGGGGGTCTGTGGCGGGTACAGATTGATGGGACTAGGTACATGAATGGTGGGGTATGGGGGTCTGTGGCGGGTACAGATTGATGGGACTAGGTACATGAATGGTGGGGTATGGGGGTCTGTGTTGGGTACAGATTGATGGGACTAGGTACATGGATGGGGGAGTATGGGGGTCTGTGTCTGGGTACAGATCGATGGGACTAGGTACATGGATGGGGGGGTATGGGGGTCTGTGGCGGGTACAGATTGATGGGACTAGGTACATGAATGGTGGGGTATGGGGGTCTGTGTCGGGTACAGATCGATGGGATGAGGTACATGGATGGGGGGTGTATGGGGGTCTGTGTCGGGTACAGATCGATGGGATGAGGTACATGGATGGGGGGTATGGGGGTCTGTGTCGGGTAAGATCGATGGGACTAGGTACATGAATGGTGGGGTATGGGGGTCTGTGTCGGGTACGATCGATGGGACTAGGTACATGAATGGTGGGGTATGGGGGTCTGTGTCCGGGTACAGATTGATGGGACTAGGTACATGGATGGGAGGGGTTATGGGGGTCTGTGTCGGGTACGATCGATGGGACTAGGTACATGGATGGGAGGGGTTATGGGGGTCTGTGTCGGGTACGATCGATGGGACTAGGTACATGAATGGTGGGGTATCGCGGTCTGTGTCGGGTATGATCGATGGGACTAGGTACATGAATGGTGGGGTATGGGGGTCTGTGTCCGGGTACAGATCGATGGGACTAGGTACATGGATGGGGGAGTATGGGGGTCTGTGTCCGGGTACAGATCGATGGGACTAGGTAGATGGATGAGGGGTGTATGGGGGTCTGTGTCCGGGTACAGATCAATGGGAGTAGGTACATGGATGGGGGGTGTATAGGGGTCTGAGTCCGGGTACAGTTCGATGGGAGTAGGTACATGGATTTGGATGGGTATGGGGTTCTGTGCCCGGGTACAGATCGATGGGACTAGGTACATGAATGGTGGGGTATGGGGGTCTGTGTCTGGGTACATATCGATGGGACTAGGTACAAGGATGGGAGGGGTTATGGGGGTTTGTGTCCGGGTACGATCGATGGGACTAGGTACATGAATGGTGGGGTATGGGGGTCTGTGTCTGGGTACAGATCGATGGGACTAGGTACATGGATGGGGGGTGTATGGGGGTCTGAGTCCGGGTACAGTTCGATGGGTGTAGGTACATGGATTGGGATGGGTATGGGGGTCTGTGCCCGGGTACAGATCGATGGGACTAGGTACATGAATGGTGGGGTATGGGGGTCTGTGTCTGGGTACATATCGATGGGACAAGGTACAAGGATGGGAGGGGTTATGGGGGTTTGTGTCCGGGTACAGATCGATGGGACTAGGTACATGGATGGGAGGGGTTATGGGGGTCTGTGTCGGGTACGATCGATGGGACTAGGTACATGGATGGGGGGGGGTATGGGGGTCTGTGTCGGGTACGATCGATGGGACTAGGTACATGAATGGTGGGGTATGGGGGTCTGTGGCGGGTACAGATTGATGGGACTAGGTACATGAATGGTGGGGTATGGGGGTCTGTGTCGGGTACAGATTGATGGGACTAGGTACATGAATGGTGGGGTATGGGGGTCTGTGTCTGGGTACAGATCGATGGGACTAGGTACATGGATGGGGGGGGGTATGGGGGTCTGTGGCGGGTACAGATTGATGGGACTAGGTACATGAATGGTGGGGTATGGGGGTCTGTGTCGGGTACAGATTGATGGGACTAGGTACATGGATGGGGGGGTATGGGGGTCTGTGTCTGGGTACAGATCGATGGGACTAGGTACATGAATGGTGGGGTATGGGGGTCTGTGTCTGGGTACAGATCGATGGGACTAGGTACATGAATGGTGGGGTATGGGGGTCTGTGTCTGGGTACAGATCGATGGGACTAGGTACATGAATGGTGGGGTATGGGGGTCTGTGTCTGGGTACAGATCGATGGGACTAGGTACATGGATGGGGGGGGTATGGGGGTCTGTGGCGGGTACAGATTGATGGGACTAGGTACATGGATGGGGGGGTATGGGGGTCTGTGTCTGGGTACAGATCGATGGGACTAGGTACATGGATGGGGGGGTATGGGGGTCTGTGTCCGGGTACAGATCGATGGGACTAGGTACATGAATGGTGGGGTATCGCGGTCTGTGTCTGGGTACAGATCGATGGGACTAGGTACATGGATGGGGGGGGTATGGGGGTCTGTGGCGGGTACAGATTGATGGGACTAGGTACATGAATGGTGGGGTATGGGGGTCTGTGTCGGGTACAGATCGATGGGATGAGGTACATGGATGGGGGGTGTATGGGGGTCTGTGTCGGGTACAGATCGATGGGATGAGGTACATGGATGGGGGGTATGGGGGTCTGTGTCGGGTAAGATCGATGGGACTAGGTACATGAATGGTGGGGTATGGGGTCTGTGTCGGGTACGATCGATGGGACTAGGTACATGAATGGTGGGGTATGGGGGTCTGTGTCCGGGTACAGATTGATGGGACTAGGTACATGGATGGGAGGGGTTATGGGGGTCTGTGTCGGGTACGATCGATGGGACTAGGTACATGGATGGGAGGGGTTATGGGGGTCTGTGTCGGGTACGATCGATGGGACTAGGTACATGAATGGTGGGGTATCGCGGTCTGTGTCGGGTATGATCGATGGGACTAGGTACATGAATGGTGGGGTATGGGTGTCTGTGTCTGGGTACAGATCGATGGGACTAGGTACATGGATGGGGGGGTATGGGGGTCTGTGTCTGGGTACAGATCGATGGGACTAGGTACATGGATGGGGGGGTATGGGGGTCTGTGTCTGGGTACAGATCGATGGGACTAGGTACATGAATGGTGGGGTATGGGTGTCTGTGTCTGGGTACATATCGATGGGACTAGGTACATGGATGGGGGGGTATGGGGGTCTGTGTCGGGTACGATCGATGGGACTAAGTACATGGATGGGAGGGGTTATGGGGGTCTGTGTCGGGTACGATCGATGGGACTAGCAATATGGATGGGGGGGTATGGGGGTCTGTGTCTGGGTACAGATCGATGGGACTAGGTACATGAATGGTGGGGTATGGGGGTCTGTGACTGAGTACAGATCGATGGGACTAGGTACATGAATGGTAGGGTATGGGGTCTGTGTCGGGTACGATCGATGGGACTAGGTACATGAATGGTGGGGTATGGGGGTCTGTGTCCGGGTACAGATCGATGGGACTATGTACATGGATGGGAGGAGTTATGGGGGTATGTGTCGGGTACGATCGATGGGACTAGGTACATGAATGGTGGGGTATGGGGGTCTGCGTCGGGTACGATCGATGGGACTAGGTACATGAATGGTGGGGTATGGGGGTCTGTGTCCGGGTACAGATTGATGGGACTAGGTACATGGATGGGGGGGGAGTATGGGGTCTGTGTCCGGGTACAGACTGATGGGACTAGGTACATGGATGGGGGGTGTATGGGGATCTGTGTCCGGGTACAGATCGATGGGAGTAGGTACATGGATGGGGGGTGTATAGGGGTCTGAGTCCGGGTACAGTTCGATGGGAGTAGGTACATGGATTGGGATGGGTATGGGTGTCTGTGCCCGGGTACAGATTGATGGGACTAGGTACATGAATGGTGGGGTATGGGGGTCTGTGTCTGGGTACATATCGATGGGACTAGGTACAAGGATGGGAGGGGTTATTGGGGTTTGTGTCCGTGTACAGATCGATGGGACTAGGTACATGGATGGGGGGGTATGGGGGTCTGTCTCCGGGTACAGATGGATACGACTAGGTACATGGATGGGGGGGTATGGGGGTCTGTGTCGGGTACAATCGATGGGACTAGGTACATGAATGGTGGGGTATGGGGGTTTGTGTCGGGTACGATCGATGGGACTAGGTACATGGATGGGGGGGTATGGGGGTCTGTCTCCGGGTACAGATGGATACGACTAGGTACATGGATGGTGTGGTATGGGGGTCTGTGTCGGGTACGATCGATGGGACTAGGTACATGGATGGGGGGGTATGGGGGTCTGTGTCTGGGTACAGATCGATGGGACTAGGTACATGGATGGGGTGGTATGGGGGTCTGTGTCCGGGTACAGATCGATGGGACTAGGTACATGGATGGGGGGGTATGGGGGTCTGTGTCCGGGTTCGATCGATGGGACTAGGTACATGGATGGGGTGGTATGGGGGTCTGTGTCCGGGTACAGATCGATGGGACTAAGTACATGGATGGGGGGGTATGGGGGTCTGTGTCCGGGTACAGATCGATGGGACTAGGTACATGGATGGGAGGTGTGGGGGTCTGTGTCGGGTACGATCGATGGGACTAGGTACATGGATGGGGGGGTATGGGGGTCTGTGTCGGGTACGATCGATGGGACTAGGTACATGGATGGGGGGGTATGGGGGTCTGTGTCTGGGTACAGATCGATGGGACTAGGTACATGGATGGGGGGTATGGGGGTCTGTGTCCGGGTACAGATCGATGGGACTAGGTACATGGATGGGGTGGTATGGGGGTCTGTGTCCGGGTACAGAACGATGGGACTAGGTACGTGGATGGGGGGGTATGGGGGTCTGTGTCCGGGTACAGATCGATGGGACTAGGTACATGGATGGGGGGGTATGGGGGTCTGTGTCTGGGTACAGATCGATGGGACTAGGTACATGGATGGGGTGGTATGGGGGTCTGTGTCCGGGTACAGATCGATGGGACTAGGTACATGGATGGGGGGGTATGGGGGTCTGTGTCCGGGTTCGATCGATGGGACTAGGTACATGGATGGGGTGGTATGGGGGTCTGTGTCCGGGTACAGATCGATGGGACTAAGTACATGGATGGGGGGGGGTATGGGGGTCTGTGTCTGGGTACAGATCGATGGGACTAGGTACATGGATGGGGGAGTATGGGGGTCTGTGTCCGGGTACAGATCGATGGGACTAGGTACATGGATGGGGGGGTATGGGGGTCTGTGTCGAGGTACAGATCGATGGGACTAGGTACATGAATGGTGGGGTATGGGGGTCTGTGTCGGGTACGATCGATGGGACTAGGTACATGGATGGTGGGTATGGGGGTCTGTCTCCGGGTACAGATGGATACGAATAGGTACATGGATGGTGTGTTATGGGGGTCTGTGTCCGGGTACAGATCGATGGGACTAGTTACATGAATGGTGGGGTATCGGGGTCTGTGTCGGGTATGATCGATGGGACTAGGTACATGGATGGGGGGGTATGGGGGTCTGTGTCTGGGTACAGATCGATGGGACTAGGTACATGGATGGCGGGGGTATGGGGGTCTGTGGCGGGTACAGATTGATGGGACTAGGTACATGAATGGTGGGGTATGGGGGTCTGTGTCGGGTATGATCGATGGGACTAGGTACATGAATGGTGGGGTATGGGGGTCTGTGTCAGGATACAGATCGATGGGACTAGGTACATGGATGGGGGGGTATGGGGGTCTGTGTCGGGTACGATCGATGGGACTAGGTACATGAATGGTGTGGTATGGGGGTCTGTGTCGGATACGATCGATGGGACTAGGTACATGAATGGTGGGGTATGGGGGTCTGTGTCAGGATACAGATCGATGGGACTAGGTACATGGATGGGGGGGTATGGGGGTCTGTGTCGGGTACGATCGATGGGACTAGGTACATGAATGGTGGGGTATGGGGGTCTGTGTCGGATACGATCGATGGGACTAGGTACATGAATGGTGGGGTATCGCGGTCTGTGTCGGGTATGATCGATGGGACTAGGTACATGAATGGTGGGGTATGGGGGTCTGTGTCCGGGTACAGATCGATGGGACTAGGTACATGGATGGTGGGGTATGTGGGTCTGTGTCGGGTACGATCGATGGGACTAGTTACATGAATGGTGGTGTATTGGGGTCTGTGTCGGGTACGATCGATGGGACTAGGTACATGGATGGGGTGGTATGGGGGTCTGTGTCCGGGTACAGATCGATGGGACTAGGTACATGGATGGGAGGGGTTATGGGGGTCTGTGTCGGGTACGATCGATGGGACTAGGTACATGGATGGTGGGGTATGGGGGTCTGTGTCCGGGTTCAGATCGATGGGACTAGGTACATGAATGGTGGGGTATGGGTTCTGTGTCAGGTACGATCGATGGGACTAGGTACATGGATGGGAGGTGTGGGGGTCTGTGTCTGGGTACAGATCGATGGGACTAGGTACATGGATGGGGGGGGGTATGGGGGTCTGTGTCTGGGTACAGATCGATGGGACTAGGTACATGGATGAGGGGTGTATGGGGGTCTGTGTCTGGGTACAGATCGATGGGACTAGGTACATGGATGAGGGGTGTATGGGGGTCTGTGTCCAGGTACAGATCGATGGGACTAGGTACATGGATGGGGGAGTATGGGGGTCTGTGTCCGGGTACAGATCGATGGGACTAGGTACATGGATGGGGGGGTATGGGGGTCTGTGTCGAGGTACAGATCGATGGGACTAGGTACATGGATGGGGGGGTATGGGGGTCTGTGTCGAGGTACAGATCGATGGGACTAGGTACATGGATGGGGGGGTATGGGGGTCTGTGTCGGGTACGATCGATGGGACTAGGTACATGAATGGTGGGGTATGGGGGTCTGTGTCGGGTACGATCGATGGGACTAGGTACTTGGATGGTGGGTATGGGGGTCTGTCTCCGGGTACAGATGGATACGACTAGGTACATGGATGGGGGGTGTATGGGGGTCTGTGTCGGGTACGATCGATGGGACTAGGTACACGAATGGGGGGATATGGGGGTCTGTGTCCGGGTACGATCGATGGGACTAGGTACATGGATGGGGGGGTATGGGGGTCTGTGTCGGGTACGATCGATGGGACTAGGTACATGATTGGTGGGGTATGGGGGTCTGTGTCTGGGTACAGATCGATGGGACTAGGTACATGAATGGTGGGGTATGGGGGTCTGTGTCGGGTACGATCGATGGGACTAGTTACATGAATGGTGGGGTATTGGGGTCTGTATCGGGTACGATCGATTTGACTAGGTACATGGATGGGGGGGTATGGGGGTCTGTCTCCGGGTACAGATGGATACGACTAGGTACATGGATGGGGGGGTATGGGGGTCTGTGTCGGGTACAATCGATGGGACTAGGTACATGAATGGTGGGGTATGGGGGTCTGCGTCCGGGTACAGATTGATGGGACTAGGTACATGGATGGGAGGGGTTATGGGGGTCTGTGTCGGGTACGATCGATGGGACTAGGTACATGGATGGGGGGTATGGGGGTCTGTGTCTGGGTACAGATTGATGGGACTAGGTACATGGATGGGGGGGTATGGGGGTCTGTGTCGGATACGATCGATGGGACTAGGTACATGAATGGTGGGGTATCGCGGTCTGTGTCGGGTATGATCGATGGGACTAGGTACATGAATGGTGGGGTATGGGGGTCTGTGTCCGGGTACAGATCGATGGGACTAGGTACATGGATGGGGGAGTATGGGGGTCTGTGTCCGGGTACAGATCGATGGGACTAGGTACATGGATGGGGGGTGTATGGGGGTCTGTGTCCGGGTACAGATCGATGGGAGTAGGTACATGGATGGGGGGTGTATAGGGGTCTGAGTCCGGGTACAGTTCGATGGGAGTAGGTACATGGATGGGGGGTGTATAGGGGTCTGAGTCCGGGTACAGATCGATGGGACTAGGTACATGGATGGGGGGGTATGGGGGTCTGTGTCGGGTACGATCGATGGGACTAGGTACATGAATGGTGGGGTATGGGGGTCTGTGTCGGGTATGATGGATGGGACTAGGTACATGGATGGGGGGGTATGGGGGTCTGTACCCGGGTACAGATCGATGGGACTAGGTACATGAATGGTGGGGTATGGGGGTCTGTGTCTGGGTACATATCGATGGGACTAGGTACAAGGATGGGAGGGGTTATGGGGGTTTGTGTCTGGGTACAGATCGATGGGACTAGGTACATGAATGGTGGGGTATGGGGGTCTGTGTCTGGGTACAGATCGATGGGACTAGGTACATGAATGGTGGGGTATGGGGGTCTGTGTCCGGGTACAGATCGATGGGACTAGGTACATGGATGGGAGGGGTTATGGGGGTCTGTGTCGGGTACGATCGATGGGACTAGGTACATGAATGGTGGGGTATGGGGGTCTGTGACTGAGTACAGATCGATGGGACTAGGTACATGAATGGTGGGGTATGGGGGTCTGTGTCGGGTACAGATTGATGGGACTAGGTACATAAATGGTGGGGTATGGGGGTCTGTGTCGGGTACAGATCGATGGGACGAGGTACATGGATGGGGGGTATGGGGGTCTGTGTCGGGTACGATCGATGGGACTAGGTACATGAATGGTGGGGTATGGGGGTCTGTGTCGGGTACAGATTGATGGGACTAGGTACATGGATGGGGGAGTATGGGGGTCTGTGTCGGGTACAGATCGATGGAACTAGGTACATGGATGGGGGGTGTATGGGGGTCTGTGTCCGGGTACAGATCGATGGGAGTAGGTACAAGGATGGGGGGTGTATAGGGGTCTGAGTCTGGGTACAGTTCGATGGGAGTAGGTACATGGATTGGGATGGGTATGGGGGTCTGTGCCCGGGTACAGATCGATGGGACTAGGTACATGAATGGTGGGGTATGGGGGTCTGTGTCTGGGTACATATCAATGGGACTAGGTACAAGGATGGGAGGGGTTATGGGGGTTTGTGTCCGGGTACAGATCGATGGGACTAGGTACATGGATGGGAGGGGTTATGGGGGTCTGTGTCGGGTACGATCGATGGGACTAGGTACATGAATGGGGGGGTATGGGGGTCTGTGTCTGGGTACAGATCGATGGGACTAGGTACATGGATGGGGGGGTATCGGGGTCTGTGTCTGGGTACGATCGATGGGACTAGGTACATGAATGGTGGGGTATCGGGGTCTGTGTCGGGAATGATCGATGGGACGAGGTACATGAATGGTGGGGTATGGGGGTCTGTGTCCGGGTACAGATCGATGGGACTAGGTACATGGATGGGGGAGTATGGGCGTCTGTGTCCGGGTACAGATCGATGGGACTAGGTACATGGATGGGGGGTGTATGGGGTTCTGTGTCCGGGTACAGATCGATGGGAGTAGGTACATGGATTGGGATGGGTATGGGGGTCTGTGCCCGGGTACAGATCGATGGGACTAGGTACATGAATGGTGGGGTATGGGGGTCTGTGTCGGGTACGATCGATGGGACTAGGTACATGAATGGTGGGGTATGGGGGTCTGTGACTGAGTACAGATCGATGGGACTAGGTACATGAATGGTGGGGTATGGGGGTCTGTGTCGGGTACAGATTGATGGGACTAGGTACATAAATGGTGGGGTATGGGGGTCTGTGTCGGGTACAGATCGATGGGACGAGGTACATGGATGGGGGGTATGGGGGTCTGTGTCCGGGTACAGATCGATGGGACTAGGTACATGGATGGGGGGTGTATGGGGGTCTGTGTCCGGGTACAGATCGATGGGAGTAGGTACATGGATGGGGGGTGTATAGGGGTCTGAGTCCGGGTACAGTTCGATGGGAGTAGGTACATGGATTGGGATGGGTATGGGGGTCTGTGCCCGGGTACAGATCGATGGGACTAGGTACATGAATGGTGGGGTATGGGGGTCTGTGTCTGGGTACATATCGATGGTACTAGGTACAAGGATGGGAGGGGTTATGGGGGTTTGTGTCTGGGTACAGATCGATGGGACTAGGTACATGAATGGTGGGGTATGGGGGTCTGTGTCTGGGTACATATCGATGGGACTAGGTACAAGGATGGGAGGGGTTATGGGGGTTTGTGTCCGGGTAGAGATCGATGGGACTAGGTACATGGATGGGAGGGGTTATGGGGGTCTGTGTCGGGTACGATCGATGGGACTAGGTACATGAATGGTGGGGTATGGGGGTCTGTGTCCGGGTACAGATCGATGGGACTAGGTACATGGATGGCAGGGGTTATGGGGGTCTGTGTCGGGTACGATCGATGGGACTAGGTACATGAATGGTGGGGTATCGGGGTCTGTGTCGGGTATGATCGATGGGACTAGGTACATGGATTGGGATGGGTATGGGGGTCTGTGCCCGGGTACAGATCGATGGGACTAGGTACATGAATGGTGGGGTATGGGGGTCTGTGTCTGGGTACAGATCGATGGGAGTAGGTACATGGATGGTGGGGTATGGGGGTCTGTGTCTGGGTACATATCGATGGGACGAGGTATATGGATGGGTGGGGGGTATGGAGTTCTGTGTCCGGGTACAGATCGATGGGACTAGGTACATGGATGCGGGGGTATGGGGGTCTGTGTCGGGTACGATCGATGGGACTAGGTACATGAATGGTGGGGTATGGGGTCTGTGTCGGGTACAGATCGATGGGACTAGGTACATGGATGGGGGGGTATGGGGGTCTGTGTCTGGGTACAGATCGATGGGACTAGGTACATGGATGGGGGGGTATGGGGGTCTGTGGCGGGTACAGATTGATGGGACTAGGTACATGAATGGTGGGGTATGGGGGTCTGCGTCGGGTACAGATCGATGGGATGAGGTACATGGATGGGGGGTATGGGGGTCTGTGTCGGGTACGATCGATTGGACTGGGTACATGAATGGTGGGGTATGGGGGTCTGTGTCGGGTACGATCGATGGGACTAGGTACA
Source organism: Hemitrygon akajei (assembly GCF_048418815.1). Lineage (NCBI taxonomy): Eukaryota > Metazoa > Chordata > Chondrichthyes > Myliobatiformes > Dasyatidae > Hemitrygon > Hemitrygon akajei. The sequence goes on from NC_133134.1 coordinate 84,297,486, forward strand.
TGAATGGTGGGGTATGGGGGTCTGTGTCCGGGTACAGATTGATGGGACTAGGTACATGGATGGGAGGGGTTATGGGGGTCTGTGTCGGGTACGATCGATGGGACTAGGTACATGAATGGTGGGGTATGGGGGTCTGTGTCGGATACGATCGATGGGACTAGGTACATGAATGGTGGGGTATCGCGGTCTGTGTCTGGGTACAGATCGATGGGACTAGGTACATGGATGGCGGGGGTATGGGGGTCTGTGGCGGGTACAGATTGATGGGACTAGGTACATGAATGGTGGGGTATGGGGGTCTGTGTCGGGTATGATCGATGGGACTAGGTACATGAATGGTGGGGTATGGGGGTCTGTGTCAGGATACAGATCGATGGGACTAGGTACATGGATGGGGGGGTATGGGGGTCTGTGTCGGGTACGATCGATGGGACTAGGTACATGAATGGTGGGGTATGGGGGTCTGTGTCGGATACGATCGATGGGACTAGGTACATGAATGGTGGGGTATGGGGGTCTGTGTCAGGATACAGATCGATGGGACTAGGTACATGGATGGGGGGGTATGGGGGTCTGTGTCGGGTACGATCGATGGGACTAGGTACATGAATGGTGGGGTATGGGGGTCTGTGTCGGATACGATCGATGGGACTAGGTACATGAATGGTGGGGTATCGCGGTCTGTGTCGGGTATGATCGATGGGACTAGGTACATGAATGGTGGGGTATGGGGGTCTGTGTCCGGGTACAGATCGATGGGACTAGGTACATGGATGGTGGGGTATGTGGGTCTGTGTCGGGTACGATCGATGGGACTAGTTACATGAATGGTGGTGTATTGGGGTCTGTGTCGGGTACGATCGATGGGACTAGGTACATGGATGGGGGGGTATGGGGGTCTGTCTCCGGGTACAGATGGATACGACTAGGTACATGGATGGGGGGGTATGGGGGTCTGTGTCGGGTACAATCGATGGGACTAGGTACATGAATGGTGGGGTATGGGGGTCTGTGTCGGGTACGATCGATGGGACTAGGTACATGGATGGGGTGTATGGGGGTCTGTGTCCGGGTACGATCGATGGGACTAGGTACATGGATGGGGGGGTATGGGGGTCTGTGTCTGGGTACAGATCGATGGGACTAGGTACATGGATGGGGTGGTATGGGGGTCTGTGTCCGGGTACAGATCGATGGGACTAGGTACATCGATGGGAGGGGTTATGGGGGTCTGTGTCGGGTACGATCGATGGGACTAGGTACATGGATGGTGGGGTATGGGGGTCTGTGTCCGGGTACAGATCGATGGGACTAGGTACATGAATGGTGGGGTATGGGTTCTGTGTCAGGTACGATCGATGGGACTAGGTACATGGATGGGAGGTGTGGGGGTCTGTGTCTGGGTACAGATCGATGGGACTAGGTACATGGATGGGGGGGGTATGGGGGTCTGTGTCTGGGTACAGATCGATGGGACTAGGTACATGGATGGGGGGGTATGGGGGTCTGTGTCGAGGTACAGATCGATGGGACTAGGTACATGGATGGGGGGGTATGGGGGTCTGTGTCGAGGTACAGATCGATGGGACTAGGTACATGGATGGGGGGGTATGGGGGTCTGTGTCGGGTACGATCGATGGGACTAGGTACATGAATGGTGGGGTATGGGGGTCTGTGTCGGGTACGATCGATGGGACTAGGTACTTGGATGGTGGGTATGGGGGTCTGTCTCCGGGTACAGATGGATACGACTAGGTACATGTATGGTGGGGTATGGGGGTCTGTGTCGGGTACGATCGATGGGACTAGGTACTTGGATGGTGGTTATGGGGGTCTGTCTCCGGGTACAGATGGATACGACTAGGTACATGGATGGGGGGTGTATGGGGGTCTGTGTCGGGTACGATCGATGGGACTAGGTACACGAATGGGGGGATATGGGGGTCTGTGTCCGGGTACGATCGATGGGACTAGGTACATGGATGGGGGGGTATGGGGGTCTGTGTCGGGTACGATCGATGGGACTAGGTACATGAATGGTGGGGTATGGGGGTCTGTGTCTGGGTACAGATCGATGGGACTAGGTACATGAATGGTGGGGTATGGGGGTCTGTGTCGGGTACGATCGATGGGACTAGTTACATGAATGGTGGGGTATTGGGGTCTGTATCGGGTACGATCGATTTGACTAGGTACATGGATGGGGGGGTATGGGGGTCTGTCTCCGGGTACAGATGGATACGACTAGGTACATGGATGGGGGGGTATGGGGGTCTGTGTCGGGTACAATCGATGGGACTAGGTACATGAATGGTGGGGTATGGGGGTCTGCGTCCGGGTACAGATTGATGGGACTAGGTACATGGATGGGAGGGGTTATGGGGGTCTGTGTCCGGGTACAGATCGATGGGACTAGGTACATGAATGGTGGGGTATCGCGGTCTGTGTCGGGTATGATCGATGGGACTAGGTACATGGATGGGGGGGTATGGGGGTCTGTGTCCGGGTACAGATCGATGGGACTAGGTACATGGATGGTGGGGTATGGGTGTCTGTGTCTGGGTACATATCGATGGGACTAGGTACATGGATGGGGGGGTATGGGGGTCTGTGTCCAGGTACAGATCGATGGGACTAGGTACATGGATGGGGGGGTATGGGGGTCTGTGTCGGGTACAATCGATGGGACTAGGTACATGAATGGTGGGGTATGGGGGTCTGTGACTGAGTACAGATCGATGGGACTAGGTACATGAATGGTGGGGTATGGGGGTCTGTGTCGGGTACAGATTGATGGGACTAGGTACATAAATGGTGGGGTATGGGGGTCTGTGTCGGGTACAGATCGATGGGACGAGGTACATGGATGGGGGGTATGGGGGTCTGTGTCGGATACAGATCGATGGGACTAGGTACATGAATGGTGGGGTATCGCGGTCTGTGTCGGGTATGATCGATGGGACTAGGTACATGAATGGTGGGGTATGGGGGTCTGTGTCCGGGTACAGATCGATGGGACTAGGTACATGGATGGTGGGGTATGTGGGTCTGTGTCGGGTACGATCGATGGGACTAGTTACATGAATGGTGGTGTATTGGGGTCTGTGTCGGGTACGATCGATGGGACTAGGTACATGGATGGGGTGGTATGGGGGTCTGTGTCCGGGTACAGATCGATGGGACTAGGTACATGGATGGGAGGGGTTATGGGGGTCTGTGTCGGGTACGATCGATGGGACTAGGTACATGGATGGTGGGGTATGGGGGTCTGTGTCCGGGTTCAGATCGATGGGACTAGGTACATGAATGGTGGGGTATGGGTTCTGTGTCAGGTACGATCGATGGGACTAGGTACATGGATGGGAGGTGTGGGGGTCTGTGTCTGGGTACAGATCGATGGGACTAGGTACATGGATGGGGGGGGGTATGGGGGTCTGTGTCTGGGTACAGATCGATGGGACTAGGTACATGGATGGGGGAGTATGGGGGTCTGTGTCCGGGTACAGATCGATGGGACTAGGTACATGGATGGGGGGGTATGGGGGTCTGTGTCGAGGTACAGATCGATGGGACTAGGTACATGGATGGGGGGGTATGGGGGTCTGTGTCGAGGTACAGATCGATGGGACTAGGTACATGGATGGGGGGGTATGGGGGTCTGTGTCGGGTACGATCGATGGGACTAGGTACATGAATGGTGGGGTATGGGGGTCTGTGTCGGGTACGATCGATGGGACTAGGTACTTGGATGGTGGGTATGGGGGTCTGTCTCCGGGTACAGATGGATACGACTAGGTACATGGATGGGGGGTGTATGGGGGTCTGTGTCGGGTACGATCGATGGGACTAGGTACACGAATGGGGGGATATGGGGGTCTGTGTCCGGGTACGATCGATGGGACTAGGTACATGGATGGGGGGGTATGGGGGTCTGTGTCGGGTACGATCGATGGGACTAGGTACATGATTGGTGGGGTATGGGGGTCTGTGTCTGGGTACAGATCGATGGGACTAGGTACATGAATGGTGGGGTATGGGGGTCTGTGTCGGGTACGATCGATGGGACTAGTTACATGAATGGTGGGGTATTGGGGTCTGTATCGGGTACGATCGATTTGACTAGGTACATGGATGGGGGGGTATGGGGGTCTGTCTCCGGGTACAGATGGATACGACTAGGTACATGGATGGGGGGGTATGGGGGTCTGTGTCGGGTACAATCGATGGGACTAGGTACATGAATGGTGGGGTATGGGGGTCTGCGTCCGGGTACAGATTGATGGGACTAGGTACATGGATGGGAGGGGTTATGGGGGTCTGTGTCGGGTACGATCGATGGGACTAGGTACATGGATGGGGGGTATGGGGGTCTGTGTCTGGGTACAGATTGATGGGACTAGGTACATGGATGGGGGGGTATGGGGGTCTGTGTCGGATACGATCGATGGGACTAGGTACATGAATGGTGGGGTATCGCGGTCTGTGTCGGGTATGATCGATGGGACTAGGTACATGAATGGTGGGGTATGGGGGTCTGTGTCCGGGTACAGATCGATGGGACTAGGTACATGGATGGGGGAGTATGGGGGTCTGTGTCCGGGTACAGATCGATGGGACTAGGTACATGGATGGGGGGTGTATGGGGGTCTGTGTCCGGGTACAGATCGATGGGAGTAGGTACATGGATGGGGGGTGTATAGGGGTCTGAGTCCGGGTACAGTTCGATGGGAGTAGGTACATGGATGGGGGGTGTATAGGGGTCTGAGTCCGGGTACAGATCGATGGGACTAGGTACATGGATGGGGGGGTATGGGGGTCTGTGTCGGGTACGATCGATGGGACTAGGTACATGAATGGTGGGGTATGGGGGTCTGTGTCGGGTATGATGGATGGGACTAGGTACATGGATGGGGGGGTATGGGGGTCTGTACCCGGGTACAGATCGATGGGACTAGGTACATGAATGGTGGGGTATGGGGGTCTGTGTCTGGGTACATATCGATGGGACTAGGTACAAGGATGGGAGGGGTTATGGGGGTTTGTGTCTGGGTACAGATCGATGGGACTAGGTACATGAATGGTGGGGTATGGGGGTCTGTGTCTGGGTACAGATCGATGGGACTAGGTACATGAATGGTGGGGTATGGGGGTCTGTGTCCGGGTACAGATCGATGGGACTAGGTACATGGATGGGAGGGGTTATGGGGGTCTGTGTCGGGTACGATCGATGGGACTAGGTACATGAATGGTGGGGTATGGGGGTCTGTGACTGAGTACAGATCGATGGGACTAGGTACATGAATGGTGGGGTATGGGGGTCTGTGTCGGGTACAGATTGATGGGACTAGGTACATAAATGGTGGGGTATGGGGGTCTGTGTCGGGTACAGATCGATGGGACGAGGTACATGGATGGGGGGTATGGGGGTCTGTGTCGGGTACGATCGATGGGACTAGGTACATGAATGGTGGGGTATGGGGGTCTGTGTCGGGTACAGATTGATGGGACTAGGTACATGGATGGGGGAGTATGGGGGTCTGTGTCGGGTACAGATCGATGGAACTAGGTACATGGATGGGGGGTGTATGGGGGTCTGTGTCCGGGTACAGATCGATGGGAGTAGGTACAAGGATGGGGGGTGTATAGGGGTCTGAGTCTGGGTACAGTTCGATGGGAGTAGGTACATGGATTGGGATGGGTATGGGGGTCTGTGCCCGGGTACAGATCGATGGGACTAGGTACATGAATGGTGGGGTATGGGGGTCTGTGTCTGGGTACATATCAATGGGACTAGGTACAAGGATGGGAGGGGTTATGGGGGTTTGTGTCCGGGTACAGATCGATGGGACTAGGTACATGGATGGGAGGGGTTATGGGGGTCTGTGTCGGGTACGATCGATGGGACTAGGTACATGAATGGGGGGGTATGGGGGTCTGTGTCTGGGTACAGATCGATGGGACTAGGTACATGGATGGGGGGGTATCGGTGTCTGTGTCTGGGTACGATCGATGGGACTAGGTACATGAATGGTGGGGTATCGGGGTCTGTGTCGGGAATGATCGATGGGACGAGGTACATGAATGGTGGGGTATGGGGGTCTGTGTCCGGGTACAGATCGATGGGACTAGGTACATGGATGGGGGAGTATGGGCGTCTGTGTCCGGGTACAGATCGATGGGACTAGGTACATGGATGGGGGGTGTATGGGGTTCTGTGTCCGGGTACAGATCGATGGGAGTAGGTACATGGATTAGGATGGGTATGGGGGTCTGTGCCCGGGTACAGATCGATGGGACTAGGTACATGAATGGTGGGGTATGGGGGTCTGTGTCGGGTACGATCGATGGGACTAGGTACATGAATGGTGGGGTATGGGGGTCTGTGACTGAGTACAGATCGATGGGACTAGGTACATGAATGGTGGGGTATGGGGGTCTGTGTCGGGTACAGATTGATGGGACTAGGTACATAAATGGTGGGGTATGGGGGTCTGTGTCGGGTACAGATCGATGGGACGAGGTACATGGATGGGGGGTATGGGGGTCTGTGTCCGGGTACAGATCGATGGGACTAGGTACATGGATGGGGGGTGTATGGGGGTCTGTGTCCGGGTACAGATCGATGGGAGTAGGTACATGGATGGGGGGTGTATAGGGGTCTGAGTCCGGGTACAGTTCGATGGGAGTAGGTACATGGATTGGGATGGGTATGGGGGTCTGTGCCCGGGTACAGATCGATGGGACTAGGTACATGAATGGTGGGGTATGGGGGTCTGTGTCTGGGTACATATCGATGGTACTAGGTACAAGGATGGGAGGGGTTATGGGGGTTTGTGTCTGGGTACAGATCGATGGGACTAGGTACATGAATGGTGGGGTATGGGGGTCTGTGTCTGGGTACATATCGATGGGACTAGGTACAAGGATGGGAGGGGTTATGGGGGTTTGTGTCCGGGTAGAGATCGATGGGACTAGGTACATGGATGGGAGGGGTTATGGGGGTCTGTGTCGGGTACGATCGATGGGACTAGGTACATGAATGGTGGGGTATGGGGGTCTGTGTCCGGGTACAGATCGATGGGACTAGGTACATGGATGGCAGGGGTTATGGGGGTCTGTGTCGGGTACGATCGATGGGACTAGGTACATGAATGGTGGGGTATCGGGGTCTGTGTCGGGTATGATCGATGGGACTAGGTACATGGATTGGGATGGGTATGGGGGTCTGTGCCCGGGTACAGATCGATGGGACTAGGTACATGAATGGTGGGGTATGGGGGTCTGTGTCTGGGTACAGATCGATGGGAGTAGGTACATGGATGGTGGGGTATGGGGGTCTGTGTCTGGGTACATATCGATGGGACGAGGTATATGGATGGGTGGGGGGTATGGAGTTCTGTGTCCGGGTACAGATCGATGGGACTAGGTACATGGATGCGGGGGTATGGGGGTCTGTGTCGGGTACGATCGATGGGACTAGGTACATGAATGGTGGGGTATGGGGTCTGTGTCGGGTACAGATCGATGGGACTAGGTACATGGATGGGGGGGTATGGGGGTCTGTGTCTGGGTACAGATCGATGGGACTAGGTACATGGATGGGGGGGTATGGGGGTCTGTGGCGGGTACAGATTGATGGGACTAGGTACATGAATGGTGGGGTATGGGGGTCTGCGTCGGGTACAGATCGATGGGATGAGGTACATGGATGGGGGGTATGGGGGTCTGTGTCGGGTACGATCGATTGGACTGGGTACATGAATGGTGGGGTATGGGGGTCTGTGTCGGGTACGATCGATGGGACTAGGTACATGAATGGTGGGGTATGGGGGTCTGTGTCCGGGTACAGATTGATGGGACTAGGTACATGGATGGGAGGGGTTATGGGGGTCTGTGTCGGGTACGATCGATGGGACTAGGTACATGAATGGTGGGGTATGGGGGTCTGTGTCGGATACGATCGATGGGACTAGGTACATGAATGGTGGGGTATCGCGGTCTGTGTCTGGGTACAGATCGATGGGACTAGGTACATGGATGGCGGGGGTATGGGGGTCTGTGGCGGGTACAGATTGATGGGACTAGGTACATGAATGGTGGGGTATGGGGGTCTGTGTCGGGTATGATCGATGGGACTAGGTACATGAATGGTGGGGTATGGGGGTCTGTGTCAGGATACAGATCGATGGGACTAGGTACATGGATGGGGGGGTATGGGGGTCTGTGTCGGGTACGATCGATGGGACTAGGTACATGAATGGTGGGGTATGGGGGTCTGTGTCGGATACGATCGATGGGACTAGGTACATGAATGGTGGGGTATGGGGGTCTGTGTCAGGATACAGATCGATGGGACTAGGTACATGGATGGGGGGGTATGGGGGTCTGTGTCGGGTACGATCGATGGGACTAGGTACATGAATGGTGGGGTATGGGGGTCTGTGTCGGATACGATCGATGGGACTAGGTACATGAATGGTGGGGTATCGCGGTCTGTGTCGGGTATGATCGATGGGACTAGGTACATGAATGGTGGGGTATGGGGGTCTGTGTCCGGGTACAGATCGATGGGACTAGGTACATGGATGGTGGGGTATGTGGGTCTGTGTCGGGTACGATCGATGGGACTAGTTACATGAATGGTGGTGTATTGGGGTCTGTGTCGGGTACGATCGATGGGACTAGGTACATGGATGGGGGGGTATGGGGGTCTGTCTCCGGGTACAGATGGATACGACTAGGTACATGGATGGGGGGGTATGGGGGTCTGTGTCGGGTACAATCGATGGGACTAGGTACATGAATGGTGGGGTATGGGGGTCTGTGTCGGGTACGATCGATGGGACTAGGTACATGGATGGGGTGTATGGGGGTCTGTGTCCGGGTACGATCGATGGGACTAGGTACATGGATGGGGGGGTATGGGGGTCTGTGTCTGGGTACAGATCGATGGGACTAGGTACATGGATGGGGTGGTATGGGGGTCTGTGTCCGGGTACAGATCGATGGGACTAGGTACATCGATGGGAGGGGTTATGGGGGTCTGTGTCGGGTACGATCGATGGGACTAGGTACATGGATGGTGGGGTATGGGGGTCTGTGTCCGGGTACAGATCGATGGGACTAGGTACATGAATGGTGGGGTATGGGTTCTGTGTCAGGTACGATCGATGGGACTAGGTACATGGATGGGAGGTGTGGGGGTCTGTGTCTGGGTACAGATCGATGGGACTAGGTACATGGATGGGGGGGGTATGGGGGTCTGTGTCTGGGTACAGATCGATGGGACTAGGTACATGGATGGGGGGGTATGGGGGTCTGTGTCGAGGTACAGATCGATGGGACTAGGTACATGGATGGGGGGGTATGGGGGTCTGTGTCGAGGTACAGATCGATGGGACTAGGTACATGGATGGGGGGGTATGGGGGTCTGTGTCGGGTACGATCGATGGGACTAGGTACATGAATGGTGGGGTATGGGGGTCTGTGTCGGGTACGATCGATGGGACTAGGTACTTGGATGGTGGGTATGGGGGTCTGTCTCCGGGTACAGATGGATACGACTAGGTACATGTATGGTGGGGTATGGGGGTCTGTGTCGGGTACGATCGATGGGACTAGGTACTTGGATGGTGGTTATGGGGGTCTGTCTCCGGGTACAGATGGATACGACTAGGTACATGGATGGGGGGTGTATGGGGGTCTGTGTCGGGTACGATCGATGGGACTAGGTACACGAATGGGGGGATATGGGGGTCTGTGTCCGGGTACGATCGATGGGACTAGGTACATGGATGGGGGGGTATGGGGGTCTGTGTCGGGTACGATCGATGGGACTAGGTACATGAATGGTGGGGTATGGGGGTCTGTGTCTGGGTACAGATCGATGGGACTAGGTACATGAATGGTGGGGTATGGGGGTCTGTGTCGGGTACGATCGATGGGACTAGTTACATGAATGGTGGGGTATTGGGGTCTGTATCGGGTACGATCGATTTGACTAGGTACATGGATGGGGGGGTATGGGGGTCTGTCTCCGGGTACAGATGGATACGACTAGGTACATGGATGGGGGGGTATGGGGGTCTGTGTCGGGTACAATCGATGGGACTAGGTACATGAATGGTGGGGTATGGGGGTCTGCGTCCGGGTACAGATTGATGGGACTAGGTACATGGATGGGAGGGGTTATGGGGGTCTGTGTCGGGTACGATCGATGGGACTAGGTACATGGATGGGGGGTATGGGGGTCTGTGTCTGGGTACAGATTGATGGGACTAGGTACATGGATGGGGGGGTATGTGGGTCTGTGTCGGATACGATCGATGGGACTAGGTACATGAATGGTGGGGTATCGCGGTCTGTGTCGGGTATGATCGATGGGACTAGGTACATGGATGGGGGGGTATGGGGGTCTGTGTCCGGGTACAGATCGATGGGACTAGGTACATGGATGGTGGGGTATGGGTGTCTGTGTCTGGGTACATATCGATGGGACTAGGTACATGGATGGGGGGGTATGGGGGTCTGTGTCCAGGTACAGATCGATGGGACTAGGTACATGGATGGGGGGGTATGGGGGTCTGTGTCGGGTACAATCGATGGGACTAGGTACATGAATGGTGGGGTATGGGGGTCTGTGACTGAGTACAGATCGATGGGACTAGGTACATGAATGGTGGGGTATGGGGGTCTGTGTCGGGTACAGATTGATGGGACTAGGTACATAAATGGTGGGGTATGGGGGTCTGTGTCGGGTACAGATCGATGGGACGAGGTACATGGATGGGGGGTATGGGGGTCTGTGTCCGGGTACAGATCGATGGGACTAGGTACATGGATGGGGGGTGTATGGGGGTCTGTGTCCGGGTACAGATCGATGGGAGTAGGTACATGGATGGGGGGTGTATAGGGGTCTGAGTCCGGGTACAGTTCGATGGGAGTAGGTACATGGATTGGGATGGGTATGGGGGTCTGTGCCCGGGTACAGATCGATGGGACTAGGTACATGAATGGTGGGGTATGGGGGTCTGTGTCTGGGTACATATCGATGGTACTAGGTACAAGGATGGGAGGGGTTATGGGGGTTTGTGTCTGGGTACAGATCGATGGGACTAGGTACATGAATGGTGGGGTATGGGGGTCTGTGTCTGGGTACATATCGATGGGACTAGGTACAAGGATGGGAGGGGTTATGGGGGTTTGTGTCCGGGTAGAGATCGATGGGACTAGGTACATGGATGGGAGGGGTTATGGGGGTCTGTGTCGGGTACGATCGATGGGACTAGGTACATGAATGGTGGGGTATGGGGGTCTGTGTCCGGGTACAGATCGATGGGACTAGGTACATGGATGGCAGGGTTTATGGGGGTCTGTGTCGGGTACGATCGATGGGACTAGGTACATGAATGGTGGGGTATCGGGGTCTGTGTCGGGTATGATCGATGGGACTAGGTACATGGATTGGGATGGGTATGGGGGTCTGTGCCCGGGTACAGATCGATGGGACTAGGTACATGAATGGTGGGGTATGTGGGTCTGTGTCTGGGTACAGATCGATGGGAGTAGGTACATGGATGGTGGGGTATGGGGGTCTGTGTCTGGGTACATATCGATGGGACGAGGTATATGGATGGGTGGGGGGTATGGAGTTCTGTGTCCGGGTACAGATCGATGGGACTAGGTACATGGATGCGGGGGTATGGGGGTCTGTGTCGGGTACGATCGATGGGACTAGGTACATGAATGGTGGGGTATGGGGTCTGTGTCGGGTACTGATCGATGGGACTAGGTACATGGATGGGGGGGTATGGGGGTCTGTGTCTGGGTACAGATCGATGGGACTAGGTACATGGATGGGGGGTATGGGGGTCTGTGGCGGGTACAGATTGATGGGACTAGGTACATGAATGGTGGGGTATGGGGGTCTGTGTCGGGTACAGATCGATGGGATGAGGTACATGGATGGGGCGTATGGGGGTCTGTGTCGGGTACGATCGATTGGACTGGGTACATGAATGGTGGGGTATGGGGGTCTGTGTCGTGTACGATCGATGGGACTAGGTACATGAATGGTGGGGTATGGGGGTCTGTGTCCGGGTACAGATTGATGGGACTAGGTACATGGATGGGAGGGGTTATGGGGGTCTGTGTCGGGTACGATCGATGGGACTAGGTACATGAATGGTGGGGTATGGGGGTCTGTGTCGGATACGATCGATGGGACTAGGTACATGAATGGTGGGGTATCGGGATATGTGTCGGGTATGATCGATGGGACTAGGTACATGAATGGTGGGGTATGGGGGTCTGTGTCCGGGTACAGATCGATGGGACTAGGTACATGGATGGGGGAGTATGGGGGTCTGTGTCCGGGTACAGATCGATGGGAGTAGGTACATGGATGGGGGGTGTATAGGGGTCTGAGTCCGGGTACAGTTCGATGGGAGTAGATACATGGATTGGGATGGGTATGGGGGTCTGAGCCCGGGTACAGATCGATGGGACTAGGTACATGGATGGGGGGTATGGGGGTCTGTGTCTGGGTACATATCGATGGGACTAGGTACAAGGATGGGAGGGGTTATGGGGGTTTGTGTCCGGGTACAGATCGATGGGACTAGGTACATGGATGGGGGGTATGGGGATCTGTGTCTGGGTATGATCGATGGGACTAGGTACATGGATGGGGGGTATGGGGGTCTGTGTCTGGGTACATATCGATGGGACTAGGTACAAGGATGGGAGGGGGGGAGGTTTGAGGTCTCTGTCCGGGTACAGATCGATGGGAGTAGGTACATGGATGGGGGGGGTATGGGGGTCTGTGTCCGGGTACGATCGATGGGACTAGGTACATGGATGGGGGGTATGGGGGTCTGTGTCGGATACGATCGATGGGACTAGTTACATGAATGGTGGTGTATTGGGGTCTGGGTCGGGTACGATCGATGGGACTAGGTACATGGATGGGGGGGTATGGGGGTCTGTCTCCGGGTACAGATGGAAACGACTAGGTACATGGATGGGGGGGTATGGGGGTCAGTGTCTGGGTACGATCGATGGGACTAGGTACATGAATGGTGGGGTATGGGGGTCTGTGTCCGGGTACGATCGATGGGACTAGGTACATGGATGGGGGGGTATGGGGGTCTGTCTCCGGGTACAGATGGATACGACTAGGTACATGAATGGTGGGGTATGGGGGTCTGTGTCCGGGTACGATCGATGGGACTAGGTACATGGATGGGGGGGTATGGGGGTCTGTGTCTGGGTACAAATCGATGGGACTAGGTACATGGATGGGGGGGTATGGGGGTCTGTGTCGGGTACGATCGATGGGACTAGGTACATGAATGGTGGGGTATGGGGGTCTGTGTCCGGATACAGATCGATTGGACTAGGTACATCAATGGTGGGGTATGGGGGTCTGTGTCCGGGTACAGATCGATGGGACTAGGTACATGAATGGTGGGGTATGCGTTCTGTGTCAGGTACGATCGATGGGACTAGGTACATGGATGGGAGGTGTGGGGGTCTGTGTCTGGGTACAGATCGATGGGACTAGGTACATGGATGGGGGGGATATGGGGATCTGTGTCTGGGTACGATCGATGGGACTAGGTACATGGATGGGGGGGTATGGGGGTCAGTGTCGAGGTACAGATCGATGGGACTAGGTACATGGATGGGGTGTATGGGGGTCTGTGTCGGGTACGATCGATGGGACTAGGTACTTGGATGGTGGGTATGGGGGTCTGTCTCCGGGTACAGATGGATACGACTAGGTACATGGATGGGGGGGTATGGGGTTCTGTGTCGGGTACAATCGATGGGACTAGGTACATGAATGGTGGGGTATGGGGGTCTGTGTCGGGTACGATCGATGGGACTAGGTACATGGATGGGGGGGTATGGGGGTCTGTCTCCGGGTACAGATGGATACGACTAGGTACATGGATGGTGTGGTATGGGGGTCTGTGTCGGGTACGATCGATGGGACTAGCAATATGGATGGGGGGGTATGGCGGTCTGTGTCTGGGTACAGATCGATGGGACTAGGTACATGGATGGGGGGGGTATGGGGGTCTGTGTCTGGGTACAGATCGATGGGACTAGGTACATGGATGGGGGGGTATGGGGGTCTGTGTCGGGTACGATCGATGGGACTAGGTACTTGGATGGTGGGTATGGGGGTCTGTCTCCGGGTACATATGGATACGACTAGGTACATGGATGGGGGGGTATGGGGGTCTGTGTCCGGGTACAGATCGATGGGACTAGGTACATGGATGGGGGGGTATGGGGGTCTGTGTCGGGTACGATCGATGGGACTAGGTACATGAATGGTGGGGAATGGGGGTCTGTGTCGGGTACGATCGATTGGACTGGGTACATGAATGGTGGGGTATGGGGGTCTGTGTCGGGTACGATCGATGGGACTAGGTACATGAATGGTGGTGTATGGGGGTCTGTGTCGGATATGATCGATGGGACTAGGTACATGAATGGTGGGGTATCGGGGTATGTGTCGGGTATGATCGATGGGACTAGGTACATGAATGGTGGGGTATGGGGGTCTGTGTCCGGGTAGAGATCGATGGGACTAGGTACATGGATGGGGGAGTATGGGGGTCTGTGTCCGGGTACAGATCGATGGGACTAGGTACATGGATGGGGGGTGTATGGGGGTCTGTGTCCGGGTACAGATCGATGGGAGTAGGTACATGGATGGGGGGTGTATAGGGGTCTGAGTCCGGGTACAGTTCAATGGGAGTAGATACATGGATTGGGATGGGTATGGGGGTCTGTGCCCGGGTACAGATCGATGGGACTAGGTACATGAATGGTGGGGTATGGGGGTCTGTGTCTGGGTACATATCGATGGGACTAGGTACAAGGATGGGAGGGGTTATGGGGGTTTGTGTCCGGGTACAGATCGATGGGACTAGGTACATGGATGGGGTGTATGGGGGTCTGTGTCCGGGTACAGATCGATGGGACTAGGTACATGAATGGTGGGGTATGGGGGTCTGTGTCTGGGTACATATCGATGGGACTAGGTACAAGGATGGGAGGGGTTATGGGGGTTTGTGTCCGGGTACAGATCGATGGGACTAGGTACATGGATGGGGGGGTATGGGGGTCTGTGTCCGGGTAGAGATCGATGGGACTAGGTACATGAATGGTGGGGTATGGGGGTCTGTGTCTGGGTACAGATCGATGGGACTAGGTACACAAATGGGGGGGTATGGGGGTCTGTGTCCGGGTACGATCGATGGGACTAGCAATATGGATGGGGGGGTATGGGGGTCTGTGTCGGGTACGATCGATGGGATTAGTTACATGAATGGTGGGGTATAGGGGTCTGTGTCGGGTACGATCGATGGGACTAGGTACATGAATGGTGGGGTATGGGGGTCTGTGTCCGGGTACAGATCGATGGGAGTAGGTACATGGATTGGGATGTGTATGGGGGTCTGTGCCCGGGTACAGATCGATGGGACTAGGTACATGAATGGTGGGGTATGGGGGTCTGTGTCCGGGTACGATCGATGGGACTAGGTACATGGATGGGGGGGTATGGGGGTCTGTCTCCGGGTACAGATGGATACGACTAGGTACATGAATGGTGGGGTATGGGGGTCTGTGTCCGGGTACAGATCGATGGTACTAGGTACATGGATGGGGGAGTATGGGGGTCTGTGTCCGGGTACAGATCGATGGGACTAGGTACATGGATGGGGGGTGTATGGGGGTCTGTGTCCGGGTACAGATCGATGGGAGTAGGTACATGGATTGGGATGTGTATGGGGGTCTGTGCCCGGGTACAGATCGATGGGACTAGGTACATGAATGGTGGGGTATGGGGGTCTGTGTCCGGGTACGATCGATGGGACTAGGTACATGGATGGGGGGGTATGGGGGTCTGTCTCCGGGTACAGATGGATACGACTAGGTACATGAATGGTGGGGTATGGGGGTCTGTGTCCGGGTACAGATCGATGGTACTAGGTACATGGATGGGGGAGTATGGGGGTCTGTGTCCGGGTACAGATCGATGGGACTAGGTACATGGATGGGGGGTGTATGGGGGTCTGTGTCCGGGTACAGATCGATGGGAGTAGGTACATGGATTGGGATGTGTATGGGGGTCTGTGCCCGGGTACAGATCGATGGGACTAGGTACATGAATGGTGGGGTATGGGGGTCTGTGTCCGGGTACGATCGATGGGACTAGGTACATGGATGGGGGGGTATGGGGGTCTGTCTCCGGGTACAGATGGATACGACTAGGTACATGAATGGTGGGGTATGGGGGTCTGTGTCCGGGTACGATCGATGGGACTAGGTACATGGATGGGGGGGTATGGGGGTCTGTGTCTGGGTACAAATCGATGGGACTAGGTACATGGATGGGGGGGTATGGGGGTCTGTGTCGGGTACGATCGATGGGACTAGGTACATGAATGGTGGGGTATGGGGGTCTGTGTCCGGATACAGATCGATTGGACTAGGTACATCAATGGTGGGGTATGGGGGTCTGTGTCCGGGTACAGATCGATGGGACTAGGTACATGAATGGTGGGGTATGCGTTCTGTGTCAGGTACGATCGATGGGACTAGGTACATGGATGGGAGGTGTGGGGGTCTGTGTCTGGGTACAGATCGATGGGACTAGGTACATGGATGGGGGGGATATGGGGATCTGTGTCTGGGTACGATCGATGGGACTAGGTACATGGATGGGGGGGTATGGGGGTCAGTGTCGAGGTACAGATCGATGGGACTAGGTACATGGATGGGGTGTATGGGGGTCTGTGTCGGGTACGATCGATGGGACTAGGTACTTGGATGGTGGGTATGGGGGTCTGTCTCCGGGTACATATGGATACGACTAGGTACATGGATGGGGGGGTATGGGGGTCTGTGTCCGGGTACAGATCGATGGGACTAGGTACATGGATGGGGGGGTATGGGGGTCTGTGTCGGGTACGATCGATGGGACTAGGTACATGAATGGTGGGGAATGGGGGTCTGTGTCGGGTACGATCGATTGGACTGGGTACATGAATGGTGGGGTATGGGGGTCTGTGTCGGGTACGATCGATGGGACTAGGTACATGAATGGTGGTGTATGGGGGTCTGTGTCGGATATGATCGATGGGACTAGGTACATGAATGGTGGGGTATCGGGGTATGTGTCGGGTATGATCGATGGGACTAGGTACATGAATGGTGGGGTATGGGGGTCTGTGTCCGGGTAGAGATCGATGGGACTAGGTACATGGATGGGGGAGTATGGGGGTCTGTGTCCGGGTACAGATCGATGGGACTAGGTACATGGATGGGGGGTGTATGGGGGTCTGTGTCCGGGTACAGATCGATGGGAGTAGGTACATGGATGGGGGGTGTATAGGGGTCTGAGTCCGGGTACAGTTCAATGGGAGTAGATACATGGATTGGGATGGGTATGGGGGTCTGTGCCCGGGTACAGATCGATGGGACTAGGTACATGAATGGTGGGGTATGGGGGTCTGTGTCTGGGTACATATCGATGGGACTAGGTACAAGGATGGGAGGGGTTATGGGGGTTTGTGTCCGGGTACAGATCGATGGGACTAGGTACATGGATGGGGTGTATGGGGGTCTGTGTCCGGGTACAGATCGATGGGACTAGGTACATGAATGGTGGGGTATGGGGGTCTGTGTCTGGGTACATATCGATGGGACTAGGTACAAGGATGGGAGGGGTTATGGGGGTTTGTGTCCGGGTACAGATCGATGGGACTAGGTACATGGATGGGGGGGTATGGGGGTCTGTGTCCGGGTAGAGATCGATGGGACTAGGTACATGAATGGTGGGGTATGGGGGTCTGTGTCTGGGTACAGATCGATGGGACTAGGTACACAAATGGGGGGGTATGGGGGTCTGTGTCCGGGTACGATCGATGGGACTAGCAATATGGATGGGGGGGTATGGGGGTCTGTGTCGGGTACGATCGATGGGACTAGTTACATGAATGGTGGGGTATAGGGGTCTGTGTCGGGTACGATCGATGGGACTAGGTACATGAATGGTGGGGTATGGGGGTCTGTGTCGGGTATGATCGATGGGACGAGGTACATGAATGGTGGGGTATGGGGGTCTGTGTCCGGGTACAGATCGATGGTACTAGGTACATGGATGGGGGAGTATGGGGGTCTGTGTCCGGGTACAGATCGATGGGACTAGGTACATGGATGGGGGGTGTATGGGGGTCTGTGTCCGGGTACAGATCGATGGGAGTAGGTACATGGATTGGGATGTGTATGGGGGTCTGTGCCCGGGTACAGATCGATGGGACTAGGTACATGAATGGTGGGGTATGGGGGTCTGTGTCGGGTACGATCGATGGGACTAGGTACATGAATGGTGGGGTATGGGGGTCTGTGTCTGGGTACAGATCGATGGGACTAGGTACATGGATGGGGGGGTATGGGGGTCTGTGTCTGGGTACAGATCGATGGGACTAGGTACATGAATGGTGGGGTATGGAGGTCTGTGTCCGGGTACAGATCGATGGGACTAGGTACATGGATGGTGGGGTATGGGTGTCTGTGTCTGGGTACATATCGATGGGACTAGGTACATGGATGGGGGGGTATGGGGGTCTGTGTCGGGTACAATCGATGGGACTAGGTACATGAATGGTGGGGTATGGGGGTCTGTGACTGAGTACAGATCGATGGGACTAGGTACATGAATGGTGGGGTATGGGGGTCTGTGTCGGGTACAGATTGATGGGACTAGGTACATAAATGGTGGGGTATGGGGGTCTGTGTCGGGTACAGATCGATGGGACGAGGTACATGGATGGGGGGTATGGGGGTCTGTGTCCGGGTACAGATCGATGGGACTAGGTACATGGATGGGGGGTGTATGGGGGTCTGTGTCCGGGTACAGATCGATGGGAGTAGGTACATGGATGGGGGGTGTATAGGGGTCTGAGTCCGGGTACAGTTCGATGGGAGTAGGTACATGGATTGGGATGGGTATGGGGGTCTGTGCCCGGGTACAGATCGATGGGACTAGGTACATGAATGGTGGGGTATGGGGGTCTGTGTCTGGGTACATATCGATGGTACTAGGTACAAGGATGGGAGGGGTTATGGGGGTTTGTGTCTGGGTACAGATCGATGGGACTAGGTACATGAATGGTGGGGTATGGGGGTCTGTGTCTGGGTACATATCGATGGGACTAGGTACAAGGATGGGAGGGGTTATGGGGGTTTGTGTCCGGGTAGAGATCGATGGGACTAGGTACATGGATGGGAGGGGTTATGGGGGTCTGTGTCGGGTACGATCGATGGGACTAGGTACATGAATGGTGGGGTATGGGGGTCTGTGTCCGGGTACAGATCGATGGGACTAGGTACATGGATGGCAGGGGTTATGTGGGTCTGTGTCGGGTACGATCGATGGGACTAGGTACATGAATGGTGGGGTATCGGGGTCTGTGTCGGGTATGATCGATGGGACTAGGTACATGGATTGGGATGGGTATGGGGGTCTGTGCCCGGGTTCAGATCGATGGGACTAGGTACATGAATGGTGGGGTATGGGGGTCTGTGTCTGGGTACAGATCGATGGGAGTAGGTACATGGATGGTGGGGTATGGGGGTCTGTGTCTGGGTACATATCGATGGGACGAGGTATATGGATGGGTGGGGGGTATGGAGTTCTGTGTCCGGGTACAGATCGATGGGACTAGGTACATGGATGCGGGGGTATGGGGGTCTGTGTCGGGTACGATCGATGGGACTAGGTACATGAATGGTGGGGTATGGGGTCTGTGTCGGGTACAGATCGATGGGACTAGGTACATGGATGGGGGGGTATGGGGGTCTGTGTCTGGGTACAGATCGATGGGACTAGGTACATGGATGAGGGGTGTATGGGGGGTCTGTGTCCGGGTACAGATCGATGGGTCTAGGTACATGGATGGGGGGGTATGGGGGTCTGTGGCGGGTACAGATTGATGGGACTAGGTACATGAATGGTGGGGTATGGGGGTCTGTGTCGGGTACAGATCGATGGGATGAGGTACATGGATGGGGGGTATGGGGGTCTGTGTCGGGTACGATCGATTGGACTGGGTACATGAATGGTGGGGTATGGGGGTCTGTGTCGGGTACGATCTATGGGACTAGGTACATGAATGGTGGGGTATGGGGGTCTGTGTCCGGGTACAGATTGATGGGACTAGGTACATGGATGGGAGGGGTTATGGGGGTCTGTGTCGGGTACGATCGATGGGACTAGGTACATGAATGGTGGGGTATGGGGGTCTGTGTCGGATACGATCGATGGGACTAGGTACATGAATGGTGGGGTATCGGGGTATGTGTCGGGTATGATCGATGGGACTAGGTACATGAATGGTGGGGTATGGGGGTCTGTGTCCGGGTACAGATCGATGGGACTATGTACATGGATGGGGGAGTATGGGGGTCTGTGTCCGGGTACAGATCGATGGGAGTAGGTACATGGATGGGGGGTGTATAGGGGTCTGAGTCCGGGTACAGTTCGATGGGAGTAGATACATGGATTGGGATGGGTATGGGGGTCTGTGCCCGGGTACAGATCGATGGGACTAGGTACATGGATGGGGGGGGTATGGGGGTCTGTGTCCGGGTACGATCGATGGGACTAGGTACATGGATGGGGGGTATGGGGGTCTGTGTCTGGGTACATATCGATGGGACTAGGTACAAGGATGGGAGGGGTTATGGGGGTTTGTGTCCGGGTACAGATCGATGGGACTAGGTACATGAATGGTGGGGTATGGGGGTCTGTGTCTGGGTACAGATCGATGGGACAAGGTACATGGATGGGGGGGGGTATGGGGGTCTGTGTCTGGGTACGATCGATGGGACTAGGTACATGGATGGGGGGTATGGGGGTCTGTGTCCGGGTACGATCGATGGGACTAGGTACATGGATGGGGGGTATGGGGGTCTGTGTCGGATACGATCGATGGGACTAGTTACATGAATGGTGGTGTATTGGGGTCTGGGTCGGGTACGATCGATGGGACTAGGTACATGGATGGGGGGGTATGGGGGTCTGTCTCCGGGTACAGATGGAAACGACTAGGTACATGGATGGGGGGGTATGGGGGTCTGTGTCCGGGTACAGATCGATGGGACTAGGTACATGGATGGGGGGGTATGGGGGTCTGTGTCGGGTACGATCGATGGGACTAGGTACATGAATGGTGGGGAATGGGGGTCTGTGTCGGGTACGATCGATTGGACTGGGTACATGAATGGTGGGGTATGGGGGTCTGTGTCGGGTACGATCGATGGGACTAGGTACATGAATGGTGGTGTATGGGGGTCTGTGTCGGATATGATCGATGGGACTAGGTACATGAATGGTGGGGTATCGGGGTATGTGTCGGGTATGATCGATGGGACTAGGTACATGAATGGTGGGGTATGGGGGTCTGTGTCCGGGTACAGATCGATGGGACTAGGTACATGGATGGGGGAGTATGGGGGTCTGTGTCCGGGTACAGATCGATGGGACTAGGTACATGGATGGGGGGTGTATGGGGGTCTGTGTCCGGGTACAGATCGATGGGAGTAGGTACATGGATGGGTGGTGTATAGGGGTCTGAGTCCGGGTACAGTTCAATGGGAGTAGATACATGGATTGGGATGGGTATGGGGGTCTGTGCCCGGGTACAGATCGATGGGACTAGGTACATGAATGGGGGGTGTATGGGGGTCTGTGTCCGGGTACAGATCGATGGGAGTAGGTACATGGATGGGGGGTGTATAGGGGTCTGAGTCCGGGTACAGTTCAATGGGAGTAGATACTTGGATTGGGATGGGTATGGGGATCTGTGCCCGGGTACAGATCGATGGGACTAGGTACATGAATGGTGGGGTATGGGGGTCTGTGTCTGGGTACATATCGATGGGACTAGGTACAAGGATGGGAGGGGTTATGGGGGTTTGTGTCCGGGTACAGATCGATGGGACTAGGTACATGAATGGTGGGGTATGGGGGTCTGTGTCTGGGTACAGATCGATGGGACTAGGTACATGGATGGGGGGGGGGGAGGTTTGAGGTCTGTGTCCGGGTACAGATCTATGGGACAAGGTACACGAATGGGGGGGTATGGGGGTCTGTGTCCGGGTACGATCGATGGGACTAGCAATATGGATGGGGGGGTATGGGGGTCTGTGTCGGGTACGATCGATGGGACTAGTTACATGAATGGTGGGGTATAGGGGTCTGTGTCGGGTACGATCGATGGGACTAGGTACATGAATGGTGGGGTATGGGGGTCTGTGTCGGGTATGATCGATGGGACGAGGTACATGAATGGTGGGGTATGGGGGTCTGTGTCCGGGTACAGATCGATGGGACTAGGTACATGGATGGGGGAGTATGGGGGTCTGTGTCCGGGTACAGATCGATGGGACTAGGTACATGGATGGGGGGTGTATGGGGGTCTGTGTCCGGGTACAGATCGATGGGAGTAGGTACATGGATTGGGATGTGTATGGGGGTCTGTGCCCGGGTACAGATCGATGGGACTAGGTACATGAATGGTGGGGTATGGAGGTCTGTGTCGGGTACGATCGATGGGACTAGGTACGTGAATGGTGGGGTATGGGGGTCTGTGTCTGGGTACAGATCAATGGGACTAGGTATATGGATGGTGGGGGGTATGGGGGTCTGTGTCTGGGTACAGATCGATGGGACTAGGTACATGGATGGTGGGGTATGGGTGTATGTGTCTGGGTACATTTCGATGGGACTAGGTACATGGATGGGGGGGTATGGGGGTCTGTGTCGGGTACAATCGATGGGACTAGGTACATGAATGGTGGGGTATGGGGGTCTGTGACTGAGTACAGATCGATGGGACTAGGTACATGAATGGTGGGGTATGGGGGTCTGTGTCGGGTACAGATTGATGGGACTAGGTACATAAATGGTGGGGTATGGGGGTCTGTGTCGGGTACAGATCGATGGGACGAGGTACATGGATGGGGCGTATGGGGGTCTGTGTCCGGGTACAGATCGATGGGACTAGGTACATGGATGGGGGGTGTATGGGGGTCTGTGTCCGGGTACAGATCGATGGGAGTAGGTACATGGATGGGGGGTGTATAGGGGTCTGAGTCCGGGTACAGTTCGATGGGAGTAGGTACATGGATTGGGATGGGTATGGGGGTCTGTGCCCGGGTACAGATCGATGGGACTAGGTACATGAATGGTGGGGTATGGGGGTCTGTGTCTGGGTACATATCGATGGGACTAGGTACAAGGATGGGAGGGGTTATGGGGGTTTGTGTCCGGGTAGAGATCGATGGGACTAGGTACATGGATGGGAGGGGTTATGGGGGTCTGTGTCGGGTACGATCGATGGGACTAGGTACATGAATGGTGGGGTATGGGGGTCTGTGTCCGGGTACAGATCGATGGGACTAGGTACATGGATGGCAGGGGTTATGGGGGTCTGTGTCGGGTACGATCGATGGGACTAGGTACATGAATGGTGGGGTATCGGGGTCTGTGTCGGGTATGATCGATGGGACTAGGTACATGGATTGGGATGGGTATGGGGGTCTGTGCCCGGGTACAGATCGATGGGACTAGGTACATGAATGGTGGGGTATGGGGGTCTGTGTCTGGGTACAGATCGATGGGAGTAGGTACATGGATGGTGGGGTATGGGGGTCTGTGTCTGGGTACATATCGATGGGACGAGGTATATGGATGGGTGGGGGGTATGGAGTTCTGTGTCCGGGTACAGATCGATGGGACTAGGTACATGGATGCGGGGGTATGGGGGTCTGTGTCGGGTACGATCGATGGGACTAGGTACATGAATGGTGGGGTATGGGGTCTGTGTCAGGTACAGATCGATGGGACTAGGTACATGGATGGGGGGGTATGGGGGTCTGTGTCTGGGTACAGATCGATGGGACTAGGTACATGGATGGGGGGGTATGGGGGTCTGTGGCGGGTACAGATTGATGGGACTAGGTACATGAATGGTGGGGTATGGGGGTCTGTGTCGGGTACAGATCGATGGGATGAGGTACATGGATGGGGGGTATGGGGGTCTGTGTCGGGTACGATCGATTGGACTGGGTACATGAATGGTGGGGTATGGGGGTCTGTGTCGGGTACGATCGATGGGACTAGGTACATGAATGGTGGGGTATGGGGGTCTGTGTCCGGGTACAGATTGATGGGACTAGGTACATGGATGGGAGGGGTTATGGGGGTCTGTGTCGGGTACGATCGATGGGACTAGGTACATGAATGGTGGGGTATGGGGGTCTGTGTCGGATACGATCGATGGGACTAGGTACATGAATGGTGGGGTATCGGGGTATGTGTCGGGTATGATCGATGGGACTAGGTACATGAATGGTGGGGTATGGGGGTCTGTGCCCGGGTACAGATCGATGGGACTAGGTACATGGATGGGGGAGTATGGGGGTCTGTGTCCGGGTACAGATCGATGGGAGTAGGTACATGGATGGGGGGTGTATAGGGGTCTGAGTCCGGGTACAGTTCGATGGGAGTAGATACATGGATTGGGATGGGTATGGGGGTCTGTGGCCGGGTACAGATCGATGGGACTAGGTACATGGATGGGGGGGGTATGGGGGTCTGTGTCCGGGTACGATCGATGGGACTAGGTACATGGATGGGGGGTATGGGGGTCTGTGTCTGGGTACATATCGATGGGACTAGGTACAAGGATGGGAGGGGTTATGGGGGTTTGTGTCCGGGTACAGATCGATGGGACTAGGTACATGAATGGTGGGGTATGGGGGTCTGTGTCTGGGTACAGATCGATGGGACTAGGTACATGGATGGGGGGTATGGGGGTCTGTGTCGGATACGATCGATGGGACTAGTTACATGAATGGTGGTGTATTGGGGTCTGGGTCGGGTACGATCGATGGGACTAGGTACATGGATGGGGGGGTATGGGGGTCTGTGTCGGATACGATCGATGGGACTAGTTACATGAATGGTGGTGTATTGGGGTCTGGGTCGGGTACAGATCGATGGGACTAGGTACATGGATGGGGGGGTATGGGGGTCTGTCTCCGGGTACAGATGGAAACGACTAGGTACATGGATGGGGGGGTATGGGGGTCAGTGTCTGGGTACGATCGATGGGACTAGGTACATGAATGGTGGGGTATGGGGGTCTGTGTCCGGGTACGATCGATGGGACTAGGTACATGGATGGGGGGGTATGGGGGTCTGTCTCCGGGTACAGATGGATACGACTAGGTACATGAATGGTGGGGTATGGGGGTCTGTGTCCGGGTACGATCGATGGGACTAGGTACATGGATGGGGGGGTATGGGGGTCTGTGTCTGGGTACAAATCGATGGGACTAGGTACATGAATGGTGGGGTATGGGGGTCTGTGTCCGGATACAGATCGATTGGACTAGGTACATCAATGGTGGGGTATGGGGGTCTGTGTCCGGGTACAGATCGATGGGACTAGGTACATGAATGGTGGGGTATGCGTTCTGTGTCAGGTACGATCGATGGGACTAGGTACATGGATGGGAGGTGTGGGGGTCTGTGTCTGGGTACAGATCGATGGGACTAGGTACATGGATGGGGGGGTATGGGGATCTGTGTCTGGGTACGATCGATGGGACTAGGTACATGGATGGGGGGGTATGGGGGTCAGTGTCGAGGTACAGATCGATGGGACTAGGTACATGGATGGGGTGTATGGGGGTCTGTGTCGGGTACGATCGATGGGACTAGGTACTTGGATGGTGGGTATGGGGGTCTGTCTCCGGGTACAGATGGATACGACTAGGTACATGGATGGGGGGGTATGGGGGTCTGTGTCGGGTACAATCGATGGGACTAGGTACATGAATGGTGGGGTATGGGGGTCTGTGTCGGGTACGATCGATGGGACTAGGTACATGGATGGGGGGGTATGGGGGTCTGTCTCCGGGTACAGATGGATACGACTAGGTACATGGATGGTGTGGTATGGGGGTCTGTGTCGGGTACGATCGATGGGACTAGCAATATGGATGGGGGGGTATGGGGGTCTGTGTCTGGGTACAGATCGATGGGACTAGGTACATGGATGGGGGGGGTATGGGGGTCTGTGTCTGGGTACAGATCGATGGGACTAGGTACATGGATGGGGGGGTATGGGGATCTGTGTCGGGTACGATCGATGGGACTAGGTACTTGGATGGTGGGTATGGGGGTCTGTCTCCGGGTACAGATCGATGGGACTAGGTACATGGATGGGGGGGTATGGGGGTCTGTGTCGGGTACGATCGATGGGACTAGGTACATGAATGGTGGGGAATGGGGGTCTGTGTCGGGTACGATCGATTGGACTGGGTACATGAATGGTGGGGTATGGGGGTCTGTGTCGGGTACGATCGATGGGACTAGGTACATGAATGGTGGTGTATGGGGGTCTGTGTCGGATATGATCGATGGGACTAGGTACATGAATGGTGGGGTATCGGGGTATGTGTCGGGTATGATCGATGGGACTAGGTACATGAATGGTGGGGTATGGGGGTCTGTGTCCGGGTACAGATCGATGGGACTAGGTACATGGATGGGGGAGTATGGGGGTCTGTGTCCGGGTACAGATCGATGGGACTAGGTACATGGATGGGGGGTGTATGGGGGTCTGTGTCCGGGTACAGATCGATGGGAGTAGGTACATGGATGGGGGGTGTATAGGGGTCTGAGTCCGGGTACAGTTCGATGGGAGTAGATACATGGATTGGGATGGGTATGGGGGTCTGTGCCCGGGTACAGATCGATGGGACTAGGTACATGAATGGTGGGGTATGGGGGTCTGTGTCTGGGTACATATCGATGGGACTAGGTACAAGGATGGGAGGGGTTATGGGGGTTTGTGTCCGGGTACAGATCGATGGGACTAGGTACATGAATGGTGGGGTATGGGGGTCTGTGTCCGGGTACAGATTGATGGGACTAGGTACATGGATGGGGGGTATGGGGGTCTGTGTCTGGGTACAGATCGATGGGACTAGGTATATGGATGGGGGGGGGGGGAGGTTTGAGGTCTGTGTCCGGGTACAGATCGATGGGACAAGGTACACGAATGGGGGGTGTATGGGGGTCTGTGTCCGGGTACGATCGATGGGACTAGCAATATGGATGGGGGGGTATGGGGGTCTGTGTCGGGTACGATCGATGGGACTAGTTACATGAATGGTGGGGTATAGGGGTCTGTGTCGGGTACGATCGATGGGACTAGGTACATGGATGGGGGGGTATGGGGGTCTGTGTCCTGGTACAGATCGATGGGACAAGGTACATGGATGGGGGGGGTATGGGGGTCTGTGTCGGGTACGATCGATGGGTCTAGGTACATGAATGGTGGGGTATGGGGGTCTGTGTCCGGATACGATCGATGGGACTAGGTACATGGATGGGGGGTATGGGGGTCTGTGTCCGGGTACGATCGATGGGACTAGGTACATGAATGGTGGGGTATGGGGGTCTGTGTCGGGTACGATCGATGGGATTAGGTACATGGATGGGGGGGTATGGGGGTCTGTGTCTGGGTACAGATCGATGGGACTAGGTACATGAATGGTGGGGTATGGGGGTCTGTATCGGGTACGATCGATGGGACTAGTTACATGAATGGTGGGGTATGGGGGTCTGTGTCGGGTATGATGGATGGGACTAGGTACATGAATGGTGGGGTATGGGGGTCTGTATCGGGTACGATCGATGGGACTAGTTACATGAATGGTGGGGTATGGGGGTCTGTGTCCGGGTACAGATCGATGGGACTAGGTACATGGATGGGGGGGTATGGGGGTCTGTGTCCAGGTACAGATCGATGGGACTAGGTACATGGATGGGGGGGTATGGGGGTCTGTGTCTGGTACAGATCGATGGGACTAGGTACATGGATGGGAGGGTATGGGGGTCTGTGTCCAGGTACAGATCGATGGGACTAGGTACATGGATGGGGGGGGTATGGGGGTCTGTGTCCGGGTACAGATCGATGGGACTAGGTACATGGATGGGGTGGTATGGGGGTCTGTGTCCGGGTACAGATCGATGGGATTAGGTACATGGATGGGGGGGTATGGGGGTCTGTGTCTGGGTACAGATCGATGGGACTAGGTACATGAATGGTGGGGTATGGGGGTCTGTATCGGGTACGATCGATGGGACTAGTTACATGAATGGTGGGGTATGGGGGTCTGTGTCGGGTATGATGGATGGGACTAGGTACATGAATGGTGGGGTATGGGGGTCTGTATCGGGTACGATCGATGGGACTAGTTACATGAATGGTGGGGTATGGGGGTCTGTGTCCGGGTACAGATCGATGGGACTAGGTACATGGATGGGGGGGTATGGGGGTCTGTGTCCAGGTACAGATCGATGGGACTAGGTACATGGATGGGGGGGTATGGGGGTCTGTGTCTGGGTACAGATCGATGGGACTAGGTACATGGATGGGAGGGTATGGGGGTCTGTGTCCAGGTACAGATCGATGGGACTAGGTACATGGATGGGGGGGTATGGGGGTCTGTGTCCGGGTACAGATCGATGGGACTAGGTACATGGATGGGGTGGTATGGGGGTCTGTGTCCGGGTACAGATCGATGGGACTAGGTACATGGATGGGGGGTGTATGGGGGTCTGTGTCCGGGTACAGATCGATGGGACTAGATGCATGGATGGGGGGTGTGGGGGTCTGTGTCCGGGTACAGATCGATGGGACTAGGTACATGGATGGGGGGGTTTGGGGGTCTGTGTCGGGTACGATCGATGGGACTAGGTACATGGATGGGGGGTATGGGGGTCTGTGTCCGGGTACGATCGATGGGACTAGGTACATGGATGGGGGGGTATGGGGGTCTGTGTCGGGTACGATCGATGGGACTAGGTACATGAATGGTGGGGTATGGGGGTCTGTGTCGGGTATGATGGATGGGACTAGGTACATGGATGGGAGGGGTTATGGGGGTCTGTGTCCGGATACAGATCGATGGGACTAGGTACATGGATGGGGGGGTATGGGGGTCTGTGTCAGGTACAGATCGATGGGACTAGGTACATGGATGGGGGGTGTATGGGGGTCTGTGTCTGGGTACAGATCGATGGGACTAGGTACATGGATGGGGGTATGGGGGTCTGTGTCGGGTACGATCGATGGGACTAGGTACATGGATGGGGGGTATGGAGGTCTATGTCCGGGTACAGATCGATGGGACTAGGTACATGGATGGGGGGGTATGGGGGTCTGTGTCTGGGTACAGATCGATGGGACTAGGTACATGGATGGGGGGTATGGGGGTCTGTGTCCGGTTACAGATCGATGGGACTAGGTACATGGATGGGGGCGTATGGGGGTCTGTGTCGGGTACGATCGATGGGACTAGGTACATGGATGGGGGGTATGGAGGTCTATGTCCGGGTACAGATCGATGGGACTAGGTACATGAATGGTGGGGTATGGGGGTCTGTGTCGGATACGATCGATGGGACTAGGTACTTGAATGGTGGGGTATGGGGGTCTGTGTCGGGTACGATCGATGGGACTAGGTACATGGATGGGGGGTATGGGGGTCTGTGTCCGGGTACAGATCGATGGGACTTGGTACATGAATGGTGGGGTATGGGGGTCTGTGTCGGATACGATCGATGGGACTAGGCAGAAATACGAGTTTGGCAAGCGCTGGATGGGCCAAGGGTTCTGTTTCAGATTGAGACACTGAATCGGGCGTCTGTGGAGGGAAAATGCTCTGTGTATAGAGGTAAGAGGGAGGGGCAAAGCAGGTGATAGATGCAAATTGCTGAGGGAGGGGGAGGTCGGTGACAGATTCGGGGAGGGGAGGGAAGACGTATTCACTGGAGGGTGATGTGAAGGCAGAAGAGGCAGCAGCGGTGCTGGAGCCAGATAAGGGAGGATTGCAGTACTAAAATGGCGGAGGGGGCAGGTAATAGTTTGAGGGCTGGTGAGGGGGGAGGCAGGAGGGATTGTTCTAGTAGCAGCTGGCATGTATTGAATGAGTTGATCTAACATATTGAAAGGTTCGAAGGGACACACACCAAGTTCGGTAGGGCCAATTCTGAAGGGCTGAGATCAAGACTGATTAAGCTTAAACCATGGATAGAATAGATAGTTTCCTTCTCCCAGGAACAACGCATCTAACACTAGCGAGTGAGAGGGTGAATGTTTGGCCAATTATTTTTACACAAGGGAGGCTGGGGGGTGGAGGTTGAAATGACCGAGATGTTTAAGAGGTTCATAGACGTGCCGGGAATGGAGGGACGCTTTCCACGTGCATGCAGGAGGGGGTTAGCTTACTTAGGCTTTGAATTCGTTTAGCCACAACATGGTGGCCGTAGGACCTGTTCCTCTGCTCTAGTATTCTGTGTCCCAGGAGTATTTCGCTGGCTTGAGTGCACAGTGCAGACTGACAACTCGGCTCCCCCCAGCTGCACAAAGCAGACACTCTGAGGGGCCCCAGCGGGATGGGAGCCTGTCTACAGAGGTCAAACGGTCAGCCGGACAGGATCGAACAGTGCTGTCCATTGTCAGCGCGGGAGGTAGGGGAGGCACGCAATCGAAACACTCCAGCATAATCATCACCCTCAGCCTGAGCCGCAGTATCAAATCCGTTCTCTACCCCATCCTGACAACATACAGTTGTACAGAATGTACGGGGTGCCATGTACACACCCGTGGGCACGCAGTGTGGGTACAAGATCCTACACTGAGAGATACAGAGAGCGAGAGAGACACACACACACACACACACACACAGTACAAGATCCCACACTGAGAGACATACACACACGCGTGCACACACACACACGGTACAAGATCCCACACTGAGAGAGACACACACACACACACACACACACACACACAGTACAAGATCCCACATTGAGAGACATACACACACGCGTGCACACACACACACGGTACAAGATCCCACACTGAGAGAGACACACACACACACACACACACACACAGTACAAGATCCCACACTGAGAGAGAGAGAGAGACACACAGTACAAGATCCCACACTGAAAGACATACACACACGCGTGCACACACACACACGGTACAAGATCCCACACTGAAAGACATACACACACGCGTGCACACACACACACGGTACAAGATCCCACACTGAAAGACATACACACACGCGTGCACACACACACACGGTACAAGATCCCACACTGAAAGACATACACACACGCGTGCACACACACACACGGTACAAGATCCCACACTGAGAGAGACACACACACACACACACGGTACAAGATCCCACACTGAGAGACATACACACACGCGTGCACACACACACACGGTACAAGATCCCACACTGAGAGAGACACACACACACACACACACACACACACACACACGGTACAAGATCCCACACTGAGAGACACACACACACACACACACAGTACAAGATCCCACACTGAGAGACATACACACACGCGTGCACACACACACACGGTACAAGATCCCACACTGAGAGAGAGACACACACACACACACACACACACACACACAGTACAAGATCCCACACTGAAAGACACACACACACGGTACAAGATCCCACACTGAGAGACATACACACACACGCGTGCACACACACACACGGTACAAGATCCCACACTGAGAGACATACACACACACGCGCGCACACACACACGGTACAAGATCCCACACTGAGAGATACACACACGTGTGCACACACACACACGGTACAAGATCCCACACTGAGAGAGAGACACACACACACACGGTACAAGATCCCACACTGAAAGACACACACACACGCGTGCACACACACACACGGTACAAGATCCCACACTGAGAGACATACACACACACACTTGGCATAAGATTCCACATTCTCTCACACACACACATTCTTCTACTTTGGTTGTCCATCGAAATCCGATGATGACGTCCACTCCTTTAACGGTGAGATCTTCGATGACTATACAGTCCTATCCTGGACCCACAAGTTCTATTGCAGGTGGGACATGAATATGTGGTAGTGGTGGTACTGATGGCAACCATGGCTGCATTTCTCCTGGCCCTCTTCTGCTGTCTTCTGGTTGTTCTTTCCATCTCCAGAATACAAACCCTGTCCCTACACAGCTGTCGCCAAGTGTTACGGTCAGCAGCAACATCCTCCAGGTCCTCAGGTCTGATCTTGTACTTCCTTAAAACGTTCTTCATCTGATCCTTATAGCGATTCTTCAGCCCTCCAGCTGAGCGTCGACCATGATGTAGCTGGCCGTATAACACTCTGCGGGGTAGCCGACGTGGGGACATCCTTATCACGTGCCCCAGCCACTGCAGCTGACTCTGGGTGATCATGGCCTCAATACTTCTGCAGTTGGTTTTTACAAGTATTTCAGTGTGAAGCACCCGCTCACGCTAAGTAATTCCCAGGATGCACTGAAGGCAGCTTATGTGGAAGCGCTCCAAGGACTTGATGTGACGGCTGTAGGTTACCCAAGCTTCACAGCTGTAAAGGAGGGTGGTGACACAGACCGCTTGGTATACAGTGACCTTTGTGGAGGGACGAAGGCTCCTGTTCTGAAAGACTCTACGCCGAAGTCTCCCAAAGGCAGCTGATACCTGTTTAATGCGGCTCTGGATGTCATTGTCAATGCCGCTATCCTCAGAGAGAATGCTCCCCAGATATTTGAAAGATGGCACTACTGACAGCTTTTCATCACCAACAGTGAAGGCAGGTAGTTGCGTGGAGCCTCCTGATGTTAAAGAGGTTACCATCTAATCTGACATCCACTGCCACACCGCTGCTGTCCTCGATCTCGTTGTGGAGAAGCTTGGTAACACACAGGAGGAAGATGTTAAAGAGCACTGGTGCTAGCACACCCCCCCCGCCTCTCCCCTGTGCATACAAGGAAGGGCTCGGACTCTTGTCCTCCTATGGTCACCCGAGCAGTCATCCCATCGTGGAACTGGCAGAGGATGTTAACAGATTTATTGGGACAGCCAAACCTGAGGAGGACATCCGATATAAGAGCTCTCTTTGCACAGTGTCGAATGCTTTGGAGAGGTCGACAAAGGCCATAAACAGGTCCTGATGTTGCTTCCGGCACTTTTCATGAAGCTGCCGGGCTGTGAAGATCATGTCAATCGTGCTCCTGTTCTTCCTAAACCCACACTGCGATTCAGGCAGCATTGAATTCAGACAAGATTCCAGCTCCCTTAGTTTCGCAGCTAGGATGCGTCGAAACTCACTTCTTGCTTCTGTGTTTCTCAGGCGGTTGCAATTTAGCCGCTTTTTATTGTGTTTTCGAAGCCGCAAGGGGGGACGCACTTTCATATGGAGCTTGGCCACAGACACACACAAAACACACACACACACACGGTACAAGATCCCACACTGAGAGAGAGAGAGAGAGACACACACACACACACATAGCATACAAGATCCCACACTGAGAGAGAGACACACACACACAGCGTACAAGATCCCACACTGAGAGAGACACACACACACACACACACACAGAGCGTACAAGATCTCACACTGAGACGCACAAATGGGTGTATAGGATCACAAACTGAGAGGTGAGTCAGAGATGTGTGAGTGGGAGGAATGTCTGTCTCGGCTCATTGTAACAAAGTAAGCTGCTATTTAATTGAGATGTATAAAGTTACCATGGCCTTGCCAGGAGAGAAGAGTTTTCCCCGAGTTCCTGGGTCCCAGTGGCAGCAATGAGGTCCACCCTGCTCAGGTGGTCAGTTGAGAGGGCCTTCAAGGGTCACTGTGGTTGTGGGACCCTCCCCACCCTGTGAGCCCTTGTTTGTGTTGATGGGCTCACAGGAGCTCCTCTTCCTGACCAGCATGAAGGCAGTGAGCCAAATTGCCTCCCGGTTCTACTATCATTGACATGCGCAGGAAGGGGGCTGTTCACACATACACGCACGCACGAGTACCAGATACACACAACCCACAAAGATACACACACACACACACACACTAACACACAAATGAACGTACCATCTTTGACACACACACACACTCATACTCATGCGTGCACACTCACTTGCTCACGCATTCTCCCTCAAGCACACATGCTGGTTGTCTCTCACAGAGGTTGAGTTACACACGCGGGGCGTACGGGAGCAGACACTGAGGCGTCAGCAGGTGTTGTAGCACGGCCTGGGAGTGAACCCTGCCTCTACATGTCCGGGCACTGACTGACAGCCACACTCACTCTGCTCTCAGGAGAGTGGCCAAGGCCGCCGCAGATCCGGAGCTGTGACCTCTGCCAGTGGTTCAGAGACCTGTTGCCTCGAACAGCTGACTGCTCTCCTCCCCCAATCACTGCAATAACAAGGCAGGAGGCCTTCTGACCTCTCAACCCCCTCCCCAGCAACTCCGTCTCTCCGTCTTTGAAGTTGCCTCCCTCCACTTAAGAGTGGATTAAGTGCTGACAGGGTCTGAGTGTAGAGCGGGGGGGTTGGAAGGAGAGGGTTCATACCACCCAGAGAGAGAGCAGGAGAAAGAGAGAGACAGACTAACAGAGAGAGGTATAGAGAAAGATAGATCGAGAGAAGGAGAGGCAGAAAAGGTGGAGACAGAGACAGAGAACTTGCGTTTGACTGAACCACAGCTGTCGCCACGTCTCACTTACCAGCCTCAAGGAGCTGACAGAAGTTTATAAAATTAGCAGAGCAGACAGACAGAATCCTTATCCCCAGGGTAGAAAAAACTAATACTACAGGACATGCATTTAAGGTGAGAGAGGGAAAGTTTAAGGATGTGTGGGGCAAGTTTCTTTAGAGAATGGTGGCAAAGAAAATTTATGATCAAAGTACATATATGTCACCATATACAACCCCGAGATTTATTTTCCTGTGGGCATACTCAGTATATCCATGAAACACAACAGGAACAATGAAAGACTGCACCCAACAGGACGGACAAACAACCTGTGTGTAAAAGACAAACTGTGCAACTTGAAAAAATGACAAATAACAAACAAAATAGTATTAAATAAATAAGCAATAAATACTGAGAACATGGGTTTTGAGCCCTTGAAAGAGAGTCCGTACGTTGTGGGAACAGTTCACTGATGGGGCAAGTAAAGTTGAGTGAAGTTATCCCCTCTGATTCAAAAGCCTGATGCTTGAGGGGTAATAACTGTTCCTGAACCTGGTGGTGCGGGTCTTGAGGCTCCTGTACCTCCTTCCTGATGGTAGCAGTGAGAAGAGAGTGTGGCCTGGGAGGAGGGGGTTCCTGATGGTAGCAGTGAGAAGAGAGTGTGGCCTGGGAGGTGGGGGTTCCTGATGGTAGCGGTGAGAAGAGAGTGTGGCCTGGGAGGTGGGGGTTCCTGATGGTAGCAGTGAGAAGAGAGCGTGGCCTGGGAGGTGGGGGTTCCTGATGGTAGCAGTGAGAAGAGAGCGTGGCCTGGGAGGTGGGGGTTCCTGATGGTAGCAGTGAGAAGAGAGCGTGGCCAGGGAGGTGGGGGTTCCTGATGGTAGCAGTGAGAAGAGAGCGTGGCCTGGGAGGTTGGGGTTCCTGATGGTAGCAGTGAGAAGAGAGCGTGGCCTGGGAGGTGGGGGTTCCTGATGGTAGCGGTGAGAAGAGAGTGTGGCCTGGGAGGTGGGGGTTCCTGATGGTAGCAGTGAGAAGAGAGCGTGGCCTGGGAGGTGGGGGTTCCTGATGGTAGCAGTGAGAAGAGAGTGTGGCCTGGGAGGTGGGGGTTCCTGATGGTAGCAGTGAGAAGAGAGTGTGGCCTGAGAGGTGGGGGGTCCTGATGGTAGCAGTGAGAAGAGAGCCTGGCCTGGGAGGTGGGGGTTCCTGATGGTAGCAGTGAGAAGAGAGCGTGGTCTGGGAGGTGGGGGGTCCTGATGGTAGCAGTGAGAAGAGAGCGTGGCCTGGGAGGTGGGGGTTCCTGATGGCAGCAGTGAGAAGAGAGTGTGGCCTGGGAGGTGGGGGTTCCTGATGGTAGCAGTGAGAAGAGAGCATGGTCTGGAAGGTGGGGGTTCCTGATGGTAGCAGTGAGAAGAGAGCGTGGCCTGGGAGGTGGGGGTTCCTGATGGAAGCAGTGGGAAGAGAGCGTGGCCTGGGAGGTGAGGGTTCCTGATGGTAGCAGTGAGAAGAGAGCGTGGCCTGGGAGGTGGGGGTTCCTGATGGTAGCAGTGAGAAGAGAGTGTAGCCTGGGAGGTGGGGGTTCCTGATGGTAGCAGTGAGAAGAGAGCATGGTCTGGGTGGTGAGGGTCCCTGATGATGGAGGTTGCTTTCCTGTGATAATGTTTCATGTACATCTGCTCAATGGTGGGGAGGGCTTTACCCATGATGGACTGGGCCTAGTGATGGACACGACTTTTTGTGGGATTTTTCATTCAAGGGCATTAGTGTTTCCATACCAGGCTGTGACGTGACCGGTCAATATACACTCCACCACACATCAATCGAAGTTTGTTTCCCTTCTATATGGTGAATCATCACAACCTTTGATTTGCCAACAACAGTGGTGTCTTGAATATGGCATGAGAACTGTTCTTAGCCACATGGTTATAAGTGTAAATTGAGTAGAGGAGGGGACTAGGCACACAGCCTTGTGGTGCCCCTGCGCTGATGGGGACCGTGGAGGAGATGTTGTTGCCCATAACAAACTGACGGGTCACAAGTGAGGAAATCGAGAATCCAGTTGCACAAGGAGGGTTTGAGGTCAAGGCCCTGAGGTTTAGTGTTTAGTTTTGAGGGGATGACAGAATTAAATGCCGAGCTGTAGTTGATAAAGACATCCCGATGAATGCATCTTTGCTGTCCAGATGTTCCAGGGTTGAGCGAAGAACCAATGAAACACCATCTGCTGTGGACCTGTTGTGACAGCAGGCAAACTGGAGCAGATCCAAGTCACCTCTCAGGCAGGAGTTAACATGTTTCAACACCAGCCTCTCAAACCACTCCATCACAGTGGATGTAAGTGCTTCTGGACCAGAGTCATTTAAGCAGGTTACCACGTTCTTCTCAGGCACCGGTATGATTGATACCCTCAGACTGCTGACGTAAGAAGTTAAAAAATATTAGTGAGCACTCCAGCCAGTGGCTGAGTGGTATCCACACTGGACTTGAAAGCAAGGGTTCTCGGGTTCAAATCCGTGCTGGGTTGAGCGTCGAGTTAGCAACTGGGCCTTGTAAAAAAACAGGCAAATGCTAAAGAAATGACAAGGATGGCACACGGCTCGGAAAGGAACAACAACAACCCCAGCCAGTTCATCAGCACAGGGCTCGGCCAGGTACCTCATCTGAGTCAGATGCTTTCCGTGGGTTCACCGTCCCAAAGGATGCTCTCACATCAGAGACTGAAAGCTCAGGGTCATTGGGAGCTGTGGCAGTTTGTGATTATTCCTCCATGTTTTGACGATCAAAGTGAACATAAAAGGCATTGAGTTAATCTGGGAGGGATATCCGTTGCCACATCTGTCGCTGGGTTTCTCTTTGTAGGAGGTGGCATTCAACATCTGCCACAGCTGTCACTGGGTTTCTCTTTGTAGGAGGTGGCATTCAACATCTGCCACAGCTGTCGATCATCCTTTAGCGATTCACGTTCGCTCCGGAATTGCCACTCTGCACGTGAGATGGCTTTTCAGAGATCGTGCCTGGACCTCTTGCATCTTACTTGGTTTCCAGACCAGAAATGTCTCTGATCTAGTCCTCAGCAGATTACAGAACCTCATGGTTCATCCAGGGCTTCTTGTTGAGGCAGACTCTGAATGATTTTGTGGAAAAGCACTCATCTACTCCGTGACTAACGTGGTGTATTCATTCAGATCCTCTGATGAGTCCTTGAACACAGCCCAGCTCAAAGCAATCCTGTACCTGCTCCTCGGCCTCCTCTTTGTTGTCCTTACCTCTGCAGCCTTGTTCTTTAGCCTCTGCCTGTATTCGGTAGCAGGTGGACAGACAGGCAATCAGATTTCCCAAAATGTGGTCTCGGAGTGGTTCGGTGGGCATTCCTAATCGTAGTGCAGCAGTGGTCAAGTGTGCTGGGACCCCTGGTGCTGCAGGTTGGATGCTGATAATAAATGGCCAGGTTTTCTTCGAACAAGCCTGGTTGAAGTTCCCAACTGTGATTTGAAATGGATAAGGATAGGTTGTTTCCTGTTTGGCGATGGCTATATTCAGAATCTCGAGTGCCTGATTAGTGGTGGCTTTTGGCAGGATGAACACTGTGGTCAGAATCATGGAGAAATCTCTTGGTAGGTATAGCAGTCAGCACATAATCATTAGATGCAAACAGAAAGGACTACTTTAATTTGGCATCATGGTTGGTGCAGACATTGTGCTCCAAAAGGCCTGTTCCTGTATTCTATGCTCTGTTGCTGGCATACAGATTACAAGAGTAGTGAAGTTATCAGATAACTTTATACAGCCTTTCTATGAGAAATTGGAGGCCTCTGTAGTTCAATGCTATTATACCTCAGAGTTCAGTCCCAGCATCAACTGTACATCCTCCACCCCCACCCCCCCGGAATGCCTGGGTTTACCTCAGGTGCTCTGGTTTCCTCCCAAAGTCCAAAGACGTACTACGTAGGGTTAACTGGTCATTGTAAATTGCTCCGTGATGAGGTTAGGGATAAATCAGGATTGTGTGGTCATTGGGTGGAATAGATGATTGTACAAAAACACGGGAGACCAACTTGGTGCCGTACCGCAGAGGCAGAAATGAGGACCCTGAACCAGACCTGGACACAGGAGCGAAGGTGGCCAAACGTGTACAGAGGTGAATGCCAGCACTGTAACAGGCTAAAAGACGGGATTAATGAAGGCGTCTATATATTGTGCCACTGTGAAAACTGGTTTATTATTGTCACTGTGGAACAGAGAGAAAGTTTGTTCCACATGCCATCCATACAGATCGTCTCATCACATCAGTACTTTGGGCTAGTCCACGGGAAAACAATACCATAATGGAGACAAAGTGTAACAGCTACAGAGAAAGTACGGTGCAGGTAAGCAATAAGGTGCAAGGCCAAGAGGCCATTTTATTGTACGAATGATAACATTGAGGTAGGAACTGTTCATTTCTATACATCCAAACTAGTTAACAAGTACGTTTTATAAATTTTAGGATAAATATGCTTTCACTGTGTTACTCAGCTATATGTAAAGATAAATCTTTAATTCTGATCTTTCATGTGCAATGGACACATTTATAGATTTAATTTATAAAACTGTGGGAAGAGTCAATAGAACTGCGTAGCAAGGGCCCATCTAGTCCTTAGCAACCATCTAAACCAGTTCCATCTGCCTGTGTTTGTCCCTTATCCCTCTAAACCTTTCCTATCCGTGTACCTGTCCATATCCCTCTAAACCTTTCCTATCCGTGTACCTGTCCATATCCCTCTAAACCTTTCCTATCCGTGTACCTGTCCATATCCCTCTAAACCTTTCCTATCCGTGTACCTGTCCAAGTATCTTTTAAATGTTGTTAATTTATCTGCCTCTTCCTCTGGCAGCTCGCTCCATAGACTGACCACCCTCTGGGTGAAGCAGTTGCCCCTCAGGTTCCTCCTATTAAATCTCTCCCGTCTCACATTAAACCTGTGCAGTCTGATTCTGATTCTCCAACTCTCGGAAAAAGACCGTGAGCATTCACCCCGACTCTGCCCCTCCTGGATTTATACACGGCACCCCTCCAATGCAATACAAATGTTTTTCAAAACTTAAGTGACAGGGAACACCCATCTCATATCCCCAACCCACAGAGCCACCTCCCCCAACCCTATACCACCTACACACCCACCCCTCCCATTTCCTACACCACCTCTCTGTGACCACGTCCCCAACCCTTTGTGAGGTTGAGGTGACCAGGTATCACTGGTGACAGTCAGGAGGAAAGGGCTCCCCGGGCCAACACTCTCAGCGGAAAGGCCAGACCGAGCAGTTGAGTGCGGACAAGCGAGATTCACCCCAATATTGTGAGCAACCACCCCCTCTTCTCTACCTCTGCCTCCCCGCCTCTGGCCATGAGCGACAAGTCCTCCCCCGACCTACCCCAGCTCCAGTCCCCGTCCCCGGGCTCCTACCTCGGCCTGGAGCCCTTCACCGAGACGGCGGCCGTGGTGATAGACAACGGCACCGGCTACACCAAGGCCGGCTTCGCGGGCGACCCCAAGCCGGGGGCGGTGCTGCCCACGGTGGTGGGGCTGCCGAACGCCCGGCAGCGGTCCAGTGCCGACTATTACGCGGGCGAGGATGTGCCGAAGCAGCGCGGGCTGAGGCTCTGCGAGCCGCTGACCCGCGGCCTGGTCACCGACTGGGACGCGCTGGAGATGCTGTGGCACCACGTCTTCTACCGGGAGCTGCGGGCCTCGCCCGACGAGCACGCCGTCCTGCTGGCCGACGGGCCGCTGGCCCAGGCCGTGCAGCGGGAGAAGGCGGCCGAGATCCTCTTCGAAGGCTTCGGCGTGCCGGCCATGTACGTGGCGCACCAGCCGGTCCTGTCGCTCTACTCCACCGGGCGCACCGGCGGCCTGGTGATCGAGGCCGGCTTCGGCGCCTCGTACGCGGCGCCCGTCGTGGAAGGCTACGCGCTCCCGCACGCCACCCAGCAGACGGCGGTGTCGGGGGCCGCTCTCACCGAGCACCTGGCCAAGCTGCTGGCCGACTGCGGCAACGCCTTCAGCCCGGAGGAGCGGCCGCTGGTGCGGGACATCAAGGAGCGATGCTGCTACGTGGCGCAGGACTACGGCGAGGAGCTGCTGGCGCCCGAGGGCGACTACCTGACCGACTACCAGCTGCCCGACGGCCACCTCATCAACATCGGCAACGAGCGCTTCCGATGCCCCGAGGCCTTCTTCCAGCCCGACGCGATGGGCCTGAGCGACCCCGGCCTTCACCAGCTGGCCGCCCGCAGCCTGGAGCTCTGCCAGGCGAAGCAGCGGCCCGAGCTGCTGGGCAACGTGGTGCTGGCGGGCGGCTCCACGCTCTTCCCCGGCTTGGCCGAGCGGCTGAAGCGGGAGCTGGACAGGCTGGTACCCGGGCCGGGCTCCGCAGTCGGCGTCTACGCCTCGCCGCATCGCCGCTTCTCCGTCTGGATCGGCGGCTCCATCACCGCCTGCCTCAACTCTTTCCAGCCCATGTGGGTGCGGCGCGCCGACTACGACGAGCAGGGGCCAGGCGTCGTGCTCCGCAAATGCTACTGAGCAGTCCAGAGTTTATTTAATAAAGAAAGTTAATGCTTCCAGCGAACTTCTCCTTTTGACTTCGGCCCATCTGCTTGTGTACTCCCGCCTCGTGGT
Organism: Hemitrygon akajei; assembly: GCF_048418815.1. Lineage (NCBI taxonomy): Eukaryota > Metazoa > Chordata > Chondrichthyes > Myliobatiformes > Dasyatidae > Hemitrygon > Hemitrygon akajei. The sequence goes on from NC_133134.1 coordinate 84,338,852, forward strand.
CTCAACCGCATCTCGGTCCGGGATCGACTGATGCCCCACCACCTCTTCAGGGAAGGCCAACCCTTGATGCTGGGCAGACACTCCTGGAGGGATAATCTGGAAAACCCAGTGGTTCTCTCTGTCTCCCCCTCCCCTTCCTCTCATACTCCCCCTCTCTCCCTCCCCTTCTCTCCATCACAACCTCTTTCTGCCCCCTCTCCCTTTCCCTCTTCCTCTCCACAACTCCACTTACTCTCTCACTCTCATTCTCACATTCACCACACACACACACACACACACACACACACACACACACACACACACACACACACACACACACACACACACACACCCTCTCCCTTTCCCTCCTTTCTTCCTCTCCACAACTCCACTTACTCTCTCACTCTCATTCTCACATTCACCCTCATATATACGCACACACACACACACACACACTCACACACACCCTCACACACTCACACACACCCTCACACACACACACACACACACACGCACACACACACACACACACACACACACACACACACACACACACACACACACACACACACACACACACACACACACACACACACACACACACACACACACAGTCCCAGATACCAGAAAGCAGGCCTGTCCATGATCCGCAGATTCCCAGAGAAAGGACCAGGAGGGATAGGATTTGGGTCTCAGGTGCCCAGGCAGCTGTGGATTTGGGATTTGAAGAGGGTGCGGGTAGGATTTCTGGAGGGACATTGGGGTTCAGTATTGGTGGGAGTGATTTGCCCCTGGGGTTTTGGGGATTGATTCATACAACATGAAACAGGCTTTTTGTCTCAACGATTCAGTAAGTGTTAATGTACCTGTCTCAACTACTTCCTCTGGCCGTTTGTTCCAGTGACCACTTACCCCACTAGTCCTGTTTAAATTCCCCCCCCCCCCCACGCTAAACCTGTGCCCTTGGTTTTAGACTCCCTTTGTCCGTGGAGGGTCGGCTGGTGGTGCAGTGGCATCAGCACCGGACTTCAATGCAGATGGTGCTGAGTTCAATCCCAGCCTGGGCAGCAGCAGCACTTCCATATCTGGTCATGAAATCCCTATGGACCCAATGGCCCATGAGGTCACGAAGAGTCGGACTCGACTGAACCGTGGAAAATGTCTGGTCGTTCACCTTATCCACACCCTCATGATTTTATAATCCTCCATAAGGTTGCCTTCGCTCCAAGAAAGACAGTGCCAGTCTATCCTGTATCCCCTTATCCAGTCCTGGCAACGTCCTTGTGATGAACCCTCTCCAGTTTAATCTCATCTTTCCTAGAGCTGGGCAACCGGAACTGCACACAATACTCCCAGACTCTTGTACATCCCCACACTTGTCCTCAGTGAACTGACCGATGAAGACCAGCATGCCAAACCCCTTCGTCACCAGCCCATCTACCTGTAGTCTCCACTTCAGGCATCGTGTAGTTGGACACCTAGGTCCCTCAGTTCTACAATACTTCCTCATTCCTGTTCCCTGAGAAAAAGACCGTGTTTTCACTTTAATACACCAAGTCTCCCTCAATTCAAGGAATAAAAATCCCAGGAATTGGAAGAAATATTGCTCAAACCAAAACTACGCTAATTTTCCTGGAGGAAAATTGGAACAAAAGACCAGGTGACAATGTGATGGGACTACATGTAACCGGATCACCCTGACAATTTAACTTTGCTCCTTTAACAAAGTCTCTCAGTCCAGTGCTGAGTAAATGCTGGAGGAGATCACCAGGTGGGTCTCAGCCTGAAGCGTTGACTGTTAATTCCCTTCCACACACACACAAATGCTGCAGGAACTCAGCAGGTCGGGCAGTGTCAATGTAAGGGAAGAAAGTTGGCATTTCAGACAGAGACCCTTCATGAGGAATGAAAAGGAAGGGGGCAGAAGCCAGAATAAAAAGGTGAGGGTAAAGGGAAGGAGTGCAAGGTGAGAGGGGAGACCAGGTGATGGGGAGGGGGAGAAGTGAGAAGCCAAGAGGTGATGGGCAGAAGGGCTGAAGAAGGAATCTGATGAGAGAGGAGAGTGGGCTATGAGAGAAAGGAACTGGGGAACCAGAGGGAGCTGGTAGACAGGTGGAGAAAAGAGACGAGCGGAGCCGGAATGGAAGAAGAGAGAGGAGGGATGTGATGGAGAGTGCTCGGTAAACACACTCCTTACGTACAAACTTTGCCTTTGGCTGAGGGCTCAGTGTCTTCCCCGGTATTCTCATCATGGGTCCCAAGCTGAGCCATACGCTCGGGTTGCTCTGAGGTGCCTTTGCCACCACACACACCGGAATATCCCAAAGGGGAATGCGTACATGTCGGCTGCATACTGTATTTAATGTTTATTTTGTGATACGGTTGTGACTACATTGTGGGCTGCAGCAAATTCTAATTCATGTGTGGTCTTAAGCTAACTTTGTGGGTAATGAAAGATTACATCCTGGTGCCTAATAAAACTCTCAGTAGGAGAGAGAGATTAGTGTTGCCAGGATTTCACACTGGGCTGCTGTTGTTCTTTCTGGTAGATAACTTTTTGTAAATATTGCCAGTTTTCTTTTCACGATTTTCACTACTTTTTGTAAGTTTGACTTTTGACGCACCGGATAAACACGCTTACGCTAAAGTGCTAAACAACTCCAGCCATTTTTTCTTTGGCCATAACCCACGTATCCAGCATGTGGTGACGGCGGTGGGATGCGCAGTCGTTCAACTCGGTAGAGTGGGATTGTGGTCCCAAGTCAGGAAATCCCCTGAGCGGATAGATAAAGCAGAGGAAAAGAGTGGAGGCCTCTTAGGAGGAAGAACTTCAGCCCAGGACCAAACTCAGGCCAGAAACAGAAGGGCCTTCAAGTCCCTGGAAAATCTGTTTTGAGAATTTTTGACACAAAGTACACTGCAGATGCTGTGGTCAAATCAAGAAGTACAAAATTGCTGGATGAACTCAGCAGGTCGGGCAGCATCCGTTGAAAGAAGCAGTCAACATTTCAGGTCGAGACCCTTCATCAGGACTGAGAATTTTTGTCTGCCCAGCAGAGGAGACAGACAGACAGACATACTTTATTGATCTCGAGGGAAATTGGGTTTCGTTACAGTCGCACCAACCAAGAATAGTGTAGAAATATAGCAATATAAAACCATAAATAATTAAATGATAATACCGTAGGTAAATTATGCCAAGTGGAAATAAGTCCAGGACACTCCGAGGGAGGAGTTGTAAAGTTTGATGGCCACAGGCAGGAATGACTTCCTATGACGCTCAGTGTTACATCTCGGTGGAATGAGTCTCTGGCTCAATGTACTCCTGTGCCCAACCAGTACATTACAGAGTGGATACTTTTAGGAAGGAAATCCAAAGTCTGTGGAAGGGTCCCAAGATGTTTTCCTATCAACATGATGACAATATTGGGAACTATCTCCTCAGGTTCAAGAGGATGGCCCAGATATAGCAATGCCAGCTGGCGCCACTATCGATGTGTAGAGCTCCCAAAGCCTACACTGCAGCGGATGAAGGGAGGTCCAGCTACCATCCTGACCTGAAGGGGGCACTGCTGGCTGGATATGATATATTGGCAGAAACCGATCACCAACACTTCCTTTCCAGTACTCTACCAACGGGGAGACACGCCACCGAGATGTATCATCGGCTGATGGATTTGACCATGGAGGAGATTTGTGAGGCTGTTGTTCTGGAGCAGTTGCTGTGGATTCTTACCCCAGATACCGGAACGTGGGCCCGAGAACACATGCCCGCTGATGGACTCACTGTGGCTGGACTTGCCCTGCAGTACCTCGAGGGGGCGCTATCACAGCCGTCATTTTGAAACAACAGAGACTAACACTCCAAGGGTAACTCTGCGGAACTGGGGAGCGGGGGAAATTAGGGCAAAGATCCTTTGGTAGTTTTTTCTAGGACTTTTATGTGGTTCCATTGTCAGCAGCCAGGTCATAAATCCTCTCTGTGTCCTCTCAAGAAGCCCAAATTGTGAGGTATGTGGTAAGTATCAGGAGAGGGGTAATATGGTGCTGATAATGATGGTGATTATGGTCATGGAAAGCAAGCGGAATGTGAGGAGAAAGGTCTCCTGTGTATAATAGTCACTGACTGTGAATGTAAAGGATGAAAAAACATTGAACTGTTAAATCTTGTAAATATTTTTATTATGAATAAAGTTTATTCTGGTTAGCTAGCGGGAAACCCTGCTTGTTGCGGACTGAGCGAAGGGGCACGACAGCACTTCGCGTGTTGCTCGGGGTCCGTTTCTGATTTGCCGCCCCAATGCTGTATCGGTGCGCCCCCTGCTGGGGCCTCCCTGCACCGACCCGATCCAGGTCATACCCACTGCCTTCCCTGCCCAAGTTCCGCGAGCTGGGAATTTCCTGAACTCCCGGAAAAAAACAAGTCGTTACTTTTACAGTCAAAGTTTCGATCTCCCTCCTCCACAGAATTGAAACAGCAATTTGCACACCATGTCTATGTTGACCCAGTGGGTTCCAATCTATATTAAATCCCTTCTAAACACTTGGCACAAAGCCCATCCTACTGGGCCCAGCACACAGATGTAATCAAAAGGAAGGCACACTAGCTTTTTTAGGAGGCTCAGCTTATTATCAAACACAAACATTTCTATCAAAGCAGGTGTAAGGTGCTCCTTCCCTCATCGCCTGCGAGTCACCCTTGTATCACCTGCTTATTACCCCCACTCCCCAAACAGGATCACGTGAAGCTATGGGAGCAGGTGATGGATGGTCATAGGAGCAATTGGTGCCAGGCAGACAATCTCTGAAGAGTATTGATAATGGCTGGGGTCACCCGTCTTGTTAAGACACTGCCCAGAAGAAGGCAATGGCAAACCACTTATGTAGAAAAATTTTGTCAGGAACAGTCAAGGTCAAGACCATGATTGCCCATGCCCTATGACACGGAAGAGGACGGGGGGTGCCGGGCAGGAGAGTGGAAGGCTCCTCTTGTGGGATGCGGGAAGGCAGGGAGACCTCCAGTGTCCCTGACAACTACAAGTGCACAGAGTGCATCCAGCTGCAGCTTCTAAGGAGATGGAGCTGGAACTGGGTGAACTCCGGGTCACTCGGGAGGCTGAAGGGGCGATCGATAGGACATACAGAGAGGTAGTTAGACCCAAGATGCAGGACACAGGGAACCGGGAGACAGTCAGGAGAGGGAAAGGGGATAGACAGCCAGTGCTGAGTACTCCTGTGGCCATTCCCTTCAATAACAGGTCACAATCGAGGGAAAATCTGCAGAGGCTGGAAATCCGAGCGACACACACAAAATGCTGAAGGAATTCATTTTGTGTGTGATACTGTTGGGGGATTGACAGCAGTCAGGTCTCTGGCTCTATGACTCAGAGGGAAGGGGGAGGGGAGAAGAGGTGAGCTGTACTGATCGGGGTTCATTCGTTGGTTAAGGGAACAGAAAGGAGGTTCTGTGGATGAGAACAAGATTCCTGGATTGTATGTGGCCTCCCGGCTGCAGGGTCAGGGACATCTCAGATCAAGTCCACAGCACTCTTAAGTGGGAAGGTGAGCAGCCAGAGGTCGTAGTCCACGTCAGTACCAATGACATGGGTAGGAGGGGTGACGAGGTCCTGCAAAGTGAATTCAGGGAGTTAGGTGCTAAGTTGAAGGACAGGACCTCCAGGGTTGTGATCGTAGGATTGCTACCCATGCCACGTGCTAGTGGGGTCAGAACTAGGAAGATCATACAGTTGAACACGTGGTTAAGGAGTTGGTGCAGGAGGAAGGGTTTTCAGATTTTTGGATCATTAGGCTCTCTTCTAGGAGAAGTGAGACCTGTACAGAAGGGACAGTTTGCACCTGAACTGGATGGGGACTAATATCCTCGTGGGAAGATTTGCTAGTACTGTACAGAGGTCGGAAGATGGTTTAAGCCAAAGTTGCAGAGGGATGGGAGCCAGATTCCCAGAGCAGTCAGTGGAGCGGCTGTGGAGAAAGATGTTGTTAAGCCTACGTACAAAGTCAGGAATCGAAAGGTCGAGCATGATGGGACTAATGTTCTGAGCTGCGTATATTTCAATGCAAGGAGTATTGTCGGAAAGGCGGATGAGCTCCGGGCATGGATCAACACGTGGAATTAGTGACACTTAGATGCAGGAGAGGCGGGGCTGACAGCTCAGTGCTCCAGGGTTCCGTTGCTGCAGACATGATGGAGCGGGAGGGATTACTTGTCACGGCAGTGCTAAGTCAGGACAGACCGGAGAGATCGTCTAATCAGGCTTTACAGGTAGAACTGAGGAATGAGAAAGGGATGACCACGTTAATGGGATTATATTATAGACCACCCAGCAGTCCATGGGATTTAGGGGAGCAAATTTGTTGAGAGATTGCACACTTGCAAAAAACATAAGGTTGTGATAGTAGGTGATTTTAACTTTTCACATATTGACTGGGACACCCATACTGCAAAAGAGCTGGATGGGAAATACCTTGTCAAATGTGTTTAGGAAATCCCAACTAGAGAGAGTGATACTTGATCTCCTATTAGGGAATGAGACAGGGCAGGTGACAGAAGTATGTGTAGGGGAACACATTTGCATCCAGTGCCATTAGTTTCAAGGTAATTAATTGTGGTAAAGGCGAGGTTTGGTTCTCAGGTTGAGATTCTAAAATGGAGAAAAGCCAGTTTTTTTTGGGCATCAGAAAGGATTGGACAGGCTGTTTTCTGGCAAAGATGTAATTGGTAAGTGGGGGGCCTTCAAAAGTGATGTTCTGAGAGTTTAAAGTTTGTATGTTCCTGTCAGAATAAAAGACAAGGATAACAGGTTTAAGGGACCTTGGTTTTTGAGGGATATTGAGGCCCTGATTAAGAATACAGGTCCATGATTCCTTGAAAGTGGCATCACAGGTAGTTAGGGTCATAAAGAGAGCTTTTGGCACATGGGCCTTTATAAATCATTGTATTGAGTACAGGAGATGGGATGTTACGTTGAAATTGTGTAAGATATTGGTGAGGCCTAATCTGGAGTATTGTGTCCAATTTTGGTCGTCTACCTACAGGAAAGGTGTAAATAAGATTGAAAGAAGAATGCAGAGGAAAATTACCAGGATGTTGCGGAGACAAGGACCTGAGTTACAGGGAAAGGTTGAATAGGTCAGGACTTTATTCCCTAGAACATAGAAGACTGAGGGGAGATTTGATAGCGCTATACAAAACTATGAAGGGTACAGATAGGGTAAATGTAAGCAGGCTTTCCCATTGAGATTGAGTGACATTACAACAAGAGGTCATGGGTTGAAGGTGAAATGCCAATGTCAAACAGGCTCTGGATGATCTGAGCAACGTGCATGAATCAGCACACCCTGACACCTTCTCCGTCATTTTGGGGGATTTTAACCAGGCCAGCCTAAAAAAGTCAATAATTACCATCAACTCGTACCAGAGGAAACAACACACTGGACCACCACCATGCTATTCCACGCCCCCTCACTTCGGGAAGTCTGATCACCTGGCTGTACGTCTACTCCCTGAGTACAGGCAGAGACTGAAGACTGCAGTGCCAGTAGTGAGGATCAAGAAGGTATTGATAAGGAGCGCCTACAGGACTGCTTTGAATCAGTGGACTAGAGTGTATTCATCTTCAGATCTGGATTGGTATGCTGCAATTGTTATCAACTTCATTAAAACCTGTGTGGATGAGTGTGTGCCTATGAAACCTTGCTGTACATTCCTAAACCAAAACCCATGGATGAACCAGGAGGTACGTCGTCTGCTGAAGGCAAAACCTGTGGCATTTAAATCTGGTGACCCAAGTCTGTACAAGAAAACCAGATATGACTTGCGGAGGGCTATTTCAAGAGCCAAGAAACAATTTTGGGAGGGGTTCCAGCGTCCACTCTGGCAGGGTCTGCAAAGCGAAACCCAATAGCATGAATGGTAGCAATGCTTCACTACCAGATGCCTTCTGTGCTTGCTTTGAAAGGGAGAATATCGCTACAGCTGTGAAGATCCCTGCAGCACCCGGTGACCCTGGATCTCTGTGTTGGAGGCTGAGGTTAGGCTGGCTTTAAGGAGAGTGTATCCTGCAAGGCAACAGGACCCCATGGAGTACCTGGTAAGGCTCTAAAAACTTGTGCCAACCAGCTGGCGGAAGTATTCAAAGACATTTTCAACTTCTCACTGCTACAGTCAGAAGTTCCCACTTGCTTCAAAAAGGCAACAATTATACCAGTGCCAAAGAAGAATAATGTGGGCTGCCTTAATGACTATCGCCCGGTAGCACTCACATCGACAGTGATGAAATGCTTTGAGGGGTTGGTCATGACTAGACTGAACTCCTGCCTCAGCAAGGACCTGGACCTATTGCAATTTGCCTGTCACCACAATAGGTCAACAGCAGACGCAATCTCCACGGCTCTCCACACGGCTTTAGACCACCTGGACAACACAAACACCTACGTCAGGATACTGTTGATCGACTATAGCTCAGCATTTAACACCATCATTCCCTCAATCCTGATTGAGAAGTTACAGAACCTGGGCCTCTGTACCTCCCTCTGCAATTGGATCCTCAACTTCCTAACCGGAAGACCACAGTCTGTGCAGGTTGGTGATAACATATCCTCCTCGCTGATGATCAACATTGGCGCACCTCAGGGGTGTGTGCTTAGCCCACTGCTCTACTCTCTCTATACCCATGACTGTGTGGCTAGGCATAGCCCAAATACCATCTATAAATTTGCTGATGATACAACCATTGTTGGTATAATCTCAGGTGGTGACGAGAGGGCGTACAGGATTGAGATATGCCAACTAGTGGAATGGTGCCACAGCAACAACCTGGCACTCAACGTCAGTAAGATGAAAGAGCTGATTGTGGGCTTCAGGAAGGGTAAGGCGAAGGAACACATACCAATCCTCACAGAGGGATCAGAAGTGGAGAGAGTGAGCAGTTTCAAGTTCCTGGGTGTCAAGATCTCTGAGGATCTAACCTGGTCCCAACGTATCGATGTAGTTATAAAGAAGGCAAGACAGCGGCTATACTTTATTAGGAGTTTGAAGAGATTTGGCATGTCAACAAATACACTCAAAAACTTCTATAGATGTACTGTGGAGAGCATTCTGACAGGCTGCATCACTGTCTGGTGTGGAGGGGCTACTGCACAGGACCGAAAGAAGCTGCAGAGGGTTATAAATCTAGTCAGCTCCATCTTGGGCACTAGCCTACAAAGTACCCAGGACATCTTCAGGGAGCAGTGTCTCAGAAAGGCAACGTCCATTATTAAGGCTCCCTAGCACCCAGGGCATGCCCTTTTCTCACTGTTACCATCAGGTAGGAGGTACAAAAGTTTGAAGACACACACTCAGCGATTCAAGAACAGCTTCTTCCCCTCTGCCAACCGATTCCTAAATAGACATTGAATCTTTGGACACTACCTCACTTTTTAAAAAATATACTATACAGATCTCTGTTTTTGTATATTTAAAAAAATCTATTCAATATACGTAATTGATTTACTTGTTTGTTTACTATTGTTTTATTCTATTTATTTTTTTCTCTCTGCTAGATTATGTATTGTATTGAACACACACACGCACACACACACAGACACACACACGCACATGCACACGCGCGCGCACACACACAGACAGACACACACATACAGACACACACCAAGTTACAGAGGTACACAATTAGAAACATGCAGTTACACATGCACACATACAGTTACAAACAGATACAGATACACAAACAGACACACACACATACAGTTACAGACACAGTTACCCAGACACACACATATAGTTACATACGCTTTGAAACTACAGCTGTGAAGATCCCTGCTGCATCTGATGACTCTGTGATCTGTGTTTCAGAGGCCGATGTTAGGCTGTCTGTAAAGAGAGTGAACCCTCGCAAGGCGGAAGGTCCCGATGGAGTACCTGGTAAGGCTTGAAAACCTGTGCCAACCAACTAGCATAAATATTCAAGGACATTTTCAACCTCTCACTGCTACGGGTGGAAGTTCCCACTTGCTTCAAAAAGGCAACAATTATACCAGTGCCAAAGAAGAATAATGTGGGCTGCCTTAATGACTAACGCCCGGTAGCACTCACATCGACAGTGATGAAATGCTTTGAGGGGTTGGTCATGACTAGACTGAACTCCTGCCTCAGCAAGGACCTGGACCCATTGCAATTTGCCTGTCACCACAATAGGTCAACAGCAGACGCAATCTCCACGGCTCTTCACACGGCCTTAGACCACCTGGACAACACAAACACCAATGCAAGGATGCTGTTCATTGACTATAGCTCAGCATTTAACACCATCATTTCCACAATCCTGATTGATAATTACAGAACCTGGGCCTCTGTACCTCCCTCTGCAATTGGATCCTCAACTTCCTCACCAGAAGACCACAATCTGTGTGGTTTGGTGATAACTCCTCGCTTACGATCAACACTGGTGCACCTCAGGGGTGTGTGCTTAGCCCACTGCTCTACTCTCTATATACCCAAGATTGGGTGGCTAGGCATAGCTCAAATACCATCTATAAATTTGCTGATGATACAACCATTGTTGGTATAATCTCGGATGAAGACAAGATGGTGTACAGGAGTGAGATATATCAACTAATGGAATGGTGCCACAGCAACAGCCTTGCACTCAATGTCAGTAAGACGAAAGAGCTGATTGTGGGCTTCAGGAAGGGTAAGGCGAAGGAACACATACCAATCCTCACAGAGGGATCAGAAGTGGAGAGAGTGAGCAGCTTCAAGTTCCTGGGTGTCAAGATCTAATCAAGAACTAAAACAAGCAAAAACTTCTATAGATGTGCTGCAGAGAGCATTCTGACAGGCTGCATCACCATCTGGAATGGGGGGTGGGGGGGGGAGGCTACTGCACAGGACCAAAATAACCTACAGAAAGTTGTAAAATTAGTCAGCTCCATCTTGGGTACGAGCCTCCATAATATCCAAGACATCTTCAAGGAGCAGTGCCTCAGAAAGGCAACGTCCATTGTTAAGGACCCCCCCATCTTAATTCAGTGGTTGGTTAGTAAGTTGATGGTCTTACCTCAGTGGTTGGTAAGTTGTTGGAGAAGATCCTGGGAGGCAGGATTTATGAACATTTGGAGAGGCAGAATATGATTAGGAATAGTCAGCATGGCTTTGTGAAAGGCAGGTCATGCCTTACGAGCCTGATTGAATTTTTTGAGGATGTGACTAAATACATTGATGAAGATAGAGCAGTAGATGTAGTGTGTATGGATTTCAGCAAGGCATTTGATAAGGTACCCCAGGCAAGGCTTATTGAGAAAGTAAGGAGGCATGGGATCCAAGGGGACATTGCTTTGTGGATCCAGAACTGGTTTGCCCACAGAAGGCAAAGAGTGGTTGTAGATGGATCATATTCTGCATGGAGGCCGGTGACCAGTGGTGTGCCTCAGGGATCTGTTCTGGGACCCCTACTCTTTGTGATTTTTATAAATGACCTGGATGAGGAAGTGGAGGGATGGGTTAATAAATTTGCTGATGACACAAAGGTTGGAGGTGTTGTGGATAGTGTGGAGGGCTGTCAGAGGTTACAGCGGGGCATTGATAGGATGCAAAACTGGGCTGAGACGTGGCAGATGGAGTTCAACCCAGATAGGTGTGAAGTGGTTCACTTTGGTAGGTCAAATATGATGGCAGAATGGTAAGACTCTTGGCAGTGTGGAGGATCAGAGGGATCTTGGGGTTCGAGTCCATAGGACACTCAAAGCAGCTGCGCAGGTTGACTCTGTGGTTAAGAAGGCATATGGTGCATTGGCCTTCATCAATCATGGGATTGAGTTTAAGGGCCGAGAGGTAATGTTGCAGCTATATAGGACCCTGGTCAGACCCCACTTGGAGTAATGTGCTCAGTTCTGGTCACCCCACTACAGGAAGGACGTAGAAACCACAGAAGAGATTTACAAGGATGTTGCTTGTATTGGGGAGCATGCCTTATGAGAATATGTTGAGTGAACTCGGCCTTTTCTCCTTGGAGCAATGGAGGATGAGAGGTGACCTGATAGAAGTGTACAAGATGATGAGAGGCATTGATCGTGTGGATAGTCAGAGGCTTTTTCCCAGGGCTGAAATGGCTAGCATGAGAGGGCATAGTTTTAAGGTGCTTGGAAGTAGGTACAGAGGAGATGTCAGGGGTAAGATTTTTACACAGAGTGGTGAGTGCATGGAATGTGCTGCCAGCAGCCGTGGTGGAGACAGAAACGATAGAGTCTTTTAAGAGACTCCTGGATGGCTACATGGAGCTTAGAAGAGAAGAGGGCTACGGGTAAAGCCTAGGTAGTTCTAAGGTAAGGACATGTTCGGCACAGCTTTGTGGGCCAAAGGGCCTGTATTGTGCTAATACGAGGAAATCTGCAGATGCTGGAAATTCAAACAACACACACAAAATGCTGGTGGAACACAGCAGGCCAGGCAGCATCTATAAGGAGAAGCACTGTCGACGTTTCGTCAGGATGAAGGGTCTCGTATTCCTGTGCTCCTGTATTGTGCTGTATGTTTTCTGTGTTTCTATCACCCAGGACATGCCCTCTTCTCATCACTACCGTCAGGTAGGAGGTACAGAAGCCTGATGGCACACACTCAGCCATTCAGTGCCTCTTCCCCTTTGTCAATCGATTCCTAAATGGACATTGAACCCATGAACACTACCTCACTTTTAAAAAAATAGATATTACTTCTGTTTTTGCACTATTTTAATGTATTCAATATACATATATATATTTACTGTAACTGATTATTTATATATATGTTTCTATATTATCATGTATTGCATTGAACTGCTGCTGCTAAGTTAACCAAAATTCATGAGACATGCCGGTGATAATAAACCTGATTCTGAAATGTCTAAGGCGAGCTTTTTCACTGTGGTGTGTGTTTGGAACAAGCTGCAGGCTCAATTCCACCATTTAAGAGAAGCTTGGATAGGTACGTGGATGGGAGATTATGGTCCGGGTGCAGGTTGATGGGACTAGGCAGGGTAATAGCTCAGCACAGACTAGATGGGCGGTAGTTTTCTGTGACTGACCATTAACCTACCGACCTCCATTTCTCTGGAACATGGGAGGAGACCCTTCAGGTGGTGGGGAGTGAACTTGGGTCGCCAGCACTGCCAAGTGTTACACTAACCACTATGCAACCGTGCCATCCTCCGGTGATGAGAAGGCAGGCATTTAAGGCAAGAGTAAAGTTCTGAGAAGATATGTCCATTTTTTTAAAATGCAGATAATGGTGGGTGCTTGGAGTGCACTGCCAGAAGTGACGGTGGTAGAGGCAGGTACGATAGAGGTGTTCGAGAGGCCCTTAGACAGACACGTGAATGGAGGGATACGGACATAGTGTAGGGAGAAGAGATTTGTTTAGTTGGACATTTAATTAGTAGTTTAATTAGTTCTGTACAACATTGTGGGCCGAAGAGGCTGTTCCTGTGCAGTACAAGATGCTATGATAGACCGTGTACACACAAGTATATCAAGGTAGTACAAAGGAAAAGCAATAACAGAACACAGAATACAGTATATTTACTTGTTTATTTATACATTCACTGTGGAACTGGCCCTTCGAGCCATGCAGCCTAGCAATGCCCCGATTTAACCCTAGCCTAATTACAGAACAACTTACAATCGCCCGGTACATCGTTGGACCAGGGGAGGAAACCAGAGCACCTAGAGGAAACCACTTTCTTACAGAGGACTCCGGAATTAAACTCCAAACCTTGACGCCCGGAGCTGTAATAGTGTCGCGTTAACCACTACAGTAGCATGTTGTCTTTCTTAGTGTCTCTGCTACAGAGAAAGTGCCATGCAGTCAGTAGGGTGCAAAGACCACAGTGGGATAGATAGATTGGGAGAAAAATATATTTAATATATATCCGCTACATTTTGTGTGCATAACCACAAGCTAAAAGTTCAGCATTCCCAGCAATACATATTGCTAATACCCAACAATTACTTCTAAATCAAGTTATTTCTTTATGTGAATAATGCTATCATTGCTTTGGAGATTCTAGGAAAAGATGGAATTAAAACAAATAGCAGCAGTGCCACCTCAAGCTCAACGGTATTCCAAACCCTCACTGGCAGGGACGAATAAAAATAATTACTCCCCCCCGCCCCCTACACATGATGCAAACAGCATTTGTTCAGCTCTGCCTTTGTTAAAAAATAAAAACAAGGATCAAGCTAGTTGCAAGACACATACAGTATTAGGAAGAAAATGAACTTCGTTCGGTTTCTACGTATGTTCCAAGTATCGAACATAGTCATTGACATCGAGCAGGAAGGCTTCCTTCTCTAGACGCACGGCTTCACTATTCAGCTCGCTCACTGTGTCCCTAAAGACCCTCAAAGTGAGCATTAAATACTGGGCAAAAGTCTTGTACAGAGCTAGGGTGCCTAAGACTTTTGCACAGTACTGTAGTAATTTTATGTATTGCACTGTAGTGCTGCGAAAACCCCCCACAAATTTCATGACATGTGTGAGTGATGATAAACCCGATTCTGATATGGGTCTCCATTGTGGGACTAAGAGTGGGAAGGGGGCAGGGAGAGGGGAATCATGGTCGAAAAAAGGGGAAGAGAGAGGGGAGGGAGCGGGAAGCATCAGAGAAGCATTTTGCAATGCTCAATAAACCAATTGTTTGGAATTAAATGACCTTGCCTGGTGTCTCAGGGCTGGGTGAGTCTTCACCCTTCCTCTGCCATCTGTCCACAGCATTCCACCCTCGCCGTTCCCAAAATCCTTTGCTCCCACTAAATTTACAAACTCACTCTTGTATCACTCTATGGGTCTAAATACATCAAGTTTTTAAAAATCCTTAACATATGAGATCATTTGATGTCTCCAGTCCTGTACACGAAGGACTGAATGATGGATGGGGGTGCGGAGGGTGTGGATCCCATTGAAAGCTTCCAGATACTGATGTTTCCATCAGTTGGCAAGTCTAAAACCAGAGGGTGCAGCCTCATAATAAAGAGATGCCCCTTTACAACAGAGATGGGGAGGAATCTCCAGCCTGAGGCTGCTGAATCTGTGCAATTCGTTGCCACGGCTGGCTCTGGAGGCCAAATCATTAAGCCTTGATTGGTGGGGGGGGGGGGGGGGGGAGAAGAATGAGGTTGAGGAAAATAATCAGCCATGTCTGAATGGCAGAGCAGGCCACTCAGCCCCTCAATCCTGTACCACCATTCAACATAATTGTGGCTGATCTGCCACAGGACCGAACTTTTGTGTCAACTTAAAAAAATCACCACCTTACATAGCTCCAGATTCCACAGATCTCCAGGGTAGGGAGATATTCACCACCCTCTCCCAAGAAGAAAATTTCTGCATACCTCTGTTTTAAATGACTGACCCCAACTACGAGATCATATCCCTTCATTGGAGACTCTCCCACTGGTGTACACATTTCCACATCTCCCCTGTCATGTCCTCCACAGGCTCTGAGATTTCAATAATCCTTCTAAACTCCAAGGACTTCTGATTCACTCTGTCATCCCAGGGACCGGGCAGTACAGCAGCTAGCGGTCAGCATAACGCTTTACTGTGACAGACGTAAGATGGCATTCAATTCCCACAGCTGTCTGTAAGGGGTTTGCATACCGTGTGGGTTTTCCCTGGGTGCTCTGGGTTGATGTATAGGTTAGTAAGTTGTAGGTATGCTATACTGGTGCTGATAGCATGCGCTCCCCCAGCAAAGGGTCTCCGTCCAAAATGTCGACCGTTAATTTCCCTCCATGGATGCTGCCTGACTCCCAGAATTTCTCCTGCATTTTAAAGTGGGGTGTTAATACAGCTCAATTTGTAAAGCTGCCCTTTCCTTTTCTAAATTTGTAGAATATTAATATGGTCAGTTAGTTCAATTGGCTAGAGTGTGGCGTTAATACACTAAGGTCCAGTGTTTGATCTCCCGTAAGTGTTAGGGCATATTTTGGAATTAGGGTAAATAGCAAATATTAACTTCAGCAACCTATTTATTTTTTGAGATATGGTGTGGATCAGGCCCTAACAGCAACCCACTGATTTAACCCTAGCCTAATCATGGGATAATTTACAATGACCAACTAACCTTTGGACTGTGGGATGAAACTGGAGCACCCGGAGGAAACCCACAGGGTTACAGTGACAACTTACATTCTCCTTACAGGCAGCGTCAGAAATTGAACCTGTGTCACCTGTACTCTAAATGTTGTGCTGATCACTACAGTACTGTGCCATCCCAAATCTTTACACCTGAACATGGATTGCAGATGAAATTTAAAATGCAGCCCTGGACAATAATCAGCTGGAGTTGTGAACATCATTTAGTTGAAAAACCAGACAACACTGATTAGCATTCAGTTTGGGTGTCTGGAGTGTGGGTGCGAAGAAGGTGGTGTGAAAATTAAGTAATTCAGAGGAAGCATTGTAGATACATTGTAACTACAGAATTGTCCTTTGATCTTTAGCAAAATATCATGTAATATTGAGTCAGACAGACCTCTTCTTCCGGAGAGTGTCTCATTTTGTTGAATAAAGGACTACTTTATATTTACTAGCTGGGTTTCTTTGGTTCACATTACAACAGTGAGGGCCACTGCTTTGGATGTTTGGTGGGTACATTTTTTACGTAGAGGTTGGTTTTATCAATGCAACAGAGCCCGGGTCTTGGAGTGAGGAACAACCGATGTTTGGATGATTTAAATGCTGGACTGGATGGATTGAAAAGGCAGGGTGTCAGGATCGGAGGTGAGGGTCAGGCCGGTTCTGCTCTTTGTTGTACTAAGGCTGAGAACTTGGACCTTTTCTATGGCTTCGTGTCTATGAACTCACTTTCATTCTGAATGCTATTGCTTGCAAGATTTGTTTTTTTCCCCACTATTTTTTGTTGGGTCTTCTAATGGGTTCTTTTAGGTTTCTTGTTTTGTGGCTGGCTGTAAGTTGACAAATCTCAAGGTTGTATAATGTATACATACTTTGAACTTTGGTTACCTGGACTGAGTAGAGGCAATTGCAACATCTAAAAGGCATTACTCCAGATTTGGAGAGGTAGAGGCACATGGGTTTAATTAACTGTAGGTAAATATGATTAGCATAGGCATCAGAGTCAGCAGGAACGGGCTGGGTTACAGACTTGTTTGTCACACAAAATGCTGGAGGAACTCAGCAGGCCAGCAGCATCTATGGAGAGGAATAAACAGTTAATTTTCAGGCAGAGTTGCTCTGAATTTACAGCATCTGCGTTGTTGATGGCATCTGACGCACAAGAGGCGCAGTAAAGAAACTCCCATCACTTCAAGATTTAAGGACTTACCTGCTAACATCACTCCCAGCTCTATCACAGAGCTTCCATTCAGGAATGTTGGCTGGTTTCCCTCGGGATCAATAAAGTATGTCTGTCTGGTTTCCAGAACAAAATAGCCTCCACTTAGACAATTCTGTTCAAAAAGTTAGCATCAGTTATTAGAGACCCCCATCATATATTCTCTCCTTATTGCTACCATTAGGGAGGAGTTAAATCTGCACAGTTTTAGTAAGTCTTGCCCCACTGCCATCAGTTTTCTGAATGGACAATGATTTCAAATATCTCATTTTATTCCTTGGGTATTCTCTTTTTGCACTACTAATTTAATATGTACATTACTTATTGTAATTTATAGTGTTTAATGTATTGCAACATCCTGCTACTGCAAAACAATATATGCCAGTGATAGTAAACCTGATTCTGATTCCTTTTCAAGGAACATTGCAGTAGGTAGAGATGCTGCCAGAGACCTGGGTTTAATCCCGGATTTTGGCAGAGTATGTTTGTGTGTCCCAATGAAGTCTTGGCCCAAAAATGCTCTTTTCCATAGATGCTGCCTGCTGAGTTAGGAAATACAGCAAATATTAATTTCACCAGCAACCAATCTTCAGATTATAAAACGTGGATTGCAGATTGGATTTAAAACGCAACTCAGAACAATTAGGCCTCAGATGTGCATGAATGCAGCCTAGAAACAGTGGGGTGTCTGGAGTGTGGGTGTGAAGGTGTCTAAAACCTATACGTAATTCAAAGGAAGCACTGTAGATACATGGTAAATATAGAATTGTCCTGCTGTTACCTTTGACCTAAAGCACATAAAAATGCCATGTGATATCAGGTCGAGCAGTCCTCTTCTTCCAAGAATGTCTCAGTACGATGCCTGTGGTTCACTTTTGATGAACACATCCACTCGTTCCAGTTTCTCTGGTGACTTTGTTCACATCACAGCGGAGTCTGGGGAGGGAGGTGGACGTACACGGAGAATGAGACAAAGGAAACTAGGGAGACATGCAGAGAGGAAAAGTCAGAAAGAAATGAAAGACAAATAGACAGAGGAGAATAGAGTAGGAAAAACCGAACTGATTCATCAAGGAAATGAAAACAGCCCTGCACAGAAACTGACTTTGAAACATATGGGCATGATTTGAGACAGATGGTAGTCAGGAACCCTTTATATTGGGTAAGGGCAACTGAAGTGAACTTTGCAGTAACTGTCTTTGAATTCCTTATGTCCAGGTTTTCATCAGGCACTTTATGTATTCTAGTTGATTACACAAGAAATCAGGGAAGGAAGTGACTAATTTAGGATCTGGCCCACGCCCATAGTGAATGCTATTGATGTGGTTGACTATTATAATGGTTCTGGTTTTAATTTTTCGGCAACTAACACTTTTTTGCACTACTTATTTTAAGTATGACAGATATACAGTACCTACTATAATTGTTTTTCCCTCTATTTAGAATGTATTTCATAGTTCTGTTGCTGTAAACACGTTTCATGACATATGCTGGTAATATGAAATCTGATTTTGATTCATGTCTCAATGTGCAGCTTAATATTGTCTCAATACTGAGCTTAAATCCAGTGGAAAAATAAACTGCTAGCAATCACCATTAGCTGGTTTATATTAGGAAATTGTTTAGAATCAAATGATCCATAGCAACACACTCAAAATTCTAGAGAAATCAGCAGGTCTGGCATCATCTATGGAAAGAAATAAACTGTTGATATTTTCCAGTGAGACCCTTCATCAAGACTGAAAAGGAAGGGGGCTCATGTAGATTCATTCTCGGGTGGTGGCGCTGTGTGTGCAGGAATTCACATGGACAGGATCGTGGAAGTATCCTCTTTGATGCACTTGGTTAAAGGCCTGGAAAACTACTGCCATGGAAGATTACCAATCAGAGGTTTGGTCTGGCTTATACAGTTATACAGCACGGAGACAGGCCGAGCAGTGCAGTGATGCAGATGGTGAGGAATCAGAAAAAGTCACTTAGATAGGCACGACCATAGAAGAATATTGTCCTATTACAGGCAAAAGGGTCAGCATGGATGTAGTGGGCTGAAGGGCCTGTAGCTGTTCATAAAATCAGTTATACAGTACACAAAAAGGCCCTTCAGTCCAAGTTAAGGTGTCTGAGGTAGTCCCACTTGCCTGTGTTTAGTTCAAATCCCTCTGAACCTTTCCTATTCTTTGTACCTGTCCAAGTGTCTTTTAAATGTTGCTAATGTACCTGCTAGAATCACTTCCACTGGCAGCTCGTTCCATATACTGACCAACCTCTGGGTGAAAAACATTTCCCCCACTCTCACCTTAAAACTACACCCTTTAGTTTCAGACTCCCCTACCATGGGGCAAAAGTTATGACCAACCACCTTTATCTATACCCCCCCCCCCCACCAAGTTAAATGTTATAACTCAGGCTCTGCAGTCCAGGAAACAGTCTCATTACTCTTTTTGTGTGTTGTATGTTGCTGCTGGCCAGCACAATCCTTGCTGATTTGATCTGACACAAAATGATGCATTTCCTGTTTGTCTCGAAGATGTGACACGTAAAGCTAATCTTATCAAGACCTGATAACTCCTGACCTTCATTCATTTGGGATTATATAAAGGCAACCGGGGGAGGAAATGGGGTAAACTCCCTCTCCCAATTAAATGCTTCCAAGGGTGTGCATCTCAAAATAGCCTCTGACAACAAAGTTCAGCTCCTGGTCTTACATGAGTCTTAGCTACTAAGTCCAGCATAACCATTTCTACTGACAAGGGGAAGACAGGTCACTGGTGCCTTAAAGCCAGTCAACTTCAGGCAAATGGGCCTGTCAGCCATGATTGGCAGCTCATCTAGAAGCCTCCACTGCTTTACGGCTATACCCACTCACGGGGAAGGCTTCGGGAGTAAACACTGTGGAGAAATTCAGAGCTGGGGTCCCTAAGGCACACCTCTGCTGAGTTCAACGGGCAACTCTTGCAAACTGTGCTGGTGTCTGCTGTTCCTTTGGTGTGCCTGATGAATGGACGCAGGATGCAGTATTCACGGTCACCCCTGACCAGTGGAGGGCCTCAACTGTCCCGAGAATCCAACAGTCTAGACCATAGTGAAGAAAACACAGCTGGGAACTGAATACTCAGTGAGCAGTACAGTCAGAACCCACGGCAATGGAGACTGAGGGTAAAGAGCAAAAATCCACCCCAGCAGTTTGCTTCAGAAAGTACAAGCAGCCCAGTGGTTGCTACGCGTACAGCTTCTGCCTCACAGCTCGAGACCAGAGCTCGGTCCCGACCTCAGGTGCTGTGGGTGGGGGGGGGAGGGTATTTGTCGGCGTAACATCCCAGTTCTACCACCACTCCGGCAGTGCACTCCACGCAGCCACCACTCTGTGTGAAGAATCCTGCTCTGACATTGCCCTTATACCGTAAATTTTTGCACCCTCCCATTAGCTGCTTCCACCATGGAAAAACTCATTGGCTTTTCACTCTACCAATGCCTCTTAACATTTTACACACCTCCAAGAGGTCACTTCCCATTCTCCCTTCTTCCAGTATCAAAAGCCCCATCTCCTCAACCTTTCCTCATAAGCCATGCTTTCTAATCCAAACAGCTTCCTGGTAAACCTCCTCTGCACCCTCCCTAAAGTTTCCACATCCTTCCTATGAGTCAACCAGAACTGAACACAATATTTCAAAAGTGTGGCTTTTCAACCAGATCTCAATACAATACTCCAAGAGTGGTCCAAATGGAATTTTATAGAGTTGCAACATTAACTTGCAGCTCTTGAACTCAATCCCCGACTAATGACAACTCTATCGACTTGCACGGCAACTTTTGAGGATTCTGTGGATCCCTCTGCTGGGATGTGGGAGCAAACTAGGGCATCCGTACTACTTGCAGAAGTTGAATACCTACAAGGGAGAAGCTTTGCAAGCACAATTCCCATAATCCTCAGGCTCTGGCCAGGCTCACGGGCAGGGTTACATTCCAACATTCCTCTCTGCTGCCATCACGAGGCCACTGTCAGGTTGGAGGAGCAAAACTTCATATTCTGTCTGGGTATTTCAAGTATTTCAGTTCATTTATTATCAACCAATGTATAAATTAATTATACAACCTTGAGATTCCCTTGCTCACAAAGCACGAAACCCGAAAGAATCCAATTAAAGAAAAACAAGAATAAAAATAAAAAGACCAACACTCAATGTGCAAGAGAAAGGAAGAAAAAACAAATCATGCAAACAGCAGCAACCCAAACCAAAGCTGAGTCCTCAGATCCTAACCCCAGAGCAGTCTGGAGCAGGCCCAAAGCCTCACTTATCAGTTCATTATAGTGCTGGGCCTGGAGCACAGCAGCCAGGGCAGTCTTCACAGCCTCAGTGACCATCACGGAGAACGTGCAAAATTGGCTCTTGTCCCAACCGTCAGCCTGTCTTTTCATTCTACCTGGGCCGGCATTGAAATTGAACCAACGATGGAACAGTGAAAGGCTCTGTGACCTGGACAGGGCAGTGAACATTGTGGGGAGCAAGTGAAATCTGCTCTCGCCTTCGATCGGGGCCGGCATTTAAATAGTCTAAACAGTGTATTGAGCCTCACTCTAGAACCCAGACAGCACGGCTGCGATAGGCCCCAGGCCTAGATCACGCTGCCCAGTGACTTGCTCCAGGCCTAGATTTAGTCGCGTGGCCCAAAT
Source organism: Hemitrygon akajei (assembly GCF_048418815.1). Taxonomy (NCBI): domain Eukaryota; kingdom Metazoa; phylum Chordata; class Chondrichthyes; order Myliobatiformes; family Dasyatidae; genus Hemitrygon; species Hemitrygon akajei. The sequence continues at coordinate 84,360,854 of NC_133134.1, forward strand.
CCATTCTTAACTTCCTCAAATCAGCTTGGTGCCTAGAGTGAACCAACCTCACACCCGAGCATCAAAATAGTATTTCCACCACCCAGGCCCTGCCTTCTCCTTATGGCGCCCAGAGAAATCCAACTTTACTCCCAGGCCAGTTGTACAGGCATCGGAAGTCCATCTGCATCAACTCATTCCCCGAACTTCCCTCGCCACCACTCGCCCCTTCACTGCTCACGGCGATAATGTAACACAATTTACCTCAGAAAAAGTGTCTCAGTGGTATTTAGTTTGATTTCTTAGCTTTCTGACTACCAGGAAGCTGTCGCACAGGTTGTGGCACCATCTTAACCGAAAGCCTCCAACCTGATGGTATGAATGTCGACTTCTAACTTACAATAATTTCTCCCCCCCCCCATTCCAGCACTCCTCTTACCCCTTCTTTTCTCACCTGCAAATCACCTCCCTCTGATGCCCCTCTTCCTTCCCTGTCTCCCATGGTCCACTGGTAACAGATGCTTTCTTCTTTAGCTCTTTATCCCTTCCAACTCTTAGACCCCAGCTTCATTTCATCCACCCCCCCACCCCCCATTCCCACCCACCTGAAGCCTGCCAGCTTGTACTCCTTCCCTTCCACCCACCTCCTTATTCTGGCTTCTTTCCCCCAACCTTCATTTTCAGTCCTGAAGGTCTAGGCCCGATATGTCGACTGTTTATCCCTCTCCACAGATGCTGCCTGACCCGCTGAGTTCCTCCAGTGTTTTGTGTTTGCTGAGCTTCTTCTGCTCGTTAACCCGCGGCGTGGGAGAGGGTGGAGGCAGACTGGGTCGAGTTTAAATAAAAGATTTATTTCTGAGAAACCACAGCATTGCTTTTGCATGCTGACCCCACTCCTTTCCCCATTCCTCTGACTCCTGGTCCACTACAACTCAGCCTGGACAAAACAGATCACTGGCAGCTCTCCACCACAGGAGTTTCATCCCATCGGATCCCGGTCCACTCCAGGGTCAATGACGCTTCCTATCCGGACTCCGGCTTCTCCTTCGTCCACTCCTACAGACATTGGAACAGAGAGGGGTGATAGATGTTTCCTTATTTGGGAGTTGGAGAGGGGTAGGAATGCAAGGAGGGTCAGAGGAGATGGTGGAGAGACTACGGTGGACCTCTTCACGGAAAGCTGGGGTGAGTAGGGAGGGGGAACGGGGGTGGGTCGGGCTGGTGAAAGGGTTTAGTGTCAGAAGGGGGATGGCGTGGGATTCAGAGCAAGAGCAATGAGGGACACATCTTCCCAGGAAACTGGTGTCAGGAGAGGGGGAAGAGGGAATTGACAGAGGGAGAGAGGGAGGCAGGAGAAGTGGTGTGGGGTTCAGACAAAGGATGATGGGAAATGGGTTGGAGGGGAGGGACATGGACGGAGACACCACTTGCTAGAAAATGGTCCCACGCTTCAACCGATACTCACCGTCTCTTGCTCCGGGGAGGCCCTCTGACGAAGCCCCAGTCTACACTGATGGGCTGTCCCGCGAGCTCTGAACCATTTAATCCCTCCATTGCTGCCTGGGCCTCCTTGTACGTCTCGTATTCCACCAGAGCGTAACCCTGGGGGTGGGATTGAGAGACACGAACTTCAGGACCATGGCACCACCTTGTCTCACAGAAATCCCTGTCAATTTGTTTGGCATCACCCTCACCTCACCATCCCCCAACACATGCCTCCCCCTCACCTCACGATCCCCCTCACCTCACCATCCCCCAACACATGCCTCCCCCTCACCTCACCATCCCCCTCACCTCACCATCCCCAACACATGCCTCCCCCTCACCTCACCATCCCCCTCACCATACCATCCCCCTCACCTCACCATCTCCCTCACCATACCATCCCCCTCACCTCACCATCCCCCTCACCTCACCCTCCCCCTCACCTCACCATCCCCTCACCTCTCCATCCCCAACACATGCCTCCCCCTCACCTCACCATCCCCCAACACATGCCTCCCCCTCACCTCACCATCCCCCTCACCTCACCCTCCCCCTCACCTCACCATCCCCCTCACCTCACCATCCCCCTCACCTCACCATCCCCCAACACATGCCTCCCCCTCACCTCACCATCCCCCTCACCTCACCCTCCCCTCACCTCACCATCCCCCTCACCTCACCATCCCCCTCACCTCTCCATCCCCAACACATGCCTCCCCCTCACCTCACCATCCCCCAACACATGCCTCCTCCTCACCTCACCATCCCCCTCACCTCTCCATCGCCCTCACCTCACCATCCCCCTCACCTCACCATCCCCCAACACATGCCTCCCCCTCACCTCTCCATCCCCCTCACCTCACCATCCCCCTCACCTCACCATCCCCCAACACATGCCTCCCCCTCACCTCACCATCCCCCTCACCTCACCATCCCCCAACACATGCCTCCCCCTCACCTCTCCATCCCCCTCACCTCTACAGCCCCCTCACCTCACCATCCCCCAACACATGCCTCCCCCTCACCTCACCATCCCCCTCACCTCTCCATCGCCCTCACCTCACCATCCCCCTCACCTCACCATCCCCCAACACATGCCTCCCCCTCACCTCACCATCCCCCAACACATGCCTCCCCCTCACCTCTCCATCCCCCTCACCTCACCATCCCCCAACACATGCCTCCCCCTCACCTCACCATCCCCCTCACCTCACCATCCCCCTCACCTCACCATCCCCCTCACCTCTCCATCCCCCTCACCTCTCCATCCCCCTCACCTCACCATCCCCCTCACCTCTCCATCCCCCTCACCTCACCATCCCCCTCACCTCACCATCCCCCTCACCTCTCCATCCCCCTCACCTCTCCATCCCCCAACACATGCCTCCCCCTCACCTCTCCATCCCCCTCACCTCACCATCCCCCAACACATGCCTCCCCCTCACCTCACCATCCCCCTCACCTCTCCATCCCCCTCACCTCACCATCCCCCAACACATGCCTCCCCCTCACCTCTCCATCCCCCTCACCTCACCATCCCCCAACACATGCCTCCCCCTCACCTCTCCATCCCCCTCACCTCTCCATCCCCCAACACATGCCTCCCCCTCACCTCTCCATCCCCCTCACCTCACCATCCCCCTCACCTCACCATCCCCCAACACATGCCTCCCCCTCACCTCACCATCCCCCTCACCTCTCCATCCCCCTCACCTCACCCTCCCCTTCACCTCACCATCCCCCTCACCTCTCCATCCCCAACACATGCCTCCCCCTCACCTCACCATCCCCCAACACATGCCTCCCCCTCACCATACCATCACCCTCACCATACCATCCCCCTCACCTCACCATCGCCCTCACCTCACCATCCCCCAACACATGCCTCCCCCTCACCTCACCATCCCCCAACACATGCCTCCCCCTCACCATACCATCACCCTCACCATACCATCCCCCTCACCTCACCATCGCCCTCACCTCACCATCCCCCAACACATGCCTCCCCCTCACCTCACCATCCCCCTCACCTCACCATCCCCCAACACATGCCTCCCCCTCACCTCACCATCCCCCAACACATGCCTCCCCCTCACCTCACCATCCCCCTCACCATACCATCCCCCTCACCTCACCATCCCCCTCACCTCACCCTCCCCCTCACCTCACCCTCCCCCTCACCTCTCCATCCCCAACACATGCCTCCCCCTCACCTCACCATCCCCCTCACCTCACCATCTCCCTCACCATACCATCCCCCTCACCTCACCATCCCCCTCACCTCACCATCACCCTCACCATCCCCCAACACATGCCTCCCCCTCACCTCACCATCCCCCTCACCATACCATCCCCCTCACCTCACCATCCCCCTCACCATACCATCCCCCTCACCTCACCATCCCCCTCACCTCACCATCCCCCTCACCTCACCCTCCCCCTCACCTCACCATCCCCCTCACCTCACCATCCCCCAACACATGCCTCCCCCTCACCATACCATCCCCCTCACCTCACCATCGCCCTCACCTCACCATCCCCCAACACATGCCTCCCCCTCACCTCACCATCACCCTCACCTCACCATCCCCCTCACCTCACCATCCCCCAACACATGCCTCCCCCTCACCTCACCATCCCCCTCACCATACCATCCCCCTCACCTCACCATCCCCCTCACCATACCATCCCCCTCACCTCACCATCCCCCACACCTCACCACCCCCCTCACCATACCATCCCCCTCACCTCACCATCCCCCTCACCTCTCCATCCCCCTCACCTCACCATCCCCCTCACCTCACCATCCCCCTCACCTCTCCATCCCCCTCACCTCACCATCCCCCTCACCTCACCATCCCCCTCACCTCTCCATCCCCCTCACCTCACCATCCCCCTCACCTCACCATCCCCCTCACCTCACCATCCCCAACACATGCCTCCCCCTCACCTCACCATCCCCCTCACCTCACCATCCCCAACACATGCCTCCCCCTCACCTCACCATCCCCCTCACCTCACCATCCCCAACACATGCCTCCCCCTCACCTCACCATCCCCCTCACCATACCATCCCCCTCACCTCACCATCTCCCTCACCATACCATCCCCCTCACCTCACCATCCCCCTCACCTCACCCTCCCCCTCACCTCACCATCCCCCTCACCTCTCCATCCCCAACACATGCCTCCCCCTCACCTCACCATCCCCCAACACATGCCTCCCCCTCACCTCACCATCCCCCTCACCTCACCCTCCCCCTCACCTCACCATCCCCCTCACCTCACCATCCCCCTCACCTCTCCATCCCCAACACATGCCTCCCCCTCACCTCACCATCCCCCAACACATGCCTCCTCCTCACCTCACCATCCCCCTCACCTCTCCATCGCCCTCACCTCACCATCCCCCTCACCTCACCATCCCCCAACACATGCCTCCCCCTCACCTCACCATCCCCCAACACATGCCTCCCCCTCACCTCTCCATCCCCCTCACCTCACCATCCCCCTCACCTCACCATCCCCCAACACATGCCTCCCCCTCACCTCACCATCCCCCTCACCTCACCATCCCCCAACACATGCCTCCCCCTCACCTCTCCATCCCCCTCACCTCTACAGCCCCCTCACCTCACCATCCCCCAACACATGCCTCCCCCTCACCTCACCATCCCCCTCACCTCTCCATCGCCCTCACCTCACCATCCCCCAACACATGCCTCCCCCTCACCTCACCATCCCCCAACACATGCCTCCCCCTCACCTCTCCATCCCCCTCACCTCACCATCCCCCAACACATGCCTCCCCCTCACCTCACCATCCCCCTCACCTCACCATCCCCCTCACCTCTCCATCCCCCTCACCTCTCCATCCCCCTCACCTCACCATCCCCCTCACCTCTCCATCCCCCTCACCTCACCATCCCCCTCACCTCACCATCCCCCTCACCTCACCATCCCCCTCACCTCTCCATCCCCCTCACCTCTCCATCCCCCAACACATGCCTCCCCCTCACCTCTCCATCCCCCTCACCTCACCATCCCCCAACACATGCCTCCCCCTCACCTCACCATCCCCCTCACCTCTCCATCCCCCTCACCTCACCATCCCCCAACACATGCCTCCCCCTCACCTCTCCATCCCCCTCACCTCACCATCCCCCAACACATGCCTCCCCCTCACCTCTCCATCCCCCTCACCTCTCCATCCCCCAACACATGCCTCCCCCTCACCTCTCCATCCCCCTCACCTCACCATCCCCCTCACCTCACCATCCCCCAACACATGCCTCCCCCTCACCTCACCATCCCCCTCACCTCTCCATCCCCCTCACCTCACCCTCCCCTTCACCTCACCATCCCCCTCACCTCTCCATCCCCAACACATGCCTCCCCCTCACCTCACCATCCCCCAACACATGCCTCCCCCTCACCATACCATCACCCTCACCATACCATCCCCCTCACCTCACCATCCCCCTCACCATACCATCGCCCTCACCTCACCATCCCCCAACACATGCCTCCCCCTCACCTCACCATCCCCCAACACATGCCTCCCCCTCACCATACCATCACCCTCACCATACCATCCCCCTCACCTCACCATCGCCCTCACCTCACCATCCCCCAACACATGCCTCCCCCTCACCTCACCCTTCCCCTCACCTCACCATCCCCCTCACCATACCATCCCCCTCACCTCACCATCCCCCTCACCTCACCCTCCCCCTCACCTCACCCTCCCCCTCACCTCTCCATCCCCAACACATGCCTCCCCCTCACCTCACCATCCCCCTCACCTCACCATCTCCCTCACCATACCATCCCCCTCACCTCACCATCCCCCTCACCTCACCATCACCCTCACCATCCCCCAACACATGCCTCCCCCTCACCTCACCATCCCCCTCACCATACCATCCCCCTCACCTCACCATCCCCCTCACCATACCATCCCCCTCACCTCACCATCCCCCTCACCTCACCATCCCCCTCACCTCACCCTCCCCCTCACCTCACCATCCCCCTCACCTCACCATCCCCCTCACCTCACCATCCCCCAACACATGCCTCCCCCTCACCTCACCATACCATCCCCCTCACCTCACCATCGCCCTCACCTCACCATCCCCCAACACATGCCTCCCCCTCACCTCACCATCACCCTCACCTCACCATCCCCCTCACCTCACCATCCCCCAACACATGCCTCCCCCTCACCTCACCATCCCCCTCACCATACCATCCCCCTCACCTCACCATCCCCCTCACCATACCATCCCCCTCACCTCACCATCCCCCTCACCTCACCATCCCCCTCACCATACCATCCCCCTCACCATACCATCCCCCTCACCTCTCCATCCCCCTCACCTCACCATCCCCCTCACCTCACCATCCCCCTCACCTCTCCATCCCCCTCACCTCTCCATCCCCCTCACCTCACCATCCCCCTCACCTCACCATCCCCCTCACCTCTCCATCCCCCTCACCTCACCATCCCCCTCACCTCACCATCCCCCTCACCTCTCCATCCCCCTCACCTCACCATCCCCCTCACCTCACCATCACCCTCACCTCACCATCCCCCTCACCTCACCATCCCCCTCACCTCTCCATCCCCCTCACCTCACCATCCCCCTCACCTCACCATCACCCTCACCTCACCATCCCCCAACACATGCCTCCCCCTCACCTCACCATCCCCCTCACCTCTCCATCCCCCTCACCTCACCATCCCCCTCACCTCACCATCACCTCACCCTCCCCTTCACCTCACCATCCCCCTCACCTCACCATCCCCCAACACGCCTCCCCCTCACCTCACCATCCCCCTCACCATACCATCCCCCTCACCTCACCATCCCCCTCACCTCACCCTTCCCCTCACCTCACCATCCCCCTCACCTCTCCATCACCCTCACCTCACCATCCCCCAACACATGCCTCCCCCTCACCATCACCTCACCCTCCCCCTCACCTCACCATCACCCTCACCTCACCATCCCCCAACACATGCCTCCCCCTCACCTCTCCATCCCCCTCACACCATCCCCCTCACCTCACCATCCCCCTCACCTCTCCATCCCCCTCACCTCACCATCCCCCTCACCTCTCCATCCCCCTCACCTCTCCATCCCCCTCACCTCACCATCCCCCTCACCTCTCCATCCCCCTCACCTCACCCTCACCTCACCATCCCCCTCACCTCACCATCCCCCTCACCTCTCCATCCCCCTCACCTCACCCTCCCCCTCACCTCACCATCCCCCTCACCTCTCCATCCCCCTCACCTCACCATCCCCCAACACATGCCTCCCCCTCACCTCACCATCCCCCTCACCTCTCCATCCCCCAACACATGCCTCCCCCTCTCCATCCCCCTCACCTCACCATCCCTCACCTCTCCATCCCCTCACCATACCATCCCCCTCACCTCACCATCCCCCTCACCTCACCATCCCCCTCACCTCACCATCACCCTCACCTCACCATCACCCTCACCTCACCATCCCCCAACACATGCCTCCTCCTCAACACGATTTTCCAGAATCCAAAGCTCACCCCTTTCCTCCTTACCCCCACCCCACCCTACCAACTACTGTGCCCCCTCCAAACCCACCCACAAGCCAACACCAGCCCTGGTTCCTCACCCCTCCCACCTCCTGGACCTCTTGCCCTCACTCTGCCACCTAGCCTGCCCCAATCCCATCCTTTCAACCCTTCTCACCACCGCCAACCAACTCTCTTCCTGTCCCACACACCCCTTCCCACTTTCATCCATCCCACTTCGTTTGAGATCCAGCTCCTTACTTCTTCCCCACATAACCCAACCCCTCACCCCTGACTGCCCCTACATCCCAGTTCCAGCTCTTTACACCTCTTCCTACCATATCACCTCACTTTCCGCATAGCTACACTCCAAAGCCCAACACACGGTCATTCCTCCTGCCCCCAACCTCTACAAAGAGCCCACTCCCGAAGCCACATGCCGAGACCATCTCCCACCTTCAGGTAGCCCGTCCGCCGGTCCAAGTTCAAGTGGAGGTTCTTTATTTCGCCGTATTCTGCAAATTTGTCGTGGATGTCCTCCTCTGTTGCCTCCTCGTGGACGCCAGTCACAAACAGGATCCAGCCTTCGACCGCTGTGTGGAGGGAGAGAGCGTCAGCTCCACACGCACACCAGGCTTGATAGGCTCAGGCCCTTTGGCCCAATATGTCCCTGCTGACCATGAATTAGCCACTTACACTAAAGCCATTTACAGCCATATAGCCAAGATATCCATCTGATAGTCCCATTTGTCCGCTATAACTTTAAACCTTTCCAATCTGTGTACCTGTCCATATCCCTCTAAACCTTTCCTATCCGTGTACCTGTCCATATCCCTCTAAACCTTTCCTATCCGTGTACCTGTCCATATCCCTCTAAACCTTTCCTATCCGTGTACCTGTCCATATCCCTCTAAACCTTTCCTATCTGTGTACCTGTCTGTATCCCTCTAAACCTTTCCTATCCGTGTACCTGTCCGTATCCCTCTAAACCTTTCCTATCCGTGTACCTGTCCGTATCCCTCTAAACCTTTCCTATCCGTGTACCTGTCCGTATCCCTCTAAACCTTTCCTATCTGTGTACCTGTCCATATCCCTCTAAACCTTTCCTATCTGTGTACCTGTCCATATCCCTCTAAACCTTTCCTATCCGTGTACCTGTCCGTATCCCTCTAAACCTTTCCTATCTGTGTACCTGTCCATATCCCTCTAAACCTTTCCTATCTGTGTACCTGTCCATATCCCTCTAAACCTTTCCCATCCATGTACCTGTCCGTATCCATCTAAACCTTTCCTATCCGTGTACCCGTCCATATCCCTCTAAACCTTTCCTACCGTGTACCTGTCTATATCCCTCTAAACCTTTCCTATCCGTGTACCTGTCTATATCCCTTTAAACCTTTCCTATCCGTGTGCTTGTCCATATCCATCTAAACCTTTCCTATCCGTGTACCTGTCCATATCCCTCTAAACCTTTCCTATCCGTGTATCTGTTCATGTATGTTTAAGCGTTGTAACTGCACCTGTCTCTGCAGCTTACAGAAAGACTGGATCAGCTGTGTCTGATTTATTTTGTTTATCTTTTATCTTAGCGGTACAACACGGAGTCGGCCCTTCTGGCGCCTGAACAGTAAGCTTTCCCTGGCAAAGGGGGCTGAGGGGTGAACTTGTAGAGATTTATCAAAATATGATGGGCATGGAGACAAGATGTATGGTCACAGTTGCTTTCACAGGTTTGGAGTGTCTAAAATGAGAGGGCAGAATTTTAATGTAAGAGTGGGGAGGTTTAAAGGGGTATGTTTATATTACAGAGCATTATCAGAACATGGAACAGCTACTGGGGCAGGTACAATTACAATATATGTAATGGATAAATTTATGGATGGAAGACGTTTAGATATGACTCAAATGTAGACGAGGACTACCTCAGGTCAGCATGCATGTGATGGGCCAAAGGGCCACCTTCCAATCTCTGTCACTTCAAGATTACTGTTCGAATTTAGCTACCACTTCCATGCGGAATAGTTTCCACCTTATCTATCACACTCCTCACATTGTATACCCCCTGCCCTTAAACCTCCTCTGTAGTAACCCAGCCCCTGCTAACTGAACCACACCGTCCTTGTCCGTCAGCCAGACGAGGAATCGGGTCTCTGTACTCACAGCGCTGGGGACCCGGCTCATCGCCATCCTGCTCCACGGAGTCATAGTCCTCACGCAGTCTGGAGCGAGCGCCTTCCTCTGCAACGAAAAAGTCACACCATTAATGGAAACACAGGAGAATCCCAGTCAGCACCCAAAACAAACACAAAGACAACGGCAGGCACCCACATCCCAAAGGCAGAGTCATGAATCGGGGGAGCACGAGAAGGATGGAAGAGGGCCAGAGGTAGTGGAAAGGATACGGAAAGTGGTGGGGTGGCATATGCAAAGGGAAGATGGGAGGAAGAGGTGTGTTTGGGGGGCAAGAGCAGGAGGGTGATGTGATTCAGAGACAGAGTGGGGCTTTGGTCTCGATGTGACTCGGCAGACCTTAACTGAGACTTTGAAAGATGATAGATTAGTATTATTTGTCACTTGTGCATGGAAACATAAGGAAATACATCACTTGCATCACAGTCAGAGGATGTGCTGGGGATGTCACCAAATGCCCACAACTAACCCTGACATGTACGTCTTTAGAATGCAGGAGGAACTGTTAACTTTTCCAGTGAACAGAGGGATCTGAAAGGGAGTACGGTGAGTGAAAAGACACAGGAGAGCAGCGGTTGAGGGTGAGAGGGGAAAGATTTAAATACAAACTGAGAGGCAATGCATCTCACAGATTGAGGTGATACGGAACAGGCTGCCAAGGGAAGTTGAGGCAGGTACTTATTTCAGAAACACTTGAATCGGTACATGGAGGGGGCAGAGATATAGACCAAACACAGGAAAATAGGACTGGCTGGGTGGCACAGTGGTCAGAATGGACAGGTTGGACCGAAGGGCCTGGATCCATGTTGCATTTTCTCTCTGACTCTGCCCCCCAATGAGATGCACAAATTGTCCAAAGGCTGATAATGGGAGTTCAACTGTATAATGTGTAGAGGTTAGGGAGCCACAGTAACGCACCGGCTGACACAACACTATTACAGCCCAGTGTGTCAAGAGTTCGTACATTCCTCCCCGTGACCGTGTGGGTGGCCTCCGGGTATTCCTGTTTCTTCACACATTTCACAGAGACGCGCCAGTTAGTTGGTCAATAGGTCATTGAAAACTGTCCAGTCAGTAGGCTAGGGTTAACAGGCAGGTTGGGCACAGCAGCTTGTTGGGCCAGAATGGCCTGTTCTGCACCGTATCTCAATAATAAAAATAAAATAATAAACCCCACTCGGAGAGTCTGTAAAGCAGGATGTGGTTTAAATGGATTCAGCTGCTGTCCAGAAGGACTTGCATGTGAAATACAAAATATGGACATAGAGTCAATAGCCAGGAGGACACAAGATTCCAAGGAGGCCTTTTCAGGGTGAACACTGGGAGAATGGTTCCACTTAAAGTGTACGGTGTGTTGGCCTTCATCAATCGTGGAATTGAACTTAGGAGCAGAGAGGTAATGTTGCAGCTATATAGGACCCTGGTCAGGCCCCACTTGGAGTACTGTGCTCATTTCCAGTCGCCTCACTACAGGAAGGATGTGGAAACCATAGAAAGGGTGCAGAGGAGATTTACAAGGATGCTACCTGGATTGGGGAGCATGCCTTATGAGAATAGGTTGAGTGAACTTGGCCTTTTCTCCTTGGAGCGACGGAGGATGAGTGGTGACCTGATAGAGATGTACAAGATGATGAGAGGCATTGATCATGTGGATAGTCAGAGGCTTTTTTCCCAGGGCTGAAATGGTTGCCACAAGAGGGCACAGGTTTAAGGTGCTGGGGAGTAGGTACAGAGGAGACGTCAGGTGTGAGTTTCTTTATTCAGAGAGTGGTGAGTGTGTGGAATGGGTTGCCAGCAATGGTGGTGGAGGCGGATACGATAGGGTCTTTTAAGAGTCTTTTGGATAGGTACATGGAGCTTAGAAAAATAGAGGGCTATGGGTAACACTAGTAATTTCTAAGGTAGGGACATGTTTGGCACAACTTGTGGGCCGAAGGGCCTGTATTGTGCTGTAGGTTTTCTATGTTTTCAAAGATAAGGGAAAGATTGACCTATTTGTCACTTGTAAATTGAAACATAGTTAAACGTTAAAAGCAGCATCCATCATCAAGAACCTGCACAATGCAAGCCATGCTCTCTTCTCACTGCCACCATCAGATAACAGGATCCTCAGGACTCACACCACCAAGTTCGGGAACAGTTACTATCCCTCAACCATCAGGCTCTTGAATCAGTGGGGTTAACTTCACTCGCCCGTCACTGAACTGTTCCCACAATCTATAGACTCACTTTCAAAGATGCTTCATCTCACTTCCTTATTGTTATTCACTATTACTACTATTTTTGTCTTTTACACACTGGTTGGTTGTTTGGGTGCGGTCTTTCATTGATTCTATTACGGTTTTGGATTCACTGTGCATGCCCGCAAGAAAACAGACCTCAGGGTTGTGACTGCTGACATACGTGTACTTTGATAGCAAATCAACAAGCACAAAGGTATCTCTCCAATCCACACGTGACCTGGAGGCATACTGGCCACTCCTCCATTGCTACGGGTCTAAATGTTGGGACCAGCTTCTCCACAAGATTCCGGGAGGCTTAGAGCTACCCTCCTGAGCAGGAGTCTCTCAGCTCCAGAGACCTGGGTTCATTCTCAGCCTCCAGCCCTCTTCCCATGTCGATTTCTCCCAGATGCTCCGGTTTCCACCCACATCCCAAATCAGGCCAACTGGTTGCTGTAAACTGCTTCCTCAGTGCATGGGTGAGGTGTGACGATAAAGTGAAAGGATAAACTGGGTAGTTGATGGTCAGCACAGATTTGTTGGGCCAAAGGGCCTGTTTTCCTAGTAGCAGTGAATTTTACAGGAGCACCAGTGAGAGTAATCCGACAAGCTGCATCTCCATAGCCAAGCATCGGACACAAGTCCCTGCAAAGGACTGAGAGCAGCTCAGAGGATCATGGGGTCTCCCTACCATCCATCGAGGACATTGATCAGAAGTGTTGCATACGTAGGGCCTTTAGTATTATTAAGGATCCCACCCATCCATCCAGCATCCCCTTTGACTTTCCACCATCAAGCAGGAAAACTCCAAAGTACAAAAACAAGAACGGTCAGGATGGGAAACGGTTTCTTCCCTCAGAGCATTCAGCTTCTGAACTCCCTACCACAACGCATTCGAAGTGTCACTGGTTAATCTGTTCTGTACCCTACAATATTTAATGTAAACATTTCACTTACTTTATTTGTGTAAATCATTTGCAGATTTTATTCTTACTATCATAAGTTAATGTGTTATGTACTGTGCTTTACACCCTGGATCGGAGAAATTGTGTCTCCTTTGACAGTATACAGTTAAATGACAATAAGCTGGATTTGAAAGATATCTTTTGGGACCATCACGCAGACGGAACCCACTGCTCACCCGATCCAAAGCCTCGACCCTTCCTCTTCTTTGCCTTCTCCTTCAGTTTGTGGATGCTTTCTGTGGGGGGAAAAACACAAGCATCTTAAATACACGCAGACAGGAGGGAGAATGGGGCGTCATCAAAATGACAACTAACTTCTATCAGGTTACCCCTCAGCTTCGGGGATTCAGAGAGAACAATCCAAGTTTGTCCAGGCAGAATGTTTCTCCCTAGAATAGAAATGTCAAGTACTGAAAGACATGTATTCAGGTGGGGAGGGGATAAGCTCACAGGACATATCCGGGCCAAACTTACCAAATGCCTACAAAAGATGCCTGGAACAGGCTTCAGGATTGGTGGAGAAAGGAGATTCCAGCTGCTTAAGAAGCTGTTGGTGAGACGTGCGCAGGGCATGAAGGGATTAACAAACAAGGAGAGTCAATGAATGCTTTTTATGTAGATTTTCCAAAGGCCTTTGACGAGGTGCCACACAAGTCTGTTAAAGAGGACAGGAACCCATCACGTTCTGCCCACACACGGTGGATCAAATGGCCTGTTCCTGAGCTGTACTGTTGTGTTGTAAGCGATATTTAAAATTATATAAATAATACAGAGTGGTGGTGGAGGGAGGAAGAAGAGTGTGCGGGGGACGTAACGGGGACAGATTACCCCGGGGTCCGCAGACGTTGTCCAGGTAACATCACCGGACTTTGTCGGATGAAGGGGCTCAGATTCGGGGGAAAGGAGGGTAGGAGAAGTTAACGAAAGGGGTAGGGAGGAGTCCCTCACCGTCACCCTCATCGTCCATGGCGAAATCCTCGCCGCCCGCCTCATGAAGATCCAGTACGTCCGCCATCTTCCCGCCGCCCAGAGCTCCGGTCAGACCAACTCAACGTCACTTCCACCCAGCCCGGCGCAGGCGCAGAGCCGGCGGGCTGGGCCACGGCAGCCGGGGTGGGGCTTCGGGGAGGGGTGGGGCTTTGGGGAGGCGGGGCTAAGGGGAGGGGTGGGGCTTCGGGGAGGCGGGGTTTCAGGGAAGAGGAGATACCGGCGTGTGGGGCTAAAACTGAGTGAACGGAAAGTTTGTCATCGTTGCTATAGCAAAGTGTGTAAATGCCTTAAAAACCAGCATTGGGAAGGGGCATGGCATATTACAGACATAGGTTAACGTAAGCAACACACTCAAAATGCTGGAGGAACTCAGCGGGCCAGGCAGCATCTGTGGAAAAAGAACAAACAGTCGACGTTTCGGGCCGAGACCCTTCATCAGGACCGAAGAAAAATGATGAGAAGTCAGAGTATGGAGGAGGAGGGAGGGGGGGAAGAAGTGGTAAGTGGTAGGTGAAACTGGGAGAGGTGGAGGAGTGAGGGAAAGAGTTGGGAAGCTGAGTGGTGAAAGAGATAAGGAACTGGAGGAAGGAGAGTCTTATAGGGGAGGATAGAAGGCCGTGGAAGAAAGGGAAGGGGGAGGAGCACCAGAGGGAGGTATTGGGCAGGTAAGAAGCTGAGGTGAGAGAGGGAAATGGGAATGGGGAATAGTGAAGGAGAGGGGAGGAAGTTCATGCCAACAGGTTGGAGGCTACCCAGACGGAATATAAGGTGTTGCTCCTCCAACCTGAGTGTGGCTTCATCACGACCGTAGACTGACGTGTGGGAATGGGAGTGGGAAGTAGAACTGAAATGGGTGGCCACAGGGAGATCCCGCTCTTTCTTGCAGGTGACGTGTAGGTGCTCGGCGAAGTGGTCTATGTTGGGTCTCGCCAATATACAGGAGGTCAAAATAGGATCACCAGATACAGTAGATCACAGGTGAAGTGTCGCCTCACCTGAAAGGACTGTTTGGAGCCCTGAATGTTAATGAGGGAGGAGGCTAGGGGTAGGTGAAGCTCTTGTTCCACTTCCAGGGATGAGCACCAGAAGGGAGATCAGTGTGGAGGGAGTGATCCCTGTGGAAAGCAGAGAGTGGGGGGAGGGAAAGATGCGCTTGGTGATGGGATCCCGTTGGAGATGGGGGGAAGTTATGGAGAATTACATGCTGGACACAGAGGTGAGCACAAGATGAACCCAAGTGGGGTGGTGGGCAGATAGGGTGAGGGCAAAATGGAAGAGATCCGGATGAGGGCAGCGTTGACAGAGGAAATAAAGCCCCTTTCTTTGAACACCTGACTGTCTGTCCAGGTAGACCCATTGTTTCTGCTTTTCCTGCCCCACCAAACTCATTTCTGCAGACCTCTTCTCAGTTTTATCCCACCTCCTACCTACGTCTGTGACACTTCACACGCCGTGGATCTTTTCAGTAACTTTAAGTTCCCTGGCCCTGATCACCCCATTTTCACCATGGATATCCAGTCCCTATACACCTCAACCCCCATCAGGAGGGCCTTACAGCTCTCTGCTTCTTTCTAGATAACAAACCCAACTGTTCCTCTTCACCACCACTCTCCTCCGTCTGGTGCAACAGGTCCTCACTCTCAATAATTTCCCCTTCAGCTCCTCCCGCTTCCTTCAAACTAAAAGGTTTAGCCATGGGCACTCGCTGTGTCCCAGCTATGGCTGTCTGTTTGTCGGCTAGGTGAAACAGTCTATGTTCTCTAAGCCTACTCCAGTATCACTCCCCAACTTTTCCTACGCTACGTCAACAATTGCACTGGGGTTGCTTCCTGCACCCATGCTGAGTCGTCAACTTAATCAACTTTGCCTCCAACTTTCACCCTTCCCTCAAATGTACCTGGTCCATTTCCAACGCCTCCCTCCCCTTTCTCTGTCTCTATCTCTGGAGACTGTTTATCTACTAATATCTTTTACAAACCCACTGATTCCCACAGCTACCTGGACCATACCCCTTCCCACTCTGTCACTTGTAAAAATGCCACCCCCCCCCCCAATTCCTCCCTTTGCTGCAACTACTCCCAGGGTGAGGTTTTTCATTCAGGAACTAATAAAATGTCCTCCTTCTTCAAAGAAAAAGGCTTTCTTTCCTCCACCATCAACACTGTCCTCATTGTGCACATCTGCCCTCACCCCATACCAGGGATATGTCTTGTCCTTGCCTACCATCTCACCAGCCTCCACGTATAGTGCATAATTCTCCGTAACTTCTGCCATCTCCAGTGTGTTCTCATCACCTAGCACATCTTTCCTTCCCTCCCCCCCCAGTTCCTGCTTTTCGCAGGGATCAATCCCCATGTTATTCCTTCCTACTGATCTCCCTCCTGGCACTTATCCCTGCAAGAGGAACATGTGCCACACCTGCCCCTACACCTCCTCCCTCGCTCTTATTCAGGGCCCAAACAGTCCACAGCAGATGTCATTTCAATGGCTCCTCACTAAAACTTGGAACATCGGGACAGCAAAAATACACACACCAGGATGCTCTTTATCAATAACAGTTCGGCAATCAATACTATCATCCCTTCAAAGCTAATCGATAAGCTTCAAGACCTTGGCCTCAATACCTTCTTGAACAATTGGATCCTCGATATCCTCACTTGCAGGCCCCAGTCAGTTTGGATTGGTAAGAACCGTCTCCGTCAGCATCAGTGCACCACAATGGTGTGTAAGTAGATCAGGGGGCTCCCGCATCTATTTATGACTGTGAGGCTAAGCACAGCTCCAGTGTCATATCTAAGTTTGGTGTTGACACCACTGTTGTTAGCCGAATGGGAGGGTATGGAGTCTCTCACTCAGTGTCAGCAAGGCCGAGGAGCTGATTATTGATTTCAGGAGAGGAAACCAGAGGTCCATGAGCCTGACCTCATCAGGGGATCAGAGGTGGAGAGGGTCGGCAACTTTAAATTCCTCCATAGTATCACTTCAGAGGACCTGCCCTGGACCCAGCACGTAAGTACACTTATGAAGGAAGCACAGTAGTGCCTCCACTTCTTTAGAATTTTGCAAAGATTCGGCAAAACTTTGACCAACTTCTATGGATGTGTGGTGGAGACGTGCATTGGTTGTATCATGGCCTGGTCTGGAAATTGCTGTAAGAAGTCGCAGGTACGACCTGTCCATGACAGGTAAAGCCTCCCCACTGTTGAGCACATCTTCATGGAGTGCTGATGCAGGAAAGTAGCGTCCATCATCAGGGACCTCCACCACCCAGGCCAAGCTCTCTTCTCGCTGCTGCCATCAAGGAGGTGGTACAGAAGCCTCAGTACCCACACCACCAGGTTCAGGAACAGTTATTACCCCTCGACTATCAGGCTATCGAACCAGAGGGGAGAACTTCACTCACCCCATCACTGAACTGTTCCCACAACCTGTGGACTCACTGTTAAGGACTCTTCATCTCATGTTCTCCATATTTATTGTTTGTTTATTTATTTTATTTTATTTTATTTTTTCACTTTTGTATTTGCTCATTTGTCCTTCAAACATTGTTTTTGTCCATCCGGCTGAATGCAGTCTTTCATTGATCCTTGAATTTACTGTGAATGCCCACAAGAAAATGAATCTCAGGGTTGTATATGGTGACATATATGTACTTTGATAATAAATTCACTTTGTGCCTTTGGTGACGTACCAAATTTCAAACTCCTTCATCGATGAGTATGGAATTGTCACTCTGCATGTGAGTTGGCATTGTGGAGATCGTACCTGGGCCTCTCGTGTTTTACTTGGTTGCCAGACCTGAATGCCACTGACCTGGCTCTCGGCAGATGTCGTTCATTCAGAAAGACTCTGAATGATTTTGTGACATTGTTCACAACTGTTTTAAAAATGTCCATGACAACCATCATTCAGATCCTCTGACGAGTCTTTGACCACGGCCCCCAGTCCACCGACTCAAAATAATCCCGTAGCCACTCCTCTGCCTCCTTTGTTGTCCTGATGTCTGGGGCTTTGCTCTCAGCCTCTGCCTGTGTGCGGGTAGGAGGACAGCCAAGTGATCCAACTTTCCCAAATGCAGCCCAAGCATGGAATGGTAGGCATTCCTTATCTTAGTATCACAGTGGCCATGTGGGTTGGGACCCCTGCTGCTGCAGGTTATACGCTGTTGATAACTGGGCAGAGATTTCTTCAAACAAGTCTGACTGAAGTCTCCAATGTCTCAGGGTGGGCTGTTTCTTATTTAATGATAGCAACATTCAGAATCTCAGGTATCTGATTAACATTGCCTTTTGGCGGTGTGTAAACTGCGGTCAGGATCACGGAGGAGAACTCGCTTAGTACGTAGACCGATCGGTCCTTACTCGGTCAGTGTTCCAGGTTGGGGGCACAAGACCAAAACCGTTGTGTCCAAGCAGTGAGTTTACCGTGAAACACAGACTCTTCCAAGTACAGAGGAGAGGAGAGCATCACTGTCTGGTGTGGAGGCTCCAACGCTCAGGATCGCAGGAGGCTGCAGATTCAGCCAGCTCCATCACTACCATGGAGGGTGTCTTCAATAGGCAATGCCTCAAGAAGGCAGCGTCCACAAAGAGACACGGCCTCTTCTTGTAACCAGCATCAGGGAGCAGATAAGGGCGCCCAAAGAATCACACCCGACGATTCAGAAGAAGCTTCTTCCCTTCTAAAAGCTTCTGCTACCCCTCCCTGCCAGTCCCAATGAAGGCTTTTTGTTCTCACCCCCATAGATGCTGCCTGACCTGCTGAGTTACTCCAGCACTTTGCGAGTGTTGCTCAAAATGTCCAGCATCTGCAGCATCTCTTGTGTTTATCCCTTGTGGTTTTTTTTGACTATTTGTTTATTTTGGAATTTATAGTAATGTGATATCTTTGCACTGCAATGTTACTGCAAATCAACAAATTTCACATCAGATAAGACAGTGATAACAGATTCTGAGTTTGTGAGTGAGAAGACAATAGACCAACTTCAGCAAAACAGTCAGACTGGCGTGAACTTTTGCAGACTGGGCTGCACCCTGGAGTTCTCCTGCTGTTGGAAAATACGGCCGTGTGCACAAAACCTCAAGTCATTGGGTATATTTAAAGGGGAGGTTGATAGGCTCTTGATTAGTCGGGGTATCAAAGTTTATGCAGAGAAGGCAGGAGAAAGGGGTTGAGAGGGGTAATAAATTAGCCATGGTGAAATGGCAGAGCAGACTCGATGGGCCGAATGCCCTTTTCTGCTCCTATGTCCTATGCCTTAAAATCTTTCATCTAAACTAGTTTGGCTTCCAAGCACTCAGCAGATCATAGCCGTCTGTCATCCTCAAACTATTCCTTTTAAGATACTCCTTTATTCTTTATAATTGTTAAATGTTGCTTTTTGCTGCATGTTATGCCCTGACCAACACACAGCAAATTCTGAATACACGTAAACGTATACTCAGTGGCCACTTTATTAGGTACTCCTGCTTGTTAATGCATATATCTAATCAGCCAATCACATGGCAGGAACTCAGTGCATAAAAGCATGCAGACATGGTCAAGAGGTTCATGTGTTGTTCAGCCCAAACTTCAGAATGGGGAAGAAATGTGATCTAACCAACTTTGACCTTGGAATGATTGTTGGTGCCAGATGGGGTGGTTTGAGTATTTCAGAAACTACTGACCTCCTGGGATTTTCACACACAACAGTCTGTTGTTTACAGAGATTGGTGCAAAAAACAATCATGAGAAAATTTGATTCTTGATCCTTGTTGGAGGGAAAGTCAGGACTTGCTTCTGTCACTTGAGAAATTTAACATTCAGTAATACACAAGCTTTAAATATCATCTGTCAGATCGCGACTTGAAATGTCAGCAGTCCATCTCCCCTCAGCAGCTTTCCTCCAACTAAGGAAAGTTAAGCTGCAAGCGACTCTGTTTCCCTCTGGAGATGCCTGAGTTCCTCCAGACCCCGGCATCCATGGTCTCATGTCTGTAATTAAACTGAAACGTGGGGTGTAGATTGTGTTGAAATAGAGCTCAGCAGGGCAGTGAAATAA
Source organism: Hemitrygon akajei (assembly GCF_048418815.1). Taxonomy (NCBI): domain Eukaryota; kingdom Metazoa; phylum Chordata; class Chondrichthyes; order Myliobatiformes; family Dasyatidae; genus Hemitrygon; species Hemitrygon akajei. The sequence continues at coordinate 84,381,283 of NC_133134.1, forward strand.
CACTGTTGGGGAGTGTTGCAAATGGGTGGAGATCTGTGACAAATGGTGTCCTGTAGGATTCCATACTGCTGTTAGTAAACACACGAGATTCTGTAACACACACACAAAACACTGGAGGAACTCAGCAGGTCAGGCAGCATCTCGGACGGGAATAAAGAGTCAATACTTTGGGGCTGTGACCCTTCATCAGAAGTGTGTGTTACTCTGCATTTAGTGATATATCAAAGTTCAAAATAAATTTATTATTAAATTATACTATCTTGCAGGCATTCACAGGAAAAATAAAAACATTCAATTGAATCTACAAAAAACAGAAAGACTGACAACACCAATGTGCAGAAGGAGACAAACTGTGCAGATAAAACATGAGTGGTAAAGAGTCCTTGGAAGAGAGTCAGCTGGCCATGGATTCAGTTCAGAGTAGTGGTGAGTGAAGTAATCCCTGGTGGTTGAAAGTAACTGCACAGGTTAATCGAGTGGACAAGGAGGTTGCTTTTATCAGCTGAGGCAGATAGTTACGTTGCAACTTTATCAAACTCTTGTCAGGCTGCACTTAAAGCATTGCAGTCCTGATTGTCCCATTACAGGAAGGGTGCAGAAAAGATTCGTCGGGATGCTGCCTGGATTAGAGAGTGCGAGATAGCAGGAGAGGTTGGACAAACCTGGGCTGTTTTCTCTGGAGCGTCAGAGGCTTAGGAGAGAACAGACATAAGTCTGAACATTTATGAAAGGCACAGACAGACAGCTGATATCTTTCTCCCAGGGTAGAAAGGTCAAAATTTAGAGGGCTTGCTCTTAAGGTGGGGGTGGGTGAGTAGTAGTTGTGCAGGCCAAGTATTTTTTTCCACAGAGGGTGGTGGGTGCTTGGAATGTGCTGCCAGGGGTGGTGGTGGAGGCAGATATGATCGAGGGCTCTACGGTACGTGAACGTGCAGAGAGTTAATTTGGATTGGCATTTAATCACTAATCAGTTCAGCACACGAGCCCGTGCTGTTTTAAAATAAAAAGAACTGAAACATGAGCAGCTTATCCTCTCCATAGATGTTGTCTGATTTGCTGAGTTTCTCCAGCATTTTGTGTACATAGTTCAACATTACCAGCGTCTGCAGAATCCCTTCTGTCTAAAAGCAGGACGGTGTTGAGAGTGACTTCTGTAAAACTGACACACAGCTAGGCCAGTTAGTTCAGTGGGTTAGAGCATGCAAAACCTATGGGTTTGATCCCCTTATGGGCCAATGTACAACCTGATAAATTCTGACCAAAGCCACAATCCCCCCACACTGACCGTCAGCAGACGACTGACCAAAGCCACAATCCCCCCACACTGACCGTCAGCAGACGACTGACCAAAGCCACAATCCCCCCACACTGACCGTCAGCAGACGACTGACCAAAGCCACAATCCCCCCACACTGACCGTCAGCAGACGACTGACCAAAGCCACAATCCCCCCACACTGACCGTCAGCAGACGACTGACCAAAGCCACAATCCCCCCACACTGACCGTCAGCAGACGACTGACCAAAGCCACAATCCCCCCACACTGACCGTCAGCAGACGACTGACCAAAGCCACAATCCCCCCCACACTGACCATCGACGTTTCAGGCCGGAACCCTTCATCAGGACTGGAAAGTAAGACGCAAGAAGCCAGAATAACGGGGTGCTGGCAGGTGATAGATGAAAGAGCTCCTCCTATTCCAGCTGGGTCGACTCGGTGACAGCGTTGGCTGGTGTGAGACTCTCTGGGAGACCAACGGATGAACTCTTCATCTCCCAGTCCAGCTCATTGTGACTGTTGCACTGCACTGCCCTTTCTCTGTAACTGGAACACTCTATTCTGCATTCTGTTCTGTTTTCACTTCTTCGATGTGTGAGTGTCTGGCTTTTCACCGCATCTCAGTACACGTGACGGTAATGAACTTGTCACATTCATGAAAGCCTCCCTGGACATATAGGAATCCAGTTTCTCTGCCACTCAACTCAGTTCACATCACCCAGATCAACCCTCCCCTATCCCCAAGTCCGTGTTACCCAGACCAAACCCTCCCCTATCCCCACGTCTGTGTTACCCAGACCAAACCCTCCCCTACCCCCACGTCCGTGTTACCCAGACCAAACCCTCCCCTACCCCCACGTCTGTGTTACCCAGACCAAACCCTCCCCTATCCCCACGTCCGTGTTACCCAGACCAAACCCTCCCCTACCCCCACGTCCGTGTTACCCAGACCAAACCCTCCCCTACCCCCACGTCCATGTTACCCAGACCAAACCCTCCCCTATCCCCACGTCTGTGTTACCCAGACCAAACCCTCCCCTACCCCCACGACCGTGTTACCCAGACCAAACCCTCCCCTACCCCCACGTCCGTGTTACCCAGACCAAACCCTCCCCTACCCCCACGTCCGTGTTACCCAGACCAAACCCTCCCCTACCCCCACGTCCGTGTTACCCAGACCAAACCCTCCCCTACCCCCACGTCCGTGTTACCCAGACCAAACCCTCCCCTACCCCCACGTCCGTGTTACCCAGACCAAACCCTCCCCTATCCCCACGTCCGTGTTACCCAGACCAAACCCTCCCCTACCCCCACGTCCGTGTTACCCAGACCAAACCCTCCCCTACCCCCACGTCCGTGTTACCCAGACCAAACCCTCCCCTACCCCCACGTCCGTGTTACCCAGACCAAACCCTCCCCTATCCCCACGTCCGTGTCACCCAGACCAAACCCTCCCCTATCCCCACGTCCGTGTTACCCAGACCAAACCCTCCCCTATCCCCACGTCCGTGTTACCCAGACCAAACCCTCCCCTATCCCCACGTCTGTGTTACCCAGATCAAACCCTCCCCTACCCCCACGTCCGTGTTACCCAGACCAAACCCTCCCCTACCCCCACGTCCGTGTTACCCAGACCAAACCCTCCCCTACCCCCACGTCCATGTAGCTGAGAGTTATGTCTCTTCATGTCCACCTGTAGCAGTGAGTTCTAGAGATCCGGATAAACAAGCGGAGAGGTGGAATGGGGCTGGGGGGGGGGGGGGAGGTGGTCACTCCCCTAGATGCCAGAAGAGGTGGATGGGCCAAATGTCCTCGTCATGTGTGGTTATGTCATCGAGGCCGCGGTATGAACAGTGGGAACAGTCGACCTCACCACTGTCCTGTCAGTGTTTGTGTGTGGTTGGGTGTCTCAGAATAACCTGTATGCTTCTGTCCTGCGGTTACAGACTACTGGACGGTCCACTATACGGTCAGATGGACTCACTACCTACCTTGGTTTTGTACTTTATCGCCTGGCTGCACTGACTCTGGAGCTGTTACACTTTATTCAATATTCTGTTACTGCCTTGACGGACGGACGGATGTGATGAAATGATCTGTCTGGATGGGATGCAAAACAAACTTTTCACAGTTCCTCGGTACATGTGACAATAATAAACCTTTAATTACCATTACCTCTTTCCCAGTAGACCCCAAGTCTTGGCACCTGTGGTCTTCAAGCACTCTTTTCTCCCCTCGAGGTCATGCATTGAAGGTGACAGGGGGAAGTGAGGGGTACGAGTGGTGGATGCCTGGAATGGTGGCAAGAATATCAGAGGCTTTTAAGAGATGTTTGGATGTGAGGAGGATGGAGGGATATGGACATGGTGTAGGTAGGAGGGATTAGTGTTTGGGTGTTTTTGATTTGCTTTTTAGCTGGTTCAGCACAGACACTGTGGGCCGAATGGCCTGTCCCTGACCTGTACTCTTCTGTGTTCTAAATGCCCAAAAGCGGAATTGGTACATGGAGGCAGGGGAAAATGATTATTGACCAGAATTGAATTTCCTTAAAAGATGCAATGAATGTCAAAATTCGAATTAAATTTATCACGAAAGTCAAAGCATGTCTATGTCACCATGTACTCTGAAATTCATTTTCTTGTAGGCATTCACAGTGGAACAGAGAAATACAATGGAATCAATGAAAAACTAGACACAAAGACTGACAAACAACCAATGTGCAAAAGACAAACTGTGCACATACCAAAAATAAATCAAATAATACTAACAACAGTAAATGCATAAATAAACAATACTGAGGACAGTGAGTTACAGAGTCCATAGGTTGTGGAATCAGTTCAGTGTTAAGGTGAGTGAAGTTATCCACGTTGATTCAGGAGCCTGATGGTTGTAGGGTGATTACTGTTCCTGAACCTGCTGGTGTGGGACCTGAGGCTCCTGTACCTCCTTCCCGATGGCAGCAGTGAGAGAGAGCCTGGCCTGGGAGGTGGGGGGGGGGGTGGGGGGTGGCCTGAGGCTCCTGTACCTCCTGCCCGATGGCAGCAGTGAGAGAGAGCCTGGCCTGGGAGGTGGGGGGGGGGGTGGGGGGTGGCCTGAGGCTCCTGTACCTCCTGCCCGATGGCAGCAGTGAGAGAGAGCCTGGCCTGGGAGGTGGGGGGCGGGGGGGCTGAGGCTCCTGTACCTCCTGCCCGATGGCAGCAGCATGAAGAGAGCCTGGTCTGGGTCCTTGAAGAGGGACACTGCTTTCCTGGGGCAGCACTTCCATTAGATGTGCTCAGTGGTGGGGAGGGCTTGACCGGAACTTCACTATAACAGCCCTGGATAAAACCCAGCCTGACGATCACCCTTTCAATGACTGGTTGTTGTTGCAAACAGTCTGCTGGGGGAACTGGGTGGTTGAGCAGCACCTGTGTCGGGAGGGTGGAATAAACTGTCGATATTTCAGGTTGGGAATGAGAGCGGGGAGGGGAGGGGAGAGTTCCACATTCCTGTCCCTTCCGCCAGTGCTGTTCCACCCCACCCCCCCCCGAGTTCTTCCAGCAGATGGTCTGTTTCGCTCCAGATTCAAGTTGAAGTTTATTGCCATGGGCACACATACCCCTCATGTAAATGATATGTAACAGTTTCTTCCGCCAAGCCATCAGACTCCTCAATACCCAGAGCCTGGATTGACACCAATTTACTGCCCTCTACTGGGCCTATTGTCTTGTTTATTATTTATTGTAATGCCTGCACTGTTTTGTGCACATTATGCAGTCCTGGGCAGGTCTGTAGTCTAGTGTAGTTTTTTTTATGTATTGTTTTTACAGACAGACAGACGTACTTTATTGATCCCGAGGGAAATTGGGTTTCGTTACAGCCGCACCAACCAAGAATAGTGAAGAAATATAGCAATATAAAACCATAAATAGTTAAATAATAAGTCAATCATGCCAAATAAATAATTAAATAATGCTAATCATGCCAAGTAAGTAGTTTTATGTAGTTCAGTGTAGTTTTTGGACTGTTTCATGTAGCAGCATGGTCCTGAAAAGCATTGTCTCATTTTAAATGTGTACTGTACCAGCAATTGTGGTCGAAATAATAAAAAGTGACTTGATTTGAAAGTTAGCTGTCTGTAGCATCAGACAGTACACTGCAAACATGTTAATATAACTTTCCTGTAACCACAGGAAAATACAGAACAGCACTAGTACAGAAGGGAGAACATTAATTATAGTTGTTCCAGGCTCTAAAAATATAGAATCTAGAACATAGAGCAGTTCAACACTGGACAGGCCATTCAGCCCGTTATATACTGATCTTGATGGACTCCTTCACTCCCCTCACATTCATGTATCTAAAGGCCTCCTAAACTCCACCTGACAGCCTGCCATGGTACCCCATACAATCCAGTTCCCTGCAACTCTCTACGTTAAAAAAAACTTGTCCCTCATGTCACCTTTAAACCTGCCCTCTCTAGTCTTAAAAGCATGTGCTGTGGGGTACGACATTTCGATCCTGGGGTAAAGGACTTTGAATGGACCCGGTCTATGCCTCTCATAAGTTAAAAACCTCTGTCAGGTCTCCCCTCGGCCTCCAATCCTCAGCCTCCTATCAGTTCTACGATGGTAGAACAACCCAAGTATTTTCTCTTAGTACAAGGGTATCAACTCTTGAAACGAGTGCCAAACTTACTTAGAAAGTCTGTACTTCCTTCTGAAATTATTTTTGGCCTGTAAACGAAACAAAATGGATTTCAAACCATTGAGTTCAAGAGCCATGAAGTAACGTTACAGCTACACAAGACCTTGGTCAGACCCCACTAGGAGTACTATGCTCAGTTCTGGTTGTCTCATTATCGGAAGGATGTAGATTCTATAGAGAGAGTGCAGAGATTTACAAGGATGTTGCCCGGATTGGGGAGCATACCTTATGAGAATAGATGAGTGAACTCGGCCTTTTCTCCTTGGAGCGACGGAGGATGAGAGGTGACCTGATAGAGGTGTATCAGATGATGAGAGGCCTTGATTGTGTGGATAGCCAGGGCTGAAATGGCTAACACAAGTGGGCATAGTTTTAAGGTGCTTGTAAATAGGTCAGAGGTCTTTCCACACAGGGAGTGGTGGGTGGAATGCACAGCCAGTGACGGTGAAGGCGACTACAACAAGGTCTTTTAAGAGATTCTTAAATAGGTACATGGAGCTTAGAAAAATAGAGAGCTATGCGGTAGGGAAATCCTAGTCAGTGTCTCGAGTAGGTTACATGACCGGCACAACATTGTGCTGCAGATGTCTAGGTTCAAAAGTAACATTTAAAATAATTGCTCATGTTATATTTTTTAAATCCTCCGTTATTGTGTTTACAGGCCGAAACGGATATTGTTTTTAAAATGCGCGCTTTCGGAATACGTAAGCGCATAATTCCGCAAGCAGCAAGAAACAGCTGGCCCGTACGGGGATCGAACCCGCGACCTTGGCGTTATTAGCACCACGCTCTAACCAACTGAGCTAACCGGCCGGGCTGAGGGAGCGGATGTGCGGCGGAGCGCCCAGAAGGGAAGGTTCGTACGCGGCTTCCTGCAGCTGGCGGCTTGATTCGGGCCGGGCGGGAAACGCTGCCTGTGTGCGGCTGCGATGGCCGAGTGGTTAAGGCGTTGGACTCGAAATCCAATGGGGTTTCCCCGCGCAGGTTCGAACCCTGCTCGCAGCGACTCTACACGAATCATTTTCTCAGCAGCATCTCCCAAATTTATTTTATTGCGTGAGCTAGCAGAGAAAAATCCTTTTGGAAACTGAGTTAATATCCAGATAATAGCACCAGAGTTAATATCACTCGCCTATGCTGCGAAATATCAATTCAGCATTGCAATATTGCACGCAACTAAAACGTTCTTACAGAGAAAGTGCATATTAATTCAGATGGTGCAACATTTTTTTATTAAGCAAAATATACTTTATTCAAAAAAAATTATATACAATAAACCATTCAATGACTTTCAATCCTTTACAACTGTTTCCTTTGCTGTCGTTACATTTTTACTCCCGCGGGAGAAGAACCCTAGACTGTGGTCCTTCGCACAGATGGTGCAAAATACCATTTTTATAGCATCCAGCTTACACGACCTCCTTGCAGCGAGGAATGCGTTCCAATTCAGACGGCAAGACTGAAAAAACTCGAGAGTTAGACCGCGAAACAAACTGCTGAGCGGGTCAGGCCGGCATTAATCTAAATGTTCTCTTTGTTGCTTTGATTTAAGCCCCTTCAGAGAGGGAAGTTCCACCCGGCGATGCGTTGCTGCATTAGAAAGTAGTTTCTGTAATTCGCCTGGAAATTAACTCCACTGGACTGCAAACTAAATCTTAGCCACAGGTTCCGTAAGTCCCTGCAATTATGTATTAAAATTACCAACTGGATACAAATTGTTAGTGAAACATTGGAAATGCTGTTAAAGTAAATTGTGGGCTGAAAGATTAATCTGCAGCAGCGATGTCGGTCAGATATGCATTCCTACAGCAGTCTTCATCCCAGTTTGTAAAATGTGGAGTTGCTGAACCGCACACAGTAGGGAACATTTCTGGGTTCCGTGAGCAAAACAGCTGGCCCGTACGGGGATCGAACCCGCGACCTTGGCGTTATTAGCACCACGCTCTAACCAACTGAGCTAACCGGCCACGTTATACATCCATCTATTCTATAAGATGAATTATCCTACTCTCTATCCAAAACCGGCCACCAGGAATAGTTATTGTGGGATGAATTACTGTAGTACATGTCCAGGTCTTTAACAGATCACCACTGAATGCAGAATTCGAAGACAGCTAAGCTGAAAGGACAATAGAGAAATTAATTCAAAATAAAAAGCAAACCCAGATATTGCGTATGCAGGGACAGGGGTATTACCTATCAGGCGCAATCAAAGACATAGAACCACAAAACATAGGAGCAGAATTAGGCCATTCGGCCCATCGGGTCTGCCCCGCCATTCCATCGTGGCTGATTTACTTTCCTTTCCCTCTCAAATCCATTCGCCTGTCACCTTTGACTCCCTGACTAATCAAGAACCGACGCAGCTCCCGTCTACATATACTTAATAACTTCCCCATAGTCGAGTTTAGGGTTAAATATCTGTACAAGTACGTGTAGGCACCAGTGCACTGAAAAATCTTGCAGCGGCCTCTCTGGTACATTGCATCATATAAGCAGCATTCACAATTTAAAAAAATTAAGTATGAACTATCACATTTTTACAAGAAATAATACAATTAGAACAAAAATGAAAGTGCATTGTAGTGCAAAGTGATCACAGTGTTTCTGTACTGAGATGGTGATCGGGGTTGTGCCGGTCAGTTCAGGAACCGAATGGTTGAAGAGAAGTCACTGTTCCTGACCCTGGTGGTGTGGGGCTTCAGGCTTCTGTACCTCCTGCCCGATGGGAGCTGTGAGAAGATGGCCTGGCCCTCTCCAGTTTCTCACTTCATCCACATTTGCTTACCTGGTCTCACCTGTCACCGTGTATGACTGCCTCTCCATAGGTGTTGTCTGACCTGCCGAGCTCCTCCAGCTTTTTATTTGTGCTAATTCGTGACCAACACACCTCTGCAGATTCCTAATGCGTATAATTGTACACTTAGTGGACACTTTATTAGGTACACCTCATTAATGCAAATATCTAATTAGCCAATCACGCGGCAGCATCTCTCAATCCATAAACACATCAGAATTGGGAAGAAATGTGATCGGGATATAGTAGAAGAGATTGATAGCGAGGGCTCCATAGACGAGGAGAATGACTCCCTCTGTTCTATAATTCATAAAGTTGCTCTGTTGGCTATTCCGCTACGAAATGTTCCTAAGGCTCGAGATCAGTTCCATTGTGGAATAAAAATTGTGATATAGCAGTAAGAAACAGAAATAGAGCTTACAGGAAATTGAGGAAGTACCCAGTGTTAGATAATGTTATGGAGTATAGAAAGGAAAGAGCAGTGGCAAGGAGAGTAATTAAAAATGCAAAGAGGGGTAGTTGGAGAACCCTGGGCCCTGAGACACCTATAAAGCAGCTATGGAGGATCGTTCACAGAATGTCAGGGATATATAGAAAACCATCTATCCCAGCTTTGCAGGAAGGAGATATTGAAGCTGTAACCAAGGCTGATAGGTTTGTAGAGGCGTTCCAAGCGTTACACAGTTCTGGAGAGTCAGGTGATTTGAGAAAGGAAATTATGTTAAAGGAAGGTTGGAAATTGGACAGGAGCTTGGATGATAACAGCTCCGTGAATTTGTTTTTCTCCCTTCAGGAATTGCAGGAAGCTGTCCAATCAGGTTCAAACACTTCTCCTAGTAGGGATGGACTGTGTTATGAATTGCTTAAGCATTTGCATGACTCTGTATTAATAGAAATGCTAGCTTTGTTTAATTCAGTGTGGAAAGAAGGAAAATTACCAGTAGAATGGAAGCATGCGGTGGTAGTTCCAGTTTTAAAGCCAGGTAAAGACGCGTCTAGTCCTAGTTCGTATTGGCCTATAGCTTTTACATCAGTGCTTTGTAAAACTATGGAATGGATGGTCATCAACAGACTTGTTTATTTTTTAGAAAATAAGGGACACTTTGCTGCCTATCAAAATGGTTTTAGAACTGGAAGATCAACAGTGGAATCTTTTGCCCTTTTAGATCATAATATTAAAAAGGTGTTTCAAAATAGAGAAGTAATGGTAGCTGTATTTCTAGATATTGAAAGAGCATATGACTCACTATGGAAGGATGGTTTATTAATTAAACTCTATGATGCGGGAATTAGAGGTAGAATGTTTAATTGGATCAAAGATTTTCTTAAGGAAAGGACAATTCAAGTAAGGATAGGTGGAAGAAGCTCCAAGTCAGTTAAAATAGATAATGGTACCCCTGAAGGAAGCGTCATTAGTCCAGTTCTTTTTAATGTCATGATAAACGATATCTTTGAGCAGGTAGGGACAGGATTTGGCAAATCGTTGTTTGAAGACGATGGTGCGATCTGGAAAAGAGGAAGAAACGTCAATTAAAGCAGGTACAAAAGGCTTTAAGATCAGTTGAAAACTGGGCAAACAAATGGGGTTTCAGGATTTCCGCTTCTAAGTATTCTAAGCTTCTAAGCTCTATAAATCTCTGGTTAGGCCACACTTGGAGTACTGTGTCCAGTTCTGGTCGCCTCACTATAGGAAGGATGTGGAAGCATTGGAAAGGGTACAGAGGAGATTTACCACGATGCTGCCTGGTTTAGAGAGTATGCATTGTGCTCAGAGATTAAGGGAGCTAGGGCTTTACTCTTTGGAGAGAAGGAGGATGAGAGGAGACACGATAGAGGTATACAGGAATGGATAGAGTAGACAGCCAGCGCCTCTTCCCCAGGGCACCACTGCTCAATACAAGAGGACATGGCTTTAAGGTAAGGGGAGGGAAGTTCAAGGGGGATATTAGAGGAAGGTTTTTCACTCAGAGAGTGGTTGGTGTGTGGACTGCACTGCCTGAGTCAGTGGTGGAGGCAGATACACTAGTGAAGTTTAAGAGACTACTAGACAGGTATATGGAGGAATTTAAGGTGGGGGGTTATATGAGAGGCAGGGTTTGAGGGTCGGCACAACATTGTGGGCCGAAGGGCCTGTAATGTGCTGTACTATTCTATGTTCTATGTTCTAAGTCCAAGTATATGATTTTTGGCTTTAGAAGAAAGATTCTTGTTTGTGAATTGTGTCTATATGATTCTCCATTAGAAAGAGTCAAGGTATTCAAGTTCTTAGGTGTCTGGTTTGATGAAAGACTTACTTGGAGGGTTCATATAGATAAAACAATTGGAAAGTGTGAGAAAGTTTTAAATGTTATGAGAAGTATTGCTGGATGTGACTGGGGAGCAGGGCGCGAAACTATGTATCTAGCTATGATTAGATCAGTAATTGATTATGGTTGTATTGTTTATGGTTCCGCTGCTATGGCAGTGCTTGGAAAATTAGACACTGTGACTCTGCTGTGGAGCTTTCAGAACAACATCAGTCCCTGCATTATGTGTGGAGATGGGAGAAGCGCCTCTACATTTAAGACGAGTTCAGTGGGGCCTGCAGAATTGGGTAAAACTAAATGACTTCAATCACAGCTGTCCATCAAAATGTCTTTTGCAGGAGACATCGGAGTGCCAAAGTAAAATTAAAAGATATCCATTTTTAGATTTGGTTAATATCTGGGCTGTGAAATTGAAACTGATTGAGGAAGACTTAGCTGACCAAATTTACTTGCCACCCATTCCGTTTTGGCTTTTGCCAGAACCAGAAGTAGACCTATTCCTCCTTTCTCAGCTTCAAGGAAGCAGAGCAATTTCAACAGCGTCGATCGTAAATGAATATTTAAATAATAAATGGGGATCTTATCTGAAGATTTTTACTGATGGCTCAGTGGACCCAGAGAGCAGTACGGCAGGATCTGGGATGTACGTGTCTCAGCTTAGAGTTGAGATTGGTCAGCGGGTTTCAGATGGTGTTTCTGTCTTTACAACAGAATTATTAGCAATCCTCTGGGCCTTATGGTGGATAGAAGACTCTCGACCATGCAGGGTTATCATCTGTTCGGATTCTGCTGCTGCCTTAGAGGCTATAAAAGGGAATAAATCAAAAGCTCGTCCTGACATAGTTATTGAGATTCTCTTAGTTTTGTTTAGAGTAGGAAAGATGGGTTGTGAAGTCAGATTTACATGGATACCTGGGCATGCTGGGGTGGAAGGAAATGAAATTGTGGATGGCATTGAAAAGTCTTCCTTACAGAGTGGGCAAGTAGGAATTAGAATACCCCTAGGCAGAGCAGAATTGAGAAGTAGGATAAAAAAATGTATAGAGAAGAAATGGCAAGAGGATTGGAAAAATGAATTAAAGGGAAGGCATTTCTTTTCTAGTCACCCTCTAGTTAAAATGGTCTCAGACTGTTACTCTTTAAATCATAGAGATATGGTGAAATTAACAAGACAAGTTGGGGCATTGTGGGCTAAACTATTACTTAAAGAAAATAGGAAAACATCCGACTGGATAATGTGACTGTGGTAGTCCAGAGACAGTTCAGCATGTTTTGCTGAGTTGTAATCGATATAAAATTGAAAGGAGAATATTGTTCAAGAGGCTGTCTGACTTGAATGTATTTTGTTTTTTCTATTAAATCTTTGTTTGGCCACCAAGAGAACCACCATCTGATTGAAAAGTTTATCATTCTGTTTCTACGTGCGACTGGTTTATATCTGAGAATCTGAGTTTCTTGAAATTCAGTAATTAATTGTACATCCTGCCGAGGGCGGTAATACGCCTCGATGCGTCCGAACTGCCGGAAATAGAAATGTGATCCAAGTGTCTTTGATCGCAGATGAGGTGATTTGAATATCTCAGGAACTGCTGATCTCCTGGGAGTTTCACGCCCAACAGTCTCTAGAGTTTACAGAGAAAGTTGCAAAGATTTTTTTTTAAAAAGACCATCCAGTGAGAAGCAGTTCTGTGGGACAATATATTACGGTGACAAGAAAGGAGAATTGGGCTTGGGGGGGGGGGGGGCAGTAATAAATCGGCCATGATGGAATGGCTGAGCAGACTCGATGGGCTGATTGGCCTGATTCTGCTCCTGTGTCTTGTATTCCAAGAGCCCGATAATGCGGTAGCACCGCTGGGAAGGAATGCGAGGATGGTGATTGGTTCAGCAGTGGGGAAGAAGCTGTTACTGAGGTTAGTTGTCTGGCCCCTGTATCTCCCCCCAGACGGCAGAAGAGAGGGAAGGGAGTGTTCAGGGTGGCAGGAATCCTTGACCCTCCTGAGACAACACCGTGCAGGTAACCTGCTGATCTGGTAAACTATTTTACTATTGTCACTCGTGCCGAGGTGCAGCGAGAAACTTTGCTTCAGAGATTCAAAGTGTGTACGCAGTATGAACCCTGGCATCGGCCTCCCGACAGACAGCCACGGAAACAAAGAAACACTCAACGCACACACAAAGGACACATTGCGCAAATGGCAGAAATGAGCAAAAGACGCGATATGGAACATCAAACCACAAAGGAATGTGAATCCGGCGCTGCGTCCCGCCCCGATCAAATTACTCAAAACAGCAACGGAAAAGGAGCAGCCAGAAATGAGAACAACACACACAAATAATGCTGGAGGAACTCAGCAGGCCAGGCAGCATCTATGGAAAAGAGTACGATCGGGCCGAAACCCCTGGTCAGGGTGCGTCACATCATAACATGAATACCATCCATACACATCACATCAGTACTTCAGAAAAATGATAGAAGTGTGACAGTTAGAGAGAGAGAGCAGTGCAGGCAGGTGATCAGGTGCGAGGTCAGTGATCAGCAGGGTAGAAGCTCTCCTTGAGCCGGGAGGTACGTGCTTTATGTATCTTCTGCCTGCTGGGAGGGGGAGAAGAAGAACGTCTCGGGGTGTGACTGTGCTGGCTGCCTTACCGAGGCAACAAGAAGTATGGCGGAGTTTCTGTGATGTGCTGAGGCCGAGCGGTGTCCACAGCTCTCTGCGGTGCTTACAGTCACGGGCAGGGCAGCTGCCGGTCCCCGTTGAGATGAACCCGGTCAGCACATCTTTAGAAGTCTGAGAGAACCGTCATGGACAAGTCGAATCTCACCTGGTCCCTCAACACCAGCTCCATAGCAAAGAAAGCCCAGCAGCGTCTCTACTTTCTGCGAAGGCTGAGGAAAGTCCATCTCCCACCCCTCCATCCTCATCACATTCTACAGGGGTTGTACTGAGAGCATCCTGAGCAGCTGCATCACTGCCTGGTTCGGAAATTGCACCATCTCGGATCGCAAGACCCTGCAGCAGATAGTGAAGTCAGCTGAGAAGATCATCAGGGTCTCTCTTCCCGCCATTACAGACATTTACACTACACACTACATCCAAAAAGGAGACAGCATTATGAAGGACCCCACGCACCCCGCATACAAACTCTTCTCCCTCCTGCCGTCTGGGAAAAGGCTCCGAAGCATTCGGGCTCTCACAACCAGACTATGTAACAGTTTCTTCCCCCAAGCTATCAGACTCCTCAATAACCAGAGCCTGGACTGACACCAACTTACTGCCCTATTGTCCTGTTTATTATTTATTGTAATGCCTGCACTGTTTTTGTGCACTTTATACAGTCCAGTGTAGGTCCGTAGTCTAGTGTAGCTTACTGTGTGTTTTATTTTACGTAGTTCAGTCTAGTTTTTTGTACTGTGTCATGTAACACCATGGTCCTGAAAAACGTTGTCTCATGTTGACAATGCACTGTACCAGCAGTTATGGTCAAAATGACAATAAAAGTGACTTGACTTGACTTGACTTGAATCTTCTCAGGCACCTGAGAAAGTGAACATACTGATGAGCCTCACATCACCACATCGGTGATAGTTACAGGGAGATACAGACCAGGAAGTTTATAGTTACAGGGGGAGACTGATGGGGAGGGTTATAGTTACGGGGGAGACTGATGGGGAGGGTTATAGTTACGGGGAGACTGACGGGGAGGGTTATAGTTACAGGGGGAGACTGACGGGGAGGGTTATAGACAATAGACAATAGGTGCAGAAGTAGACCATTCGGCCCTTCGAGCCTGCACCACCATTTTGAGATCATGGCTGATCAATTCCTATCAATACCTGGTTCCTGCCTTGTCCCCATATCCCTTGATTCCCCTATCCATAAGATACCTATCTAGCTCCTTCTTGAAAGCATCCAGAGAATTGGCCTCCACTGCCTTCCGAGGCAGTGCATTCCAGACCCCCACAACTCTCTGGGAGAAGAAGTTTTTCCTTAACTCTGTCCTAAATGACCTACCCCTTATTCTCAAACCATGCCCTCTGGTACTGGACTCTTCCAGCATCTGGAACATATTTCCTGCCTCTATCTTGTCCAATCCCTTAATAATCTTATATGTTTCAGTCAGATCCCCTCTCAATCTCCTTAATTCCAGCGTGTACAAGCCCAGTCTCTGTAACCTCTCTGCGTAAGACAGTCCAGACATCCCAGGAATTAACCTCGTGAATCTACGCTGCACTTCCTCTACAGCCAGGATGTCCTTCCTTAACCCTGGAGACCAAAACTGTACACAATACTCCAGGTGTGGTCTCACCAGGGCTCTGTACAAATGCAAGAGGATTTCCTTGCTCTTGTACTCAATTTCCTTTGTAATAAAGGCCAACATTCCATTAGCCTTCTTCACTGCCTGCTGCACTTGCTCATTCACCTTCAGTGACTGATGAACAAGGACTCCGAGATCTCTTTGTATTACTCCCTTACCCAACTCTATACCGTTCAGATAATAATCTGCCTTCCTGTTCTTACTCCCAAAGTGGATAACCTCACACTTATTCACATTAAACGCCATCTGCCAAGTATCTGCCCACTCACCCAGCCTATCCAAGTCACCCTGAATTCTCCTAACATCCTCATCACATGTCACACTGCCACCCAGCTTAGTATCATCAGCAAATTTGCTGATGTTATCTTCTATGCCTTCATCCAAATCGTTAACGTAAATGGTAAACAGCTGTGGTCCCAATACCGAGCCCTGTGGCACCCCACTAGTCACCACCTGCCATTCCGAGAAACACCCATTCACCGCGACCCTTTGCTTTCTATCTGCCAACCAGTTTTCTATCCATGTCAATGTCTTCCCCTCAATGCCCTGAGCTTTGATTTTACCCACCAATCTTCTATGTGGGACCTTATCAAATGCCTTCTGAAAATCGAGGTACACTACATCCACTGGATCTCCCCTGTCTAACTTCCTGGTTACATCCTCGAAA
The DNA here is from genome assembly GCF_048418815.1 of Hemitrygon akajei. NCBI lineage: Eukaryota > Metazoa > Chordata > Chondrichthyes > Myliobatiformes > Dasyatidae > Hemitrygon > Hemitrygon akajei. Next base: position 84,397,338 of record NC_133134.1, read on the forward strand.
AACTCCAACAGATTAGTCAAGCATGATTTACCCTTGGTAAATCCATGCTGGCTCGGCCCAATCCTATAACTGCTATCTAGATATGCCACTATTTCATCCTTAATAATGGACTCTAGCATCTTTCCCACCACCGATGTCAGGCTGACAGGTCGATAGTTCTCTGTTTTCTCCCTCCCTCCTTTCTTAAAAAGTGGGATAACATTAGCCATTCTCCAATCCTCAGGAACTGATCCTGAATCTAAGGAACATTGGAAAATGATTACCAATGCATCCGCAATTTCCAGGGCCACCTCCTTTAGTACCCTAGGGTGCAGACCATCTGGACCTGGGGATTTGTCAGCCTTCAGTCCCATCAGTCTACTCATCACCGTTTCCTTCCGAATGTCAATCTGTTTCATTTCCTCTGTTACCCTATGTCCTTGGCCCATCCATACATCTGGGAGATTGCTTGTGTCTTCCTTAGTGAAAACAGATCTAAAGTACTCATTAAATTCTTCTGCCATTTCTCTGTTTCCCTTAACAATAGTTACAGGGGAAGACCAACGGGGAGGGTTGTAGTTACAGGGAGAGACTGACGGGGAGGGTTATTGTTACGGGGAGACTGAAGGGGAGGGTTATAGTTATGGGGGGAGACGGGGAGGGTTATAGTTACGGGGAGACTGAAGGGGAGGGTTATAGTTACAGGGAGACTGACGTGGGGGTTATAGTTACGGGGGAGACTGACGGGGAGGGTTATAGTTACAGGGAGACTGACGGGGAGGGTTATAGTTACGGGGAGACTGACGGGGAGGTTATAGTTACGGGGAGACTGACGGGGAGGGTTATAGTTACGGGGAGACTGACGGGGAGGTTATAGTTACGGGGAGACTGACGGGGAGGGTTATAGTTACGGGGAGACTGACGGGGAGGGTTATAGTTACGGGGAGACTGACGGGGAGGGTTATAGTTACGGGGAGACTGACGGGGAGGTTATAGTTACAGGGAGACTGAAGGGGAGGGTTATAGTTACAGGGGGAGACTGACGGGGAGGGTTATAGTTACGGGAGAGAATGACAGGGTATATACAGGTCCGAATATCAGACCTGTGATTTGCAAGTCCTGGGGTCTAGGCCCGAAGGTCAAGCCCGCAATTGGTGAGATGGGGCAAAGTCCGAGGCCGGAGGCCTGATGTCTGCGGAGCGAGGACTGGAAGCCTGGGGCGGTCTGTGGTGGGCTTGGAGGCCTGACTGTGTGTGGGTGTGTGTATGGATCGTTCTGCTGATTCTCGTCAGCATGGGACCGGCTGCTGCCCGTGGGCGCCCGTGGCCTGCCCCCTTCACACGTTGATTGCTTAACACAAGCGATGCATTTCAGTGTTTGCTGTGATAAATAAAAGAATCTGGGGATGTGTACTCAGGACAATGAACTTGAACTGCTGAACGTTTAACGTCCTGATATAACTACCCCCCCCCCCCCCCACCCGAAAAACAAGCTTGTGAAGTTTTAGCGGTTTTATGTTTTGGGTGTACTGATGTGGGACAAATTCCGGAACGGTTGCAATAAAATAACGAGAGTGTTGAGTGGAATTCTGTTGGTAATTTCTTCTCGGGGATGTCCGCTTCGGTACTGACCGAATTCTAGGTTTAACAGGACATTCTTTAGAGGAAGAAAAACAGCTGGCCCGTACGGGGATCGAACCCGCGACCTTGGCGTTATTAGCACCACGCTCTAACCAACTGAGCTAACCGGCCACGCTGCTACGATATCGGGGACACCAGATGTTACACAATAATTCTGCATAGCTACATATTTCAGAATCACAGTTAGAATTCAGTTTAATATCACCGGCATTTATCGTAACATTTATTATTACAGTACAATAAATCTGTGATTACAGTTTATACGTAAAGTGAAACTAAATAAGTAGTGCAAAAAATCAGTGAGGTGCTGTTCAATGTCCATTCAGAAATCTGATGGCAGAGGAGAAGACGCTGATCTCGAATCATTGAGTGTGTGTGTTCATTGAGTGATCCTGTACCTCTTCCCTGATGTAGCATTGAGAAGAGGGCACGTCCTGGGCGATGGGATCCTGGATGCTTTGAAACATCGCTCCTTGAAGATGTTCTGGATGCCGCGGAGGGTAGTGGATGCCGGGGATGGTAGTGGATGATGGGGAGGGTAGTGGATGATGGGGAGGGTAGTGGATGCCGGGGAGGGTAGTGGATGCCGGGGAGGGTAGTGGATGATGGGGAGGGTAGTGGATGCCGGGGAGGGTAGTGGATGATGGGGAGGGTAGTGGATGCCGGGGATGGTAGTGGATGACGGTGAGGGTAGTGGATGATGGGGAGGGTAGTGGATGATGGGGATGGTAGTGGATGACGGGGAGTGTAGTGGATGATGGGGAGGGTAGTGGATGATGGGGAGGGTAGTGGATGCCGGGGATGGTAGTGGATGACGGGGAGGGTAGTGGATGCCGGGGAGGGTAGTGGATGATGGGGAGGGTAGTGGATGCCGGGGATGGTAGTGGATGACGGGGAGGGTAGTGGATGCCGGGGAGGGTAGTGGATGCCGGGGAGGGTAGTGGATGATGGGGAGGGTAGTGGATGATGGGGAGGGTAGTGGATGCCGGGGAGGGTAGTGGATGATGGGGAGGGTAGTGGATGATGGGGAGGGTAGTGGATGCCGGGGAGGGTAGGGGATGATGGGGAGTGTAGTGGATGCCGGGGAGGGTAGTGGATGCCGGGGAGGGTAGTGGATGATGGGGAGGGTAGTGGATGATGGGGAGGGTAGTGGATGCCGGGGAGGGTAGGGGATGATGGGGAGTGTAGTGGATGCCGGGGAGGGTAGTGGATGCCGGGGAGGGTAGTGGATGACGGGGAGGGTAGTGGATGATGGGGAGGGTAGTGGATGCCGGGGAGGGTAGTGGATGCCGGGGAGGGTAGTGGATGATGGGGAGGGTAGTGGATGCCGGGGAGGGTAGTGGATGATGGGGAGGGTAGTGGATGATGGGGCGAGTAGTGGATGCCGGGGAGGGTAGTGGATGATGGGGAGGGTAGTGGATGCCGGGGAGGGTAGTGGATGATGGGGAGGGTAGTGGATGATGGGGCGAGTAGTGGATGCCGGGGAGGGTAGTGGATGATGGGGAGGGTAGTGGATGATGGGGAGGGTAGTGGATGCCGGGGAGGGTAGGGGATGATGGGGAGTGTAGTGGATGCCGGGGAGGGTAGTGGATGCCGGGGAGGGTAGTGGATGATGGGGAGGGTAGTGGATGCCGGGGAGGGTTGTGGATGATGGGGAGTGTAGTGGATGATGGGGAGGGTAGTGGATGATGGGGAGGGTAGTGGATGCCGGGGAGGGTAGTGGATGATGGGGAGTGTAGTGGATGATGGGGAGGGTTGTGGATGATGGGGAGGGTAGTGGATGCTGGGGAGGGTTGTGGATGCCGGGGAGGGTAGTGGATGATGATGAGGGTTGTGGATGCCGGGGAGGGTAGTGGATGATGGGGAGGGTAGTGGATGCCGGGGAGGGTAGTGGATGCCGGGGAGGGTAGTGGATGACGGGGAGGGTAGTGGATGATGGAGAGGGTAGTGGATGCCGGGGAGGGTAGTGGATGATGGGGAGGGTAGTGGATGCCGGGGAGGGTAGTGGATGATGGGGAGTGTAGTGGATGATGGGGAGGGTAGTGGATGCCGGGGAGGGTAGTGGATGACGGGGAGGGTAGTGGATGCCGGGGAGGGTAGTGGATGATGGGGAGGGTAGTGGATGCCGGGGAGGGTAGTGGATGATGGGGAGTGTAGTGGATGATGGGGAGGGTTGTGGATGATGGGGAGGGCTGTGGATGCTGGGGAGGGTTGTGGATGCCGGGGAGGGTAGTGGATGATGATGAGGGTTGTGGATGCTGGGGAGGGTAGTGGATGATGGGGAGGGTAGTGGATGCCGGGGAGGGTAGTGGATGATGGGGAGGGTAGTGGATGATGAGGAGGGTAGTGGATGCCGGGGAGGGTAGTGGATGATGGGGAGGGTAGTGGATGATGGGGAGGGTAGTGGATGCCAGGGACAGTAGTGGATGATGGGGAGGGTAGTGGATGCCGGGGAGGGTTGTGGATGATGGGGAGGGTAGTGGATGCCGGGGAGGGTAGTGGATGATGATGAGGGTTGTGGATGCTGGGGAGGGTTGTGGATGCCGGGGAGGGTTGTGGATGATGGGGAGGGTAGTGGATGATGGGGAGGGTAGTGGATGATGAGGAGGGTAGTGGATGATGGGGAGGGTAGTGGATGATGATGAGGGTAGTGGATGATGGGGAGGGTAGTGGATGATGGGGAGGGTTGTGGATGCCGGGGAGGGTAGTGGATGATGGGGAGGGTAGTGGATGATGGGGAGGGTAGTGGATGATGGGGAGGGTAGTGGATGATGATGAGGGTAGTGGATGATGGGGAGGGTTGTGGATGCCGGGGAGGGTAGTGGATGATGATGAGGGTTGTGGATGCTGGGGAGGGTTGTGGATGCCGGGGAGGGTTGTGGATGATGGGGAGGGTAGTGGATGATGGGGAGGGTAGTGGATGATGAGGAGGGTAGTGGATGATGGGGAGGGTAGTGGATGATGGGGAGGGTTGTGGATGCCGGGGAGGGTAGTGGATGCCGGGGAGGGTTGTGGATGCCGGGGAGGGTAGTGGATGATGGGGAGGGTTGTGGATGATGGGGAGGGTAGTGGATGATGGGGAGGGTTGTGGATGCCGGGGAGGGTAGTGGATGCCGGGGAGGGTTGTGGATGCCGGGGAGGGTAGTGGATGATGGGGAGGGTAGTGGATGATGGGGAGGGTAGTGGATGACTGGGAGGGTAGTGGATGACGGGGAGGGTAGTGGATGATGAGGAGGGTAGTGGATGATGGGGAGGGTAGTGGATGATGAGGAGGGTAGTGGATGCCGGGGAGGGTAGTGGATGATGGGGAGGGTAGTGGATGCCGGGGAGGGTAGGGGATGATGGGGAGGGTAGTGGATGATGGGGAGGGTAGTGGATGCCGGGGAGGGTAGTGGATGATGGGGAGTGTAGTGGATGATGGGGAGGGTAGTGGATGATGGGGAGGGTAGTGGATGATGAGGAGAGTAGTGGATGCCGGGGAGGGTAGTGGATGATGGGGAGGGTAGTGGATGATGGGGAGGGTAGTGGATGATGGGGAGTGTTGTGGATGCCGGGGAGGGTAGTGGATGATGGGGAGGGTAGTGGATGCCGGGGAGGGTAGTGGATGATGGGGAGGGTAGTGGATGATGGGGAGTGTAGTGGATGCCGGGGAGGGTAGTGGATGCCGGGGAGTGTAGTGGATGCCGGGGAGGGTAGTGGATGCCGGGGAGGGTAGTGGATGATGGGGAGGGTAGTGGATGCCGGGGAGGGTAGTGGATGCCGGGGAGGGTAGTGGATGATGGGGAGGGTAGTGGATGATGGGGAGGGTAGTGGATGCCGGGGAGGGTAGTGGATGATGGGGAGGGTAGTGGATGATGGGGAGGGTAGTGGATGACGGGGAGGGTAGTGGATGATGGGGAGGGTAGTGGATGCCGGGGAGGGTAGTGGATGATGGGGAGGGTAGTGGATGACGGGGAGGGTAGTGGATGATGGGGAGGGTAGTGGATGACGGGGAGGGTAGTGGATGATGGGGAGGGTAGTGGATGCCGGGGAGGGTAGTGGATGATGGGGAGGGTAGTGGATGCCGGGGAGGGTAGTGGATGATGGGGAGGGTAGTGGATGATGGGGAGGGTAGTGGATGCCGGGGAGGGTAGTGGATGATGGGGATGGTAGTGGATGATGGGGAGGGTAGTGGATGATGGGGAGGGTAGTGGATGCCGGGGAGGGTAGTGGATGATGGGGATGGTAGTGGATGATGGGGAGGGTAGTGGATGCCGGGGAGGGTAGTGGATGATGGGGATGGTAGTGGATGATGGGGAGGGTAGTGGATGCCGGGGAGGGTAGTGGATGATGGGGATGGTAGTGGATGCCGGGGAGGGTAGTGGATGATGGGGAGGGTAGTGGATGATGGGGAGGGTAGTGGATGCCGGGGAGGGTAGTGGATGATGGGGAGGGTTGTGGATGATGGGGAGGGTAGTGGATGATGGGGAGGGTAGTGGATGATGAGGAGGGTAGTGGATGCCGGGGAGGGTAGTGGATGATGGGGATGGTAGTGGATGCCGGGGAGGGTAGTGGATGCCGGGGAGGGTAGTGGATGATGGGGAGGGTAGTGGATGATGGGGAGGGTAGTGGATGCCGGGGAGGGTAGTGGATGATGGGGAGGGTAGTGGATGATGGGGATGGTAGTGGATGATGGGGAGGGTAGTGGATGCCGGGGAGGGTAGTGGATGATGATGAGGGTAGTGGATGATGGGGAGGGTAGTGGATGCCGGGGAGGGTAGTGGATGATGGGGATGGTAGTGGATGATGGGGAGGGTAGTGGATGATGGGGAGTGTAGTGGATGCCGGGGAGTGTAGTGGATGCCGGGGAGGGTAGTGGATGCCGGGGAGGGTAGTGGATGATGGGGAGGGTAGTGGATGCCGGGGAGGGTAGTGGATGATGGGGAGGGTAGTGGATGCCGGGGAGGGTAGTGGATGATTGGGAGGGTAGTGGATGATGGGGAGGGTAGTGGATGCCGGGGAGGGTAGTGGATGATGGGGAGGGTAGTGGATGATGGGGAGGGTAGTGGATGCCGGGGAGGGTAGTGGATGATGGGGAGGGTTGTGGATGCCGGGGAGTGTAGTGGATGATGGGGAGGGTAGTGGATGCCGGGGAGGGTAGTGGATGACGGGGATGGTAGTGGATGATGGGGAGGGTAGTGGATGATGGGGAGGGTAGTGGATGCCGGGGAGGGTAGTGGATGATGGGGAGGGTAGTGGATGCCGGGGAGGGTAGTGGATGATTGGGAGGGTAGTGGATGATGGGGAGGGTAGTGGATGCCGGGGAGGGTAGTGGATGATGGGGAGGGTTGTGGATGCCGGGGAGTGTAGTGGATGATGGGGAGGGTTGTGGATGATGGGGAGGGTAGTGGATGCCGGGGAGGGTAGTGGATGACGGGGATGGTAGTGGATGATGGGGAGGGTAGTGGATGATGGGGAGGGTAGTGGATGCCGGGGAGGGTAGTGGATGATGGGGAGGGTAGTGGATGCCGGGGAGGGTAGTGGATGACGGGGATGGTAGTGGATGCCGGGGAGGGTTGTGGATGCCGGGGAGGGTAGTGGATGATGGGGAGGGTAGTGGATGCCGGGGAGGGTAGTGGATGATGGGGAGGGTAGTGGATGACGGGGAGGGTAGTGGATGATGAGGAGGGTAGTGGATGATGGGGAGGGTAGTGGATGACGGGGAGGGTAGTGGATGATGGGGAGGGTAGTGGATGACGGGGAGGGTAGTGGATGCCGGGGAGGGTAGTGGATGATGGGGAGGGTAGTGGATGACGGGGAGGGTAGTGGATGATGAGGAGGGTAGTGGATGATGGGGAGGGTAGTGGATGATGGGGAGGGTAGTGGATGCCGGGGAGGGTAGTGGATGCCGGGGAGGGTAGTGGATGATGGGGAGGGTAGTGGATGCCGGGGAGGGTAGTGGATGATGGGGAGGGTAGTGGAAGATGGGGAGGGTAGTGGATGCCGGGGAGGGTAGTGGATGATGGGGAGGGTAGTGGATGATGGGGAGGGTAGTGGATGATGGGGAGTGTAGTGGATGATGAGGAGGGTAGTGGAAGATGGGGAGGGTAGTGGATGATGGGGAGGGTTGTGGATGATGATGAGGGTAGTGAATGATGGGGAGGGTTGTGGATGATGGGGAGGGTAGTGGATGATGGGGAGGGTAGTGGATGATTGGGAGGGTAGTGGATGATGGGGAGGGTAGTGGATGATGGGGAGGGTAGTGGATGCCGGGGAGGGTAGTGGATGATGGGGAGGGTAGTGGATGCCGGGGAGTGTAGTGGATGATGGGGAGGGTAGTGGATGCCGGGGAGGGTAGTGGATGATGGGGAGGGTAGTGGATGATGGGGAGGGTAGTGGATGCCGGGGAGGGTAGTGGATGATGGGGAGTGTAGTGGATGATGGGGAGGGTAGTGGATGATGGGGAGGGTAGTGGATGCCGGGGAGGGTAGTGGATGCCGGGAACGGTAGTGGATGATGGGGAGGGTAGTGGATGATGGGGAGGGTAGTGGATGCCGGGGAGGGTAGTGGATGATGGGGAGGGTAGTGGATGCCGGGGAGGGTAGTGGATGATGGGGAGGGTTGTGGATGATGGGGAGGGTAGTGGATGCCGGGGAGGGTAGTGGATGATGGGGAGGGTAGTGGATGATGGGGAGGGTAGTGGATGCCGGGGAGGGTAGTGGATGATGGGGAGGGTAGTGGATGATGGGGAGGGTAGTGGATGCCGGGGAGGGTAGTGGATGATGGGGAGGGTAGTGGATGCCGGGGAGGGTAGTGGATGCCGGGGAGGGTAGTGGATGATGGGGAGGGTAGTGGATGATGGGGAGGGTAGTGGATGCCGGGGAGGGTAGTGGATGATGGGGAGGGTAGTGGATGATGGGGAGGGTAGTGGATGCCGGGGAGGGTAGTGGATGATGGGGAGGGTAGTGGATGCCGGGGAGGGTAGTGGATGCCGGGGAGGGTAGTGGATGATGGGGAGGGTAGTGGATGATGGGGAGGGTAGTGGATGATGATGAGGGTAGTGGATGATGGGGAGGGTAGTGGATGATGAGGAGGGTAGTGGATGATGGGGAGGGTAGTGGATGATGATGAGGGTAGTGGATGATGAGGAGGGTAGTGGATGATGGGGAGGGTAGTGGATGATGATGAGGGTAGTGGATGATGAGGAGGGTAGTGGATGATGGGGAGGGTAGTGGATGCCGGGGAGGGTAGTGGATGCCGGGGAGGGTAGTGGATGATGGGGAGGGTAGTGGATGCCGGGGAGGGTAGTGGATGCCGGGGAGGGTAGTGGATGATGGGGAGGGTAGTGGATGATGGGGAGGGTAGTGGATGATGATGAGGGTAGTGGATGATGAGGAGGGTAGTGGATGATGGGGAGGGTAGTGGATGATCATGAGGGTAGTGGATGATGAGGAGGGTAGTGGATGATGGGGAGGGTAGTGGATGCCGGGGAGGGTAGTGGATGCCGGGGAGGGTAGTGGATGATGGGGAGTGTAGTGGATGATGGGGAGGGTAGTGGATGATGGGGAGGGTTGTGGATGCCGGGGAGGGTAGTGGATGATGGGGAGGGTAGTGGATGCCGGGGAGGGTAGTGGATGCCGGGGAGGGTAGTGGATGATGGGGAGGGTAGTGGATGATGGGGAGGGTAGTGGATGATGATGAGGGTAGTGGATGATGAGGAGGGTAGTGGATGATGGGGAGGGTAGTGGATGATGATGAGGGTAGTGGATGATGAGGAGGGTAGTGGATGATGGGGAGGGTAGTGGATGATGGGGAGGGTTGTGGATGATGAGGAGGGTAGTGGATGATGGGGAGGGTAGTGGATGATGGGGAGGGTAGTGGATGCCGGGGTGGGTAGTGGATGATGGGGAGGGTAGTGGATGATGGGGAGGGTAGTGGATGCCGGGGAGGGTAGTGGATGATGGGGAGGGTAGTGGATGATGGGGAGGGTAGTGGATGCCGGGGAGGGTAGTGGATGATGGGGAGGGTAGTGGATGACGGGGAGTGTAGTGGATGCCGGGAACGGTAGTGGATGATGGGGAGGGTTGTGGATGATGGGGAGGGTAGTGGATGCCGGGGAGGGTAGTGGATGATGGGGAGGGTAGTGGATGATGGGGAGGGTAGTGGATGCCGGGGAGGGTAGTGGATGACGGGGAGGGTAGTGGATGATGGGGAGGGTAGTGGATGATGAGGAGTGTAGTGGATGCCGGGGAGGGTAGTGGATGATGAGGAGTGTAGTGGATGCCGGGGAGGGTAGTGGATGATGGGGAGTGTAGTGGATGACGGGGAGGGTAGTGGATGCCGGGGAGGGTAGTGGATGATGGGGAGGGTAGTGGATGATGAGGAGGGTAGTGGATGATGGGGAGGGTAGTGGATGATGGGGAGGGTAGTGGATGATGGGGAGTGTAGTGGATGATGGGGAGGGTAGTGGATGCCGGGGAGGGTAGTGGATGATGGGGAGGGTAGTGGATGATGGGGAGGGTAGTGGATGATGGGGGAGGGTAGTGGATGATGGGGAGGGTAGTGGATGCCGGGGAGGGTAGTGGATGATGGGGAGGGTAGTGGATGCCGGGGAGGGTAGTGGATGATGGGGAGGGTAGTGGATGCCGGGGAGGGTAGTGGATGCCGGGGAGGGTAGTGGATGATGGGGAGGGTAGTGGATGCCGGGGAGGGTAGTGGATGATGGGGAGGGTAGTGGATGATGGGGGGGGTAGTGGATGATGGGGAGGGTAGTGGATGATGGGGAGGGTAGTGGATGCCGGGGAGGGTAGTGGATGCCGGGGAGGGTAGTGGATGATGAGGAGGGTAGTGGATGCCGGGGAGGGTAGTGGATGATGAGGAGGGTAGTGGATGCCGGGGAGGGTAGTGGATGATGGGGAGGGTAGTGGATGCCGGGGAGGGTAGTGGATGATGGGGAGGGTAGTGGATGATGGGGAGGGTAGTGGATGCCGGGGAGGGTAGTGGATGATGGGGAGGGTAGTGGATGATGGGGAGGGTAGTGGATGCCGGGGAGGGTAGTGGATGATGGGGAGGGTAGTGGATGCCGGGGAGGGTAGTGGATGATGGGGAGGGTAGTGGATGCCGGGGAGGGTAGTGGATGATGGGGAGGGTAGTGGATAATGGGGAGGGTAGTGGATGCCGGGGAGGGTAGTGGATGATGAGGAGGGTAGTGGATGCCGGGGAGGGTAGTGGATGATGAGGAGGGTAGTGGATGCCGGGGAGGGTAGTGGATGCCGGGGAGGGTAGTGGATGATGAGGAGGGTAGTGGATGATGGGGAGGGTAGTGGATGATGAGGAGGGTAGTGGATGATGGGGACGGTAGTGGATGATGAGGAGGGTAGTGGATGATGAGGAGGGTAGTGGATGATGGGGAGGGTAGTGGATGACGGGGAGGGTAGTGGATGATGGGGAGGGTAGTGGATGATGAGGAGGGTAGTGGATGATGAGGAGCGTAGTGGATGACGGGGAGGGTAGTGGATAACGGGGAGGGTAGTGGATGATGGGGAGGGTAGTGGATGATGGGGAGTGTAGTGGATGATGGGGAGGGTAGTGGATGATGGGGAGGGTAGTGGATGCCGGGGAGGGTAGTGGATGATGGGGAGGGTTGTGGATGATGGGGAGGGTAGTGGATGCCGGGGAGGGTAGTGGATGCCGGGGAGGGTAGTGGATGATGCGGAGGGTAGTGGATGATGAGGAGGGTAGTGGATGCCGGGGAGGGTAGTGGATGATGGGGAGGGTAGTGGATGATGGGGAGTGTTGTGGATGCCGGGGAGGGTAGTGGATGCCGGGGAGGGTAGTGGATGATGGGGAGGGTAGTGGATGATGGGGAGGGTAGTGGATGATGGGGAGTGTTGTGGATGCCGGGGAGGGTAGTGGATGCCGGGGAGGGTAGTGGATGATGGGGAGGGTAGTGGATGATGGGGAGGGTAGTGGATGACGGGGAGGGTAGTGGATGATGGGGAGGGTAGTGGATGCCGGGGATGGTAGTGGATGATGGGGAGGGTAGTGGATGATGGGGATGGTAGTGGATGACGGGGAGGGTAGTGGATGATGGGGAGGGTAGTGGATGATGGGGAGGGTAGTGGATGCCGGGGAGGGTAGTGGATGATGGGGAGTGTTGTGGATGCCGGGGAGGGTAGTGGATGCCGGGGAGGGTAGTGGATGTTGGGGAGGGTAGTGGATGGTGGGGAGGGTAGTGGATGATGGGGAGGGTAGTGGATGATGATGAGGGTAGTGGATGATGGGGATGGTAGTGGATGATGGGGAGGGTAGTGGATGCCGGGGAGGGTAGTGGATGATGGGGAGTGTAGTGGATGATGGGGAGGGTAGTGGATGCCGGGGAGGGTAGTGGATGATGGGGAGTGTAGTGGATGATGGGGAGTGTAGTGGATGATGGGGAGGGTAGTGGATGATGAGGAGGGTAGTGGATGATGGGGAGGGTAGTGGATGCCGGGGAGGGTAGTGGATGATGGGGAGGGTAGTGGATGCCGGGGAGGGTAGTGGATGATGGGGAGGGTAGTGGATGCCGGGGAGGGTAGTGGATGATGGGGAGGGTAGTGGATGATGGGGAGTATAGTGGATGATGGGGAGGGTAGTGGATGATGGGGAGTGTTGTGGATGATGGGGAGGGTAGTGGATGATGGGGAGTGTTGTGGATGATGGGGAGTGTTGTGGATGATGAGGAGGGTAGTGGATGCCGGGGAGGGTAGTGGATGATGGGGAGTGTAGTGGATGATGGGGAGTGTTGTGGATGATGGGGAGTGTAGTGGATGATGGGGAGTGTTGTGGATGATGGGGAGTGTTGTGGATGATGGGGAGTGTAGTGGATGATGGGGAGTGTTGTGGATGATGGGGAGTGTAGTGGATGATGGGGAGTGTTGTGGATGATGGGGAGTGTAGTGGATGCCGGGGAGGGTAGTGGATGATGGGGAGTGTAGTGGATGATGGGGAGTGTAGTGGATGATGGGGAGTGTTGTGGATGATGAGGAGGGTAGTGGATGCCGGGGAGGGTAGTGGATGATGGGGAGTGTTGTGGATGATGGGGAGTGTAGTGGATGATGGGGAGTGTTGTGGATGATGGGGAGTGTTGTGGATGATGAGGAGGGTAGTGGATGCCGGGGAGGGTAGTGGATGATGGGGAGGGTAGTGGATGCCGGGGAGGGTAGTGGATGATGGGGAGGGTAGTGGATGATGAGGAGGGTAGTGGATGATGGGGAGGGTAGTGGATGATGGGGAGTGTTGTGGATGATGAGGAGGGTAGTGGATGATGGGGAGGGTAGTGGATGATGGGGAGGGTAGTGGATGATGGGGAGGGTAGTGGATGATGGGGAGTGTTGTGGATGATGAGGAGGGTAGTGGATGCCGGGGAGGGTAGTGGATGATGGGGAGGGTAGTGGATGCCGGGGAGGGTAGTGGATGATGGGGAGGGTAGTGGATGATGGGGAGGGTAGTGGATGCCGGGGAGGGTAGTGGATGCCGGGGAGGGTAGTGGATGATGGGGAGGGTAGTGGATGCCGGGGAGGGTAGTGGATGATGGGGAGGGTAGTGGATGCCGGGGATGGTAGTGGATGACGGTGAGGGTAGTGGATGATGGGGAGGGTAGTGGATGATGGGGAGGGTAGTGGATGCCGGGGATGGTAGTGGATGACGGGGAGGGTAGTGGATGCCGGGGAGGGTAGTGGATGATGGGGAGGGTAGTGGATGCCGGGGATGGTAGTGGATGACGGGGAGGGTAGTGGATGCCGGGGAGGGTAGTGGATGCCGGGGAGGGTAGTGGATGATGGGGAGGGTAGTGGATGCCGGGGAGGGTAGTGGATGATGGGGAGGGTAGTGGATGATGGGGAGGGTAGTGGATGCCGGGGAGGGTAGGGGATGATGGGGAGTGTAGTGGATGCCGGGGAGGGTAGTGGATGCCGGGGAGGGTAGTGGATGATGGGGAGGGTAGTGGATGATGGGGAGGGTAGTGGATGCCGGGGAGGGTAGGGGATGATGGGGAGTGTAGTGGATGCCGGGGAGGGTAGTGGATGCCGGGGAGGGTAGTGGATGACGGGGAGGGTAGTGGATGATGGGGAGGGTAGTGGATGCCGGGGAGGGTAGTGGATGCCGGGGAGGGTAGTGGATGATGGGGAGGGTAGTGGATGCCGGGGAGGGTAGTGGATGATGGGGAGGGTAGTGGATGATGGGGCGAGTAGTGGATGCCGGGGAGGGTAGTGGATGATGGGGAGGGTAGTGGATGCCGGGGAGGGTAGTGGATGATGGGGAGGGTAGTGGATGATGGGGCGAGTAGTGGATGCCGGGGAGGGTAGTGGATGATGGGGAGGGTAGTGGATGATGGGGAGGGTAGTGGATGCCGGGGAGGGTAGGGGATGATGGGGAGTGTAGTGGATGCCGGGGAGGGTAGTGGATGCCGGGGAGGGTAGTGGATGATGGGGAGGGTAGTGGATGCCGGGGAGGGTTGTGGATGATGGGGAGTGTAGTGGATGATGGGGAGGGTAGTGGATGATGGGGAGGGTAGTGGATGCCGGGGAGGGTAGTGGATGATGGGGAGTGTAGTGGATGATGGGGAGGGTTGTGGATGATGGGGAGGGTAGTGGATGCTGGGGAGGGTTGTGGATGCCGGGGAGGGTAGTGGATGATGATGAGGGTTGTGGATGCCGGGGAGGGTAGTGGATGATGGGGAGGGTAGTGGATGCCGGGGAGGGTAGTGGATGCCGGGGAGGGTAGTGGATGACGGGGAGGGTAGTGGATGATGGAGAGGGTAGTGGATGCCGGGGAGGGTAGTGGATGATGGGGAGGGTAGTGGATGCCGGGGAGGGTAGTGGATGATGGGGAGTGTAGTGGATGATGGGGAGGGTAGTGGATGATGGGGAGGGTAGTGGATGCCGGGGAGGGTAGTGGATGACGGGGAGGGTAGTGGATGCCGGGGAGGGTAGTGGATGATGGGGAGGGTAGTGGATGCCGGGGAGGGTAGTGGATGATGGGGAGTGTAGTGGATGATGGGGAGGGTTGTGGATGATGGGGAGGGTTGTGGATGCTGGGGAGGGTTGTGGATGCCGGGGAGGGTAGTGGATGATGATGAGGGTTGTGGATGCTGGGGAGGGTAGTGGATGATGGGGAGGGTAGTGGATGCCGGGGAGGGTAGTGGATGATGGGGAGGGTAGTGGATGATGAGGAGGGTAGTGGATGCCGGGGAGGGTAGTGGATGATGGGGAGGGTAGTGGATGATGGGGAGGGTAGTGGATGCCAGGGACGGTAGTGGATGATGGGGAGGGTAGTGGATGCCGGGGAGGGTTGTGGATGATGGGGAGGGTAGTGGATGCCGGGGAGGGTAGTGGATGATGATGAGGGTTGTGGATGCTGGGGAGGGTTGTGGATGCCGGGGAGGGTTGTGGATGATGGGGAGGGTAGTGGATGATGGGGAGGGTAGTGGATGATGAGGAGGGTAGTGGATGATGGGGAGGGTAGTGGATGATGATGAGGGTAGTGGATGATGGGGAGGGTAGTGGATGATGGGGAGGGTTGTGGATGCCGGGGAGGGTAGTGGATGATGGGGAGGGTAGTGGATGATGGGGAGGGTAGTGGATGATGGGGAGGGTAGTGGATGATGATGAGGGTAGTGGATGATGGGGAGGGTTGTGGATGCCGGGGAGGGTAGTGGATGATGATGAGGGTTGTGGATGCTGGGGAGGGTTGTGGATGCCGGGGAGGGTTGTGGATGATGGGGAGGGTAGTGGATGATGGGGAGGGTAGTGGATGATGAGGAGGGTAGTGGATGATGGGGAGGGTAGTGGATGATGGGGAGGGTTGTGGATGCCGGGGAGGGTAGTGGATGCCGGGGAGGGTTGTGGATGCCGGGGAGGGTAGTGGATGATGGGGAGGGTTGTGGATGATGGGGAGGGTAGTGGATGATGGGGAGGGTTGTGGATGCCGGGGAGGGTAGTGGATGCTGGGGAGGGTTGTGGATGCCGGGGAGGGTAGTGGATGATGGGGAGGGTAGTGGATGATGGGGAGGGTAGTGGATGACTGGGAGGGTAGTGGATGACGGGGAGGGTAGTGGATGATGAGGAGGGTAGTGGATGATGGGGAGGGTAGTGGATGATGAGGAGGGTAGTGGATGCCGGGGAGGGTAGTGGATGATGGGGAGGGTAGTGGATGCCGGGGAGGGTAGGGGATGATGGGGAGGGTAGTGGATGATGGGGAGGGTAGTGGATGCCGGGGAGGGTAGTGGATGATGGGGAGTGTAGTGGATGATGGGGAGGGTAGTGGATGATGGGGAGGGTAGTGGATGATGAGGAGAGTAGTGGATGCCGGGGAGGGTAGTGGATGATGGGGAGGGTAGTGGATGATGGGGAGGGTAGTGGATGATGGGGAGTGTTGTGGATGCCGGGGAGGGTAGTGGATGATGGGGAGGGTAGTGGATGCCGGGGAGGGTAGTGGATGATGGGGAGGGTAGTGGATGATGGGGAGTGTAGTGGATGCCGGGGAGGGTAGTGGATGCCGGGGAGTGTAGTGGATGCCGGGGAGGGTAGTGGATGCCGGGGAGGGTAGTGGATGATGGGGAGGGTAGTGGATGCCGGGGAGGGTAGTGGATGCCGGGGAGGGTAGTGGATGATGGGGAGGGTAGTGGATGATGGGGAGGGTAGTGGATGCCGGGGAGGGTAGTGGATGATGGGGAGGGTAGTGGATGATGGGGAGGGTAGTGGATGACGGGGAGGGTAGTGGATGATGGGGAGGGTAGTGGATGATGGGGAGGGTAGTGGATGCCGGGGAGGGTAGTGGATGATGGGGAGGGTAGTGGATGATGGGGAGGGTAGTGGATGACGGGGAGGGTAGTGGATGATGGGGAGGGTAGTGGATGACGGGGAGGGTAGTGGATGATGGGGAGGGTAGTGGATGCCGGGGAGGGTAGTGGATGCCGGGGAGGGTAGTGGATGATGGGGAGGGTAGTGGATGCCGGGGAGGGTAGTGGATGATGGGGAGGGTAGTGGATGATGGGGAGGGTAGTGGATGCCGGGGAGGGTAGTGGATGATGGGGATGGTAGTGGATGATGGGGAGGGTAGTGGATGATGGGGAGGGTAGTGGATGCCGGGGAGGGTAGTGGATGATGGGGATGGTAGTGGATGATGGGGAGGGTAGTGGATGCCGGGGAGGGTAGTGGATGATGGGGATGGTAGTGGATGATGGGGAGGGTAGTGGATGCCGGGGAGGGTAGTGGATGATGGGGATGGTAGTGGATGCCGGGGAGGGTAGTGGATGATGGGGAGGGTAGTGGA
This sequence comes from Hemitrygon akajei, assembly GCF_048418815.1. Classification (NCBI taxonomy): domain Eukaryota; kingdom Metazoa; phylum Chordata; class Chondrichthyes; order Myliobatiformes; family Dasyatidae; genus Hemitrygon; species Hemitrygon akajei. The sequence goes on from NC_133134.1 coordinate 84,414,248, forward strand.
TGATGGGGAGGGTAGTGGATGCCGGGGAGGGTAGTGGATGACGGGGAGGGTTGTGGATGATGGGGAGGGTAGTGGATGATGGGGAGGGTAGTGGATGATGAGGAGGGTAGTGGATGCCGGGGAGGGTAGTGGATGATGGGGATGGTAGTGGATGCCGGGGAGGGTAGTGGATGCCGGGGAGGGTAGTGGATGATGGGGAGGGTAGTGGATGATGGGGAGGGTAGTGGATGCCGGGGAGGGTAGTGGATGATGGGGAGGGTAGTGGATGATGGGGAGGGTAGTGGATGATGGGGATGGTAGTGGATGATGGGGAGGGTAGTGGATGCCGGGGAGGGTAGTGGATGATGATGAGGGTAGTGGATGATGGGGAGGGTAGTGGATGCCGGGGAGGGTAGTGGATGATGGGGATGGTAGTGGATGATGGGGAGGGTAGTGGATGATGGGGAGTGTAGTGGATGCCGGGGAGTGTAGTGGAAGCCGGGGAGGGTAGTGGATGCCGGGGAGGGTAGTGGATGATGGGGAGGGTAGTGGATGCCGGGGAGGGTAGTGGATGATGGGGAGGGTAGTGGATGCCGGGGAGGGTAGTGGATGATTGGGAGGGTAGTGGATGATGGGGAGGGTAGTGGATGCCGGGGAGGGTAGTGGATGATGGGGAGGGTAGTGGATGATGGGGAGGGTAGTGGATGCCGGGGAGGGTAGTGGATGATGGGGAGGGTTGTGGATGCCGGGGAGTGTAGTGGATGATGGGGAGGGTAGTGGATGCCGGGGAGGGTAGTGGATGACGGGGATGGTAGTGGATGATGGGGAGGGTAGTGGATGATGGGGAGGGTAGTGGATGCCGGGGAGGGTAGTGGATGATGGGGAGGGTAGTGGATGCCGGGGAGGGTAGTGGATGATTGGGAGGGTAGTGGATGATGGGGAGGGTAGTGGATGCCGGGGAGGGTAGTGGATGATGGGGAGGGTTGTGGATGCCGGGGAGTGTAGTGGATGATGGGGAGGGTTGTGGATGATGGGGAGGGTAGTGGATGCCGGGGAGGGTAGTGGATGACGGGGATGGTAGTGGATGATGGGGAGGGTAGTGGATGATGGGGAGGGTAGTGGATGCCGGGGAGGGTAGTGGATGATGGGGAGGGTAGTGGATGCCGGGGAGGGTAGTGGATGACGGGGATGGTAGTGGATGCCGGGGAGGGTTGTGGATGCCGGGGAGGGTAGTGGATGATGGGGAGGGTAGTGGATGCCGGGGAGGGTAGTGGATGATGGGGAGGGTAGTGGATGACGGGGAGGGTAGTGGATGATGAGGAGGGTAGTGGATGATGGGGAGGGTAGTGGATGACGGGGAGGGTAGTGGATGATGGGGAGGGTAGTGGATGACGGGGAGGGTAGTGGATGCCGGGGAGGGTAGTGGATGATGGGGAGGGTAGTGGATGACGGGGAGGGTAGTGGATGATGAGGAGGGTAGTGGATGATGGGGAGGGTAGTGGATGATGGGGAGGGTAGTGGATGCCGGGGAGGGTAGTGGATGCCGGGGAGGGTAGTGGATGATGGGGAGGGTAGTGGATGCCGGGGAGGGTAGTGGATGATGGGGAGGGTAGTGGAAGATGGGGAGGGTAGTGGATGCCGGGGAGGGTAGTGGATGATGGGGATGGTAGTGGATGATGGGGAGGGTAGTGGATGATGGGGAGTGTAGTGGATGATGAGGAGGGTAGTGGAAGATGGGGAGGGTAGTGGATGATGGGGAGGGTTGTGGATGATGATGAGGGTAGTGAATGATGGGGAGGGTTGTGGATGATGGGGAGGGTAGTGGATGATGGGGAGGGTAGTGGATGATGGGGAGGGTAGTGGATGATTGGGAGGGTAGTGGATGATGGGGAGGGTTGTGGATGATGATGAGGGTAGTGAATGATGGGGAGGGTTGTGGATGATGGGGAGGGTAGTGGATGATGGGGAGGGTAGTGGATGCCGGGGAGGGTAGTGGATGATGGGGAGGGTAGTGGATGCCGGGGAGTGTAGTGGATGATGGGGAGGGTAGTGGATGCCGGGGAGGGTAGTGGATGATGGGGAGGGTAGTGGATGATGGGGAGGGTAGTGGATGCCGGGGAGGGTAGTGGATGATGGGGAGTGTAGTGGATGATGGGGAGGGTAGTGGATGATGGGGAGGGTAGTGGATGCCGGGGAGGGTAGTGGATGCCGGGAACGGTAGTGGATGATGGGGAGGGTAGTGGATGATGGGGAGGGTAGTGGATGCCGGGGAGGGTAGTGGATGATGGGGAGGGTAGTGGATGCCGGGGAGGGTAGTGGATGATGGGGAGGGTTGTGGATGATGGGGAGGGTAGTGGATGCCGGGGAGGGTAGTGGATGATGGGGAGGGTAGTGGATGATGGGGAGGGTAGTGGATGCCGGGGAGGGTAGTGGATGCCGGGGAGGGTAGTGGATGATGGGGAGGGTAGTGGATGATGGGGAGGGTAGTGGATGCCGGGGAGGGTAGTGGATGATGGGGAGGGTAGTGGATGCCGGGGAGGGTAGTGGATGCCGGGGAGGGTAGTGGATGATGGGGAGGGTAGTGGATGATGGGGAGGGTAGTGGATGCCGGGGAGGGTAGTGGATGATGGGGAGGGTAGTGGATGATGGGGAGGGTAGTGGATGCCGGGGAGGGTAGTGGATGATGGGGAGGGTAGTGGATGCCGGGGAGGGTAGTGGATGCCGGGGAGGGTAGTGGATGATGGGGAGGGTAGTGGATGATGATGAGGGTAGTGGATGATGGGGAGGGTAGTGGATGATGAGGAGGGTAGTGGATGATGGGGAGGGTAGTGGATGATGATGAGGGTAGTGGATGATGAGGAGGGTAGTGGATGATGGGGAGGGTAGTGGATGATGATGAGGGTAGTGGATGATGAGGAGGGTAGTGGATGATGGGGAGGGTAGTGGATGCCGGGGAGGGTAGTGGATGCCGGGGAGGGTAGTGGATGATGGGGAGGGTAGTGGATGATGGGGAGGGTAGTGGATGCCGGGGAGGGTAGTGGATGCCGGGGAGGGTAGTGGATGATGGGGAGGGTAGTGGATGATGGGGAGGGTAGTGGATGATGATGAGGGTAGTGGATGATGAGGAGGGTAGTGGATGATGGGGAGGGTAGTGGATGATCATGAGGGTAGTGGATGATGAGGAGGGTAGTGGATGATGGGGAGGGTAGTGGATGCCGGGGAGGGTAGTGGATGCCGGGGAGGGTAGTGGATGATGGGGAGTGTAGTGGATGATGGGGAGGGTAGTGGATGATGGGGAGGGTTGTGGATGCCGGGGAGGGTAGTGGATGATGGGGAGGGTAGTGGATGCCGGGGAGGGTAGTGGATGCCGGGGAGGGTAGTGGATGATGGGGAGGGTAGTGGATGATGATGAGGGTAGTGGATGATGAGGAGGGTAGTGGATGATGGGGAGGGTAGTGGATGATGATGAGGGTAGTGGATGATGAGGAGGGTAGTGGATGATGGGGAGGGTAGTGGATGATGGGGAGGGTTGTGGATGATGAGGAGGGTAGTGGATGATGGGGAGGGTAGTGGATGATGGGGAGGGTAGTGGATGCCGGGGTGGGTAGTGGATGATGGGGAGGGTAGTGGATGATGAGGGTAGTGGATGATGAGGAGGGTAGTGGATGATGGGGAGGGTAGTGGATGATGGGGAGGGTTGTGGATGATGAGGAGGGTAGTGGATGATGGGGAGGGTAGTGGATGACGGGGAGTGTAGTGGATGCCGGGAACGGTAGTGGATGATGGGGAGGGTTGTGGATGATGGGGAGGGTAGTGGATGCCGGGGAGGGTAGTGGATGATGGGGAGGGTAGTGGATGATGGGGAGGGTAGTGGATGCCGGGGAGGGTAGTGGATGATGGGGAGGGTAGTGGATGACGGGGAGTGTAGTGGATGCCGGGAACGGTAGTGGATGATGGGGAGGGTTGTGGATGATGGGGAGGGTAGTGGATGCCGGGGAGGGTAGTGGATGACGGGGAGGGTAGTGGATGATGGGGAGGGTAGTGGATGCCGGGGAGGGTAGTGGATGACGGGGAGGGTAGTGGATGATGGGGAGGGTAGTGGATGATGAGGAGTGTAGTGGATGCCGGGGAGGGTAGTGGATGATGAGGAGTGTAGTGGATGCCGGGGAGGGTAGTGGATGATGGGGAGTGTAGTGGATGACGGGGAGGGTAGTGGATGCCGGGGAGGGTAGTGGATGATGGGGAGGGTAGTGGATGATGAGGAGGGTAGTGGATGATGGGGAGGGTAGTGGATGATGGGGAGTGTAGTGGATGATGGGGAGGGTAGTGGATGCCGGGGAGGGTAGTGGATGATGGGGAGGGTAGTGGATGATGGGGAGGGTAGTGGATGATGGGGGAGGGTAGTGGATGATGGGGAGGGTAGTGGATGCCGGGGAGGGTAGTGGATGATGGGGAGGGTAGTGGATGCCGGGGAGGGTAGTGGATGCCGGGGAGGGTAGTGGATGATGGGGAGGGTAGTGGATGCCGGGGAGGGTAGTGGATGATGGGGAGGGTAGTGGATGATGGGGGGGGTAGTGGATGATGGGGAGGGTAGTGGATGATGGGGAGGGTAGTGGATGCCGGGGAGGGTAGTGGATGATGAGGAGGGTAGTGGATGCCGGGGAGGGTAGTGGATGATGAGGAGGGTAGTGGATGCCGGGGAGGGTAGTGGATGATGGGGAGGGTAGTGGATGCCGGGGAGGGTAGTGGATGATGGGGAGGGTAGTGGATGATGGGGAGGGTAGTGGATGCCGGGGAGGGTAGTGGATGATGGGGAGGGTAGTGGATGATGGGGAGGGTAGTGGATGCCGGGGAGGGTAGTGGATGATGGGGAGGGTAGTGGATGCCGGGGAGGGTAGTGGATGATGGGGAGGGTAGTGGATGCCGGGGAGGGTAGTGGATGATGGGGAGGGTAGTGGATGATGGGGAGGGTAGTGGATGCCGGGGAGGGTAGTGGATGATGAGGAGGGTAGTGGATGCCGGGGAGGGTAGTGGATGATGAGGAGGGTAGTGGATGCCGGGGAGGGTAGTGGATGCCGGGGAGGGTAGTGGATGATGAGGAGGGTAGTGGATGATGGGGAGGGTAGTGGATGATGAGGAGGGTAGTGGATGATGGGGACGGTAGTGGATGATGAGGAGGGTAGTGGATGATGAGGAGGGTAGTGGATGATGAGGAGGGTAGTGGATGATGGGGTGGGTAGTGGATGATGGGGAGGGTAGTGGATGATGGGGAGGGTAGTGGATGCCGGGGAGGGTAGTGGATGATGGGGAGGGTAGTGGATGATGAGGAGGGTAGTGGATGCCGGGGAGGGTAGTGGATGATGGGGAGGGTAGTGGATGATGGGGAGTGTTGTGGATGCCGGGGAGGGTAGTGGATGCCGGGGAGGGTAGTGGATGATGGGGAGGGTAGTGGATGATGGGGAGTGTTGTGGATGCCGGGGAGGGTAGTGGATGCCGGGGAGGGTAGTGGATGATGGGGAGGGTAGTGGATGATGGGGAGGGTAGTGGATGACGGGGAGGGTAGTGGATGATGAGGAGGGTAGTGGATGCCGGGGATGGTAGTGGATGATGGGGAGGGTAGTGGATGACGGGGAGGGTAGTGGATGATGGGGAGGGTAGTGGATGATGGGGAGGGTAGTGGATGCCGGGGAGGGTAGTGGATGATGGGGAGGGTAGTGGATGATGAGGAGGGTAGTGGATGATGGGGAGGGTAGTGGATGCCGGGGAGGGTAGTGGATGATGGGGAGTGTTGTGGATGCCGGGGAGGGTAGTGGATGCCGGGGAGGGTAGTGGATGCCGGGGAGGGTAGTGGATGATGGGGAGGGTAGTGGATGCCGGGGAGGGTAGTGGATGACGGGGAGGGTAGTGGATGATGGGGAGGGTAGTGGATGATGAGGAGGGTAGTGGATGATGGGGAGGGTAGTGGATGATGGGGAGGGTAGTGGATGCCGGGGAGGGTAGTGGATGATGGGGAGGGTAGTGGATGCCGGGGAGGGTAGTGGATGACGGGGAGGGTAGTGGATGCCGGGGAGGGTAGTGGATGATGGGGAGGGTAGTGGATGCCGGGGAGGGTAGTGGATGACGGGGAGGGTAGTGGATGCCGGGGAGGGTAGTGGATGATGGGGAGGGTAGTGGATGCCGGGGAGGGTAGTGGATGATGGGGAGGGTAGTGGATGCCGGGGAGGGTAGTGGATGACGGGGAGGGTAGTGGAGGATGGGGAGGGTAGTGGATGATGAGGAGGGTAGTGGATGATGGGGAGGGTAGTGGATGATGGGGAGGGTAGTGGATGCCGGGGAGGGTAGTGGATGATGGGGAGGGTAGTGGATGATGGGGAGTGTAGTGGATGATGGGGAGGGTAGTGGATGATGGGGAGTGTTGTGGATGATGGGGAGGGTAGTGGATGCCGGGGAGGGTAGTGGATGATGGGGAGTGTTGTGGATGATGGGGAGTGTAGTGGATGATGGGGAGTGTTGTGGATGATGGGGAGTGTAGTGGATGATGGGGAGTGTTGTGGATGATGGGGAGTGTAGTGGATGCCGGGGAGGGTAGTGGATGATGGGGAGTGTAGTGGATGATGGGGAGTGTAGTGGATGATGGGGAGTGTTGTGGATGATGAGGAGGGTAGTGGATGCCGGGGAGGGTAGTGGATGATGGGGAGTGTTGTGGATGATGGGGAGTGTAGTGGATGATGGGGAGTGTTGTGGATGATGGGGAGTGTTGTGGATGATGAGGAGGGTAGTGGATGCCGGGGAGGGTAGTGGATGATGGGGAGGGTAGTGGATGCCGGGGAGGGTAGTGGATGATGGGGAGGGTAGTGGATGATGAGGAGGGTAGTGGATGATGGGGAGGGTAGTGGATGATGGGGAGTGTTGTGGATGATGAGGAGGGTAGTGGATGATGGGGAGGGTAGTGGATGATGGGGAGGGTAGTGGATGATGGGGAGTGTTGTGGATGATGAGGAGGGTAGTGGATGATGGGGAGGGTAGTGGATGCCGGGGAGGGTAGTGGATGCCGGGGAGGGTAGTGGATGCCGGGGAGGGTAGTGGATGATGGGGAGGGTAGTGGATGCCGGGGAGGGTAGTGGATGATGGGGAGGGTAGTGGATGATGGGGAGGGTAATGGATGATGGGGAGGGTAGTGGATGCCGGGGAGGGTAGTGGATGATGGGGAGTGTAGTGGATGATGGGGAGGGTAGTGGATGCCGGGGAGGGTAGTGGATGACGGGGAGGGTAGTGGATGATGGGGAGGGTAGTGGATGCCGGGGAGGGTAGTGGATGCCGGGGAGGGTAGTGGATGATGGGGAGGGTAGTGGATGCCGGGGAGGGTAGTGGATGATGGGGAGTGTAGTGGATGATGGGGAGGGTAGTGGATGCCGGGGAGGGTAGTGGATGACGGGGAGGGTAGTGGATGATGGGGAGGGTAGTGGATGCCGGGGAGGGTAGTGGATGACGGGGAGGGTAGTGGATGATGGGGAGGGTAGTGGATGCCGGGGAGGGTAGTGGATGCCGGGGAGGGTAGTGGATGCCGGGGAGGGTTGTGGATGCCGGGGAGGGTAGTGGATGACGGGGAGGGTAGTGGATGCCGGGGAGGGTAGTGGATGATGGGGAGGGTAGTGGATGCCGGGGAGGGTAGTGGATGATGGGGAGGGTAGTGGATGCCGGGGAGGGTAGTGGCTGACGGGGAGGGTAGTGGATGATGAGGAGGGTAGTGGATGATGGGGAGGGTAGTGGATGCCGGGGAGGGTAGTGGATGCCGGGGAGGGTAGTGGATGATGAGGAGGGTAGTGGATGATGGGGAGGGTAGTGGATGCCGGGGAGGGTAGTGGATGATGGGGAGGGTAGTGGATGCCGGGGAGGGTAGTGGATGATGGGGAGGGTAGTGGATGATGGGGAGGGTAGTGGATGCCGGGGAGGGTAGTGGATGATGGGGAGGGTAGTGGATGCCGGGGAGGGTAGTGGATGCCGGGGAGGGTTGTGGATGCCGGGGAGGGTAGTGGATGACGGGGAGGGTAGTGGATGCCGGGGAGGGTAGTGGATGCCGGGGAGGGTTGTGGATGCCGGGGAGGGTAGTGGATGCCGGGGAGGGTAGTGGATGATGAGGAGGGTAGTGGATGACGGGGAGGGTAGTGGATGCCGGGGAGGGTAGTGGATGATGAGGAGGGTAGTGGATGATGGGGTGGGTAGTGGATGATGGGGAGGGTAGTGGATGATGGGGAGGGTAGTGGATGCCGGGGAGGGTAGTGGATGATGGGGAGGGTAGTGGATGATGGGGAGGGTAGTGGATGATGAGGAGGGTAGTGGATGATGGGGAGAGTAGTGGATGCCGGGGAGGGTAGTGGATGATGGGGAGTGTAGTGGATGATGGGGAGTGTAGTGGATGATGGGGAGGGTAGTGGATGCCGGGGAGGGTAGTGGATGAAGGGGAGGGTAGTGGATGATGAGGAGGGTAGTGGATGCCGGGGAGGGTAGTGGATGATGGGGAGGGTAGTGGATGATGGGGAGTGTAGTGGATGATGGGGAGGGTAGTGGATGCCGGGGAGGGTAGTGGATGCCGGGGAGGGTAGTGGATGACGGGGAGGGTAGTGGATGATGGGGAGGGTAGTGGATGATGGGGAGGGTAGTGGATGCCGGGGAGGGTAGTGGATGATGGGGAGGGTAGTGGATGATGAGGAGGGTAGTGGATGATGGGGAGGGTAGTGGATGCCGGGGAGGGTAGTGGATGCCGGGGAGGGTTGTGGATGCCGGGGAGGGTAGTGGATGATGGGGAGGGTAGTGGATGCCGGGGAGGGTAGTGGATGATGGGGAGGGTAGTGGATGCCGGGGAGGGTAGTGGATGACGGGGAGGGTAGTGGATGACGGGGAGGGTAGTGGATGATGAGGAGGGTAGTGGATGATGGGGAGGGTAGTGGATGATGGGGAGGGTAGTGGATGCCGGGGAGGGTAGTGGATGATGGGGAGGGTAGTGGATGCCGGGGAGGGTAGTGGATGACGGGGAGGGTAGTGGATGCCGGGGAGGGTAGTGGATGATGGGGAGGGTAGTGGATGATGGGGAGGGTAGTGGATGCCGGGGAGGGTAGTGGATGACGGGGAGGGTAGTGGATGCCGGGGAGGGTAGTGGATGATGGGGAGGGTAGTGGATGCCGGGGAGGGTAGTGGATGATGGGGAGGGTAGTGGATGCCGGGGAGGGTAGTGGATGACGGGGAGGGTAGTGGAGGATGGGGAGGGTAGTGGATGATGAGGAGGGTAGTGGATGATGGGGAGGGTAGTGGATGATGGGGAGGGTAGTGGATGCCGGGGAGGGTAGTGGATGATGGGGAGGGTAGTGGATGATGGGGAGTGTAGTGGATGATGGGGAGGGTAGTGGATGATGGGGAGTGTTGTGGATGATGGGGAGGGTAGTGGATGCCGGGGAGGGTAGTGGATGATGGGGAGGGTAGTGGATGATGGGGAGGGTAGTGGATGCCGGGGAGTGTAGTGGATGATGGGGAGGGTAGTGGATGCCGGGGAGGGTAGTGGATGCCGGGGAGGGTAGTGGATGATGGGGAGGGTAGTGGATGCCGGGGAGGGTAGTGGATGATGGGGAGGGTAGTGGATGATGGGGAGGGTAGTGGATGCCGGGGAGGGTAGTGGATGATGGGGAGGGTAGTGGATGCCGGGGAGGGTAGTGGATGATGAGGAGGGTAGTGGATGATGGGGAGGGTAGTGGAAGATGGGGAGGGTAGTGGATGATGAGGAGGGTAGTGGATGATGAGGAGGGTAGTGGATGATGGGGAGGGTAGTGGAAGATGGGGAGGGTAGTGGATGCCGGGGAGGGTAGTGGATGATGGGGAGGGTAGTGGATGCCGGGGAGGGTAGTGGATGATGGGGAGGGTAGTGGATGACGGGGAGGGTAGTGGATGATGGGGAGGGTAGTGGATGATAGGGAGGGTTGTGGATGATGGGGAGGGTAGTGGATGCCGGGGAGGGTAGTGGATGATGGGGAGGGTAGTGGATGATGGGGAGTGTAGTGGATGATAGGGAGGGTTGTGGATGCCGGGGAGGGTAGTGGATGCCGGGGAGGGTAGTGGATGATGGGGAGGGTAGTGGATGATGGGGAGGGTAGTGGATGCCGGGGAGGGTAGTGGATGATGGGGAGGGTAGTGGATGATGAGGAGGGTAGTGGATGATGGGGAGGGTAGTGGATGACGGGGAGGGTAGTGGATGATGGGGAGGGTAGTGGATGATAGGGAGGGTTGTGGATGCCGGGGAGGGTAGTGGATGCCGGGGAGGGTAGTGGATGATGGGGAGGGTAGTGGATGATGGGGAGGGTAGTGGATGCCGGGGAGGGTAGCGGATGATGGGGAGGGTAGTGGATGCCGGGGAGGGTAGTGGATGATGGGGAGGGTAGTGGATGATGGGGAGGGTAGTGGATGCCGGGGAGGGTAGTGGATGACGGGGAGGGTAGTGGATGCCGGGGAGGGTAGTGGATGATGGGGAGGGTAGTGGATGATGGGGAGGGTTGTGGATGATGGGGAGGGTTGTGGATGCCGGGGAGGGTAGTGGATGATGGGGAGGGTAGTGGATGCCGGGGAGGGTAGTGGATGACGGGGAGGGTAGTGGATGCCGGGGAGGGTAGTGGATGATGAGGAGGGTAGTGGATGATGGGGAGAGTAGTGGATGCCGGGGAGGGTAGTGGATGATGGTGAGGGTAGTGGATGATGGGGAGGGTAGTGGATGCCGGGGAGGGTAGCGGATGATGGGGAGGGTAGTGGATGACGGAGAGGGTAGTGGATGACGGGGAGTGTAGTGGATGATGGGGAGGGTAGTGGATGATGGGGAGGGTTGTGGATGCCGGGGAGGGTAGCGGATGATGGGGAGGGTAGTGGATGATGGGGAGGGTTGTGGATGCCGGGGAGGGTAGCGGATGATGGGGAGGGTAGTGGATGACGGAGAGGGTAGTGGATGACGGGGAGTGTAGTGGATGATGGGGAGGGTTGTGGATGATGGGGAGGGTTGTGGATGCCGGGGAGGGTAGCGGATGATGGGGAGGGTAGTGGATGACGGAGAGGGTAGTGGATGATGGGGAGTGTAGTGGATGATGAGGAGGGTAGTGGATGATGGGGAGTGTAGTGGATGATGAGGAGGGTAGTGGATGATGGGGAGGGTAGTGGATGCCGGGGAGGGTTGTGGATGATGGGGAGGGTAGTGGATGCCGGGGAGGGTAGTGGATGATGGGGAGGGTAGTGGATGATGGGGAGGGTAGTGGATGCCGGGGAGGGTAGTGGATGCCGGGGAGGGTAGTGGATGATGGGGAGGGTTGTGGATGATGGGGAGGGTTGTGGATGCCGGGGAGGGTAGTGGATGATGGGGAGGGTAGTGGATGCCGGGGAGGGTAGTGGATGACGGGGAGGGTAGTGGATGCCGGGGAGGGTAGTGGATGATGAGGAGGGTAGTGGATGATGGGGAGAGTAGTGGATGCCGGGGAGGGTAGTGGATGATGGTGAGGGTAGTGGATGACGGGGATGGTAGTGGATGCCGGGGAGGGTAGTGGATGATGGGGAGGGTAGTGGATGATGATGAGGGTTGTGGATGCTGGGGAGGGTTGTGGATGCCGGGGAGGGTTGTGGATGATGGGGAGGGTAGTGGATGATGGGGAGGGTAGTGGATGATGAGGAGGGTAGTGGATGATGGGGAGGGTAGTGGATGATGATGAGGGTAGTGGATGATGGGGAGGGTAGTGGATGCCGGGGAGGGTAGTGGATGATGGGGAGGGTAGTGGATGACGGGGAGGGTAGTGGATGATGGGGAGGGTAGTGGATGATAGGGAGGGTTGTGGATGATGGGGAGGGTAGTGGATGCCGGGGAGGGTAGTGGATGATGGGGAGGGTAGTGGATGATGGGGAGTGTAGTGGATGATAGGGAGGGTTGTGGATGCCGGGGAGGGTAGTGGATGCCGGGGAGGGTAGTGGATGATGGGGAGGGTAGTGGATGATGGGGAGGGTAGTGGATGCCGGGGAGGGTAGTGGATGATGGGGAGGGTAGTGGATGATGAGGAGGGTAGTGGATGATGGGGAGGGTAGTGGATGACGGGGAGGGTAGTGGATGATGGGGAGGGTAGTGGATGATAGGGAGGGTTGTGGATGCCGGGGAGGGTAGTGGATGCCGGGGAGGGTAGTGGATGATGGGGAGGGTAGTGGATGATGGGGAGGGTAGTGGATGCCGGGGAGGGTAGCGGATGATGGGGAGGGTAGTGGATGCCGGGGAGGGTAGTGGATGATGGGGAGGGTAGTGGATGCCGGGGGAGGGTAGTGGATGACGGGGAGGGTAGTGGATGCCGGGGAGGGTAGTGGATGATGGGGAGGGTAGTGGATGATGGGGAGGGTTGTGGATGATGGGGAGGGTTGTGGATGCCGGGGAGGGTAGTGGATGATGGGGAGGGTAGTGGATGCCGGGGAGGGTAGTGGATGACGGGGAGGGTAGTGGATGCCGGGGAGGGTAGTGGATGATGAGGAGGGTAGTGGATGATGGGGAGAGTAGTGGATGCCGGGGAGGGTAGTGGATGATGGTGAGGGTAGTGGATGATGGGGAGGGTAGTGGATGCCGGGGAGGGTAGCGGATGATGGGGAGGGTAGTGGATGACGGAGAGGGTAGTGGATGACGGGGAGTGTAGTGGATGATGGGGAGGGTAGTGGATGATGGGGAGGGTTGTGGATGCCGGGGAGGGTAGCGGATGATGGGGAGGGTAGTGGATGATGGGGAGGGTTGTGGATGCCGGGGAGGGTAGCGGATGATGGGGAGGGTAGTGGATGACGGAGAGGGTAGTGGATGACGGGGAGTGTAGTGGATGATGGGGAGGGTTGTGGATGATGGGGAGGGTTGTGGATGCCGGGGAGGGTAGCGGATGATGGGGAGGGTAGTGGATGACGGAGAGGGTAGTGGATGATGGGGAGTGTAGTGGATGATGAGGAGGGTAGTGGATGATGGGGAGTGTAGTGGATGATGAGGAGGGTAGTGGATGATGGGGAGGGTAGTGGATGCCGGGGAGGGTTGTGGATGATGGGGAGGGTAGTGGATGCCGGGGAGGGTAGTGGATGATGGGGAGGGTAGTGGATGATGGGGAGGGTAGTGGATGCCGGGGAGGGTAGTGGATGATGGGGAGGGTAGTGGATGATGGGGAGGGTTGTGGATGATGGGGAGGGTTGTGGATGCCGGGGAGGGTAGTGGATGATGGGGAGGGTAGTGGATGCCGGGGAGGGTAGTGGATGACGGGGAGGGTAGTGGATGCCGGGGAGGGTAGTGGATGATGAGGAGGGTAGTGGATGATGGGGAGAGTAGTGGATGCCGGGGAGGGTAGTGGATGATGGGGAGGGTAGTGGATGATGGGGAGGGTAGTGGATGATGGGGAGGGTAGTGGATGATGGGGAGGGTAGTGGATGCCGGGGAGGGTAGTGGATGATGGGGAGAGTAGTGGATGCCGGGGAGGGTAGTGGATGATGGGGAGGGTAGTGGATGATGGGGAGGGTAGTGGATGATGGGGAGGGTAGTGGATGATGGGGAGGGTAGTGGATGCCGGGGAGGGTAGTGGATGATGGGGAGGGTAGTGGATGATGGGGAGGGTAGTGGATGCCGGGGAGGGTAGTGGATGATGGGGAGGGTAGTGGATGATGGGGAGGGTAGTGGATGCCGGGGAGGGTAGTGGATGACGGGGAGGGTAGTGGATGATGGGGAGGGTAGTGGATGATGGGGAGGGTAGTGGATGCCGGGGAGGGTAGGGGATGATGGGGACGGTAGTGGATGATGGGGAGGGTAGTGGATGCCGGGGAGGGTAGTGGATGATGGGGAGGGTAGTGGATGATGGGGAGGTAGTGGATGCCGGGGAGGGTAGTGGATGATGGTGAGGGTAGTGGATGACGGGGATGGTAGTGGATGCCGGGGAGGGTAGTGGATGATGGGGAGGGTAGTGGATGACGGAGAGGGTAGTGGATGACGGGGAGTGTAGTGGATGATGGGGAGGGTAGTGGATGATGGGGAGGGTAGTGGATGCCGGGGAGGGTAGTGGATGATGGGGAGGGTAGTGGATGATGGGGAGGGTAGTGGATGCCGGGGAGGGTAGTGGATGATGGGGAGGGTAGTGGATGATGGGGAGGGTAGTGGATGCCGGGGAGGGTAGTGGATGATGGGGAGGGTAGTGGATGCCGGGGAGGGTAGCGGATGATGGGGAGGGTAGTGGATGATGGGGAGGGTAGTGGATGATGGGGAGGGTAGTGGATGCCGGGGAGGGTAGTGGATGATGGGGAGGGTAGTGGATGATGGGGAGGGTAGTGGATGCCGGGGAGGGTAGCGGATGATGGGGAGGGTAGTGGATGATGGGGAGGGTAGTGGATGCCGGGGAGGATAGTGGATGATGGGGAGGGTAGTGGATGCCGGGGAGGGTAGTGGATGATGGGGAGGGTAGTGGATGCCGGGGAGGGTAGTGGATGATGATGAGGGTAGTGGATGATGGGGAGGGTAGTGGATGATGGGGCGAGTAGTGGATGATGGGGAGGGTAGTGGATGATGGGGAGGGTAGTGGATGCCGGGGAGGGTAGTGGATGATGTGGAGGGTAGTGGATGATGGGGAGTGTAGTGGATGATGGGGAGGGTAGTGGATGATGGGGAGTGTAGTGGATGATGGGGAGGGTAGTGGATGATGGGGAGGGTAGTGGATGCCGGGGAGGGTAGTGGATGCCGGGGAGGGTAGTGGATGATGGGGAGGGTAGTGGATGATGTGGAGGGTAGTGGATGACGGGGAGGGTAGTGGATGACGGGGAGGGTAGTGGATGATGTGGAGGGTAGTGGATGACGGGGAGGGTAGTGGATGATGGGGAGGGTAGTGGATGCCGGGGAGGGTAGTGGATGATGGGGAGGGTAGTGGATGATGGGGAGGGTAGTGGATGCCGGGGAGGGTAGTGGATGATGGGGAGGGTAGTGGATGATGTGGAGGGTAGTGGATGACGGGGAGGGTAGTGGATGCCGGGGAGGGTAGTGGATGATGGGGAGGGTAGTGGATGCCGGGGAGGGTAGTGGATGATGGGGAGGGTAGTGGATGATGGGGAGGGTAGTGGATACCGGGGAGGGTAGTGGATGATGTGGAGGGTAGTGGATGATGGGGAGTGTAGTGGATGATGGGGAGGGTAGTGGATGATGGGGAGGGTAGTGGATGCCGGGGAGGGTAGTGGATGATGGGGAGGGTAGTGGATGCCGGGGAGGGTAGTGGATGATGGGGAGGGTAGTGGATGCCGGGGAGGGTAGTGGATGATGGGGAGGGTAGTGGATGCCGGGGAGGGTAGTGGATGCCGGGGAGGGTAGTGGATGATGGGGAGGGTAGTGGATGATGGGGAGGGTAGTGGATGCCGGGGAGGGTAGTGGATGAAGGGGAGGGTAGTGGATGATGGGGAGGGTAGTGGATGATGAGGAGGGTAGTGGATGATGAGGAGGGTAGTGGATGCCGGGGAGGGTAGTGGATGACGGTGAGGGTAGTGGATGACGGGGAGGGTAGTGGATGATGGGGAGGGTAGTGGATGATGGGGAGGGTAGTGGATGACGGGGAGGGTAGTGGATGATGGGGAGGGTAGTGGATGATGAGGAGGGTAGTGGATGCCGGGGAGGGTAGTGGATGATGGGGAGGGTAGTGGATGCCGGGGAGGGTAGTGGATGCCGGGGAGGGTAGTGGATGATGGGGAGGGTAGTGGATGATGGGGAGGGTAGTGGATGCCGGGGAGGGTAGTGGATGATGGGGAGGGTAGTGGATGCCGGGGAGGGTAGTGGATGATGGGGAGGGTAGTGGATGCCGGGGAGGGTAGTGGATGCCGGGGAGGGTAGTGGATGATGGGGAGGGTAGTGGATGATGGGGAGGGTAGTGGATGCCGGGGAGGGTAGTGGATGAAGGGGAGGGTAGTGGATGATGGGGAGGGTAGTGGATGATGAGGAGGGTAGTGGATGATGAGGAGGGTAGTGGATGCCGGGGAGGGTAGTGGATGACGGTGAGGGTAGTGGATGACGGGGAGGGTAGTGGATGATGGGGAGGGTAGTGGATGATGGGGAGGGTAGTGGATGCCGGGGAGGGTAGTGGATGATGGGGAGGGTAGTGGATGATGGGGAGGGTAGTGGATGACGGGGAGGGTAGTGGATGATGGGGAGGGTAGTGGATGATGAGGAGGGTAGTGGATGCCGGGGAGGGTAGTGGATGATGGGGAGGGTAGTGGATGATGGGGAGGGTAGTGGATGCCGGGGAGGGTAGTGGATGATGGGGAGGGTAGTGGATGATGGGGAGGGTAGTGGATGACGGGGAGGGTAGTGGATGATGGGGAGGGTAGTGGATGATGAGGAGGGTAGTGGATGCCGGGGAGGGTAGTGGATGATGGGGATGGTAGTGGATGATGAGGAGGGTAGTGGATGACGGGGAGGGTAGTGGATGATGGGGAGGGTAGTGGATGATGAGGAGGGTAGTGGATGCCGGGGAGGGTAGTGGATGCCGGGGAGGGTAGTGGATGATGGGGAGGGTAGTGGATGCCGGGGAGGGTAGTGGATGCCGGGGAGGGTAGTGGATGATGGGGAGGGTAGTGGATGACGGGGAGGGTAGTGGATGATGGGGAGGGTAGTGGATGCCGGGGAGCGTAGTGGATGTTGGAGCGGACCGAGTTTAAAATTCTCTGCAATTTATCTCGATTCTGTGCCGTGTCACATTAGAATGCGACACGGTACATCTGTAGAGGGGGACGGGGGAATCCAAAATGACAGGAGACGGGAAAGGATCATGGGACGGGAGGCCTAGGGAGAAAGAAAGGGGGGGGGAGCACCAGAGGGAGATGGAGAGCAGGCAAGGAGTGATTATGAGAGGGGCAGAGAGAGAGAAAAAAGGAGGGGGGGAATAAATAATTAAATAAGGAATGGGGTAAGAAGGGGAGGAGGGGCATTAACGGAAGTTAGATGTACATGCCATCAGGTTGGAGGCTACCCAGCCCGTCCGCCAGAGAATGCAGGATCTCTCAGTGGCCACACATTTTAATTCCACGTTCCATTCCCATTCTGATATGTCTATCCATGGCCTCCCCTACTGTCAAAATGAATCCAAACTCAGGATGGAGGAACAAAACCTTATATAGGTGTTCAGTGAAACGGTCTCCCAGTCTGCGTCGGGTCTCACCAATATATAAAAGGCCACACTGGGAGCACCGGACGCAGTATACCACACCAGCCGACTCACAGGTGAAGTGTCGCCTCACCTGGAAGGACTGTCTGGGGCCCTGAATGGTGGTGAGGGAGGAAGTGTAAGGGCAGGTATAGCACTTGTTCTGTTTACAAGGATAAGTGCCAGGAGGGAGATCGGTGGGAAGGGATGGGGGGACGAGTGGACAAGGGAGTCACGTAGGGAGCGATCCCTATGGAAAGCAGAAAGGGGGGGGAGGCAAAGATGTGATAGGTAGTGGGATCACGTTGGAGGTGGCGGAGGTTACAGAGAATATTATAAAAGGTCGCACTCTACTGTCAATTCGAAGCCACACTCAGGTTGGAGGAACAACACCTTATATTCCGTCGTGCAAACAAGCTGGATGAACTCAGCAGGTCGGGCAGCATCCGTTGAAAGGAGCAGTCAACGTTTCGGGTCGAGATCCTTCGTCAGGATCTTATATCCCGTCTGGGTAGCCTCCAACCTGATGGCATGTACATTGATTTCTCTAACTTATGTTAATGCCTCTCCTCCCCTTCTTACTCCATTCCTTATTTATTTATTTATTCTCCCCCCCCCCCCCCCCCACAATCACTCCTTCCCTGCTCTCCATTTCCCTCTGGTGCTCCCCTCCCCTTTTCTTTCTCCCTAGGCCTCCCGTCCCATGATGCTTTCCCTTCTCCAGCTCTGTATCCCTTTTTCCAATCACCTTTCCAGCTCTTAGCTTCATCCCACCCCCTCCGGTCTTCTCCTATCATTTTCTATTTCCCCCCTCCCCCTCCCATTTTCAAATCTCCTACTACCTGTTCTTTCAGTTAGTCCTGACGAAGGGTCTCGGCCCGAAACATCAACAGCGCTTCTCGCTATAGATGCTGCCTGGCCTGCTGCGTTCCACCAGCATTTTGTGAATGTGTGTTGCTTGAATTTCCAGCATCTGCAGATTTCCTCGTGTTTGAGCTGTGAGAGTCCGTGGGTTTGTAATAGACATCAGTTGATAAGCTCCCTAGAAAGGGGAAGGTGTGTTCTCCTCTTTACCCTCTCTCACCTTACCTCCTTGCCTGCCTATCACCTCTCTCTGGTGCCCCTCCCCCTTTTTCTTTCTACCAAGGCCTTCTGTCCTCTTCTATCAGGCTCCCACTTCTCCAGCCCTGTCTCTCTTTCACCAATCAACATTGCAGCTCTTTACATCACCCCTCCCGCTTGGGTTTCGGGAAATTTGTTAACTTAGTGGCAGTATATATATACTATACTATACTATACTATATATATATATATATACACTGTGTGTGCACACTTAACTCAGCCTCCAGCCTCAGGACAGGCCTCTAGTCCTTGGCCTTAGGCTGTCAGACGTCCAGACACTGGGCTTCCCACATCAGACTTCATGCCCAGGGTGTAAGTCATGGGTTTGAACTTCCCCACCACCATCAGATTTCTGAACGATCCATGAACCCATGAACAACACCTCACTATCCCTCTGTCATCACATTTCAGACAGTCCATGAACCCATGAACAGCACCTCACTATCCCTCTGTCATCAGATTTCTGACAGTCCATGAACACCACCTCACTATCCCTCTGTCATCAGATTTCTGACAGTCCATGAACACCACCTCACTATCCCTCTGTCATCAGATTTCTGACAGTCCATGAACAACACCTCACTATCCCTCTGTCATCAGATTTCAAACAGTCCATGAACCCATGAACAGCACCTCACTATCCCTCTGTCATCAGATTTCTGACAGTCCATGAACACCACCTCACTATCCCTCTGTCATCAGATTTCTGACAGTCCATGAACAACACCTCACCATCCCTCTGTAATCAGATTTCTGACAGTCCATGAACAACACCTCACTATCCCTCTGTCATCAGATTTCTGACAGTCCATGAACAACACCTCACTATCCCTCTGTCATCAGATTTCTGACAGTCCATGAACAACACCTCACTATCCCTCTGTCATCACATTTCTGACAGTCCATGAACAATACCTCACTATCCCTCTGTCATCAGATATCTGACAGTCCATGAACAACAACTCACTATCCCTCTGTCATCAGATTTCTGACAGTCCATGAACCCGTGAACACCACCTCACTATCCCTCTGTCATCAGATTTCTGACAGTCCATGAACAGGACCTCACTATCCCTCTGTCATCAGATTTCTGACAGTCCATGAACCCATGAACACCACCTCACTATCCCTCTGTCATCAGATTTCTGACAGTCCATGAACAACACCTCACTATCCCTCAGTCATCAGATTTCTGACAGTCCATCAACCCGTGAACACCACCTCACTATCCCTCTGTCATCAGATTTCTGACAGTCCATGAACAACACCTCACTATCCCTCTGTAATCAGATATCTGACAGTCCATGAACAATACCTCACTATCCCTCTGTCATCAGATTTCTGACAGTCCATGAACAACACCTCACTATCCCTCTGTCATCAGATATCTGACAGTCCATGAACAACACCTCACTATCCCTCTGTCATCAGATTTCTGACAGTCCATGAACCCGTGAACACCACCTCACTATCCCTCTGTCATCAGATTTCTGACAGTCCATGAACAGCACCTCACTATCCCTCTGTCATCAGATTTCTAATGGTCCATGAAAACCACCTAACTATTCCTCTGCCATCAGATTTCGGACAGTCAATGAACAACACCTCACTATCCCTCTGTCATTAGATTTCTGACAGTCCATGATCCCATGAACAACACCTCACTATCCCTCTGTCATCAGATTTCTGACAGTCCATGATCCCATGAACAACACCTCACTATCCCTCTGTCATCAGATTTCTGACAGTCCATGAACAACACCTCACTATCCCTCTGTCATCAGATTTCTGTCAGTTCATGAACAACACCTCACTATCCCTCTGTCATCAGATTTCTGACAGTCCATGAACCCATGAACACCACCTCACTATCCCTCTGCCATCAGATTTCTGACAGTGCATGAACAACACCTCACTATCCCTCTGTCATCAGATTTCTGACAGTGCATGAACAACACCTCACTATCCCTCTGTCATCAGATTTCTGACAGTCCATGCACACCTCACTATCCCTCTGTCATCAGATTTCTGACAGTTCATGAACAACACCTCACTATCCCTCTGTCATCAGATTTCTGATAGTCCATGAACAACACCTCACTATCCCTCTGTCATCAGATTTCTGACAGTCCATGAACGACACCTCACTATCGCTCTGTCATCAGATTTCTGACAGTCCATGAACAACACCTCACTATCCCTCTGTAATCAGATTTCTGACAGTCCATGCACACCTCACTATCCCTCTGTCATCAGATTTCTGACAGTTCATGAACAACACCTCACTATCCCTCTGTCATCAGATTTCTGACAGTCCATGAACCCATGAACACCACCTCACTATCCCTCCGTCATCAGATTTCTGACAGTCCATGAACCCATGAACGACACCTCACTATCCCTCTGTCATCAGATTTCTGACAGTCCATGAACAACACCTCACTATCCCTCTGTAATCAGATTTCTGACAGTCCATGCACACCTCACTATCACTCTGTCATCAGATTTCTGACAGTTCATGAACAACACCTCACTATCCCTCTGTCATCAGATTTCTGACAGTCCATGAACCCATGAACACCACCTCACTATCCCTCCGTCATCAGATTTCTGACAGTCCATGAACCCATGAACACCACCTCACTATCCCTCTGCCATCAGATTTCTGACAGTGCATGAACAACACCTCACTATCCCTCTGTCATCAGATTTCTGACAGTTCATGAACAACACCTCACTATCCCTCTGTCATCAGATTTCTGATAGTCCATGTACCCATGAACACCACCTCACTATCCCTCTGTCATCCAATTTCGGACAGTCCATGAACCCATGAACACCACCTCACTATCCCTCCGTCATCAGATTTCTGACAGTCCATGACAACACCTCACTATCCCTCTGTTATCAGATTTCTGACAGTCCATGAACCCATGAATAACACCTCACTATCCCTCTGTCATCAGATTTCTGACAGTCCATGAACACCTCACTATCCCTCTGTCATCAGATTTCTGATAGTCCATGTACCCATGAACACCACCTCACTATCCCTCTGTCATCAGATTTCTGACAGTCCATGAACCCATGAACACCACCTCACTATCCCTCCGTCATCAGATTTCTGACAGTCCATGAACAACACGTCTCTATCCCTCTGTCATCAGATTTCTGACAGTCCATGAACCCATTAACACCACCTCACTATCCCTCTGCCATTAGATCTCTGACAGTCGATGAACAACACCTCAGAATCCCTCTGTCATCAGATTTCTGACATTCCATGAACAACACCTCACTATCCCTCTATCAGATTTCTGACAGTCCATGAACACCTCACTATCCCTCTGTCATCAGATTTCTGACAGTTCATGAACAACACCTCACTATCCCTCTGTAATCAGATTTCTGACAATCCATGAACAACACCTCACTATACGTCTGTCATGAGATTTCTGATGGTCCATGAACACCACCTCACTATCCCTCTGTCATCAGATTTCTGACAGTCCATGAACAACAACTCACTATCCCTCTGTCATAAGATTTCTGACAGTCCATGAACCCATGAACACCACCTCACTAGATAGATAGATAGATAGATAGATAGATAGATAGATAGATACTTTATTCATCCCCATGGGGAAATTCAACATTTTTTCCAATGTTCCATACACTTATTGTAGCAAAACTAATTACATACAATACCTAACTCAGTAAAAATATGATGTGCATCTAAAATCACCCTCTCAAAAAGCATTAATAATAGCTTTTAAAAAGTTCTTAAGTAGTTTACTTAAATACATTGAGTCCTAACCCCGGCACTTTAACATATCTTACTCCTGGCGGTTGAATTGTAAAGCCTAATGGCATTGGGGAGTATTGATCTCTTCATCCTGTCTGAGGAGCATTGCATCGATAGCAACCTGTCGCTGAAACTGCTTCTCTGTCTCTGGATGGTGCTATGTAGAGGATGTTCAGAGTTTTCCATAATTGACCGTAGCCTACTCAGCGCCCTTCGCTCAGCTACCGATGTTAAACTCTCCAGTACTTTGCCCACGACAGAGCCCGCCTTCCTTACCAGCTTATTAAGACGTGAGGCGTCCCTCTTCTTAATGCTTCCTCCCCAACACGCCACCACAAAGAAGAGGGCACTCTCCACAACTGACCTATAGAACATCTTCAGCATCTCACTACAGACATTGAATGACGCCAACCTTCTAAGGAAGTACATTCGACTCTGTGCCTTCCTGCACAAGGCATCTGTGTTGGCAGTCCAGTCTAGCTTCTCGTCTAACTGTACTCCCAGATACTTGTAGGTCTTAACCTGCTCCACACATTCTCCATTAATGATCACTGGCTCCATATGAGGCCTAGATCTCCTAAAGTCCACCACCATCTCCTTGGTCTTGGTGATATTGAGACGCAGGTAGTTTGAGTTGCACCATATCACAAAGTCCTGTATCAGTTTCCTATACTCTTCCTCCTGTCCATTCCTGACACACCCCACTATGGCCGTGTCATCAGCAAACTTCTGCACATGGCAGGACTCCAAGTTATATTGGAAGTCTGATGTGTACAGGGTGAACAGGACCGGAGAGAGCACGGTCCCCTGCGGCGATCCTGTGCTGCTGACCACCGTGTCAGACCTACAGTCTCCCAACCGCACATACTGAGGTCTATCTGTCAAGTAGTCCACTATCCAATCCACCATGTGAGAGTCTACTCCCATCTCCGTTAGTTTGTGCCTTAAGATCTTGGGCTGGATGGTGTTAAAGGCACTAGAGAAATCCAGGAATGTAATCCTCACAGCACCACTGTCAGATTTCTGACAGTCCATGAACCCATGAACAACACCTCACTATCCCTCTGTCATCAGATTTCTGATAGTCCATGAACAACACCTCACTATCCCTCTGTCATCAGATTTCTGATAGTCCATGAACAACACCTCACTATCCCTCTGTCATCAGATTTCTGACAGTCCATGAACAACACCTCACTATCCCTCTGTCATCAGATTTCTGACAGTCCATGCACACCTCACTATCCCTCTGTCATCAGATTTCTGACAGTTCATGAACAACACCTCACTATCCCTCTGTCATCAGATTTCTGACAGTCCATGAACAACACCTCACTATCCCTCTGTCATCAGATTTCTGACAGTCCATGAACAACAGCTCACTATCCCTCTGTCATCAGATTTCTGACAGTCCATGAACAACACCTCACTATCCCTCTGTCATCAGATTTCTGACAGTCCATGCACACCTCACTATCCCTCTGTCATCAGATTTCTGACAGTTCATGAACAACACCTCACTATCGCTCTGTCATCAGATTTCTGACAGTCCATGAACCCATGAACACCACCTCACTATCCCTCCGTCATCAGATTTCTGACAGTCCATGAACAACACCTCACTATCCATCTGTCATCAGATTTCTGACAGTCCATGAACCCATGAACACCACCTCACTATCCCTCTGCCATCAGATTTCTGACAGTGCAGGAACAACACCTCACTATCCCTCCGTCATCAGATTTCTGACAGTCCATGACAACACCTCACTATCCCTCTGTTATCAGATTTCTGACAGTCCATGAACCCATGAATAACACCTCACTATCCCTCTGTCATCAGATTTCTGACAGTCCATGAACACCTCACTATCCCTCTGTCATCAGATTTCTGATAGTCCATGTACCCATGAACACCACCTCACTATCCCTCTGTCATCAGATTTCTGATAGTCCATGAACAACACCTCACTATCCCTCTGTCATCAGATTTCTGACAGTCCATGAACAACACCTCACTATCCCTCTGTCATCAGATTTCTGACAGTCCATGCACACCTCACTATCCCTCTGTCATCACATTTCTGACAGTTCATGAACAACACCTCACTATCCCTCTGTCATCAGATTTCTGACAGTCCATGAACCCATGAACACCACCTCACTATCCCTCCGTCATCAGATTTCTGACTGTCCATGAACAACACCTCACTATCCCTCTGTCATCAGATTTCTGACAGTCCATGAACCCATGAACACCACCTCACTATCCCTCTGCCATCAGATTTCTGACAGTGCATGAACAACACCTCACTATCCCTCTGTCATCAGATTTCTGACAGTTCATGAACAACACCTCACTATCCCTCTGTCATCAGATTTCTGATAGTCCATGTACCCATGAACACCACCTCACTATCCCTCTCTCATCCAATTTCTGACAGTCCATGAACCCATGAACACCACCTCACTATCCCTCCGTCATCAGATTTCTGACAGTCCATGAACACCTCACTATCCCTCTGTCATCAGATTTCTGATAGTCCATGTACCCATGAACACCACCTCACTATCCCTCTGTCATCAGATTTCTGACAGTCCATGAACCCATGAACACCACCTCACTATCCCTCCGTCATCAGATTTCTGACAGTCCATGAACAACACCTCACTATCCCTCTGTCATCAGATTTCTGACAGTCCATGAACCCATTAACACCACCTCACTATCCCTCTGCCATTAGATTTCTGACAGTCGATGAACAACACCTCGCTATCCCTCTGTCATCAGATTTCTGACAGTCCATGAACAACACCTCACTATCCCTCTATCAGATTTCTGACAGTCCATGAACACCTCACTATCCCTCTGTCATATGATTTCTGACAGTTCATGAACAACACCTCACTATCCCTCTGTAATCAGATTTCTGACAATCCATGAACAACACCTCACTATACGTCTGTCATGAGATTTCTGATGGTCCATGAACACCACCTCACTATCCCTCTGTCATCAGATTTCTGACAGTCCATGAACAACAACTCACTATCCCTCTGTCATAAGATTTCTGACAGTCCATGAACCCATGAACACCACCTCACTAGATAGATAGATAGATAGATACTTTATTCATCCCCATGGGGAAATTCAACATTTTTTCCAATGTTCCATACACTTATTGTAGCAAAACTAATTACATACAATACCTAACTCAGTAAAAATATGATGTGCATCTAAAATCACCCTCTCAAAAAGCATTAATAATAGCTTTTAAAAAGTTCTTAAGTAGTTTACTTAAATACATTGAGTCCTAACCCCGGCACTTTAACATATCTTACTCCTGGCGGTTGAATTGTAAAGCCTAATGGCATTGGGGAGTATTGATCTCTTCATCCTGTCTGAGGAGCATTGCATCGATAGCAACCTGTTGCTGAAACTGCTTCTCTGTCTCTGGATGGTGCTATGTAGAGGATGTTCAGGGTTTTCCATAATTGACCGTAGCCTACTCAGCGCCCTTCGCTCTGCTACCGATGTTATACTCTCCAGTACTTTGCCCACGACAGAGCCCGCCTTCCTTACCAGCTTATTAAGACGTGAGGCGTCCCTCTTCTTAATGCTGCCTCCCCAACACGCCACCACAAAGAAGAGGGCGCTCTCCACAACTGACCTATAGAACATCTTCAGCATCTCACTACAAACATTGAATGACGCCAACCTTCTAAGGAAGTACAGTCGACTCTGTGCCTTCCTGCACAAGGCATCTGTGTTGGCAGTCCAGTCTAGCTTCTCGTCTAACTGTACTCCCAGATACTTGTAGGTCTTAACCTGCTCCACACATTCTCCATTAATGATCACTGGCTCCATATGAGGCCTAGATCTCCTAAAGTCCACCACCATCTCCTTGGTCTTGGTGATATTGAGACGCAGGTAGTTTGAGTTGCACCATATCACAAAGTCCTGTATCAGTTTCCTATACTCTTCCTCCTGTCCATTCCTGACACACCCCACTATGGCCGTGTCATCAGCGAACTTCTGCACATGGCAGGACTCCAAGTTATATTGGAAGTCTGATGTGTACAGGGTGAACAGGACCGGAGAGAGCACGGTCCCCTGCAGCGATCCTGTGCTGCTGACCACCGTGTCAGACCTACAGTCTCCCAACCGCACATACTGAGGTCTATCTGTCAAGTAGTCCACTATCCAATCCACCATGTGAGAGTCTACTCCCATCTCCGTTAGTTTGTGCCTTAAGATCTTGGGCTGGATGGTGTTAAAGGCACTAGAGAAATCCAGGAATGTAATCCTCACAGCACCACTGTCAGATTTCTGACAGTCCATGAACCCATGAACACCACCTCACTATCCCTCTGTCATCAGATTTCTGACAGTCCATGAACAACACCTCACTATCCCTCTGTCATCAGATTTCTGACAGTTCATGAACAACACCTCACTATCCCTCTATCAGATTTCTGACAGTCCATGAACCCATGAATAACACCTCACTATCCCTCTGTCATCACATTTCTGACAGTCCATGAACACCTCACTATCCCTCTGTCATCAGATTTCTGACAGTTCATGAACAACACCTCACTATCCCTCTGTCATCAGATTTCTGACAGTCCATGATCAACACCTCACTATCCCTCTGTCATCAGATTTCTGTCAGTCCATGAACCCATGAACACCACCTCACTATCCCTCTGTCATCAGATTTCTGACAGTCCACGAACAACATCTCACTATCCCTCTGTCATCAGATTTCTGACAGTCCATGATCAACACCTCACTATCCCTCTGTCATCAGATTTCTGACAGTCCGTGAACAACACCTCACTATCCCTCTGTCATCACATTTCTGACAGTCCGTGAACAACACCTCACTATCCCTCTGTCATCAGATTTCTGACAGTCCATGAAGAACACCTTACTATCCCTCTGTCATCAGATTTCTGACAGTCCGTGAACAACACCTCACTATCCCTCTGCCATCAGATTTCTGACAGTCCGTGAACAACACCTCACTATCCCTCTGTCATCACATTTCTGACAGTCCATGAACCCATGAACACCACCTCACTATCCCTCTGTCATCAGATTTCTGACAGTCCATGAACAACACCTCACTATCTTTCTGTCATCAGATTTCTGACAGTCCATGAACAACATCTCACTGACTATTTTGTGCTCTTGTACTATTTGTTTAATCTATTTCTCATTGAAAGTTATACTATATTATATGTCTTGCACTGTTCTGCTGCAAGAAAAACAATTTCATAGTCTGTTTGTGGTAATAAACTGATTCTGATTTTGACTTGGAGTATTATGTTGGATTCTGATCGCCCATTACGTGAAGGATACAGGCAGGATAGACAAAGGCGAATCGATCGATGTTGTGTACTTGGATTTTCAGAAGGCCTTTGACAAGATGCCACACATGAGGCTGCTTAGCAAGGTAAGATCCCATGGTATTGCAGGAAAGATACTGGCAGGAGGCAAAGAGTGGGAATAAAGGGAGACTTTTCTGATTGGCTGCCAGTGTTCTGCAGGGGTTGGTATTGGGGCCATTTCTTTTTAGATTGGATGTCGATGATTTGGATGACACAACAGATGGCTTTATGGCATCAATGATGGTGGAGGGCCAAGTAGTGTTGAGAAACAGAGAGGCTGCAGAAAGATTTAGACAGATTAGGAGAATGGGCAAACAAGAGGCAAATGGAATACAGTGTCAGGAAGTGTGTGGTCATTTTGGTAGAATAAATAAAAGCGTAGACTATTTTCTGAATGGTGAGAAAATTCAAAAATCTGAGGTGCAAAGGGACTTGGGAGTCCTCATGCAGGGCACACTAAAGGTTAATCTGCAAATTGAATTGAATTGACTTTATTTCTTACATCCTTCACATACATGAGGAGTAAAAATCTTTACATTACGTTTCCGTCTAAATGTGAAATGTGCAATCATAGTAATTTATAATAATTTATAACAAATAGAACAGTCAATGAAACATAGAATACACTCAAATCAGCATGATTTAATTAGTCTGATGGCCTGGTGGAAGAAGCTGTCCCGGAGCCTGTTGGTCCTGGCTTTTATGCTGCGGTAGTTTCCCGGATGGTAGCAGCTGGAATAGATTGTGATCAGGGTGACTCGGGTCCCCAATAATCCTTTGGGCCCTTTTTTAAAAACCTGTCCTTGTAAATATCCTGAATCATGGGAAGTTCACAATTACAGATGTGCTGGGCTGTCCGCACCACTCTCTGCAGAGTCCTGCGATTCAGGGAGGTTCAGTTCCCATACCAGGCAGTGATGCAGCTGGTCAGGATGCTCTCAATTGTGCCCCTGTAAAAAGTTCTTAGGATTTGGGGGCCCATTCCAAACTTCCTCAACCGTCTGAGGTGAAAGAGGTGCCGTTGAGCCTTTTCACCACACAGCCAGTGTGTACAGACCGCGTGAGGTCCTCGGTGATGTGGATGCCGAGGAACTTGAAGCTGTTTACCCTCTCAACCCCAGATCCACTGATGTCAATAGGGCTTAGCCTGTCTCCATTCCTCCTGTAATCCACAACCAGCTCCTTTGTTTTTGCGACATTGAGGGAGAGGTTGTTTTCTTGACATCACTGTGTCAGAAAGATGGCTTCTTCCCTGTAGGCCACCTTGTTATTGTTTGAGATTAGGCCAATCAATGTAGTGTCATCGGCAAATTTAATTAGCAGGTTGGAGCTGTGGGTGGTGACACAGACATGGCTATATAGGGAGTAAAGGAGGGGGTTTAGTTCACAGCTGTAAGGGGCTCCTGTGTTGAGGGTCGGAGGGCTAGAGGTGAGGGAGCCCACTCTTACCACCTGCTGGTGATCTGACAGGAAGTCCAGGATCCAGCTGCACAAGGCAGGGTGAAGGTCGAGGTCTCTGAGCTTCCTGTTGAGCCTGGAGGAAATTATGATGCTGAGTGTTGAACTGTAGTCCAAAAAAAGCATTCTCACATAAGCATCCTTCTTCACCGGATGTGTAAGGATGGTGTGTAGAGCTGTGACTATTGCGTCGTCTGTCAATCGGTTGTGTCGGTAGATGTGTTGTAGGGGGTCCAGTGTGGATGGTAACAAGCTGCAGATGTAATCCTTGACCAGCCTCTCAAAGCATTTGCTTATTATTGAGGTGAGTGCGACAGGACAACAGCTGTTCAGGCATGTTTCCTTGGTCTTTTTTGGTACATTATAGGGGGTGCAAAGGAGATTCATGAAAATTATTCCGGGAATGAAAGGCCTGTCATTTGAGCGTTTGGTGACTCTGGGT
Organism: Hemitrygon akajei; assembly: GCF_048418815.1. NCBI lineage: Eukaryota > Metazoa > Chordata > Chondrichthyes > Myliobatiformes > Dasyatidae > Hemitrygon > Hemitrygon akajei. The sequence continues at coordinate 84,443,640 of NC_133134.1, forward strand.
CTGTACTCACTGGAGTTTAGAAGAATGAGGGGGAATCTCATTGAAACTTACTGAATGTTGAAAGGCCTAGATAGAGTGGATGGGGAGAGGATGTTTCCTATGGTGGGGCACCATCTCAGAATAAAGGGGCGTCCATTTAGAACGGAGATGAGGAGGAATTTCTTTAGCCAGAGGGTAGAGAATCTACCTACCACAGGTGGCTGTAGAGGCTAGGTCTGTGAGTGTATTTAAAGCGGAGTTTGATAGGTTCTTGATAAGTCAGGACGTGAAAGGTTACAGTGAGAAGGCAGGTGAATGGGGTTGAGAGGGAAATGATGGAGCAGACTCAATGGGCCAAATGGCCTAATTCTGCTCCTATGTGTTATGGACTTTATAAGCATGTGCTGTTCTTAAATGTTTAATAGATCTTCAGTTATTTGTGGTTTCAAAGTGAGTCAAGGTAAACTTTCAGTTAGTCCTGACGAAGAGTCTTGGCCCGAAACGTCAACAGCGCTTCTCCCTATAGATGCTGCCTGGCCTGCTGCGTCCCACCAGCGTTTTGTGTGTGTTGTTGTTTGAATTTCCAGCATCTGTGGATTTCCTCGTGTTTGCTCAAGGTAAATTTATTGTGAAACTACATCTGTGTTGCTATGTGCTAATTTGAGATTCATCTTCTTGCAGGCATCTACAGTAAAATAAAATAAATACAACAGAATTTATGAAAAACTATACATAAACAAAGACTGACAAACAACAAATAAATAAATAAATAAATAAACGATACGGAGAAGACGAGTTGTAGAGCCCTTGAAAGTGAGTGTACGCTGTGGGATCCACTGGAGGTGAGGTGAGTGATGGGAGTACAGCTGATTCTGTACTTTTTGTAGCCTCTCTGCAGCCTGCGTCACGCCTTCAACTGTCTTGTGGTCTGTTCCTTGCAAAAGAATTTTCTTATCCATCTAGTTTTTTAACACTACAACTTCTTGTTCTTTGTCTTTGGTTCTTTCTCAAAGTAAAGTGAGTTATTACTGTAATTTCTTCCTTTAAAAACAACCAGCTCCATCATGGGCTCTAACTCCCCCACCTTTGTAGACATTTTCAGAAAGGGGCCATCATCCATCAGTAAAGACCTCACCACCCAGGACGTGCTCTCTTCTCATCAGGAACCTGAAGACCCACACTCTACAACCCAGAAACAGCTTCTACCCCTCCACCATCAGACGCCTGAATAGCCCATCAACAGAATCTCACTATCTTGCTCTCAACTGCATCTCTTCCACTTCTCGCATGTCTGCACTCACCCCATCCTCCTGCCACCCTACCAGGGATAGGGTGTCCTCACCTACCACCCCACCAGCCTCCACGTCCAGCAAATAATTCTCCATAACTCCCACCAGCTCCCAAAACCAAGCACATCTCTCCTTCCCCCCACTTTCTGCTTTCCTCAGGGATCACTCCCTACACGATTTCCTTGTCCATTCTTCCCTCCCCACCAAACTCCCTCCTAGAAATTACCCTTGCAAGCGGAACAAGTGCTATACCTGCCCCTGCGCCTCCTCCCTCACTACCACTCAGCACCCCTACTCCTCAAGTTTTTATCTTCAGTCCTACCGAAGGGTCTCAGCACCAAACGTTGACTGTACTTTTCCTAGATACTGCCTGGCCTGCTGAGTTCCTCCAACATTTTGTGTGTGTTGCTTGGATTTCCAGCATCTGCAGATTTTGTGATTGGCTCACTATTTTTGCTCTCTTTTTACACTAATTATTTAATTTAAATTTTTTAATTTGTATTCACAGTATATTTTATGTATTGAACAGTGATGGTAGTCCATCATGTCCCACGATGACAGGATACCAGTGTGGGAGAGTTCTTAAAGTGGAAGAGCCATTGCACCGGGGCAGTTCCACTCTCGACCAGGGAAGTCCGGGTCCAGTGGTCCGAACAAGTGTCCCAACTGGGATCTTCCTTGGTTGCAGGGGGGTGACCACGACGTCTCCCGTGCCTCGCCAAGCCCTTCGCTCTGATGGAGTGTCGCACAGCCACCTTCCCGGCCGTTGGACCTCATCTGCCAAGTCCACCAGAGCCGAGCTTTCATGCCAGGGCAGGCGTGTCCCTGCCTCACTGGGGTGTGAGGCCCTCCCCTGGTTTGGCCCGCCTGTCGGAGCAGTGTACCGGGGAGAGTGGCATGCGAGCGTCCCCTTGGAGCCAGAGGTGGGAGCTGAGTGTCCAGTAGGGGCAAAAGGTGAGTGAGCTGCCCCGGAACGGACACGACAAGACCCTTCACCCGAGGTGCTGCCCCTCCCCGGCACCCCATCCAGTTCGGGACATGACACTGTACTGCTGCCACAGAACAACAAGTTTCACGATGCACGGCAGTGATGTTATGAGTGATGAACAGACCTGATGGACAATGGGGGTAAAGAGTTAACCATCTCCCCTGAGAACCACGAACTATTACTGTTGTTATGCTGACCATGAGAAAGAGAGACGAGAAACCGGCAAGAACAGATAAGAGAGAGGGAGACTGCTGATTAACTGTATTGTGACTCCTTTTGAATTATTTACTGTTTCGCTGCAAGGACAATAGTTTGTTCGTTAACATTCCTCAGTGGACTGTAGGAGTGGCATGATTTGATGGACACGGTCATTCAGAATTGATGGATAGCTGAGACCCCGTTAGTAGGGATAAAAAGACAGGTCTGGAGAGACACCCTCCAGACACACCAGTGGACACTGATTGAGTGTTGGAACCCACAAGAAAGGTGGGGGGCTTCGGAGACCGAACCAGGAGATCGGTCAGTAAAGCTCACAGTGTTACAGCAGGGCCGGTGGGGACGTGTGTGTGTGTGTGTCCACTCATGCCCGAATGACGAGTCCACCACAGAAGAACGGTCTAGCAGAAGACCAGAGGGGTCATAACTGAATGACCACCACAACAACGGTGCAACGGAATCAAAAGGCAACAGGAAGGTTTGCTGACTGCAACTGCTTAATCTCTCTCTCTCTCTCTCTCTCTCTCTCTCTCTCCAACGATTACAACTCAACAAGCATAACTACCTCAGCACTCATGAACGGAACTGAACTTTATATTCTATGACAATTCATTTACCCCTAGATATCGATAGAGCTTGTTTATTATTGATTATTATTATTATTCCTACACTTTTAGGTTTATTACTGCTACCTTGTGTTATATGTATATTTGCATTATTGATATGGTTTTGCTTATTTTTATTAATAAACACCTTTAAATATAGTACCACCAGACTCCAACGGATACTTCTGTCTTTGCTGGTCTGACACCCAGTTACAGGGTACATAACAGTGATAATAAACCTGATTCTGATTTATTATCAGCATCTGTGGCCTGAAGTGTCAGAGACCGAGAGGGGACCTGATTGAGGTTCATAAGATTATGAGAGGCTGAAATGGAGAAGACAGTCAGAGTCTAGGTCCCATGGTGGGGATGTTAAATACCAGAGAGGGGAGAGGGGAAAAGTTTAAATGGGCCAGTTTTTCTACACAGAGAGTGGTGGGTGTCTGGAATGCGCTCCAGTGGGTAGTGGAGGAGGCAGATACGATAGTGAGGTTTAGGAGGTATCTAGACAGACACGTACACAGGCAGGGAGTGGAGAGAGGTGGGTCACGTGTGGGCAGAAGAGCTTTAGTTTAATTCAGCACCGACTGTGGGCTGAAAAGCCTGTCCTTGTCCTGTAAGTCCGGACCGAAGATGGCGCACCTGTTCCCCAAGCTTGCTTCTGGCTTTGAGCAGAGCATGAGGTGAACACATCAACAGATCAGAGTGGGAGTGGGAAGAGGGGACTGGAGTCCCCAGCAGGTTCGATGTTCAGTTACAGGGGCTGAGGAAACTGTGCGGGCTGAAGCAGGGTGAGAGATACAAAGCGCACTTTTGCTCCATCCGCTATAACCAGCGCGATTTCTCGGTTCCAACCATTTTAATTCCAGTTCCCATTCTCATTCCAACATGTCTGTCCATGGCCTCCTCTACTGCTATGATCAGGTTAGAGGAGCAAGACCTCTTATTCGGTCTGGCTAGCTTTCAACCTGATGGCGTGAATATTGAATTGTCTAACTTCCCTTCACCCATCTCTCTTTCTCTATTCCCCGTTCTGCCTTCCTTCTTCCTCCCTCTTTTCACCTGCCCATTCCATTGACTTTATTTCTTACATCCTTCATATACATGATGAGAAAAAATCTTTACGTTACGTCTCCGTCTAAATGTGCAATTTATAGTAATTTATAATAAACATTATGTACAACAGGATAGTCAATATAACATAGAAATACGATTGTATCAGCGTGAGTTAAGCATTCTGATGTCCTGGTGGAAGAAGCTGTCCCAGAGCCCGTTGGTCCTGGCTGGTAGCAGCTGGAACAGTTTGTGGTTGGGGTGACTTGGGTCCCAAATGATCCTTCAGGCCCTTTGTACACACCGGCCTTTGTAAACAGCCTAATACCTCCTTCTGGTGCCCTCCGCCTTCCCTTTCCTCCATACTCCACTCTGCTCTCTTATCAGATTCCTTCTTCTCCAGCCCTGTACCTTTTCCACCCCTCAACCCCCCAGATTCTCAATTGTCCCCTCACCTGGTCTCACCTGTCACCTGCCAGCTCGTACTCCATCCCTTTCCCTCACCTCCTTATTATGGCTTCTTGTTCTTGCTTTTCCGGTCCTAATGAAGGATCTCGGCCCAAAATGTTGACGGTTCGTTCTCCTCCTTGCCTGACCTGCTGAGTTCTTCCAGCTGTCACACCCACCAACCCTGCCAGGGTTCTGCACGGCTTCACAGGCAGGCTGTGGAATGAGATTGACAAACACACCCATGAATATGCACGTTCCGTTTCGTTGTGGTGGCATTTAACTCCCTTCCTCTCATTTCAGTCTTGCCAAGACGAGACCAGAGCAACGTCAACGCTCCCTGCTTACCGTCATCCTGGTTCCGGGAAGGAAGACCACTGTTTAGACTGATGATGTTAAGAAACGGTATTTGTTTGATATTAATCTACCACAGCCAAGCTGCTGCATCAGTGTTAGCTCTAGTTTGAAAGTTCTAGTCAATGGCTCTGCTGGCCTCGCATTGATTATTTCTCCTTTATGTCTGCACAGTTTCTATTAAATTCAGTGAACCGTTGCTCCATTGTAAAGTCTGGCTCTCTCGGCCATAACTGAGCATCCTGTCAGCAAGTCTTGACCGAGGAAAATGGACCCAACAGAGGGAGAATAGCTGACCTTGGACCTGACATTGGCCGGACAGGGGAGAAGTTACAGCTGGCCCATCGCGACGTCGGGCCACTTAGAGTGGAAAAGGCCATCAGCAAAGTCTCAAACAGATTACACCCACCATCATCAAAGGAGATTCACCGTGTTCCAGCTCAAACCAGCGACTGCCCCTGCTCCAGTCACCCCCACACCTCCTCCCTCATCCCGCTTGGTGAATGGGTCCCTGGTCTATTCTGGGCGGTGCCTTCCGGCATCTCAGCGGGTGTGGGGCAGGGTCGGGGAGAGGTGTGGGGCAGGGTCGGAGAGAGGTGTGGGACAGGGTCAGCGGGTGTGGGGCAGGGTCGGGGAGAGGTGTGGGACAGGGTCAGGGAGAGGTGTGGGACAGGGTCAGGGAGAGGTGTGGGGCAGGTTCAGCGGGTGTGGGGCAGGGTCGAGGAGAGCTGTGGCCCTGAGGAATGTTCTTGGATATGATATCCTGGACGACTCTCATCCAGGACTCCAGCAGTCCCAGGTCTCTGACACCTTGGGATTTGTGCTAGGGTCGGAGAGAGGTGTGGGGCAGGGTCAGCGGGTGTGGGGCAGGGTCGGGGAGAGGTGTGGGACAGGGTCAGCGGGTGTGGGGCAGGGTCAGGGAGAGGTGTGGGGCAGGGTCGGGGAGAGGTGTGTGGCAGGGTCGGGGAGAGGTGTGAGGCAGGGTCAGGGAGAGGTGTGGGGCAGGGTCGGGGAGAGGTGTGAGGCAGGGTCAGGGAGAGGTGTGGGGCAGGGTCAGGGAGAGGTGTGGGGCAGGGTCGGGGAGAGGTGTGGGGCAGGGTCAGGGAGAGGTGTGGGACAGGGTCAGGGAGAGGTGTGAGGCAGGGTCGGGGAGAGGTGTGGGGCAGGGTCAGGGAGAGGTGTGAGGCAGGGTCAGGGAGAGGTGTGGGGCAGGGTCGGGGAGAGGTGTGGGGCAGGGTCGGGGAGAGGTGTGGGACAGGGTCAGCGGGTGTGGGGCAGGGTCGGGGAGAGGTGTGGGGCAGGGTCAGCGGGTGTGGGGCAGGGTCAGGGAGAGGTGTGGGGCAGGGTCGGGGAGAGGTGTGGGGCAGGGTCAGGGAGAGGTGTGAGGCAGGGTCAGGGAGAGGTGTGGGGCAGGGTCAGGGAGAGGTGTGAGGCAGGGTCAGGGAGAGGTGTGGGGCAGGGTCAGGGAGAGGTGTGGGGCAGGGTCGGGGAGAGGTGTGTGGCAGGGTCGGGGAGAGGTGTGAGGCAGGGTCAGGGAGAGGTGTGGGGCAGGGTCGGGGAGAGGTGTGGGGCAGGGTCAGGGAGAGGTGTGGGGCAGGGTCGGGGAGAGGTGTGGGGCAGGGTCAGGGAGAGGTGTGGGGCAGGTTCAGCGGGTGTGGGGCAGGGTCGAGGAGAGCTGTGGCCCTGAGGAATGTTCTTGGATATGATATCCTGGACGACTCTCATCCAGGACTCCAGCAGTCCCAGGTCTCTGACACCTTGGGATTTGTGCTAGGGTCGGAGAGAGGTGTGGGGCAGGGTCAGCGGGTGTGGGGCAGGGTCGGGGAGAGGTGTGGGACAGGGTCAGCGGGTGTGGGGCAGGGTCAGGGAGAGGTGTGGGGCAGGGTCAGGGAGAGGTGTGGGGCAGGGTCAGCGGGTGTGGGGCAGGGTCGGGGAGAGGTGTGGGACAGGGTCAGCGGGTGTGGGGCAGGGTCGGGGAGAGCTGTGGCCCTGAGGAATGTTCTTGGATATGATATCCTGGACGACTCTCATCCAGGACTCCAGCAGTCCCAGGTCTCTGACACCTTGGGATTTGTGCTAGGGAGGGGGCCCCTGTCAAAATAAGCACGGACTCTGCTGTGGGGTCTGCACGCCCTCTCGGGCGGACTGCAGAATCGGTTGCGGCAAACACGCTCATGAAAATGCACGTTCCAGCCAATTAGTGTTTCATTGTGGTGGTATTTAACTCCCGTCCTCTCATTTCAGTCTTGCTGAAACTTGACCAAAAATATTGCAACGTTGACGCTCCCTGCTTACCGTCGTCCTGCTTCCAGGACTAACACCGTTAAGGAGTGGAGTTTATTTAGTATTAATCTACTACTGCCGAGCCACCGTATTGGCGTTAGCTTTAGTTTGAAAGTTTTAATTAATGGCCCCGTTGGCCTCGCATCTATTGTTCCTTCTTTATTTCTGCACAGTTCCTATCAGATCCACTTCAGTATCTCTCTCTCTCTCACTCTCTCTCTCTCTCTCTCTCACTCTCTCTCTCTCTGTCTCTCACTCTCTCACTCTCTCTCTGTCTCTCTCTCACTCCCTCTCTCTCTCTCTCTCTCTCTCTCTCTCTCTCTCTCTCTCTCTCTCTCTCTCTCTCTCTCTCTCTCACTCCTTCTCTCTCTCAACACTCAGGCCATAACCGCACATCCTTGTCACCTGGATCATGTGTGCCGTGCTTTATACCAGGTGCATTGCTTTGTTCTGGATCAGGACAGCAGGAGGCAGTGTTGAGCCAGAGACGGGAGCTGAATTCAGCCACAGAGTGCAAATGGGCTTGTGGCTGTGTACAATGAGTGAGTGAGTGAAGGACATCAGGTCAACTCTTCCCGAGAGTGAACCCTCATAAATCACCTGGGCCAGACGGTGTCCCTGGTTGTGTCCTTAGTTCCTGTGCCTATCAGCCAGCAAATTTGCAGACATTTTAACCTCTTCCTGTGTGGCAGATATTCACTCCTGGCCCAGGGCCTCCTTGTTTTGCTGCCAAACTCAGCTTTCTAAACACAGCTGCTGACACTTCTAAAGACCAAAGTAAGTTAAGATTCCTGCCAGTATTCTGTTGTAAACAGGAGCCAGTCTTCAGTCCTTAATGTAAATGGCAAGCAGTACTCAGATTGAAGTTGAAAAGACAGCTTTGCAAACAAGCACTGTCTATAGAGCAGACTGCTAGCTTTCCGCACCCAGACTGGCTGCTCAAGAGGTATAGCATTAGACAATTTAAGTTGGCTTGTTTCAAGCCAGATAACGCTGGCTAAGTCATTTAGTTCAAGGAAGTTTGCAGACTAGATTGAGATTATCACTTCAATAAGCTGATTTGTTAAAAGTTTGCATATTCAAAGAGTCAGCTTCACAGCATTAATTGTGAGTGTGTGGGACCTTTGTCTCTGTAAGTTTTTAGACTGTTTGCGTTAAAAAGAATATCACGTGTGTGGTTGCCCAAATGGCAGAGAAATAGCATAAATGTAGAGAGCACTTCAGGCTTTTTAGGAATGGTCCAGGAACATCAAGAAGCACGACAGAAACACAGCATGAACTAGAAACCTTCAATTTCTGCAAAGGACAACTGGTTTATCCTGAGGCTCGTGGGTACGCCTTTTCAGTTCACAGGAATTGTATGTGTTTTGGAAATCGGTTGTGCTTTAGAAATGGCTTGTAATTTGGAAGTCTTTTGAAAGATTAAACTCCTCTGAGTTTTACATACGATTTACGAGTGTTGTGTGGGTTTAAGCGTGCACTAGGGGGGACTTGATAGAGGTATTTAAAATTATGAGGGGGATAGATAGAGTTGATGTGGATAGGCTTTTTCCATTGGGAGTAGGGGAGATTCAAACAAGAGGACATAAGTTGAGAGTTAGGGGGCAAAAGTTTAAGGGTAACACGAGTGGGAATTTCTTTACTCAGAGAGTGGTAGCTGTGTGGAACGAGTTTCCAGTAGAAGTGGTAGAGGCAGTTTCAGTATTGTCATTTAAAGTAAAGTTGGATAGGTATATGGACAGGAAAGGAATGGAGGGTTATGGGCTGAGTGCAGGTCGGTGGGACTAGGTGAGAGTAAGCGTTCAGCACAGACTAGAAGGGCTGAGATGGCCTGTTTCCGTGCTGTAATTGTTATATGGTTATATCACTGAAAATAAATGAACTGTGTTGCAAACTACTTTGTTGGCTGGAAGTATCTCCTCCTTGGTAAGGACCAACTAAACTCACCTTGGAGAATAAACAAGAAAATGAACTAGCTTTTGAAGAGTAGGTGGTTACAATATAACCTCATTTGTGATTCTGCTTTACACCCTCTAGCCTCTGTCTCCTCCCTCACCCTCTCCTCCCCCAACACCGGACTCCCTTTGCCTGTCACTTCCCCCCCCCCCCCCCAGTCCACCCTCACAATGGACATAGCTATTTATGTCCAATAGGGCTTAAGGTCTCTGACCGAGTTTGGAACTTCTCAGTCAGCAAACCCAATTCCATCGCACCTGTGATGTTCCCTCCTGTTTTAAGAAGATGACTATCATCAGGTCAGAGAATCTCACCTGGTCCCTCAACACCAGCTCCATAGCAGGGAAAGCCCAGCAGCATCTCTACTTTCTGCAAAGGCTGAGGAAAGTCCATCTCCCACCCCTCCATCCTCATCACATTCTACAGGGGTTGTACTGAGAGCATCCTGAGCAGCTGCATCACTGCCTGGTTTGGAAATTGCACCATCTCGGATCGCAAGACCCTGCAGCGGATAGTGAGGTCAGCTGAGAAGATCATTGGGGTCTCTCTTCCCGCCATCACGGACATTTACACTACACGCTGCATCTGCAAAGGAAACAGCATTATGAAGGACCCCATGCACCCCTCATACAATCTCTTCTCCCTCCTGCCATCTGGGAAAAGGCTCCGAAGCATTCGGGCTCTCACAGCCAGACTATGTAACAGTTTCTTCCCCCAAGCTATCAGACTCCTCAATACCCGAAGCCTGGACTGACACCTTGCCCTATTGTCCTGTTTATTATTTATTGTAATGCCTGCACTGTTTTTGTGCACTTTATGCAGTCCTGGGTAGCTCTGTAGTCTAGTGTAGCTTTCTCTGTGTTTTTTTTATTACGTAGTTCAGTCTAGTTTTTGTACTGTGTCATGTAACACCATGGTCCTGAAAAACGTTGTCTCATGTTGACAATGCACTGTACCAGCAGTTATGGTCGAAATGACAATAAAAGTTGACTTGACTTGATCTCAGTACCGAATAAAAACAAGGTAAACACAAGGTAATGTGCTTTAGTGACGACCGCCCAGTGGCTCTGACGTCCACCAGCATGAAGTACGTTGAGAGTCTGGTCACACATACATGAACTCCAGCCTCCCAGAAAACCTTGACCGACTGCAAGTCATCTGCTGCAGCAGGTCTCTGGCAGAGACCATTTCCCTGGCCCTACACTCATCTCTGGAGCACGTGGACAGTAAAGGCACCTACATCCGCCTGTTGTTTATGGACTACAGCTCCAACTCCAATACTATAATTCCAGGCAAACTCATCGCACGTGTCTTCACATTCCCCGTTGCATTTGGATTGTTGACCTTCTGACCAATGGAGCAGCCTGAGCAAGGGTAGGCAGCCACACCGCCACCAGAATTATGCTCAACACTGCGTCCTCAGACACCTACCCTACTCCCCATAGCTTACGGCTGTGTAGGCATCTGCTTCTCTAACTCTGCTGACACTGTCATACTGGGCTGAGTCTCAAATATTGATGAGTCAGAGCTAAGGAGACAGAGAGCCTAGTGGCGTGATGACAGCCTTTCCTACCTCGATGTCAGCAAAACAAAAAGGATAGTGGTTCTTGTTCTGAGCACCATTCCATGATCGGTTCTGTTTCGCACATCGCTCTGTGTTGTGTGTGAACCCCAATCTGTTTCTGTGTTCAGTGGCTGCCTGCAAGAAGAGATTAAACTGAAGGTTGTGTAGGGTTGGCGTACTTAGAAAACTCTTTTACTTTATACTTTGAGCTGTCTGTTGACTTTCGGAAGTGGGGTGTCGAGGTGGAGAGGGTGGACTGGGGGGGGTGGATGAGGCACAGGGAGTCTGGTGTTGGGGAGGAGAGGGTCAGGGAGGGGACTGAGGCTAGAGGATCACAAAGGACTGAGTCACCGTGATGACGTAAGAGGAACTCGGTACAGAATATGCAGACGGTTGAGCAACGAGTGCTGTCTGCTGAGGAACGATGATACAATGATGTGATAAAACTCTCGTGAAAAACACTCTGCAGCTTCCTGTACCTAATAAAGTGGCCGCTGAGTGTCTGTTCATGGTCTTCTGCTGCTGTAGCCCATCTACTTCAAGATTCAATGTGTTTGAGATGCTCTTTTCTGAACACCACTCTTGTAATATGTGGTTATTTGAGTTACTGTCGCCTTCCTGTCAGCTCAAACCAGTCTGGCCATTCTCCCCTGACCTCTCTCATTAACAAGGCGTTCTCACCCACACATCTACCACTCGCCGGATGTGGTTTTCTTTCCTTTTTTTCACACCACTCTCTGGTGTGAAGACTGCTGTGTGTGAAAATCCCAGGAGATCAGCAGTTTCTGAGATACTCGAACCTCCCCATCTGGCACCAACAACCATTCCGTGTAACTCAGGTCACATTTCATCCTCATTCTGATGTTTGGTCTGAACCTGTTGAGCTTGACTGTGTGCAGTGTACGATGGGCTGATCAGATATCTGCATTAACGAGCAGGTGTACAGGGGGCCTGAATGTTTATTAGACCCATACAGGCCCGTCAGCCCAACTCGTCCACGATTCTAATCCTATTTCCCTGTGTTTGGCTCTTTAAACCTTTCCCATCCAGGTATCTGCCTATGAAATGTTGTTAATATACCTGTCTCAACCACTTCCTCTGGCAGCTCTCTCCATAGACTAACCACCCTCTGGCTGAAGAAGTTGCCCTTAATTCCCTTCTAAATCTTTCCCCTCTTACTTTAAACCTGTGCCCTCTAGTTTTAGATTCCTCTACCCTCTGTGACCGTCTACCTTGTATACGCCCCTCAAAATGTTATAAAGCTCCGTCAAGTCTCCTGTCAGCATCCTTCACTCCTGGGAAAATGGACTCAGCTTATCCAGTCTTCCTGTTTTTCACTCGAACCTCCAGTCCCAGTAATGTCAGAAACAGCTTCTTCACCTCCACTACAGATTTCTGAATGGCCCACCAGCCTATGGTATTACATCACTGCTTCACCTTTTGGTTCCTTAAGGCTGCCATAGCCAGGGGAGGGGGGTAGTGGGGTTGAGCTCCCAGCACCTATTAAATGTTCCCAATGATGTGTGTCTCAAATAGCCTCTGACAACCAAGTCCAGGTCCTGGCCTTGGTGTGAAGCTTGCTACTAAACCTGGTAGAAATGTTTCTACCCCGCAGAGCCAAAGAGCAACTTCTCCCCGCCCATCAGTGAAACAGTCCAATGTCCCCATTTCCCTTTTCAAGGTGGCTGGGGTCCTGTCGGGGTCTCTGATCTACAGCGGTTCTGCACGGTGGTGTTGGAGCTCGCCAACGGCTGCATTTTATCAATTCTGCCGAGATCGCAGACCGAAGCACAGCAGGAACCGGAACATCGAGACAGCGAGAGAGGCTGTCGGAGGCCTCTGCACTCAGCCGATCATAATCCATCTCGCTTTCGATGGCAAGTGAGACTTCGCTGCCGATTCTTCAGTCAGTTAACTCGAAATAAAAACTATGCTTCAGGCTGTGACTGCAACATCGAAACAGCGAGTGTTTCTCTCTCCTCTCATTGTGGAAGGAGTGATAACTGTCTCTCCCTTAACAGTGCGAGAGAGTGCCTGAGGGATGTCGAAATGTTGGAGTGAACAGTCGGTTTCCAATGGACTGTAGACCGTCGTCTCTCTCTGGGGGCTTTGCTGTTGCTGGCATGGGGGGGGGTGGGAATGCTGATGCTAGAACGTGGGGGAAGGGGGAGGTGGGGAGGGACGGTGCTGCTTGCTGCCTGGGGGCGACAGGAGGCTTTGGGGTTCGTGTGTATTTTCTCTCATTCATTCTTCGGAGTTCCCTGCTTTGTGGGTGCCTGTGGAGAGTAAGAATTTCAGGGTGTACACTGTATACATTCTCTGATATTAAACGGAAAAGGCGGCCTAAGTCCAATCACTCCAGGGAGATGGGGCTTGTCAGCTGATCTAGGAGAAGGAAATCTCTGATCTCAAACCTCGGCCTTACGGTTACACCCACTCATGGGGAAGGCTATGAGTAAACCCCGAGGGAAAAATCCAGAGCTGGAGTCCCTCAGGCAGTCCTACGTTGAGGTCAACGCTGACTGACAACTCCTGCATTGCCGCTGGTGCGAAACTGTATCGGTCTCTGCCGTTCCTTTGGATTCACCAGCTGCGTGGAGAGGGGGAGCTTGCTACATGGGTGACAGCTTGCTCTCCATGTCGTACTGCCCAGGCTTGCGTACCAACCTTGATGTAAACAGGTCAACCGCAAAGGAGGGCCACCATCTGACTTTGCACTAGTAACTTATTTTCAACTTATGGTGATTTTTATATTTTCTCTGTACTGTCACCAGTAAACAACAAATTTCACAACACGTACAAACAAGCTGGAGGAACTCAGCAGGTCGGGCAGCATCCGTTGAAACGAGCAGTCAACGTTTCGGGCCGAGACCCTTCGCCAGGACGTTTCAACGGATGCTGCCTGACCTGCTGAGTTCATCCAGCTTGTTTGTACGTGTTCATTTGACCACAGCATCTGCAGTGTACTTTGTGTTTACTAAATTTCACAATATGTACTCAGTGGCCACTTTATTAGGTACACCTTGCCAATGCAAATATCTAATCAGCCAATCATGTGACAGCAGTTCAGTACATAAAAGCACACAGACATGGTCAAGAGGTTCAGTTGTTGTTCAGACCAAACATCAGAATGGGGAAGAAATGCGATCTAAGTGACTTTCACCATGGAATGATTGTTGATACCAGATAGGGTGGTTTGGCTACCTTAGAAACTGCTGATCTCCTGGGATTTTCACACAGAACATTCACTGGAATTTACAGAGAATGGTGCGAGAGAAAAAAAATTCAGTTTGTGGCAATTCTGAGGGTGAAAAATGCTTTGTTAATGAGAGAGGTCAGAGGAGAACGGCCAGACTGGTTCATGCTGACAGGAGGGCGACAGGAACTCTAAGCGTGCGTTACAACAGTGGTGTGCAGAAGAGCATCTCTGAACGCACAACATGTCGAACCGTGAAGTGGACGGGCTACAGCAGCAGAAGACCACGCCAGGTTCCTCTCCTGTGGCCACTTTATTAGGTACACCCCTGTATCTAAAAAAGTTGCTGCTGAGTGTAAATGTGATTTTAATTCATGGCATCATATTCCTATGAGACTGCCTGGGACAGGCAGAAGGTGGCAGTGTGGGACCCTGCCCCTCAGATTCACCCCCTTCCCCCTGTAGCTGGGTGTCATGAGGTCCCACGTCACAAAGTCAGTGGACTCACAAGGTCCAAAAAAAAACAGCTTCCCAGCATTCCAGCAATCTTGCCAGAGATCTTCTAACATTCCCTCCTGAATTCCAGCTGGAATTGACTGGGCTGATCCTGACATCGTACAAAAACACACAGAAACAAAAGCAGTAAAAGCTCTGCACACACCCGCCCACTTCGATAGGTCGGTGGTGAGCAGGTTCAAGTTTGTGATTTTCTGTAATTTATCGTGTTTCAAAGTAAATTTATCATCAAAGCACATCCACGTCACCGTATACAATCCTGAGACTCTCTTTCCTATGGACCTACTCAGCAAATCTATAGAGCAGCAGCTATAACAAAATCAATGCAAGACCACACCGACTTGGCCGGTCAACCAGTGTGCAAATGACAACAAACTGCACAAATACAAAAACAAAGAAATAATACTAATAAATAAATAAGCCATAAATATTGAGAACATGAGGCAAAGAGTCCTTGAAAGTGAGTCCATACGTTATGGGAACAGTTGAACCATGGGGCAAGTGACTTTGAGTGAAGTTGTCCCCTTTGGTTCAGAACCTGATGGTTGAGGGATAGTGACTGTTCCTGAACCCAGTGGCCTCCCTCCCGATGGCAACAATGAGAAGAGAGCATGTGCTGGGTGGTGGGGGTCCCGAGGATGGATGCTGCTTTCCTGTAGCAATGGTCCCTGTAGATGTGTTCATGGTGGGGAAGGCTTTACCCGGGATGAACTGGGTGGTATCCGTTACTTTCTGAATTAATTTTTGTTCAAGAACATTGGTGTTTCCACACCAGGCTGTGACACAGCCGGTCAATATACTCTCCACTACACATCTATCGAAATTTGTCAAAGTTTTGGATGTCACGCTGAATCTTCGCAAAGTCCTAAGGAAGTAGAGACGCTGTCGTGCTTTCTTCATAATTGATACTTGCCCAGGATCAGGATCTCTGAAATTACAACACTGAGAACTTTAAAGTTGCTGACCCTCTCCAACTCTGTTTCCTCACTGAGGACTGACTCATGGACTTCTGGTTTCCTTCTTCTGAAGTCAATAATCAGCTGACATTGAGTAAAAGGTTGTTGCAGTGGTACCACTCAGCCAGATCTTCAATCTCCCTCCAATATGCTGATTCATCACCATCTTTGATTTGGCCCACGTCAGCAAAGTTGAATATGGCACTGGAGTTGGCCACACAGTCAATAGGACAGGGGCTCAGCACCTGTACTGGTGGAGATTGTGGGGATGTTGTTATCACCCCGAACTGATTGGGGTATGCAAGTGGGGAAATCGAGGATCCAACTGCACTGGAGGTATTGACACCAAATTTGTAGGTCTTGCGAAACAACAAATTTCACTGCAGATGTCACTGATAATAAGCCTGAATCTGGTTCCTCTGTACAACTGCAGCGCTGCCTGGGGCAGAGAGGTGGCGCTGTTGTACGACAGTGGGACCCTGACCCTCAGATTCACAACCCAGTACCTGGGCCTCCCTCATAAAGGCAACTGACTCACTCCGTCCAAAAAAGAGCTCCCATCATCCCAGCAGTCTTGCTTGAGATGTTCTAACACTCCCTTCCTAATTCCATCTCTTCATAGGTTCCGACTCTAGGCTGTTCTTAACCTTGCATAAGGTCAAAAGAAAACAGAAACATTAAGGCTGCCCCAACATTTGATTTGATGATGGTTGATAGGCACGTCATGTACAGAGGGATGCTGGAGCCAAGTCTGTGGCTCCCTGAAAGTGGCTGCGCCAGTCACTAGGGAGGTAAAGAAAGAGCGTGGCACTCCTGTTCTTATTAGTCCAGGCACTGAGTCGGGGTCGGAAAGTTAGGCTGCAGTTTTATAAAACTCTGGTTAGGCCTCATATGGGATACAACCTTCATTTCCGGTCACCTCCATTACAGGAAGCGTGTGGAGGCTTTGGAGAGGCTGCAGAAGAGGTTCACCAGGACGCTGCCCGGGTTAGAGTGTGTGAGCTATAAAGAGATGGTGAGAGGGTCGATAAGACTAGGGAGAATAACAATTCAGCATGGACTAGATGGGCAGAAGGGCCTGTTTCTGTGCTGTACTGCTCTGTGACTGTGACTCTAAACTTGAGTTGTTTCCTCTGGGGTGGCAGAGGCTGACAGGAGAGCTTATAGGATTAAGAGAGATATGGAACGATTGGCCAGCCAGAGCCTTTCTCTAACGTCTAATACTGGAGGGCCTAAGTTCGAAGGAGATGAGTGGGGCAAGTTATTTTACAGAGAGAGTGGTGGGTGCCTAGAACAACAGAGGTGGAGTCACATATGATGGAGGCCTTTAAAAGCCTCTTATTCATCACACAAAACTGAGACTGGACGTGGAGAGGATGTTTCCTATGGTGGGGAAGTCTAGGACCAGAGGGTGCAGCCTCAGCATAGAGGGCATTCCTTTAGAACAGAGAGACAGAGGAATTTCTTTAGCCAGAGGACAGTGAATCTGTGGAATTCTTTGTCACAGACGTCCGGCAAAGACATTGGGTGTATTTAAAACAGAAGGTGTTAGTGAGGGTATGAAACATAATGGGAAGAAGGCAGGTGTGTGGGGTTGAAAGCAGTACTAAGATAGCTATGATGGAATGGTGGAGCAGACTCGATGGGCTGAATGGCCTAATTCTGCTCCTATATCTTATGATCTCCGTGTAGAGAATGGGAGGGGGATATGGGATCTTGTACAAACAGAGTGATTAACTGTTGTTATCCATCACAACACCGTGGTCCCGAGGGTCTGTTTCTGAGCTGAATTGTTCTTCACTCTGATTTTCTGTGATCTTTAAAAAACTTATCTCTCCCATTATCCTGCCTCAACAGCCCTCCAGGGCAGAGAATTCCAGAGACTCGCCACCCTCTCTGAGAAGTTCCTGTCAGATGACTGACCCCTGATCCAATAACTACCTCCTTGTTCGAGATTCTCCCACAGGTGTAACATCTCCACGTCTCCCCTATCCTGTCCCGCGGGGTCCTTCTGCATTCCACAGTATAGTCAAGTCAGAAACACAGGAGAGGCTGGAAATCCACAGCAGCACACACCCAACGCTGGCGGAGCTCAGCAGGTCAGGCAGCACCTGAGGAAGTGAACGTTTCGGTCCTGATGAAGGGTCTTGGTTTATTCCCCTCCGGAGCTGCTGTCCAAGCCACTGAGCTCCTCCAGCACTCTGTGTGTGTTGCTCTCATCCAGGCAAGTGGAGCTCACCGTCCTGTGCACCAGTGTGCTGAGGCTCAGATACGGTGAAAAGCAGCGTCACAGGCACAGAGGTACATTATTTATACAAGAGGGCAAAACTGGCCAAAAGAAGACCTTAGCGCAAAAAATAAGGAGACAGTCAGAGTCAAGTCCAGGTGAGTGCTAAAGGAGGTCTGTCGTGACAAACAACGTTAATGCCAAAACCTAATGAAATAAACACTTTAATTCAAAAAGGAAAAATTAAAAAATTTACATCTTGTATGTATAATTTGATTCAAAAACAGACAATTAAACCAAGAATTCATAAGTCAAGACAAAAATGGGAAACTGGTTTGAATATTAAAATTGATAAAACAAATTGGTCAAGACTATGTCTTGACAGTATGACAAATACAATAAATGTCCAACTTAGATTAGTACAATACAATTTTTACATCAATTATATATTACACCACAAAAAATAAATAAATTAAGTCCAAATTTATCTGATAAATGGTTTCGATGTAATCAAGATATTGATACTTTTTTACACTCTACTTGGTCCTGTGCTAAAATTCAACCTTTTTGGATAAATTTAAGAGTTTTATTGGAACAAATTATCGGAACACAACTTCCACACAACCCAATATTATTTTTATTAGGTGATATTGAAGGGTTAAAACCGAAACTTAAATTGAACAAATATCAGAAAGAATTTATAAAATTGCATTGGTAGTAGCCAAAACAACTATCGCAGTTACTTGGAAATCGGATTCATACTTGGATCATTGGAATAATGAAATTTTTAGCTGCATTCCACTTGAAAAAATTACCTATAATTTAAGAAATAAATATGACATATTTCTGAAAATTTGGCGCCCTTACTTGCAAAAGATAGGTGCTCCAAAGATAAAGTTATTAGTCATTTGGGGAAAGAAACAAATATATATATTAAAGCTATTTTGAATTCCATGGAGCATGTGGGGATCTTCTGATATCCAGGTAGTCTTTCTTTCTTTCTTTCTTTCTTTCTTTTTTTTAGATAGGGATGTTAAGGGGGGGAGGGTTAAGGGGAGGGGGTAGGGTTGATATATATCATTATTCATTATTCTACTATTCTATTTCATGTAATTATCTTAAAAAAATCAAATTTAAAATTTTTTTTTAAAAAAGGTCTGTCGTGTTCTGCTGAGTAAGGGATTAAGGTTGTGCCTCTTGGTTCAAGAAACTCAGTGGTAGCTGTTCCTGAACCTGGTGGTGTGGGACTTCAAGCTTCTGTACTTCCTGCCCCATGGGAGCTGTGAGAAGACGGTTCAGGTTTTTCGCAAATAAAAATGGTGGAGGTGTTTTATGTTTAAGAAAAACCATAACAACTCATTTATTGGACTCCAAACGCTGAACACAAAGTGTGGTTAAAGTCCTTTACATAATTACATCAACATGTCCAGACCAGCCTCTTAAAGTGAAACTCCAGCTTCATGTCAGTGGTTGTGAATTATGTGTGATGATCCAGCAACAATGAATATAGAATAGAGACAGTTTTTTTATGAACAAAAGAAACATTTATTTAAGCTCAGCTCAACAACAAATGAAAAGTAAACAAATGACTAACTTAACCGGAAGTTAACTACTATACGGCAACTCGAACAGTTCTTAAAGCGATAAATGCGAACACAGTCTTAAAGTGGTAAATGCAAAAGTCCAAGTGATTTAGATAGTCAATTAGGAGAGACTTCCCTGAAGTAACGAATTCCTCGACGACGTGATGTTACTGCTGATCCCAACCAAAATATGCCTTGCCCGAAGGATTACGAACAAGGAAATAAAAATGGCTTAAAGGAACTGACCTTTTCCTTGGCAAATAACGCTGCCCCAACCCTTTCTGCCCTTACACAAGACAGGGGTTATCTCAGATGCAGGTTACTAATTCCGGAATGAAGATCCAATAAGGTCAATCCTGTATTACCGCCGACCACACCAACTTTACTCGATCCTTCGGGTTCCCACACTTCGGTAAATCTTCACTCTCCAATAATTAGACTTTAAAATTAAATCGAAGATACATCGACCATAACTGGCAGTGATTTTAAAAACTGCTGGCACAACTTACAATAGAAAGTAAAACTCCGCTTTAAAACGAAACTGCATCACGAGATGAATACGCAGCATTACGGAGTAACTGACGAATTAAACAATGAAATAACCTGCGTCACAGCGAGGCTTTTCCATTTTATACCTGTTGGAACAGGCCATCACATGACCTCTCACTGGCGGGAAAATTACATCATGTGACCTCACACTGGTGGGAAATTGCATCACCCCACCATCACAAGACCATTACATCCTGCTCACCAAATACTCAATTACATCATGGTCATAAGCCAGTCACAAGATACCCACGGGGTATGTAACATATGAACATTTCCAATCCATACATTATCCTAACCCCCAGCCCCTAGAATTCACCAAACCTGGCATCATGAGCCTGTCTGGAGCTCGGAGCATCCGCCCGGCTCGGTCCGATGTCCCATGGGTGGAGGAACAGCAGGGGCTCTGTGTCGACACGTCCATGGTCAGGACACGTGATGGTGGGGACATGGTGGAGCAGTCCTCCAAATCTTGGTGCATCGGTTAATGCAATCTACTGAAACAGACTCAGGTTTATGCCTCTTATCCATGATAAAAGTCTTTTCTCTCCATTCCAGAATGTGGAACCGGGAGCCCAAGGGATGTTGCTGTGAATTACCGCGGATGAAAACAAATGAGGCGGAATCTAGGTGAACAGGAACCCAAGAGTGCTGTAGGCCATGATGGGAGGGAGGAATAGTGAAAAGGAATTGAGTTTACTGAGGAGGGTGGATCGCTGTTGAGAGGCCGACCAGGCGGTCGTGGTGTCAGGAATAAAGTCACCCGGCACTCGTAACGGCTCCCCGTTTACCCACTCAGCCGCAGACAACTGCAGGTCCTCTTTTGGATCTGTCTGAGCCCCGGCAGGACCCACGGGAGACGATCATGCCAACACTCATCCACAGAGCAGCCTTTAAGGAGGGTGAATCCGCTCACATGGGCCATTGGACTGGGGGTGATACGCCGTGGTGCGATGTAGCCTAACACTGAGGATCTGGGCCATCGCAGCCCAGAGGTCTGATGTGAACTGGGGACCTCGGTCAGATTAGTTTGGATGCCAAACTGAGCAACCCAGGTGCCAGTGAGCTCCCAAACCAAGTCTGCAGCCGTTGTCGATGCTAGAGGGATGACCTCGGGCCACCTGGTGGTCCGGTCCACCATGATGAGGAGGTACGTGAGGCCGCATGGGGGTGGAGGGGGGAGAGGCGTGCAAGTCAACATTGTCATGGTCAAATCATCGCTCAGGGATCTCAAAAGGTGCCAGTGGTGCCTGAACACAATGGTTAATTTTTGACCACGGACATTTCACACGGGCTGCAGTCTAAACACTCACGTCCTAACTAAGGCCGTGTCACACAAACTTTCGTGCAACCAGTTTCCGTCCCGGATGCGAGAGGCCATATATGGAGTTGAAAACAGTCTGTCTCCAGTTAGCGGCCACTATGGGGCGAGGACAGCTGGTTGAAACATCGCACAGGAGAGAAGCCCCAGCTAGGCTCAACTTAACGTCAGCCACCTACAGGCCCGTGACTCCTGATCAGTAAGCCTGGACCTCTGGGTCAGTAACTTGGTTGGCTGCTATGCTGGCATAATCAACCCCTATGTGTCTGGCCTCAATGGCTGGCCATATCCATTGTTATGTATCATTGTGAACTGGCTATGTAGACCAGTTGGCGTTGCTTCCATGCAGACCAAGGTCCTGACGTTTTGGCCATTGTGCGCACGAGGGGTTTGTGGTCATCGAACGTTGTGAAATGGCGACTCTCTGGAAGAAAACAAAAATGGCGGATAACCAGGTAGAGACAGAGAAACTGACAGGCAAACGTGCTGAACTTCCTTTCGGGAGGACGGAGCCGCCGGCTGAAGAAGGCAAGAGGCTGCCACACACCCCTGACCAACCGTTCCGGCTCAGCACCCGCAGCCCAGTTGGAAGCATCAGTAGAAATGGCTGTAGGTGCGTTGGGGAGTGGGTGCACCAGTAAAGTCACGTCAGAAAGAGCTCGTTCGGTATCACCAAATGCCCTGGTCATGTCCACAGACCAGTCCAGCACGTGATTAACCCTGTAGTTTTTGGTAGTGTCAGGCGGTGGGAAATCCATAAAAGCTGATGGGAGGTGTTTCACACCCTCTGTGGAGACGCGATGGCTGAGAAAGTCAATGGTTGACGACCCAGACTGGCATTTAGCAGGATTAATGATCAACTCGTGTTGGCTTAAGCACTCGAAAAGTGAGTGGAGATGAAACACTTATTTGGATTTGGATGCATTGGTGACAAGTATGTCATCAAGGTAAATAAAGAAATCTGAGACTTTTAATCCAGAGCCCATCAGTCGTCGGAAAGTTTGTGCTGTATTTTTCTGCCCAAACAGAATGTGCAGAAACTCAAAGAGGTCCCAGGATTATCACAGCCGTTTTGGGAATGTCCTCTGAGCACCTAACTAGATTGACTTTGGAAAAGAATAACGCTCCAGCTGAACGTGCTGGAAAGTCGTGGATGTGTGAGACAGGGTAACGATCGGGGATGGTGATCTCGTTAAGGTGCCAGGAAATCTGCATGGAGCAGAGGTCCAGCCACTTCAGCCAGGACAAAGTCTCAAGTGTACCATCGCCCACTGAAGCTGAGCGTCACCCATCGTGTCCCCTACGTCTAGATCTTGGTGCTGTCGGCGACCTCCAGCGAGGTTTCCTTGCTCTTTGCCTTCTCATCAGTAGGCGATGCTGGCAACACACTCACTTGACAGCCCCTGTCACACAGGAAGCGTCGCCCTGACAGGGTGTCTGTGATGAACAGTAGACGACCCTGGCAGCTGGAACCCACGGGGTTCACAAGCTCTGATGTCCCGATGCACTGGCACTGTCAAAGCTACAAGGTGGTCGGCTCTTCCTGGCGTTTGTACCAAAGCGAGTGTGGCAAAAACACAGGCCCTGTCATCATTTCCCAGCCATGGGCCTGTACGTCCTGGAGGCCCTGCTGACCGAGCTTACTGAGGTAGCGAAAGGAGGACGAATGATGCCCGGCTGCCCAGCTGAGTGTAGGCGATCAGCCTCTTTACCAAGCTATATTGGTGAGGGCTATGCTGACTTGATCAGGCATTTGTTGAATGAAGAGTTCTTTAAAAATAAAACAAAGAAGGTACAGCACATGTTCCATCAGCTCTGATGGCCTGGCATCGCCGAGACCCGGCAAAGGGAGCAACTGTTTGGCTCTCAGACTCCGATCCAGGACTCTGTCAAAGGTGACTTCTCAGCATTTATCGTGTCCAGGTGGGTGTCTAGCAGACTCACCACTCTCGCAGCCGTGGAGTTGCTGAGCGACGCTACATGGAGATATTTGGTGGTGTCGGCGGTGATCTCCCGCAGCCCGAATGGGGCCTCGGCGTGTACAAAACAAGCGACGGCATTTTGCTCCCAAACTCCGGCAGTTTCAAAGCGCCGGCGCTGGTCGACATGTTCAATATCTCTGGAATCGTCCCCGAGCGTCGGGGTCACCAGTGTAGGTTTTTGCAAGTAAAAACAGTGTGAGGCGTTTTGTGTTTAAGAAAGACTGTGGCAACTCATTTATTGTAATCCAAACACTGAACACAAAGTGTGGTAAAAGTACTTTACATAATTAAATCATTGCGTCAGACCAGCCTCTTAAAGTGAACCCTAACTCATGTCGGTGGTTGTGAATTATGTTCATTTTCTCCAACACACGGTACATAGCCCCTCACTGGCATGGTGATAGCAGGTTTCCTTCCAGCTTCTCACTTTACTCCTTCCCCACCAACCCATCTTGCCCCTCACCTTTCACCTGTCAGCTTTGGTCTCCATCCCCTCACCCCACTGCCACCTTACCCTGGCTTCTGCTCCCTTCCTCTTCAGTCCCACTGAAGGGTCTGGACCCAAAACACGGGATGTTTATTCCCCTCCGTCCGACCTGCCGACTTCCTCCAGTGTGTTGCGAGTGATCGGTGACTAACACACCACGGCAAGTTGCACAAACACGTAAATGGCCACGTTATGAGGTACGCCTGCTTGTTAAGTGCCAGTGTCTAACTAGCCAGCCTGGTTCAGCAGTGGGGAAGAGCAGCTATTCAGTCTGGTCGTCTGGGCTTTCAAGCTCCTGTATCTCCTCCCAGGAGAAGGGAGGGTTCAGTGGCAGGAATCCTTGACCCGCAGCTTACTGATTTGGAAAATTGGTTTATTATTGTCATGTGTGCCAACGTTCAGCAAGAAACTTTGCATCGGTACATTAAGGTCATACCAGGGAAAAGCAAGAGTAGCCTCGGTTCGGCTAGCGGCTTAATCTAAGGGAAGACAGCCCAGCCCGGCCAAACTTGAGAAATCTCGTCTGTGTGGATGCTGTGTGATGTGTCCCCTGTTACAAATCAGTACCTCAAAATAACAAACAGTACACAATATGCAATTGAGCTTTATCATTCTTGATTTGATATAGGGTTAGTAAAGAAACAAAAAAGAAAAAGGGCCTATTCTCATGAAACAGTCTAACGCACAACATTGGAGCTCACAGTTTTCCCGTCTGTCCATTGTCCATCAATACTCCCCCTGGTTGTCGACTCCCGACCCCAAACGCCCAGGCGTTTGAAGATATTGATCAGACTGTCAGAATTCGGAATTCTCCTGCATTCTCTTTTGTTCTCCCGTCCCACCTCTCTGCTCCTCTGCAGTTTGAAGTTGTTGACCTTATCTCCCTCTTGCTAATCCTGATGAAAGACTGTCGCCTTGAATCACTACATGAAGGGTCGTAAAGCACAAGAAATTCTGTAGATGCTGGAAATACACACACACACACACACACACACACACACACACACACACACACACACACACACACACACACACACACACACACACACACTCACACTCACACTCACACTCACACTCACACTCACACTCACACTCACACTCTGTGGAGGAAAGGAAATAGTTTTGGGCCAAGACCCTTTTTGGTCTCTACTGTTCCAAACTCAAAGTTCTTCCATGCTGTCTTTTCTCTTACCGTACAAAAACTTATCTCTTGGGTTCTCCTGCCTCGACAACCCTCCGGGGCAGGGAATTCCAGAGATTCCCTACCCTGTGTGATAAGTTTCCAGACGTCTCAGTGTTAAGTGACCATCCTATGATCATGCAACTATCCCCTCATTCGAGATTCTGCCACTGGTGGCACTGGTGCCATCTCCACAACGTGCTACATCCTCTTAAGTTTCTGAGAAAGTGAAGACTCTGACAAACCTTCCTTGTGTTTACAGCTATGATTAGGACCAGGGTAGGTCAATCTCCCCCCTGTCCTTTCCAGTCCTGATGAAGGGTCTCAGCCTGAAATGTTGACTGTTTATTCTCCTCCATGGATGCTGCCCGACCTGCTGAGTTCCTCCAGCGTTTAGTACAAGTCGCTCTGCAGAGTCGACACACGTTTTGCCTGCAGAGATGCTGCCGACCTCATCAGTTCTCCCAGAATTCTGTTTTCGATCCCGAAATAATAAACTAAGCATCAGTTTCTCGGAGCATCTATGCTGGGCCTAATACATTGACACAATCATGAAAAGGCATGCCAGAAGCTCTACTTCATTAGGAGTCTCAGGAGTTTTGGCAAGTCACCAAAGTTTCTTACAAATTTCTACACACCTACAGTGGGAAGCATCACTGTCTGGTTTGGCTTCAATGTATAAGATTGCAGAGGCCTGTAGACTTCAGCCGGCTCCATCACGGACACAACTCCCCACCATCGAATACACCTTCAAAAGATGGTGCCTAAAGAAGATGGCATCCTTCATTAAGAACTCTCACCTTCTGGGATTGCCCTCTTCTTGTCACTACCATCAGGGAGGAGGTCCAGGAACCTGAAGACACAAGAAATAGGAGCAGGAGTCGGCCATCTGGCCTGTCGAGCCTGCTCTGCCATTCAATAAGATAATAGCTGATCTGGCCATGGACTCGTCTCCACCTATCTGCCTTTTCCCCAAAACCTTTCATTCCACTACTATGCAAAAATCTATCCAACCTTGTCTTAAATATATTTACTGAGGTAGCCTCCACTGCCTCACTGGGCAAAGGATTCCACAGACTCACCACTCTCTGGGAAAAGCAGTTCCTCCTCATCTCCATCCTAAATCTACTCCTCCAAATCTTGTGGCTATGTCCCTGATGCACCATCAATAACTCACGCTGAGACGTAGGAAGCGAGGTATCGGCTTTTATTGACTGGAAGAATGAACAACACTACATCCTGGGGAATGAGGCAGGGCAACAAGCCTCAGTCACCTTTATACAGGGGTCTGTGGGAGGAGCCACAGGAGCAGTCAGCAGGGGGTCTGTGGGAGGAGCCACAGGAGCAGTCAGCAGGGGGTCTGTGGGAGGAGCCACAGGAGCAGTCAGCAGGGGTCTGTGGGAGGAGCCACAGGAGCAGTCCAGACAGGTATATGTAGTTCACCACAGTCCCCTAGTTCTAGTCTCACCTACCAGTGGAAACAACTTTCCTGCCTCTATCTTATCTATCCCTTTATAATTTTATATGTTTCTTATTCTTCTGAATTCCAGCCAGTACAGTCCCAGGTGACTCAATCTTTCCCCATAGTCCAAACCCCTCGTCTCTGGAATTGCACGCAGTACTCCAGGTGCGGCCTCACCAGTACCCTGTACAGTTACAGCATAACCTTTCTGCTCTTAAATTCACCCCTCTAGCAATGAAGGCCAACATCCCATTTGTCTTCTTGATAACCTGAAAACCAACCTTTTGTGACTCATGTACAAACACTCCCAAGTCCCTCTGCATTGCAGCATGCTGCAATTTTTTTACCATTTAAATAATAATCTGCTCTTTTAATTTTCCTTCCAAAGTGGGTGACCTCATATTTACCGATATTATATTCCATCTGCCAGACCCTTGCCCACTCACTTGACCTATCTATATCTCTCTGCAGACTCTCCGTATCTTCTGCACAATTTGCTTTTCCACTCAATTTTGTATCATCAGCAAACTCAGATACACTACACTCGGTCCCATTTTCCAGATCATTAATGTATATCATGAACAGCTGCAGCCCCAGTAACAACTCCTGCGGCACACCGCTCACCACTGATTGCCAACCAGAGACACACCCATGTATCCTAACTCTCAGCTTTCTACTAATTAACCACACCTCTGTCCATGCTAATGCATCATCCCCAAACTCTCTGCATCCTTATCTTATGGATAAGTCTTTTCTGGCACCTTATCAAAGACCCACACTCAATGATTCAGGAACAGCTTCTTCCCCTCCACCATCAGATTTCTGACAGTCCATGAACACCACCTCACTATCCCTCTGTCATCAGATTTCTGACAGTTCATGAACACCACCTCACTACCCCTCTGTCATCAGATTTCTGACAGTCCATGAACACCACCTCACTATCCCTCTGTCATCAGATTTCTGACAGTCCATGAACAACACCTCACTATCCCTCTGTCATCAGATTTCTGACAGTCCATGAACACCACCTTACTATCCCTCTGTCATCAGATTTCTGACAGTCCATGAACCCATGAACAACACCTCACTACCCCTCTGTCATCAGATTTCTGACAGTCCATGAACAACACCTCACTATCCCTCTGTCATCAGATTTCTGACAGTCCATGAACAACACCTCACTATCCCTCTGTCATCAGATTTCTGACAGTCCATGAACAACACCTCAATATCCCTCTGTCATCAGATATCTGACAGCCCATGAACAACACCTCACTATCCCTCTGTCATCAGATTTCTGACAGTCCATGAACAACACCTCACTATCCCTCTGTCATCAGATTTCTGACAGTCCATGAACAACACCTCACTATCCCTCTGTCATCAGATTTCTGACAGTCCATGAACAACACCTCACTATCCCTCTGTGATGAGATTTCTGACAGTCCATGAACAACACCTCACTATCCCTCTGTCATCAGATTTCTGACAGTCCATGGACCCATGAACAACACCTCACTACCCCTCTGTCATCAGATTTCTGACAGTCCATGAATAACACATCACAATGCCTTTCATTTTTGCTCTATTAATTTATTATATAATCTATGGTGATTTTGTTTTTGCTCTGTACTGCAGGCACATAACAACAAATTTCACGTCATACCAGTCAGTGACAACGGAGCTGATTCTGATTCTAACTCTTGTTTTTCGCCAGGTCAGAATCAGGATCAGGTTTAATATCACCAGCATATGGCATGAAATTTGTAAACTTTGAGGCAGCCATACAATGCAACACATAATAAATGTGAGAAAAACTGAATTGCAGTATGTAACCAGTATTTCTGTATATTCAATAGCTAAACTAAGATGAGTAGTGCAAAAACAGAACTTTAGGAAAAAGTAGTGAGGTAATGTTCATGGGTTCAATGTCCATTTAGGAATCAAATGGCAGAGGGGAAGAAGCTGTTCCTGAATTGCTGAGTGTGTGTCTTCAGGCTTCTGTACCTCCTCCCTGATGGTAGCAATGGGAAGAGGACATGGGTTCTCACTGTGACTGTACAGGCTCCCTCCCACAGCCTAACGGGGTGCAGGGTCAGAGGGTTAATGGGCCATTGCAAACTCTTGCCATGGTGCGTGTGCGGGAGGTTTATGGGAACACAGGGGGAAGGTGTCACAAGGAAAGTTAGACCATGAAACATAGGAGCAGAATTAGGCCATACATTCCATTGAGTCTGCTCCATCATGTGTGATTTATTAACCCTCTCAGTCCCATCCTCCTGCCTTCTCCCCAGAAACTCTGATACTCTTGCTGAGCAAGAACCTATCAACCTCCACTTTAAATACACCCAATGACCTGCCCTTCACTGCCATCTACGGCAATGAATTCCACAGATTCACCACCCTCTGGCTAAAGAAATTCCTCCTCACATCTGTTCTAACCGAATATCCTTCTACTCTGAGGCCGTGCCCTCTGGTCCTAGACTCTCCCACTCTCGGAATCCTCTCCATGCCCACTCTATCTCGGCCCTTCAATATACAACAGGTTTTAATGAGATCCACACCACCACCCCTCCTGCCATTCTCCTCCATCAGTCCTCCCAAGGTGAATGCCTCACTACCAGCTCGACTTGCTAGTTAACCTTTAGGGAGTCCTGCAGTTGTTAGGGGAATGTGAGCTGGCATGGACTCGACGGCCCAAATGGCTGCACTCGATGTCAGTCGCAGTTCAGTGGAGTGCAGTGGTGAGTGGGTTAATGAGCTCTGGAAGGTGGGTGGCACTGAAGGCACTGGGAGTGTACGGTGAGGAGCTGCTCACATTGAATACCAGTCCCATCAGATAGCCACACTGCTCAACTGCAAGTGGCTTGTGCAGCCATCTCCTATCATTCACGCACAAATTCAAAACAGCTGCCCTGTGCAACCTGTGAGACTGAGCGGGCACCCCTGGCCCCGAGCAGCTTGGAATGAAGCTGCTGCATTATTTGGTTTGTGTCCGGTACACCAGCAGCAGATGGCTATAGATGTAATGGAGGAGACCATTCGCTCTGAGGCCACCACTGAGCAAAGGGTTGAAAGAGGCTGCAGGGAGCTGTAGACTCAGCCAGCTCCATCACAGGCACAGCCCTCCACACTCCTCATGGCAGGCCGATGTTCAACTCCATTTTGCCAATGAAAGCAACAAGGGAGACTGAAGCATCGAGGCGAGTACAGAGGGGAGAGCCTGCTGCCTGTCTTTTAATCGCTCTTCTACCGGAGAGGGGAGAGCCTGCCGCTCTGTACCCAGAGAGTGTTACCCAGGTTTTCTGCGGTTTGGATGTGGACTTGGACTGTAGACTTTCCCTCGTCTCATAGTTTTTTTATATATATTCTGTGTTTTTTGCCTGATCTTTCTCATTTTTTGTGCGGGGAGGGGGGGATTTGGGGATTGATGTGCCTGTTCTGTTTTTGTTTCATTTTTTTGTGTGGGGAGAGAGGATCTGGGGGTTGATGATCGTGTTGCCTCTCTTTTCTTTCTTGGCTTCATGGCTACCTGGCGAAGAGGAATTTCAGAGTTGTATTCATCGATAATAAATGAACTTTTGAACTACTGAGGACATTTTCAAGAAGCAGTGCCTCAGGAAGGTAGCACCTATCATTAAGAACATTCTCCATCGAGGACATGCCCCCTTCTAATTACCACCATCGGGGAGGAAGCACAGGAGCCTGAAAACATGTATCTAACATTTTAGAAACAATGTCTCCTCCTCTGTCATCAGATTTCTGAATGGTCCATGAACCATGAAACACCACCTCACATAGAACACCCACAGCACAATCAGGCCCTTCATGGATGTGCCGAAAATGCCCTTTCCTTGGAAATTACCCAGGGTTATCCATAGTCCTCTAATTTCCTAAGCTCCATGTACCTATCCAGGAGTCTCTTAAAAGACCCTATTGTATCCACCTCCACCACCGTCGCTGGCAGTCCATTCCACGCACTCACCACTCTCTGAGTACAGAAATTATCCCTGACATCTCCTCTGTACCTACTTCCAAGCACCTTAAACCTGTACCCTCTCATGCTAGCCATTTCAGCCCTGGGGAAAAGCCTCTGACTATCCACACATTCAATGCCTCTCTTTATCTTATATACCTCTATCAGATCACCTCTCATCCTCTGTCACTCCAAGGAAAAAAGGCAGATTTCACTCAACCGGTTCTCATAAGGCATGCTCCCTAATCTAGGCAACATCCTTGTAAATCTCCTCTGCACCCTTTCTATAGTTTCCACATCCTTCCTGTAGCGAGGTGACCGGAACTGAGCACAGTACTCTAAGTATTCCTCTGCAGTCAGATTTCTGACAGTCCATGAACCCATGAACAACACCTCACTATCCCTCTGTCATCAAATTTCTGACAGTCCATGAACACCACCTCACTATCCCTCTGTCATCAGATTTCTGACAGTCCATGAACAACACCACACTATCCCTCTGTCATCAGATTTCTGACAGTCCATGAACCCATGAACACCACCTCACTATCTCAATGTCTGCAGTGAGATGCTGAAGATGTTCTATAGGACAGTTGTGGAGAGCGCCCTCTTCTTTGTGGTGGCGTGTTGGGGAGGAAGCATTAAGAAGGACGCCTCACGTCTTAATAAGCTGGTAAGGAAGGCGGGCTCTGTCGTGGGCAAAGTACTGGAGAGTTTAACATCGGTAGCTGAGCGAAGGGCGCTGAGTAGGCTACGGTCAATTATGGAAAACCCTGAACATCCTCTACATAGCACCATCCAGAGACAGAGAAGCAGTTTCAGCGACAGGTTACTGTCGATGCAATGCTCCTCAGACAGGATGAAGAGGTCAATACTCCCCAATGCCATTAGGCTTTACAATTCAACTGCCAGGACTTAAGAACTTTTTTTAAAGCTATTATTAATGCTTTTTGAGTTAGTGATTTAGATGCATATCATATTATTACTGAGTTAAGTATTGTATGTAATGAGTTTTTGCTACAACAAGTGTATGGGACATTGGAAAAAAATGTTGAATTTCCCCATGGGGATGAATAAAGTATCTATCTATCTATCTATCCCTCTGTCATCAGATTTCTGACAGCCCATGAACAACACCTCACTATCCCTCTGCCAACAGATTTCTGACAGTCCATGAACCCACGAACACCACCTCACTATCCCTCTGTCATCAGATTTCTGATGGTCCATGAACCCACGAACAACACCTCACTATCCCTCTGTCATCAGATTTCTGACAGTCCATGAACCCATGAACAACACCTCACTATCCCTCTGTCATCAGATTTCTGACAGTCCATGAACAACACCTCACTATCCCTCTGTCATCAGATTTCTGATGGTCCATGAACCCATGAACACCACCTCACTATCCCTCTGTCATCAGATTTCTGACAGTCCATGAACCCATGAACAACATCTCACTATCCCTCTGTCATCAGATTTCTGACAGTCCATGAACAACACCTCACTATCCCTCTGTCATCAGATTTCTGATGGTCCATGAACCCATGAACACCACCTCACTATCCCTCTGTCGTCAGATTTCTGATGGTCCATGAACCCATGAACATCACCTCACTATCCCTCTGTCATCAGATTTCTGACAGTCCATGAACCCACGAATACCACCTCACTATCCCTCTGTCATCAGATTTCTGACAGTCCATGAACACCACCTCACTATCCCTCTGTCATCAGATTTCTGACAGTCCATGAACAACACCTCACTATCCCTCTGTCATCAGATTTCTGACAGTCCATGAACACCACCTCACTATCCCTCTGTCATCAGATTTCTGA
The DNA here is from genome assembly GCF_048418815.1 of Hemitrygon akajei. Taxonomy (NCBI): domain Eukaryota; kingdom Metazoa; phylum Chordata; class Chondrichthyes; order Myliobatiformes; family Dasyatidae; genus Hemitrygon; species Hemitrygon akajei. The sequence continues at coordinate 84,475,651 of NC_133134.1, forward strand.
TGGTCCATGAACCCATGAACACCACCTCACTATCCCACTGTCATCAGATTTCTGACAGTCCATGAACCCACGAATACCACCTCACTATCCCTCTGTCATCAGATTTCTGACAGTCCATGAACAACACCTCACTATCCCTCTGTCATCAGATTTCTGACAGTCCATGAACACCACCTCACTATCCCTCTGTCATCAGATTTCTGATGGTCCATGAACCCATGAACACCACCTCACTATCCCACTGTCATCAGATTTCTGACAGTCCATGAACCCATGAACACCTCACTATCCCTTTGTCATCGGATTTCTGACAGTCCATGAACACCACCTCACTATCCCTTTGTCATCGGATTTCTGACAGTCCATGAACACCACCTCACTATCCCTCTGTCATCAGATTTCTGATGGTCCATGAACCCATGAACACCACCTCACTATCCCTCTGTCATCAGATTTCTGACTGTCCATGAACACCACCTCACTATCCCTCTGTCATCAGATTTCTGATAGTCCATGAACCCGTGAACAACACCTCACTATCCCTCTGTCATCTGATTTCTGACAGTCCATGAACCCGTGAACAACACCTCACTACCCCTCTGACATCAGATTTCTGATAGTCCATGAACCCGTGAACAACACCTCACTACCCCTCTGACATCAGCTTTCTGACAGTCCATGAACCTGTGAACAACACCTCACTATTCCCCTTTTACACTATTTATTTATTTTACAGCCTATTGTAATTTTTATGTCTTGCACTGTATTGCTGCCACAAACAACAAAGTTTATGACAAATGTCAGTCATAATCATCCTGCTTCTGACCTCTCCCCAGCTCGAGGGATTGTGACAACACAGGCTGGCACACCCCAGCCTCTGCCCACCATCACTCCCCACGCACTGGGAGTCTGCTGAATCAGTGCCATCTCTACCCCTCAGCGATACATCTCCTGGATGTCCGACCCCCGACCCCATTCCAGAACTACCTGTGGAGACACCTGCCTGTGCACACATCTACCTGTGCACACATTTACCTATACAGACATCTACCTGCGCAAGCATCTACCTGTTGTACACACACCTACCTGTGCAGATAACAATAAACTCAAGATTCTATATTCAAGTTTATTTATCACATGTACACCGAGACACACTTAATCTTGATGTTGTCTCGTCCCAAGGAGAGGACATACCAGTGATGTTGAGCAAGATCAAGACAGCAAGTATACTCTAAAGAGTAAAGATCAACTTTATATACGTCGTAACATAAATGAAATGCGCTGTTTTGCACCAACAACCAACACAGTCCAAGGATGTGTCGGGGGCAGCCCGCAAGTGTCAACACACTTCTGGCACCAATGTAGCGTGCCCACAACTCACTACCCCTTCACACGTACAGTACGACTTTACTGCATAAAACTTCGGTCAGGCTGCATGCTAATTTCCAAATAGTATACAATAAATAGTACCTTTGAACTGACATCTACCTTGATCTGATCTTGCACCTTACTGTTTACCTGCACTACACTTTCCCTGGAGCTGTTACACCCTAATCTGCACTCTGTTATTGGTTTACCTTGTTCTGCCCCAGTGTACTGTGTAATGATCTGATCGGTATGGAAGATAAACTTTCCACTCTAGCGTGTGACAATAATAAACTAATCCCATTTCAGAGTCCTGTGCGCAGCTCTGATCGTCCCATTTCAGGAGGGATTGGATGTTTTGGAGAGGGTGCAGAAGTTGTTCACCGGGCTGCTGCCTAGATTAGAGAGCATAAGTCGGGACAAAGTTGGGTTGTTTACTCTGGAGCGGCAGAGACTAATGAGAGGGATAGGTAGCGTGAACAGAATCCTTTTTCCCAGGGTAGAAATTCCCTGCATTTAGAGTGATAGAGGAGCTGAGTGGGGAGTGGGGAAAGGAGATATGCAGGTTTTTTAAACAGAGAGTGGCGGGTGTGGTGGAGGCAGATACAGCACAGATATTTACAAGGGTTTTAATTGGAAGCATGAACAGTGGCGGGGTATGGATTGAGTTTAATTTGGCATTGCATTAGCAGTAGACGTTATGTTCCTGTGCTGTACAGTCTGGGGTCCTTCACCACAGTTGTGTCCTGAAGGGTCGTCACCTTGATTTATTATTTCTTTCTCTCTCTACAGACCCTGCCTGACCTGCTGAGTATTTCCAGCAGTTTTGCCTTTATTCCTCAATAAGTCCCCTAATTCATTCTGGTTTGAGACTATGGTCATGGGCACACAAACCTAGGGTATAAATGATATGAAAATTAGCTTTTAGCAGCAGCACCACAGTACATTATAACCATGACAAAAATATACAATCTTACATTTACATATAATCCACATAGAAGATTGGTGGGTAAAATCAAAGCTCAGGGCATCGGGGGGAAGGCATTGACATGGATGGAAAACTGGTTGGCAGATAGAAAGCAAAGGGTAGCGGCGAATGGGTGTTTCTCGGAATGGCAGGTGGTGACTAGTGGGGTGCCACAGGGTTCGGTGTTGGGACCACAGCTGTTTACCATTTACGTTAACGATTTGGATGAAGGCATAGAAAATAACATCAGCAAATTTGCTGATGATACTAAGCTGGGTGGCAGTGTGACATGTGATGAGGATGTTAGGAGAATTCAGGGTGACTTGGATAGGCTGGGTGAGTGGGCAGATACTTGGCAGATGGCGTTTAATGTGAATAAGTGTGAGGTTATCCACTTTGGGAGTAAGAACAGGAAGGCAGATTATTATCTGAACGGTATAGAGTTGGGTAAGGGAGTAATACAAAGAGATCTCGGAGTCCTTGTTCATCAGTCGCTGAAGGTGAATGAGCAAGTGCAGCAGGCAGTGAAGAAGGCTAGTGGAATGTTGGCCTTTATTACAAAGGAAATTGAGTACAAGAGCAAGGAAATCCTCTTGCATTTGTACAGAGCCCTGGTGAGACCACACCTGGAGTATTGTGTACAGTTTTGGTCTCCAGGGTTAAGGAAGGACATCCTGGCTGTAGAGGAAGTGCAGCGTAGATTCACAAGGTTAATTCCTGGGATGTCTGGACTGTCTTACGCAGAGAGGTTAGAGAGACTGGGCTTGTACACGCTGGAATTAAGGAGATTGAGAGGGAATCTGATTGAAACATATAAGATTATTAAGGGATTGGACAAGATAGAGGCAGGAAATATGTTCCAGATGCTGGGAGAGTCCAGTACCAGAGGGCATGGTTTGAGAATAAGGGGTAGGTCATTTAGGACAGAGTTAAGGAAAAACTTCTTCTCCCAGAGAGTTGTGGGGGTCTGGAATGCACTGCCTCAGAAGGTAGTGGAGGCCAATTCTCTGGATGCTTTCAAGAAGGAGCTAGATAGGTATCTTATGGATAGGGGAATCAAGGGATATGGGGACAAGGCAGGAACCGGGTATTGATAGTAGATGATCAGCCATGATCTCAAAATGGCGGTGCAGGCTCGAAGGGCCGAATGGTCTACTTCTGCACCTATTGTCTATTGTCTACATTTACATAATTTACAGGTCAACATAACAGCTTCGGTGCAAGTGGAGGGCGCTATCATCTGAAGTAAGACGAGGGAGTTCTCGAACCTTTGCTCTGAAACAATAATAATAAACAAATTTTTATCTCACTGACAACAGATGTCTCTAACACTCATCACATTCCTGTAGGTGTGCCTTAACCGGTGTGCTCTGACTGCAAAAACACTTTCTTCCCTGTGCACGCCAAGGAGGAGTTTAATCGTTCAGCAGTGTAAGCTGTTTTTCCAGATCTATATTACAGTTTAACCTTGGCTGTACAAACTAAAATTACAAAACCTCCTGGTGCAATCAGGAAGTGTGGGAGACACTGAGATGGTGCTGTCACGAGAACAAGCTGAAAGTGTGAAGACATGGCAGATGGAACGAAGAGAAATGCAAAGTATTTGGAACACAGAGCAGTACAGGATAGGAACAGGTCCTTCTGCCCACAACACTAAACAAATCCCTTCTGCCTGCACAACGTCCATGTTCCCCCCACCCCCGTTCATGGGCCTGTCTAAACACCTTCACCACCACCCACCACTCTCAGTGCAAAAAAACTTGCCCTCACGCGCCTTTGATCTGTCCCCCTCACCCCTTAAATGCATGCCCTATTAGACATTTCAACCCTACACAAAAAATACCAGCTATCTTGTTCGTTCGTTATGTGCTGACTCGAATGATTTGGCCGATCACGGTCTTTCCAGGACCACGATTGCTCCTGACAAATTTTTCTACAGAAGAGGTTCTGGGCAGTGTCTTTACAAGATGGGTGACCCCAGCCGTTATCAATACTCTTCAGAGACTGTCTGCCTGGCGTTAGTGGTCGCACAACCAGGACCTGTGATATGCTCCAGCTCCTCATATGACCATCCATTACCTGCTCCCATACTCTGTCTTTGCCTCTTATAATCTTATACACTTTTATCAGGTCTCCCCTCAGGTGCACCACTCCAGAGAAAACAACCCAAGTTTGTCCAGTCTCTCCTTACAGATCTATTCCGGCTACATTCTGAAACCTCTTCTGTACCCGCTCCAAAGCCTACACCTCCTTGCTGTGATGCGGCGACCAGAACTGTACACAACACTCCAGATGTGGCCTAACCAGAGTTTTATAGAATTGCAACACAGCTTCTTAACTCCTGAACTCAAAACCTTGACTGAGAAAAGCAAGCATGCCTTTACACCCTAAGCAGCCATTTTCCAGGTGGACCCCAAGATATCTCCGTGAAAGTATCAAAGGCACACGGATGTAAGAGGCTGTAGAGAGTAGTTGACTCAGCACAATATATCACGGGCACATCCATGATGTGTCCACAACTCTCTGCAGTTTCCTGTGGTCAGAACGGGGAGACTGGGAGAACACACACCAGTCAGTAATTTTTATTATTTATTGACATACAGCATGGAACAGGCCCTTCAGTCTCTTTGAGACCCCTCCCCCCCCCCCAATTTAACTCTAGCCTAATCACAGGACAATGTACAATGAGCAATAAACCTACCAACCGGTACGTCTCTTTGGACAGTGAGAAGAAACCGGAGCACCCGGAGGAAACCCACGCGTTCACCGGGAGAACTCCTTACATGCAGCAGTGGGATCTGTAAAGTGTTTGTGCTAGCCACTACGCTACTGTGATGCCCCGCACTGTAATGGAGAGTTTCTGGACCCAATTTGAAGGCAGCTTCCCTGTGGCTCTACATCGTCAAGCGTTTGAAGATATTTTGATAGGTTTACAAAGACTCTTGCAAATTTCTACAGATGTATGGTGGTAAAGAAAACTTTGGTGTATAAATCCAAGGTTCTTTTAGAAGTCAGGAATGAGGCACAACACTTGCTGCTTCACGATTGCTTTATTAAGACTTGATAAGAAACAACAACTAGAAAATACTTATTCAATCCTGCAGTAAACATTAACCACTAAGGAAACAATTATTCATTTACAAGAAGCCGAGAAGCCTCCAGGATTTGACTTTGTAAAACCACTAGAGGCAGATCAGACTGTTATGCATATAAAAGCTATTCAAGACACAAACAGATAACTGATTGTTAAACTGCTAAGAAAATGACAATGAAAATTAACCTGTCAAATCCAACAGCACACTTGCCTTCATAATCAAAGTACTGAGTATAGGAATTAGGATGCAATGTTGAAGTGGTGTGAGGCCTTATCTGGAGTATTGTGTGCTGTTCTGGTCACCCACCTACAGGAAAGAGACTGAAAGAATGCAGACAATTTACAAGAATGTTCCCGGGACGTGAGGACCTGAGTTACAGGGAAAGGTTGAACAGTTTAGGAGTTTATTACCTGGAGCGTAGGAGATTGAGGGGAGATTTGATAGAGGTATACAAAATTCAATACCATCATCCCTTCAAAACTAATCAGTGAGCTTCAAGACCTTGGCCTCAATACCTCCCTGTGCAATTGGATCCTGGATTTCCTCACTTATAGACCCCAGTCAGTTCAGATTGGCAACAACATCTCCAAAATCTCCATCAGCACTGGTGCACCACAGGTTGTGTGCTTAGCCCCCTGATCTACTCAATGTCAGCGAGGCCAAGCAGCTGATTACTAACCTCAGGAGGAGGAAACCTGAGGTCCATCAGCCAGTTCTCATCCAGAGATCATAGGTGAAGAGGGTCAGCAATTTTAAATTCCTTGGTGTTATAATTTCAGAGGACCCGTCCTGGGCCCAGCACGTAACGACAATCGCAAAGAAAGCATAGCAGCACCTCTACTTCTAAAACAATCTAAATCTTTGACAAACTTCTGTATATGTGTGATATAGAGTATATTGACTGGCTGCATCACAAGGGAAACACCAATGCCCTTGAATGGAAAATCCAACAAAATGTAGTAGATACAGCCCAGTCCATCATGGGAAAAGCCCTCCCCACCATTGGAGCATTGTCGCAGGAAAGCAGCACCCATCACCAGGGTCTCCCAACACTCTGGACATGCTCTCTTCTCGCTGCTGCCATCAGGAAGGAGGTACAGGAGCATCAGGAGTCACACCACCAGGTTCAGGAACAGTAATACCCCTCAGCCATCGGGCTCTTGAATCAGAGAGTGGATAACCTTACAACCTATGGACTCACTTTCAAGAACACTTCATCTCATGTTCTCGATATTTATTGTTTATTTATTTGTTATTAGTATTATCTCTTTTCTTGTTTGTACTTGCACAGTTTGTTGGCTTTTCCACACTGGGTGTCCACCTTGTTGGTGCAACCTTTCATTGATTCTATTATGGTTATCCGATTGAGTATACCCCAAGAAATGAATCTCAGGGTTGTATGTGGTGACATCAATGTACTTTGATAATAAATTTACTTTGAACTTCCTTTCTCTGTCCACAACCTACAGATATCTATATTTTTGCTTTCGCTTTAGATTTCAGACACCCCATTCATTAGGTTTTATTAGGATCAATCAAACACCTAATGTCGTAAATAGATGCCAGTGTTTGTTTGTTTATTTATACAATTTTAATCCGTATCTACTCTTTAACCTCTAACCTACTTATAGCGTAGCAGTTCAAGTGACACTCGGCGTCAGGTGTCCTCTGTAAGAAGTCTGTACGTATTTCTCGTGAGCACATGGGTTTGCTCCCACAGTTCTAAGACATACCAGTTAGTGGGTTAATTGGTTCTGTGATTAGGCCTGGGTTAAATAGTTGGGTTTTTGGGCAGCCAGCTCGTTGGGCCAGAAGGTCCTGCTCTGGGCTGTATCTCTAAATAAATTTATTTTATTTTATGTAGGGAAACAGCACGGTTACAGGTTCTTCAGGGGCATCAAGAGGAAATCCACGCAGTCATGGGGAGAACGCACAAACTTCTCACAGACAGCAGTGGGAAATGAACCTGGGTCTCTGCTGCTGGAATAGCGTTACACCACCCAAACGTGTCGCACAAATGGCTTTTATTGTTCCTTGTTTCACGTCACGCCAACACACCACAGCAAATTCCTAACCCATGTAAATGTATGCAGCAAATGAAGTTGATACTTGACATATTTGTAGATACAGTGAGTGAAGTCACTGACATTTCATTGTTAAACGACTGTGGAGTATGGTCATGGAAGAGTCTAAATGATTGCACCATTGCATATGAGAGTGTAATTATGGTTATTGAGCAATAGGCTGAAGATACACCTCAGTGATCATCACAAATGTCAATCCATTTAAAAACTCCAATAAATCATAATCGACAGATACTACCCCCGAGCAGTAAGGCTGATCAACACCTCCACTCACTAACCCACCCCAACCACCACGACTTTATCACTTCCTGTCAGTCATCTTACATAAGGCACTCCTGTGCCCAGCGTCACTTTATGGACAATCAATCTCTGTATACAAGCTAGTTATGAGTTTTTATTTGCTGTGCTTTCTTCGTAATTGACTTGTTTATCTTATTGTGTTTCTTTTTGTGCTGCATCGGATCTGGAGTAACAATGATTTCTTTCTCCTTTTGGCCTGTGTACTGGAAGTAACATGGGATTGCCATCTCCAGCCTACGACTGACTCTGCTTCCATACAATGCCCTTAACTGTATAACCAGTCTGAATGGGCAGGAGCACAAATCGTGGGCTCCACCTCTCAAAGGCTTGACATAATAGAGAGGATATCCTGAGCCGAGGAGCTTAAAATACACAAGCAAGTTGCCAGATGGCAGGAAATATGAAGTGCTTCTGGAACAGAGTGGTTCAGATTAAAACAATGCACAACAATTGTCAAAAAGGAAAGGGCTTAGATGTAGAAAGGTTTCGCAAATGAGGGCTAGTGAGAAATGAGAACTGGAATCAATAGGGCTAAGGGAGAGAATATTTGCTAATTCCAATGAAATCCAGGTCAATATGAATAAAATTCAGGAATTCTGTGCTCAGCAGGTCCAGAGATCAGGCATCTCCCTGTCTTGGAGGCACTACATCGTCTCCCACCTACTGTAGTCTGGGCTACCCACACTTCCCGCTTCTGCCTGCAGGCAGTCTCCCTACATACTCTAGTGCCTGTGTCCTTTCCTATTTACATGGGCTTCTCATAGATCACATCCTCACTCAGCATTTAATTCTTCTCTCCCTACCCTCCTCCCATCATTCCTCAGCCCATGCTTGCCTCCTCCCACTCTCATCCTCTGGACTCACCCCACCTCTCCCTCCCTTGATTCTTACATTCAAACCACCCTATCCGTGCTTCCTTCCCTACCACCCTCTCCCTCAACCCTCTTCTTGTAAGCCCCCCTCCTTCTACCCTCCCCATCAACCCACTTCTCCACCCTCCTCTCCCCACGTCCCCCCTCCTCCTCTCCCCATGTACCCCTCCCTCTTCCTCCTCCTCTCCCCATGTACCCCTCCCACTGCTGTTTTCCATTCTCTCCATCTTCTGTCTTTCTCCCTTTTCTCTATCCCACCTCCTTTCTCTCCCTCTCCACACCTCTTACCCTTCTCTTTCTTCCTCCCTTCCAACCTTTACACTCTGATCCTCCTTTACCTCTCTCTCCCTCTCCTGCTGCCCCCTTCTCTGTTGATTTCCTATCTCTTTCTTCTCCTTTGCTAACTCCCTTTTCTCAGTCTCTCCTTCCTCCCTCGACCCTCCCTTTGCTCAGTCGCACTCTATTCTCCTCACCCCCTCCCCTCAGTCCCACTCTATTCTCCCTCACCCTCTCCCCTCAGGCCCACTCTATTTCCCTTCACCCTCTCCCCTCAGTCCCACTCTATTCCCCTCACCCCTCCCTCAGTCCCACTCTATTCCCCTTCACCCTCTCCCCTCAGTCCCACTCTATGCCCCCTCACCCTCTCCCCTCAGTCCCACTCTATTCCCTCCCCCTCAGTCCTACTCTATTCCCTCCCCCTCAGGCCCACTCTATTTCCCCTCAGTCCCACTCTATTCCCTCCCCCTCAGTCCTACTCTATTCCCCCTCAGTCCCACTCTATTCCCCTCACCCCCTCCCTTCCCCTCAGTCCCACTCTATTCCCCTCACCCCTCCCTCAGTCCCACTCTATTCTCCCTCACCCCTCCCCTCAGTCCCACTCTATTCCCCCTCACCCTCTCCCCTCGGTCCCACTCTATTCCCTTCCCCTCGGTCCCACTCTATTCCCCTCACCCTTCCCCATTCCCACTCTATTCCCCTCACACTCTCCCCTCAATCCCACTCTATTTCCCTCACCCCATCCCCCCCACCACTACAAAGTTCATTATCTCAACAAAATTCCCCTCCTTCCACTATTTCAACAGGGTGACGGCATGTCCCATCGCTATCCCCACCCCCGCCCCTGACTCGTCCAATGACAGGCACCCGCACCGACCTGTTCCTCAGCCGATTGGCCGGCCGCCCCGTCGCTCTGGCCACCCCCGCCTGTTCCCGTGCTGCAGGCCTGCGATCAGCTCCTGTTCACGCGCGGGCCCGGCGCGCTGATTGGCCGGGGATGTGGTAAACAAGTGGCGGTGGCCAATGGGAGAGCAGAGCACGCGGTGTGCTCGAGCTGTGAGCACGCGGGCAGCCATTGGTGGGCGGAGACCCACAGGCGGAGAGGTTATAAATAGGACGGCGGGGCTGTTGTTTCCTCAGAGGGACACGGCGAGCCAACTAGACGGTCGTTTGTTAACGTTACTAGTTTACAACTATCCTTCCCCAGACAATAGCCCATTACACTCACTGACAAGCTGGACGCCGAAATGGGAGTCAACAAAAACTCTCTGCAGACTTTCGAGGTGCAGTTCAGTGGATCGCAGAGCAACTACTCGGCCGGCGACAAGGTGTTGGGCAAGGTGGTGCTGCAGGCGGCTCACTCGCTGTGGGTCACCTCGGTGCGGATCTCGGCTCTGGGTTACGCCCGGGCCGAATTGAGCAAAGGCTCGCAGCCGCTGCGGCAGCAGCAGGAGTACCTGCAGTACAACGACACGCTGCAGGCCGACGGCGAGGAGCGGCATTCAGGTAAGCGACCAAGTCGGGGTAGTTGGGACAAGGGGATTGGTGGTTGCCTTGGTGACCGTGTGAATTGGGGCCAGGGGATTGGTCGTTTTCCCGATGACGGGAAATTGGAGCAAGGCATTGGTGGCTGTCCTGGTTACGGGCGGAGCTGGGGAAAGGGGATTGGTAGTTGCCATAGTAATGAGGAGTTTGGGTAAGGGGATTGGTGGTTGCCATAGTAATGAGGAGTTTGGGTAAGGAGATTGGTGGTTGCCCTGATAACTGGGGGAGTTTGGGTAAGGGGATTGGTGGTTGCCATAGTAATGAGAAGTTTGGGCAAGGGGATTGGTGGTTGCCATAGTAATAAGGAGTTTGGGTAAGGGGATTGGTGGTTGCCATAGTAATGAGAAGTTTGGGCAAGGGGATTGGTGGTTGCCATAGTAATGAGAAGTTTGGGCAAGGGGATTGGTGGTTGCCATAGTAATGAGGAGTTTGGGCAAGGGGATTGGTAGTTGCCCTGATAACGGGGAGTTTGGGTAAGGGGATTGGTGGTTGGCTTAGTGATGAGGAGGTTGGACAAAGTGATTGGTGGTTGGCCTGGAGATGGAGTAATTTAAGTGCAGAGGGTAAATATTTGCTATCTTTTTAAAGAAGGTTGGGATTTACAGCTAAATAGATTGAATGGTCACTGTTGTAGACAGGTTGGGTTTGTCAGCTTGTTGAACTGAGTCAGGGTTTTAGCAGAGGTACTGATGATCATCTTTCCTTTGAACAGATTTGTGTACCTCTAAGCTTCTACAACCAAACAAAGTGTACGAGTACAGCTTTAACTTCCAGTTGCCTGAAGGGTGAGTATAACTTTGCCTGGATCTGGGTTAGATGAGAATTTTATGTTTGCTGTAATTCAACCTGCTCTCTGCCATGGCTCATGAAACATTTTCTTCTCTTGACAGGCACCTCCCTCCATCATTCAAAGGGAAATATGGCAGTGTGTGCTACTTGGTCACAGCCTACGTTGACCAGGAAAAGCTCCCGACCCTGCAAGCCACCAAAAACTTTGAGGTGGTCGACCCCATCGATGTGAACACACCAAATTTACTGGTGAGCATCAGATAAGTGTGAAGCTGGGCTCACTGAGTAAACAGATGTAGGGAGATACTCTTGGATTATGTCAGTTGAGTCTTGTTTGAGGTGACTAATGGTGTAGTTCAGCTAGAAGCACAAGTCCAAATAAAACTGAAAGCTAGATTGTGTAGTAAATGTTATGATCTGCTAACTTACTCCTCTGTTCTTTCAGTCTCCAGTTGGTGGTTCCAACAAGAAGAATCTGACTTGCTTCTTCCTTTCTGATGGCTACGTGTGCATTGCAGCAAAGATTGACCGGAAAGGCTACTGCCAAGGTATCCATCTTGTCCTGCCTTGCTTTAGAGCACCATTCACTCCAAATATTGTCTGACTGTTACTAATGGATGCTCTTACCCTCTCCCCCACTCCCATGTGTGCAGGAGATGACATCTGCATCAACGCGCAGTTCCAGAACAACTGCTCGAGGATCGTTGTACCCAAGGCTGCCATTCTGGCCAAGCAGACCTACCAGGTGAATGGCAACACTAAGGTGGTAAAGGAGAAGCTGAGCAGCGTGCGAGGGAACCACATCATCTCAGGCATGTCGGACTCCTGGTGCGCAAAGAGCCTCCGGGTCCCCACAGTGAAGCCATCGGTCAACTCTAGCATTATCCGCCTGGAGTACTCACTGCTGGTGAGTATGGCCTACCGAGAATGGAAATGCTGAGGGGGTTAGTGAGGAGTAGGACTTGGACAGTACAGGCACTTCAGCCCACAACTTGGTGCAGACCTTTTCTCCCGTCCCATGTGTCTGTCTAAGAGTCTCGTAAATGTCCGCAACGTGTCTGTGTCTCTGGTAGCAGTTTCCATGGCAGGTTCTGTTAAAAGAACCTGCCTCTGACATTTTTAGTTGGGTGATAAATATGGAGGACAGATTTGGGAGAAATTTTAAACCACCAAGCATTTTGCATCACCTAAGGGTCTGCACAAGTCTGCAGTAATGGGGAAGCAGCGTGAATAGTTAGTGGACTAAAATTGACCTGTACCAGCCTATTTGTAGGACTTCTGGCTTTCCCTGGCAACTGATGGCAGTGTTCTGTTTCCCTCCTACATAGATCTACGTCCACATTCCTGGAAGCAAGAAGCTAACCCTGGAGCTGCCCCTAGTCATCGGTACCATTCCATACAGCGGCATGGACAGCCGCTCGTCCAGCATGGCCAGCAACTGCAGCATGAGCAGCAGCAGCATGAGCTACAGCAGCATGAGCTGGCCCCACATGGAGTTCCCAGAGTCCATGACAAGTAAGTAGTAGCTCGCCTCACCGGCTGCGTTTCTCATCATTTGAGGCCGGTTAACATTCCAGATCCTAATCTTTATCTTTATCTTTCAGTGTCTCCCTTTGGGGACAACCACCGAATGGAGTGCCCCACCACACCCCTGCTGGAGGAGTATGACAATGTCCCACAGAGCCCCATCTTCATGAAGTCTGACTTCAGCTTCCCATCCCCACCAGCCTACAGCGAGGTAAGCATCAGCATCCGCACGATCCAGATAGTCTCTCAGCAATTTAATCCCGGCGGGAATGTGACACATCTCCTACCTTTTGTCTTTGGCAGATGGACGAGAATGGGAACAGTGAGGCCGTAGTGCAGTGAAGATGCCAATACAGCAAGGACATCCAAAATTAACTGGGACTTGCATTTAAATTGTTCGGTGGTAACGAGGTGCTGGGCGAAAGACCCTAAAGGAAAAGTGGAGGGAGCAGAACAGTGCCAGTGAGGATGGAGAGGCGTCAGGTCCTCACCACGGTTAAATCCAGTCACTCTGCCAGATGATATCAGCGATCGTCAAGTGTTCGATTCGAGGTTGCGTCGGGATTCTAGGAAAATTTTGAGCTTCTCTTTGTATGTGAGAGGAGCCAACTGCACACAGTAGTTATTGATCATGTGTGTTGCAAATATGTTCTGCTTGGGTTGTTTCACTTTGAGGTGTTAATTAAAAACCTTTGCCTTAATTCAGGGGGCAATGCAGGTATTTCATTGATGGCCTGCGCCACATCTTGATGCCAAGTCTGAGGCATGACAGCAGAGACTGCCAGTAACTTGCTCCTCCTGTACCCTTCCAGGATAGGTGGGCATTTGTATCCAAATCCATCCTTAATTGAAATGGGCATGAGGGATGTATTAACAATGCAAAGACACTCCTGAGTGGTTTCCAATCCAGGAACTGCTGCCAAAGTTTGTATTCTTTTCACTCCAAAATGGTCATTCTGACCCAGAGCCCCCACTCCTGTGTTCTAGCTAGTGTCGCAGAATTCCAGCTCCTTCCCAGAAATGGACAAAGACCACAGATGCTGGAATCTGGAGCAATAAACAACCTGCTGGGAGAACTCACTGAAGTAGCAACACCTGACCCAAATATCCAACAATTCCTTTCCATCCTCCCTGCTACAAATGCTGCTAGACCTGAGTTCCTCCAGTCGACTGTTGCTCTTAACTTCATACTGTTTAGAGAAACCTTTGGCTTCTATTGACTGGGAACTTTCTGACTTGGGGGTTCAGTGCTGGGCAACCTTCACTGACCAGCTTCCATCTATGGTATTGAAAACATTTCAATGCAGTTGCTTCATTGTTCTGTTTGTGTTTTTTGTACAAAGACCACTGTTTAAGGTTCTCTTAGCCTGTGGTCTGACCTGGGCCATTGGGTCTACTGATTGACTCCTTAGCAATCTACTGCTGTTTAAGTATTTTGATAAGATTTTATTTAAACTTCCTGATTTTTCTACTTGGCTTGTGTATGCATTTTGCCAAAAGGTATTTGTATTTTTCTAAGCCTAAAGGTATTATTTTGTACTTGTCATTGTTTTAAATAAATCTGAAATATTTTAAAAATTATTGGATATTCCTGTCTTGTGTACCTGGTCACAGATTTTCTGCTTGCTCTTGTCTTTTCCATTGACTGTTGCTTCATATCATCATGAGATATTAAGACATCAGCCAATGTAATGTCTATTGTAAATGACCTTAAAGCAAGTTTACTTCAGTCATCAGATTTTTATTGTCATTTGCAAAAATACACGTATATAGGTGCAATCAAAAACTCTGAGCAGCATCACGGGCATGGACCATCAAAATCACAACATTCACGAGAAAAGCAAATTACACAAGAATCCAATTTAAACTGAAGTCCACTGTGGTCACAGTATACTGAGGTGATGCAGGTGTGTGCAAGAACCAAGTGGTTGAAGAGAAGTATGTTCTTGAACCTGTTGCATTTTCAGGTTTGAAAACTGCTGTTTCATTCAGCTATTTTGTATTCTTGCAACTTGATCTTAATTTTATTGCAGCGTTAATATCTGCATTAAATTTACTAATAGTGATTTAAATATTTAAAAGATTAGCTGTATTTCAAATTGAGTAAATTGCATCACAACCATTGCAGTGTGAACATGTGCTGAGGGTAGCCTGCAAGTGTTAACAGCTTCTGGTGCCAATGTAGCATGCCCACAGGTTACTAACTTGCATGTCTTTGGAAACAAGTGGAGATCCTGGAGGAAACCCTTGCAGTTACGGGGGGGGGGGGGGGGGGGTGTACAAAGCCCTTACAGTTGTGTACATCAGTGCCTGTCCATGATCTAGCCTCTGGCAGTGGACTTAATGTGCATACTCCCATCGGAGGAAGTCAGCAGGTTGGGCAGAATCTTATAGAGAAATAGCCCAAAATATCCTTTCATCAGGACTGGGGAAAAGGGAGGAACCCAACCCCAGCTTAATCCTTGCATTTGCTCCCTTCCTTTCCAGTCCTAATGAAAAGGTCTTGGCCCGAAATGTTGACTGATTATTTCTCTGCCCGATCTGCCGTCCCTCCAGCATTTTGAGTGGGTTGCTGAGATCTGCAGAATATTGTGTGTTCATCTTGTGAAGTTGCTGGCAGCAAATGGGAAGAAAGTGTTTCTAGGAGAAGAGGAAACAGATTTAAGAAAAAGTTCAAAGGAAATTTATTAAGTGCATTTACTGTATGTCACCGTATACTACCCTGAGATTCATTTTCTTGTGTTTCCCAGTCAATATTGCAATAGAATCAGTGGAAAAACTGCTCAACTAAGACCAACAGCCAATGTGCGAAAGACAACAAATGCAAAAAGAAAAAAGCAATAATAAACAAGTAATAAATAATGAGAACATGAGTTGTAGAAAGTCCATGAAAGTGAGTCCATAGGTTGTGGAATCAGTTCAGTGTTGGGGTGAGTGAAATTGTCCATGTTGTTTCAGGAGTCTGATGGCTGAGGGATAGTAACTGTTCCTGAACCTGGTGGTGTGGGTCCTGACATTCCTGTACCACCTCCTAGATAGCAGTAGCAAGAAGAGAACATGGCCTGGATGGTGCGGTTCTCAATGATTGATGCTGCTTTCCTGCAACAGCACTCCTTGTAGATGTGCTCATGGTGGGAAGGGCTTTACCTGTGAGAGAATGTCTGTAGCCATTATTTTCTGTAAGCTTTTCTGTTTAAGGGCACTGGAGTTTCCATAACAGGCTGTGATGCAACCTGTTAATATACTCGCCACCACGCATCTATAGAAGTTTGTCAAAAGTTTTAGATGACATGTGGGCACTTTACAAACTTCCAAGCACATAGAGATACTGACATGTTTTGTTTGTAATGGCAATTACATGCGGTACCCAGGACAGATCTAATACCACAACTGCCATCAGACACACCGAGTTTGATTGATTAAGCCAGGAGTACAGGCATAGATAGGTATTGCAGTAAACATGGGAGAAGGGGCCAAAGGAGAAAGGCAGACGGAGATATTAAAATAGATTATCAACTAGATGCTCATACTAGTTAGTGCAAAAATAAACAAGGGCTGCCTTTAGAGGGAAATGGGAAGCTTGGAGGCTCCAATGCAAGCGGCTGCAGAGGGCTGTAGATTCAGTCAGCTTTATCAGGGGCACAGCCCTCTCCATCATTGAGGACATTTTCAAGAGGCAGTGGTCCAAGGAGGCAACATCCAGCACGAAGGACCCTCACCGTGCCCTCTAATAATTAAAATAAACGGAGGTTCAGGAGCCTGAAGACCCACACTCAACTATTCAGGAACAGCTGCTTATACTCTGCCATTAGACTTATGAACAGTCTATGAATGCTAATTCATTATTCCTTGTCTTTACACTATTTATTTACATTATAATTTATGGTAAGTTTACATCTTTGCATTGAGCTGTTGCCACACCAAAAAAAAAACAAATTTCAATCATATCAGACAGTGACAATAAAACCTGATTCTGGTTCCAAAGCTTTGGGATGGGACTCTGTCAAGACCCAGATTAAGAGTCTTAACTAGAATCACTGACCACTCTGGATGCAGGATGTCAGCCAGAAACATTTCAAAGTAAATTTATTATCAGAGTACACACATGCCACCATGTAAAATCCTGAGATTCTTTCTCCGCAGCAGGCATACTTAGCAAATCTATCTATAGAACAGTAACTGTAAACAAATACCAATAAATAACAACCATGAAATAATTATACCACAGAGTCCTTAAATGAGTGTAGCTATCCGCTTTTGTTCAAGAGCCTGATGGTTGAGGGGTAGTAATTGTTCTTAAACCTGGTGGTGTGGGCCCTGAGGCTCCTGTACCTTCTACCTGATGACAGCAGTGAGAAAAGAGCGTGGCCTGGGTGGTGAGGATCTTTGATGATGGATGCTGTTTTTCTACGACAATGTTTTGTGTAGATGTGCTCAATAGTTGGGATTGTTTTACCCATGATGTACTGGGCCAAATCCACTACCGCTTGTGGGATTTTCCCCTTGAAGGAATTGATGTTCCCATACCAGTCAGCACACTTTCCACCACACATCTATAGAAGTCTGCCAAGGTTTTTGATGACATGCCGAATCTCCGCAGACTCCTGAGGAAGTAGAGGTGCTGTTGTGCTTCTTTGCAATTATATGGGTCCAGGACAGGTCCTCTGAGATAGTGACACCCAGGAATTGAAAGTTACTGACCCTCTCCACCTCTGATGATCACTGGCTCATGGATCTCTGGTTTCCCTCTCCT
This sequence comes from Hemitrygon akajei, assembly GCF_048418815.1. NCBI lineage: Eukaryota > Metazoa > Chordata > Chondrichthyes > Myliobatiformes > Dasyatidae > Hemitrygon > Hemitrygon akajei. The sequence continues at coordinate 84,493,224 of NC_133134.1, forward strand.
GAAGTCTACAATCAGTTCCTTGGTCTTATTGACATTGAGTGAGAGGTGGTTGTTATTACACCACTCAGCCAAGTTTTCAATCTCCCTCCCGTGTGCTGATTCATCACCACCTTTGACACAGCCCACAACCGTGGTGTCTCAGCAAACTTGTATATGGTGTTGGAGTTATACTTAGCCACACAGTCTTAGGTGTAAAGTGAGTAGAGCAGGGAGCTGAGTGCAAATCCCTGTGGTGCTCCTGTGCTGCTGGAGATGTTTTTGCCAAACTGAACTGACTGGGGTCTGCAAGTGAGCAAATCCAGGATCCAATTGCTCAGGGAGTATTGAGGCCCAGGTCTTGGAGTTTGCTGATTAGCTTTGAAGGGAGATGGTGTTAGTTTTCCCACCACAGATGCTGTCTGACCCCCTGAGTTCCCCGCTTGTGATTCCAAGTACTGATGTCTCCTGTTAGTGCTGGTGCCCGGGATTTGATCCTGAGCAATGTCAGAGTGGGATTTGTCTGTTCTCCCTGTCACCCACGCTGCCCTGGCATCCTCCCTCATCCCGACAACATGAGCATTAAGTGATTCTGAAGTCTTCTGTATCCAGTACTCCCATTGTGAGACACGACATCGAGCACCTTTGCTGCATTCATTCCATCCCTGACGGCCACCCATCTTAAATCAGCTTCCCATTCCCATTCTGACATGTTGGTCCACGGCTTCCCCTACTGCCATGTCGAGGCTATGCTCAGGTGTAGGAGCAATACTTCATATTCCATCTGGGTAGCCTCCAACCTGAAGGCACGAACTTTGATTTCTCTATCCACGAGTAATTTCTCCTTGCTCTCTTTTCTCATTCCCACAATGGCTCCCCTCTCACCCTTTCTCCCATGGTCCACTGTCCTCTTTCTTCTTTACCTCTTCCACCTATCCCCTCCCAGCTTCTCACTTCAACCGCCCACAACCCACCTTCCCTCTCACCTGGTCTCACTATCACACTTGTTCTTCTCGTCCTCTGCCCACCTTCTTATTCTGGCTCCTTGAAGGGTTTCAGCCTAAAATGTCGACTGTTCATTCCCGTTCAGAGACGCTGCCTGACTTGCTGACTTTGTGTGTGTTGCTTTGGAATTAGAAGTCAGAAGTTTGAGGATAGGCAAGGAGGAGACGAGAGGGAAGGAGTCATCTCCTGTGTTCATTTTATTCCAAACCAGGGCAGTGCTATGTCACGACAAGCTAAACGACAATCAGTTCCGTCAACGGATCTCAACCCAACACAACTGACATCCAACCCAGCATTTTCCACTTTGGGTAAACATCAATCAGCTGTGGCCAGAAAGAAAGTTCACTGCCTAGAAGAGCAGATTCAATGAGCCTGACGGCCTATTTCTGCTCTTGTGGTCTTATTTTGCCTTTGGAAATAGATAAATAACTGAAAGGCAGGAAAATCAACAAACCAGAGCTAGGACAGGGAGAGTGAACTTGTCCTGGTCCCAGCCATAGGCAAGCAAACTCACCAGTGCCCTTTACTTCCTCAGCTGGCTGAAGACATTCAGCATGTCCCCAATGATCCTCACTGACTTTTACTGATGCGTCCAATGCTCTGCCCAAGATCACAATGAACTGCAGAGAGATGTGCACTCAACTCTGCACATCGCAGACAGCAGCAACCCCCCATTACACTTACCAATCTCACCCAAATCATTAATATTGATGACAAAGCACAGAGGAGGTATGAAGTTGCTCAGGGAGAGCTAGCACGGATTTGATGGCCCAAATAGTCTCTGAGTAGGTAAACAGAAGTTTCTGGAGGAACGTTGACTCATTTTTTAACTGCATTGTATTTGTGGTTTTTAAATGACAAACTGAATCGGAATCTGAGAAGTGTTATTCTCCAGTGGGTTATTTCACTTAATGTTAAAATCAGTATGTTATCACACTTAGCAAGTGGGAATTAGAAGCATTCAACTTTAGATTTTCAAATCACAACTTTTTCAATTGACTTCTGTGAACTTTAGATTTTTTTTAGCCATTTCCTAATGACACGAGAAATTGATGAATTTTGTTCAATCAATGGAGAAGGCTCTTGTTACGTTTGCTTTCCTCGGTCAGGACATTGAGCAGAGAAGTTGGAATGCTATGCTGCAATTCTGCAAGATGTTGGTGAGGCCACATCGGAGTATTGTGTTCATGGTTTGGTGCCCTGCTGTAGGAAAGATGCCTTTACGCTGAAGAGAATGCAGAGGACACTTGCGAGAACGTTGACGGGACTTGGCGAGCTGAGTTCAGGAGGGAGGGCAAGCAGGTTGGGACTTTTTTGATTGTGAGAGATAGTTTTGTTTATTCAGCATCTGCCCACCCCTTCCTGCTGGTAACACTTAGACAAAGCCACAAGAGATTCTGCAGAGGCTGGAAATGCTGCTGGAGGAACTCAGCAGGCCGGGCAGCATCTAAACTGTTGATCCTTTGCACCGATTTCTTCATTAGAACTGGTGAAGGGGCTCAACTCGAAATGTCGGCTGTTTCCTCCTCTCCATAGAGGCTGCCTGGCCTGCCAAGTTTGGGGTGTGTTGCTCTGCGAAAATTTATTCCTGGAGGTGGAGAAAGGAGATGTGCCCCTGACTAAGGCATACAGTTCATCCCCCAGCTCCCGACAGCAATATCTGTGCGAGCAGGGATGGAACTTGGCAGCGGTGTGTACAGTATGTGGAGAACTGCCCTCAGGACAGGCCCGGCTGTCAGATACTTTACATACTCTGCAGTCTTCAGTGCTTGGAATAGGACCCAGCTGGTGAGAGACAAGCACCAAGTAAGGTTAAGGACCACAAAAAAACAATAACAGGAGCTGCTCGAGCCATAGGGATTCCATTCTTTAGCCTAGCTCACATTCAGAATCAGATTTATTATCAGTCATACGCGTCGTCGTCACAACCTCAACTCTGAGTGTAACAACAATATCACTGGCACTCAGCATCGGATAAGAAAAACATAAATTATACACAGTTCTTTGAAGGAGGAACACAGGACGACACACACCAGTCTTCACTGTTGGGAGGGGGGTGGGGGTCAGTGGTGGAAAGGGTGAGCAAGGGCCCAACACATTGACACAATGGTGAAGAAAGCACTATACTTCAGGTCTGAGGAGATTTGCAAAGTCACCAGCAAATATCTACAGGTGGACAGCGGAGAGCATCCTGACCGGTTCATCACAGCCAGGGGTGGAGGCTCTGGAGAACAGGATCGCAAGAATCTGTAGATTCAGCTCCATGATGGGTGCACCCCTCCCCACCACCAAGGACATCTTCAAAAGGTGGCATCAACCCTCATCGTCTGGGACATGCCCCCTGTTCGAGGCCTGTCTTACGAGTGAGCTGGGGCTTCTTTCTCTGCAGCGAAGGAGGATGAGAAGAGACTTGATAGAGTTATACAAGATGATAGCAGGCATAGGTTGAGTGTTTGGCCAGAGACATTTTCCCAGCGTGGAGATGACTAGTACAGCGAAGCAAGGTGAAAGAGGTAAGCTATTTACACCGAGTGTGCTGGGTGGTGTTAGAGGCAGATACATTACAGACATTTAAGAAACTCTTAGACAGGGACACGGATGAGAGGAAAATGGAGGTCTATGCAGGAACTGCTGCTGCTGCTAAGCTAAGAAATAAACCCGATTCTGATTCTGAATGAAGGATTAAATTGACCTTATTGTTCAAAGGTCGCCACCACATCGTGGGCTGAAGGGCCTGTACTGTGCTGTCATTTATTCCCCTCTGCCATTACATTTCTGAACCCAAGGACACTACCTCACTAGTGCAAAAACAAATAATTTTTGAAAACTGAAGTAATGTTCATGGGTTCAGTGCCCATTTAGGAATCAGATGTCAGAGGGGAAGAAGCTGTTCTCGAATCGCTGAGTGTGTGTTTTCAGGATCCTGTACCTCCTTCCCAACAGCAGCAATGAGAAGAGGGCATGTTCTGGGTGGAGGGGCCCTCAATGTTGGGCGCTACCTTTCTGAAGCACCACTCCTTGAAGATATCTTGGTTACTATGGAGGCTAGTACCCAGATGGAGCTGACTAGTTAGAGATAAGGCTGTGCAAACTCGTGCACAGCAACAACGTTGATGTCTGCATCAGCTGTCTTCATCATCTAAGGGTTGCAGGTAGGGAAGGGGGGGGGGGCATGTGGAGGGGAAGGGACTGTGGACTTCCGAGACACAAGGGGCTGAAGATCCAGGAATCTGGAGCAGCGACAAACTCAATGGGTCAGGCAGTATCTGTGGAGGGAAATGGACAGTCTGAACCAGAACCAGGTTTATTATCACTGACATGTGTCCTGAAGTTTGCTGTTTTGCAGCAGCAGTACTGAGCAAGACTTAAAAATTACAAGTTGCAAACAGAAATAAATAGTGGAAATTGTTGATTGCCCGTTGAGAAATCTGACAGCAGAGGGGAAGAAGGAATATTGAGTGTGGGTCTTCAGGCTCCTGTACCTCGTAGCGCTCCTGATAGAGCCATACTCATAGAGGCAAGATGGAGCTGACTGAATCTGCAGTTGGAGCCCACACACCAGACAGTGATACACCCAGCAGAGTTCTCTCCGCTGCACATCGGTGGGAAATCTCCTGATGAAGTAGAGCCACAGGCGTGCCTTCTTCATGTTTGGCTCAATGTGTTGGACGTATCTGTGAACCGTCAATGGTTCAGGTCGAGACCCTTCATTCTGGGTCATGGAAGAGGAACAGTGAATGGGTCTCACAGAGCTTCCTTCAAAGAGAGAAGGGGACCTTCTCTCAGTGGACATACTTTGAAGACATTTCATCACAGGGTAGCAAAGTGGAGACACGAGAGACCGCAGCTGTTGGAATCTGGAGTCAAAGAGAAACTAAACGATGGGTCTTGACCTGAGACACTGAATGTCCATTTCCCGTCACAGATAAGACCGCAAATCCAGAATTAGACTACTCAGCCCAGTGAGTCTGCTCCACTATTCAATCCTGGCTGGTTTTTTCCCAACCTCATTCCTCCCACCTTTCCCCTGTTACCCTTGACCACCTCACCAATCGAGAACAGCCAATCTCTGCCTTAAATTTACCCAAAGACTTGGTCTCCACAGCCCTCCATGGCAACAAATTCCACAGATTTGCCACCCACTGAATGAAGAAATTCCTCTTCACCTCAAATCCCCTACATTGAGGGGCCCTTGGAACCTGCATTCTCTTACTGATGGAAACATCTACTCTACCCAGACCTTTCAGCATATGGGAGATTTCCAGGACATCTTGCCCAGATCCTTCTGAACTCCATCAAGTGGAGGTCCAGAGACATTAAATGCTCCTTGTACGTTCTTTCATTCTCGCAAACCTCCTCCGGGCCCTCTCCAGGGCCAGCATTTCCTTCCAAGAAATATTCTTCAAAATATGTGGTCTGACCAATGCCTTATATAGTTTCCGCAGTACGTCCTTGTGTTTGCATTTTAGCTCTCTGGATTTGAATAATAACATTGCTGCCCGACTCTCCAATAGTTTGTTTTCCTTCCAGGGGACACTGTTGGATCTCATCCCATGGAAACAAATTCCTTTCTAATTAGTAATTTTGTACGCTGCCTCCTCCCATTTCAAAGCTCAAAGTAAATTTATTATCAAAGGACATATATGTCACCAGATACTACCCCGAGATTGACTTTCTTGTGGGCATTCCCAATAAATCCAATAACCACAATAGAATCATTGAAAGACCGCACCCAACAGGGTGGACAAACAGCCCGTGGTGCAAATGCAAAAACAAAGATAAATAAATAAATAAACAATAAATATTGAGACAAAGAGTCCTTGAAAGTGAGTCCACAGGTTGTGGGAATATTTCAGTGATGGGGCGAGTGATGTTATCCCCTCTGGCTCAGAAGCATGATAGTTGAGCGGTAATAACTGTTCCTGAACCTGGAGGTGTGGGTTCCTGAGGCTCCTGTACCCCTTTCCTGATGGCAGTGGTGAGAAGAGAGCGTGGCCTGGGAGGTGGGGGTTCCTGATGGTAGCAGTGAGAAGAGAGTGTGGCCTGGGAGGTGAGGGTCCCTGATGGTAGCAGTGAGAAGAGAGCCTGGTCTGGGAGGTGGGGGTTCCTGATGGTAGCAGTGAGAGAGAGTGTGGCCTGGGAGGTGGGGGTTCCTGATGGTAGCAGTGAGAAGAGAGTGTGGTCTGGGAGGTGGGGGTTCCTGATGGTAGCAGTGAGAAGAGAGTGTGGCCTGGGAGGTGGGGGTTCCTGATGGTAGCAGTGAGAAGAGAGCGTGGCCTGGGAGGTGGGGGTCCCTGATGGTAGCAGTGAGAAGAGAGTGTGGCCTGGGAGGTGGGGGTTCCTGATGGTAGCAGTGAGAAGAGAGTGTGGCCTGGGAGGTGAGGGTTCCTGATGGTAGCAGTGAGAAGAGAGTGTGGCCTGGGAGGTGGGGGTTCCTGATGGTAGCAGTGAGAAGAGAGTGTGGCCTGGGAGGTGGGGGTTCCTGATGGTAGCAGTGAGAAGAGAGCGTGGCCTGGGAGGTGGGGGTTCCTGATGGTAGCAGTGAGAAGAGAGCGTGGCCTGGGAGGTGGGGGTTCCTGATGGTAGCAGTGAGAAGAGAGCGTGGCCTGGGAGGTGGGGGTTCCTGATGGTAGCAGTGAGAAGAGAGCGTGGCCTGGGAGGTGGGGGTTCCTGATGGTAGCAGTGAGAAGAGAGCGTGGCCTGGGAGGTGGGGGTTCCTGATGGTAGCAGTGAGAAGAGAGTGTGGTCTGGGAGGTGGGGGTTCCTGATGGTAGCAGTGAGAAGAGAGCGTGGCCTGGGAGGTGGGGGTTCCTGATGGTAGCAGTGAGAAGAGATCGTGGCCTGGGAGGTGAGGGTTCCTGATGGCAGCAGTGAGAAGAGAGCGTGGCCTGGGAGGTGGGGGTTCCTGATGGTAGCAGTGAGAAGAGAGCGTGGCCTGGGAGGTGGGGGTTCCTGATGGTAGCAGTGAGAAGAGAGTGTGGCCTGGGAGGTGGGGGTTCCTGATGGCAGCAGTGAGAAGAGAGTGTGGCCTGGGAGGTGGGGGTTCCTGATGGTAGCAGTGAGAAGAGAGTGTGGCCTGGGAGGTGAGGGTTCCTGATGGTAGCAGTGAGAAGAGAGTGTGTTCCGGATAGTGGGGTGTCCTCGATGATGGTTGCTGCTTTCCTGTGACTGCACTCCCATGTAGATGTGCTCAGTGGTGGGGAGGGCTTTACCTGTGATAGCCACTATTTTTTGCAGGATTTTCCATTCAAGGGCCCTGGTGTTTCCATACCAGGCTGTGATACAACCTGTCAGTATACTCTCTGCCAGCCATCTGTAGTCTTGCCCATGGAAAGTTGTTTCCAGTTTGTCATGAATTTATCAAACACCCATAGAGATCGGGTGGCATGACAGTGTAGTGGGTAGAAACAAGTACAGAAATCCTACAGCACAACACAGGCCCTTCAGCCCACAAAGTTGTGCCAAACATCTCCTTACCTTAGAAATGACCAGGCTTACCCATAGCCCTCTATTTTTCTAAGCTCTATGTAGCTATCCAAAAGTATCTTGGAAGACCCTGTCGTATTTGCCTCCACCACCATTGCTGGCAGCCCATTCCACGCACTCACCACTCTCTGCATAAAGAAACTCACCCCTGACATCTCCTCTGTACCTACTCCCCAGCACCTTAAACCTGGTCCTGTTGTGGCACTGGTTGTAAGATTGGGGTTTGATTCCTGCCACTGTCTGTAAGGAGTCTGTACGTCGGGCATGGGGTGTTTTCTGGCTGCCCAGGTTCCTCTCACGTTGCAAAGTTGTGCGGGTTGGGGTAGGTGACGTGGGCACGCTGCGTTGGCACTGGAAGCATGGCAACACTTGCCCAGCAGATCCTCGCTGAGTTGATTTGCTGCGAATGATGCGTTTCACTGTAGATTCCAGTGTCCGTGTGATAAATAAAGCTAATCTTTATTCATTATTTACTCTAATACTACCCTAACCTATTTTGTTCTCCCCCCTCACAGGACCGGTTAATGTCACCTCTGCTGGCATTGCACGAGTGGATGCCCCTCCACAGATTACTGAGTCATACAGGAAAGAAACAGGCCCTTCGGCCCAACTCATCCATGCTGGCCCCATGGCCCAGTGAGCTAGTCCCATCTGGCTGCGTTTGGCTCATAGCCTCTCCTCTCCCTGTACTTACCCAGATAGACGTAGGTTATGTGTGTGTCCGCCTCAAACACCACTTCTGGCAGCTCACTCCAAATACACAGCACCCTGCGTCCCTTTTAAACCTCTCGCGTCCACTGAGTGCACGGCCGCTCACTGGCTGAAATTCTCCCGCACAGATAGAACTCTCTTTGTTTTATTAAAGTGTCGTGCAGTTTTCAGGTGCTGTACACATGTCCTGCACAGAGCAATGGCCGGCCCATGCAGCGGTAAAAAAATGAGAGGGAACGTTGTAGACCTCTGCCCTGAAACCTTTGCTGTCCTGCTTTTAGCATCCCTCCCTGGTGAATCACCCTGCCTATGTCCGTTATAATCATATCAGGTCACCCCTCGACATTCCAGGGAATAATGTCCTAGCTTATGTTGCCTCTCCTTGTAATTCAAATCCAGGTAAAGCTTTTCTGCATCTCTTTTTAATTTACTAACACGACCAAAACTGTACACAATACCCCGAGTGCGGTCTCACAGATATCCTATATAAATGTAACGTATCTTCCTACTCCTACACGGAACACCCTAATTGATGAAGGGCCAACAAGCTTCAAAAGGTACATTTATTGTCAGAGAAATGTATGTATACAATATACATCCTGAAATGCTTTTTCTTCACACACACCTTCTTCAATTCCCCTTCCCCTCCCCCCTCCCCCTCCCCCTCCCCCCCTTTCAGTCTACCTAAGATGCCACTATCAGCGATCGATACACTTATACTGGCTGGTCTCTGTTTTAAACCCTTCCCAGGATCCTACTAGTCGCAAATCCTACTCTGGCTTGATCTTCCAAAATGCAATACCTCATTATTTATCTGAATTGATAGTCATTGGCCAATTCTCAGCTCACATATCGAGCTGCTCAAGAGCTGCCTGAAATTTATCATCACCGTCAACAGTGCCTACAACGCTAGCTAATTTAAAAATCAAGCTCAAATCCACGCCTTCTGGCATTGCGGGGGTTAATCCCACCTACTCCCCCCACTTCTTATCCCCCCTCGACCGTCCCATGTTACTTCACTCCTGATGAAGGGTTTCGGCCCGAAACGTCGTCACTACCTCCTCCCATAGATGCTGTCCGGCCTGCTGAGTTCTGCCAGCATTTTGTGTTTTTATTTATTTCCAGCATCTGCAGATTCACTCGTGTTGGGTGGGTTAATGGCTATTTACAATTGTCCGGGAGTTGAATGGGTTAACTGACAGCTCTCCCGGCGCGGGACGGGTTAACATGGAGCGACTTCTCCGCATGGGAGAACCTCGTGCCGTCCGCCGCGATTGGTCGCCGGGCTGTTAGCCGCCGACTTCTGATTGGAGGAGCCGCCGATTCACGTGGGGTGCACGCGCGGCGGCTGTAACAGTTTGGTGTCCACACAGTATCGAGTTGTGGGGAGTTCCAGTTTCGGCCCTCGGGGCGGGGTTCACTGCTTACCGGGCACGGCCATTCCGGGACAGAGTCACGAACCGGGCGGACACCTGGGCCCCTAGACAGAGACCCCCACCCCCCGTCTGAGCCCAAATCTTCCCGTCGCCAGTTCCTGCTGGGGATTGGTTTTCTAAGGTGTGGGTGAGGTGAGGATTGCAGTCAGCAGTGTCGGGGGCTGAGGGTGGGGAGATGTATCTGTTACCTACACCGCCGCACTTTCTCTACGGACTGAGTCACCAGTTACTGGAAATACACAAAACCTGAAACGAAAGAAAGTACAGGACAGTGCATCTGTGGGGAGAACAGGGAATTTCCACCTGGAAGATTAGCAATTTCTCCTAACAAAGCAGGCACTGTGGTCATCTGCTGCTGTAGCCTAGCCACTTGAAGGTTCAACATGTTGTGCTCTAATGCACACCACTGTTGTAACACCTCGCAGTCCGGCCATTTTAATTAACAAGGCATTTTTGCCCACAGAACTGGATATATATATATATATATATATATATATATATATTTATTTTGTTTTCCCACTATTCTCTATAGACTATTATGCATCAGAAGCCCAGGAGATCAGCGATTTTGGAGATACTCAAACCACCCTGCCTGGCACCGACAATCACTCCACTGTCAAAGTCACTGAGATTATGCTTCACCCCCATTCTGACGTTTGGGCTGAACAACAACTGACTCATTTGAGCATTTCTTCATGTTTTTAATGCATGGGCCTGCTGCCAGGTGATTGGCTGATTAGATATTTGCATTAACCTAATAAAGTGGCCACTGAGTGTGTATGTGTTCTTTCCAAAAGCAGCCACGCAAGACAGCAGGGCAGCAAAGTTTGGAGACACGGAACACTGAAGGCTGCAGAGACTGGGTGGAGCTTTTTTAATGATGACAGGGAATAGATAGGTTAGACGGAATCTCTTCCCAGGGAAGAAAGGTCAGTCAGCAGAGGTCATGCTTTTAGTGTAGTGTGGGGAGGGATAATTCAAAAGGGGCAAATATTTTACACAGAGAGTGGTGGAACGGGTTACCGGGGGAAGCAAAAACACAAAAGGTTCGGCGGATACTGGAAATCTGGAGGAATGGCCTGGTATGGGAACAGCAGAGGATGGAAAGTCCTACAAGAAGTAGTGGATACAGCCCAGCCCAGCCCATCGCAGGTAAAGCCCTCCCCACCACTGAGTGCATCTACAAGGAGCTCTGCGACATCCATCATCAGGCACCCCCCCCCCACCTCCCAGGCCAGGCTCTCTTCTCACTGCTACCATCAGGAACCCCCACCTCCCAGGCCACACTCTCTTCTCACTGCTACCATCAGGAACCCCCACCTCCCAGGCCACACTCTCTTCTCACTGCTACCATCAGGAACCCCCACCTCCCAGGCCACGCTCTCTTCTCACTGCTACCATCAGGAACCCCCACCTCCCAGGCCACACTCTCTTCTCTGCTACCATCAGGAACCCCCACCTCCCAGGCCACGCTCTCTTCTCACTGCTACCATCAGGGACACCCACCTCCCAGGCCACGCTCTCTTCTCACTGCTACCATCCGGAACCCCCACCTCCCAGGCCACGCTCTCTTCTCACTGCTACCATCAGGAACCCCCACCTCCCAGACCACGCTCTCTTCTCACTGCTACCATCAGGAACCCCCACCTCCCAGGCCACGCTCTCTTCTCACTGCTACCATCAGGAACCCCCACCTCCCAGGCCACGCTCTCTTCTCACTGCTACCATCAGGAACCCCCACCTCCCAGGCCACGCTCTCTTCTCACTGCTACCATCAGGAACCCCCACCACCCAGGCCACACTCTCTTCTCACTGCTACCATCAGGAACCCCCACCTCCCAGGCCACGCTCTCTTCTCACTGCTGCCATCAGGAACCCCCACCTCCCAGGCCACGCTCTCTCTCACTGCTACCATCAGGAACCCTCACCTCCCAGGCCACACTCTTCTCACTGCTACCATCAGGAACCCCCACCTCCCAGGCCACGCTCTCTTCTCACTGCTACCATCAGGAACCCCCACCTCCCAGGCCACGCTCTCTCTCACTGCTGCCATCGGGAAGGAGGTACAGGAGCCTCAAGCTTCCCCACCTCCCAGGTTCAAGTTTGTTGTCATTCAACTCTGCAGGATGTATACTGCAAACAAAAGAACATTCCTCTGGAACAGGGTGCACGACCCGGTAGATAACTCATCAGGTAATATTACCACCAATAATAAGCTGCAAGCCAGACAGAAATTCAGAAATTAACTGTGTGGCACTTCATACACGATGAGACCTGGGTGGGAGCAGGGAGTTCAGCTGTCTCACAGCCCGGGGGAAGAAGCTGTACCCCACCCGCACAATCTTTGTCCTAATGCTACACTTCAGAAACAGTTATTACCCTCCAGCCGGCAGGCTCCTGAACCGCAGTGGATAACTTCACTCGCCTCAACTCTGAATTGCTTCCATAACCTACAGACTCACCCTCAAGGACTTGACAACTCGAGTTCTCAGTATTATTTATTTATTTTGTTTTGGGGGGGGGGGGGTACTTGCACAGTTCGTCTCTTTTGCATGTTGCTCATTTGTAATATTTCATTGATTCTGTTGTATTTCTTTGTTCTCCCGTGAATGCCTGCAGGAAACTGAATTTCAGAGTAGGATATGGTCACACACACAGACACACACATATACACACACAATATTTTGGTAATAAATTTATTATTAAAGATCCCTCCTTCCCTGTAAGACAACTGAATTCCCTGATCCACCCAGGCCTCACCACGTATGAAGTGTCAGTGGTGTTCTGCTGTGTTATTTTTTAATTTCTGTCGTATAGGCACAGGTAGAACCTCTGGCGCTCTCTGTGTCTCCGTGTGGGGTCCCTGTGATGGCATGCACTGCCCCCCACGTCCCTAAGACGTGCAGGGTAAGTGGCATGGAATTCACACCCCCACCCCTCAGTGTGTGAGTGAGGGGCTAGAATCTGTGGGGAGAATAAAATGGGAATCCGTGTAGAATGGTTGGTACAGACTCAGTGGGTCGAAGGGCCTGTTTCGGTATTGAGTGAATGATTCTGAATTCCCTAATTACCTTGACTAAGATGGAAAGATAACTGAAAAGGTGTGACTTTGGATGAATAATAATAGTAACTCTTAGAAGAATATTGCACAATTCCAAATGAAGAAACATTCTATTGAGAAATAGTCATGAGTAAAAATGATTCATTATGACTAAATTAAGGTGGGCATTTACTGAGAAAAGTTTAAAATGCTTTAAGGAGTTATAGTAAATCTCTGATATTGTGGGAATTTTCCAGATTATCCATGGTTATTTGTATAATGCTGAATCTACACTTTTATTTTTTATAATTAGTTACTAATAGCTATACATTTTAGTAATTGGTCTATTTACATGTGCTGAAATACAGTGAAAAGCTTCTGTTTTGTTCATCCAGACAGATAGTTGCACACACTAATACATTAAGGTCCTATCATTATTAGGGACCCTCACCAGCTGGGCCGTGCTCTCTTCTCATTACTACATCAGGAAGAGGTAGAGGAGCCTGACGACCCACAGCTTCTCCCCCTCCTCCATCAGGTTTCTGAACATTCCCTCGCTAACCATTGTGCACCGTTCATTTACTTTCTATTTCAGACTGTAACTTCCTGTTTCGCACTGTACTGCTGCCAAAGTTCTCAGCACACCGCAGTGATTACAAACGATTCTGATTCTAGAAATGTCACAGTTACAGAGAGAGTACAGACAAATAAAGTGCAGGGGTCACGACGGCGTAGGTTGGGAGATCGAGAGTTCATCTTCCAGCGTCTGAGAGGTCTGGTTAAGAGTCTGATAACAGCGGGGTAGAAGCTGTCCTTGAGCCTGGTGGTACATCCTGACCGGGTTTGGAGGGGGTGGTCCTTGATTATGGAAACACAAGAGAGTACCAGTGCTGAAATCTAGAGTGACGCACACAAACAGCTGGAGGAGCTCGATGGGTCAGGCAGCATCTACGGAAGCGAACAGACGGTCAGCGTTTTAGATGATAGCACAGTACAGGCCTTTCAGCCCACAATCTGTGTTCACTTTTTAACCTACTCTGGGGTCAAGCTAACCTTTCTCTCCTACAAAGCCCTCCATCTTTCTATCATCCATGTGCCTATCTAAGAGTTCCTTAAGTGGACCTCCACACCAGCACTGGCTGGGAGTCCCACACTCCCACCACTCTCTGTGTGAAGAACTTCGATCTAACACCCCCCACCCATACATTCCTCCTATCTCCTTACACTTATGCCTCCTGGTATCAGCTGTTCCCCCCCCCCCACCACCTCTGGGGAAGGAGTCTCGATCAACTTGTACTCCTCTATCAAGCCTCCTCTCATTGTAGAAAAGCCCTGACTCTCTCAACCTCTCCTCATAAGGCACGCTCTCTAATCCAGGCTGCATCTGGGTGAATCTCCTCTGCACCCCCTCGAAAGCTTCTATGTCCTTCCGATAATGAGGCGAGCAGAACTGAGCACTCATCTGAGGTCAGTCAAATGTGTTTCCCTCCGTAGGTGCTGCTCGGTTTGCCGAGTTCCTCCAGCATCTCGTGTAGAGGTGCTGGCTGCCTTCCTGAGTCAAAGGAGGGGAAGGGCTGGGCTGGATCAACAGCTCCCTGCAGCTTCTTGAGTTTGTAATCCAGTGAAACAGAGTTGGCACCCCTTCATGAAGGGGAAAACTAATCTTCTGAGAGTTGTTTGAGGAAGTGGCTTTGTTAAAGGTTAACACAAGACGTGCTGGAGGAAAGTTACCGGCGTGGGTGAAGGCTGAGGAACGTGCAGTTAGAAGGGACAAAAGGGTCACAGACAAAGTCAAAGTCACATGAGCAAGTACCTGTATGCTCAGGGACAATGAAAAATTTACAAGCATATAAAGCTAATCTTTAATCTTTAGAATTTACTTGGCCCTGACCCTGATAAATATCTCTGGCACGTCACCTTTCCTTCCATGAAATTGGACCAAGTCAACATCAAGATCAGGTGTGTCTCCATGTGCACATGAATTGAATTGACTTTATTACTGACATCCTTCCTATACATGAGAGTAAAAATCTTTACGTTACTTCTCCAGCTAAATGTGAAGTTTATAGTAGTTTTTAATAAATAGGATGTACAACAATATAACATAGAAACACAGTTGTATCAGCATGAATTAATCAGTCTGATGGCCTGGTGGAAGAAGCTGTCCCAGAGCCTGTTGGTCCTGGCTTTTATGCTGCGGTACCGTTTCCCGGATGCTAACCGCTGGAACAATTTGTGGTTGGGGTGACTCAGGTCCCCAATGATCCTTCAGGCCCTTTTTATACACCTGCTTTTGTAAATGTCTTGAATAGTTGAAGTTCACAATTACAGATGCGCTGGGCTGTCCACACCACTCTCTGCAGAGTCCTGCGATTGAGGGAAGTACAGTTCCCATACCAGGCAGTGATGCAGCCGGTCAGGATGCTCTCAATTGTGCCCCTGTAGAAAGTTCTTTGGATTTGGGGGCCCATACCAAACTTCCTCAACCGTCTGAGGTGAAAGAGGCACTGTTGTGCCATTTCACCACATAGCTGGTGTGTACAGACCGCGTGAGATCCTCGGTGATGTGGATGCCGAGGAACTTGAAGCAGCTCACTCTCTCAACACCAGATCCATTGAAGTCAAAGAGGTGAGACCGTCTCCATTCATCCTGTAGTCCACAACCAGCATTTTTTTGCGATGTTGAGGAAGAGGTTGTTTTCTTGACACCACTGTGTCAGGGTGACGATTTCTTCTCTGTAGGCTGCCTTATTATTATTTGAGATTAGTCCAATCAGTGTAGTGTCGTCAGCAAATTTAATTAGCAGATTGCAGCTGTGGGTGGTGATACATTCGTGGGTATACAGGGAGGAAAGGAGGGGTCGGCTGGTGTGGTATACTGTGTCCGGTGCTCCCGGTGGGGCCTTTTATATATTGGTGAGACCCAACGCAGACTGGGAGACCGTTTCGCTGAGCACCTACGCTCTGTCCACTAAGGAAAGCAGGATCTCTCAGTGGCCACACATTTTAATTCCACATCCCATTCCCATTCTGATATGTCTATCCATGGCCTCCTCTACTGTCAAAATGAATCCAAACTCAGGTTAGAGGAACAACACCCTATATACCGGCTGGGTAGCCTCCAACCTGATGGCATGAACATTGACTTCTCTAACTTCTGTTAATGCCCCTCCTCCCCTTCTTACCCCATCCCTTATTTATTTATTTATTTATTTACTTACTTACTTATTTATTATTTTCCCCCTTTTTTTCTCCCTCTGTCCCTCTTACAATCACTCCTTGCCTGTTCTCCATCTCCCTCTGGTGCTCCCCTCCCCCTTTCTTTCTCCCTAGGCCTCCCATCCCATGATCCTTTCCCTTCTCCAGCTCTGTATCCCTTTTGTCAATCAACTTTCCAGCTCTTAGCTTCACCCCACCCCCTCCGGTCTTCTCCTATCTTTTCGCATTTCCCCCTCCCCCTCCCACTTTCAAATCTCTTAATATCTTTCCTTTCAGTTGGCCCTGACGAAGGGTCTCGGCCCGAAACGTCGACTGTGCTTCTCCCTATAGATGCTGCCTGGCCTGCTGCGTTCCACCAGCATTTTGTGTGTGTTGCTTGAATTTCCAGCATCTGCAGATTTCCTCATGTTTGAGTAAAAGAGGGGACTCAGTACTCAGCCCTGAGGGGCTCCTGTGTTGAGGGTCAGAGGGTTGGAGGTGAGG
This sequence comes from Hemitrygon akajei, assembly GCF_048418815.1. Classification (NCBI taxonomy): domain Eukaryota; kingdom Metazoa; phylum Chordata; class Chondrichthyes; order Myliobatiformes; family Dasyatidae; genus Hemitrygon; species Hemitrygon akajei. Next base: position 84,509,580 of record NC_133134.1, read on the forward strand.
GAGCCCACTCTCACCACCTGCTGGCGATCTGACAGGAAGTTGCAGAAGGCAGGGTGAAGGCCGAGGCCTCTGAGCCTCCTGTCGAGCCTGGGGGGAATGATGGCGCTGAGTGCTGAACTCTAGTCCAGGAACAGCATTCTCACTTCTCCAGATGAGTAAGGACGGTGTGTAGAGCAGTGACTATTGTGTCATCTGTCGATCGGTTGTGTCAGTAGGTGAATTGTAGGGGATCCACTGTGGGTGGTAACAGGCTGCAGATGTAATCCTTGACCAGCCTCCCGAAGCATTTGCTTATTATTGAGGTGAGTGCGACAGGACGCCAGTCGTTCAGGTATGTTACCTCGGTCTTTTCTGGTACAAGGACAATGGTGGATGTTTTGAAGCAGGAGGGCAGTCTACACTGGGAGAGGGGGAGATTAAAAATGACTGTAAACACACCTGCCCGTTGTGAGGGAGAGGGTAAATATTCCTGAATGTAGAGTCTTCAGTTTACTATCAGATGCACAAGTCGACGTGTGCACAGATGCAAGGACAAGCTTAACTGCAGCAACATGACAGGCACAACATTCACACAAAAACATTGACTAAATATAAAATACATACAGCAAGAGAGAACACAATTTGAGTGAAAAACAGCACATTTTAGTGCAATGATTAAAGTGATCTTTGATGGTGATGAAGCGAGCGGGATCTGCCCCTCCCCCACCCTGGGTCTCCTCTGTCCGTTACGGATCCCGTCTGCCTTCCCACCTCCCTTATCTGATTCCACGCTCCACCTTCCTCTCCCAGCAGACTCCCACCACCTGTAGTCCTTTGTTGCCCCCACCCATCAGCTCCTAGCCTCTGTCTTTATCCCCCCTCCTCACCTAGATCCACCCATTACCTCTTGCTCCCTCTCCCTCACCTCCTTATACTGGCTATCTCCCCTCTACTCTTTCAGTCCAGATGAAGGGCTTCGACCAAAATGTCGACTGTCCATTCGCCCCACGCATGCCGAGTTCCTCCTGAGTCATGTGCATTGTTCCAAAACGGGAAGTCGAGGGACACTGGTACAGCCCCCATTGCATGATCGGTGGTGGAGAGAGTCAGCAACTTTACACTTCTGGTCGTTAACCTCTCGGATGAGCTGCCCTGTGCCCAGCTCATGGATGCAATCACGAAGAAGGCATGCAAGGACTTTTGCTTTCTCGGAAGTGCAAAGGGATTTGGCTTGTCATTCAATACCCTAACAAACTTCAACAGGTTGCACCGCTGGAGGCATCCTGAGTGATTGCAGCGTGGTCGCAGAGAGGAATGGACACAACTCAGTAACATCCCTCCTCACCACTGACACCATCTACAGGAGGTGCTCCCTCATGAAGACAACATCCATCATCAAAGATCCCCACCATCCGGGCCAGGCCATCTTCTCCCAGCTCCCATCAGGCAGGAGGTACAGAAACCTGAAGTCCCACACCACCAGGGTCAGGAACAGCAACTTCCCTTCAACCATTTGTTTCCTGAACCGACCGGCACAACCCCGATCACTACCTCGGTACAGAGCACTGCAGACCACCTCGTGCACCACCATGGACCTGTCTCTGGTTGTGTCTTTGCTCTTGCACTAATGTTGTGCTTTGCACAGTTCTTGTCTTCACTCTCTTGTACAATTTATGTTCCATGTGTTGTCTGTGGTGCTGCTGGAAGCAAGGTTTTTACAGCGCCACGCTAGTGTAGCGGCTGGCGTGACGCTATGACCGTTTGGAGCATCAGCGCTCGGAGTTCACTTCCAACACTGTCTGTAAGAAATATGTGTGTCCTCCCCAAGAGAGTGTGGGTCTCCTCTGGTGCTCTGGTTTCCTCCCATAGTCCATAGACGTACCGGTTAGTTGGTTAATCGGTCACTAAATTGTCCTGTGATTAGGCTAGCATTAAATAAGCATAAGACATTGGAGCAGAAATAGGTTGTTCGGCTCTTTGAGTCTGATCCGCCATGGCTGATTTATTATCCCTCTCAACCCCATTCTCCAGCCTTCTCCCCGTAATCTTTCACATTCTGACCTACTGAGAATTTATCAATCACCACTTTAAATACACGCATTGACTTGGCCTCTACAGCCGCCTGGGGCAACAGATTTCACAGATTCACCACCCTCTAGCTAAAGAAATCCCTCCTCATCTCCCTTCTAAGTCTCGATTTTGAGGCTGTGCTTCTTGATCCTGGATTCCCCCACCACAGGACACATCCTCTCCACATCCACTCTCTCTAGGCCCTCCAGTAGCCGATAGGTTTCAATGAGACCTGCCCTCGTAGTTGTGTAGCTAGATAATGCAGCTTACCGGGTTGGAAAGGCCTGTTCCACACGGTATCTCCAAATAAGTAAATTTCACCCTAGCTCCACCTCAGTGTACTTGTGCAGGTGGCAACAACTTTGACTCACCTAGACTCCTCAACGTGGATGGGCTGTTGTAGACTGAGGAGGGTCTGTATATTAGTGGAAGCTAGCGTAGAGTGCAGATTACAGAAACGTTGATGAACTTCAACTATACCATTGACTTTGGACGATGGGGGCAAGAGGTCATCGATGGACTGTGCTCCACTGGGAGTAAAGGACCCAAGAAGAAGAAGCAGCAAGTGGTGACTTGCTTGTATAGGCAATACAGGAATAGACAGTTTGAGGAACTGAGAGCTTGGGGAAACTACTGCAGAAGAGGAGTTGAGACCAGTAGTGTCCTGCAACAACCTCGCACTCAATGTCAACAAGACCAAGGAACTGATTCTGGGCTTCAGAAAGTTAGGAGAACACATTCTATCCTTATTGAGGGGTGAGCAGTGGAAAGGGTGAACAGCTTCAAGTTCCTGGGCATCAACATCCCAGAGCATCTATCCTCGGCCCACCATATTGAAGCAATCATGAAGCAGGCTCACCTGCAGCTGCGGCTCATCAGGATTTTGAGGAAATTCGATACGAGAAGGTCCTCATGTCCATTAGGAGTTTGAGATTTGGTACGAGAAGGTCCTCATGTCCATTAGGAGTTTGAGATTTGGTATGAAAAGGTCCTCATGTACATTAGGAGTTTGAGATTTGGTACGAGGAGGTCCTCATGTCCATTAGGAGTTTGAGATTTGGTATGAAAAGGTCCTCATGTCCATCAGAAGTTTGAGGAGATTTGGTATGAGAAGGACCTCATGTCCTTCGTGCACAAGCCCAAAACAAATACCTTGTGCAACCTGTGAGACTGAGCAGCAGCCTCTGACCCTGAGCTGTTCTAATGCTACGTGTTTGGTATGTCACCAAAGACGGTGGCAAATTTCAACAGATGTACGGTGGTACGTATTCTGACAGACTGCATCAGTCCCTGCTGTGGAGGCTCCAATGTGCAGGACTACAAGAGGCTGCAGAGGGACATAAACTTAATCAGCTCCACCATGGGCAGAACCCTCATCATCAAGGACATCTTTGAGAAGTGGTACCTCAAGAAGGCACCATCCATCATTCAGTGTTCTCACCTTCCAGGACGTATCCTCTTCTCATTACTACCATCAGGGAGGAGATAGAGGAGCCTGAGGAACCACACTCAATGTCTTAGGAAGAGCTTCTTGCCCTCCACCACCAGATTTCTGAGAGTCCATGAACAACACCTCACTATCCCTCTGTCATCAGATTTCTGACAGCCCACGAACAACACCTCACTATCCCTCTGTCATCAGATTTCTGACAGTCCATGAACACCACCTCACTATCCCTCTGTCATCAGTTTCTGACAGTCCATGAACCCATGAACAGCACCTCACTATCCATCAGTCATCAGATTTCTGACAGTCCATGAACACCACCTCACTATCCCTCTGTCATCAGATTTCTGACAGTCCATGAACAACACCTCACTATCCCTCTGTCATCAGTTTCTGACAGTCCATGAACCCATGAACAGCACCTCACTATCCATCAGTCATCAGATTTCTGACAGTCCATGAACACCACCTCACTATCCCTCTGTCATCAGATTTCTGACAGTCCATGAACCCATGAACAGCACCTCACTATCCATCTGTCATCAGATTTCTGACAGTCCATGCACAACACCACACTATCCCTCTGTCATCAGATTACTGACAGTCCATGAACAACACCTCACTATCCCTCTGTCATCAGATTTCTGACAGTCCATGAACCCATGAACAGCACCTCACTATCCCTCTGTCATCAGATTTCTGACAGTCCATGAACAACACCTCACTATCCCTCTGTCATCAGATTTCTGACAGTCCATGAACAACACCTCACTATCCCTCTGTCATCAGATTTCTGACAGTCCATGAACAACACCTCACTATCCCTCTGTCATCAGATTTCTGACAGTCCATGAACCCATGAACAGCACCTCACTATCCATCTGTCATCAGATTTCTGACAGTCCATGAACACCACCTCACTATCTTAAGGCACAAACTAACGGAGATGGGAGTAGACTCTCACATGGTGGATTGGATAGTGGACTACTTGACAGATAGGCCTCAGTATGTGCGGTTGGGAGACTGTAGGTCTGACACGGTGGTCAGCAGCACAGGAGTGCCGCAGGGAACCGTACTCTCTCCGGTCCTGTTCACCCTGTACACATCAGACTTCCAATATAACTCGGAGTCCTGCCATGTGCAGAAGTTCGCTGATGACACGGCCATAGTGGGGTGTGTCAGGAATGGACAGGAGGAGGAGTATAGGAAACTGATACAGGACTTTGTGATATGGTGCAACTCAAACTACCTGCGTCTCAATATCACCAAGACCAAGGAGATGGTGGTGGACTTTAGAAGATCTAGGCCTCATATGGAGCCAGTGATCATTAATGGAGAATGTGTGGAGCAGGTTAAGACCTACAAGTATCTGGGAGTACAGTTAGACGAGAAGCTAGACTGGACTGCCAACACAGATGCCTTGTGCAGGAAGGCACAGAGTCGACTGTACTTCCTTAGAAGGTTGGCGTCATTCAATGTCTGTAGTGAGATGCTGAAGATGTTCTATAGGTCAGTTGTGAAGAGCGCCCTCTTCTTTGCGGTGGCGTGTTGGGGAGGAAGCATTAAGAAGAGGGACACCTCACGTCTTAATAAGCTGGTAAGGAAGGCAGGCTCTGTCGTGGGCAAAGTACTGGAGAGTTTAACATCGGTAGCTGAGCGAAGGGCGCTGAGTAGGCTACGGTCAATTATGGAAAACTCTGAACATCCTCTACATAGCACCAACCAGAGACAGAGAAGCAGTTTCAGTGACAGGTTACTATCGATGCAATGCTCCTCAGACAGGATGAAGAGGTCAATACTCCCCAATGCCATTAGGCTTTACAATTCAACCGCCAGGACTTAAGAACTTTTTAAAAGCTATTATTAATGCTTTTTGAGATAGTGATGTAGATGCATATCATATTTTTTACTGAGTTAAGTATTGTATGTAATTAGTTTTGATACAACAAGTGTATGGGACATTGGAAAAAAAAGTTGAATTTCCCCATGGGGATGAATAAAGTATCTATCTATCTATCTATCCCTCTGTCATCAGAATTCTGACAGTCCATGAACAACACCTCACTATCCTTCTGTCATCAGATTACTGACAGACCATTATCCCAAGAAAAGCACCTCACTATCCCTCTGTCATCAGATTTCTGACAGTCCATGAACAACACCTCACTATCCCACTGTCATCAGATTTCTGACAGTTCATGAACAACACCTCACTATCCCTCTGTCATCAGATTTCTGACAGTCCATGAACCCATGAACAGCACATCACCATCCCTCTGTCATCAGATTTCTGAAAGTCCATAAACAACACCTCACTATCCCTCTGTCATCAGATTTCTGACAGTCCATGAACACCACCTCACTATCCCTTTGTCATCAGATTTCTGACAGTCCATGAACAACACCTCACTATCCCTCTGCAATCAGAATTCTGACAGTCCATGAACAGCACCTCACTATCCCTCTGTCATCATATTTCTGACAGTCCATGAACAACACCTCACTATCCCTCTGTCATCAGATTTCTGACGGTCCATGAACAACACCTCATTATCCCTGTGTCATCTGATTTCTGACAGTCCATGAACACCACCTCACTATCCCTCTGTCATCAGATTTCTGACAGTCCATGAACAACACCTCACTATCCCTCTGTCATCAGATTTCTGACCGTCCATGAACAACACCTCACTATCCCTCTGTCATCAGATTTCTGACAGTCTATGAACAACACCTCACTATCCCTCTGTCATCAGATTTCTGACAGTCCATGAACAACACCTCACTATCCCTCTGTCATCAGATTTCTGACAGTCCATGAACAACACTTCACTATACCTCTGTCATCAGATTTCTGACGGTCTATGAACAACACCTCACTATCCCTCTGTCATCAGGTTTCTGACAGTCCATGAACCCATGAACAACACCTCACTATCCCTCTGTCATCAGATTTCTGGCAGTCCATGAACAACTCCTCACTATCCCTCTGTCATCAGATTTCCTGACAGTCCATGAACAACACCTCATTATCCCTCTGTCATCAGATTTCTGACAGTCCATGAACACCACCTCACTATCCCTCTGTCATCAGATTTCTGACGGTCCATGAACAACACCTCATTATCCCTGTGTCATCTGATTTCTGACAGTCCATGAACACCACTTCAATATCCCTCTGTCATCAGATTTCTGACAGTCCATGAACAACACCTCACTATCCCTCTGTCATCAGATTTCTGACAGTCCAAGAACCCATGAACAGCACTTCACTATCCCTCTGTCATCAGATTTCTGACAGTCCATGAACCCATGAACAGCACATCACTATAACTCTTTCATCAGATTTCTGACAGTCCATGAACAACTCCTCACTATCCCTCTGTCATCAGATTTCTGACAGTCCATGAACCCATGAACAGCACCTCACTATCCGTCTGTCATCAGATTTCTGACAGTCCATGAACACCACCTCACTATAACTCTGTCATCAGATTTCAGACAGTCCATGAACAGCACCTCACTATCCCTCTGTCATCAGATTTCTGACAGTCCATGAACACCACCTCACTATCCCTCTGTCATCAGATTTCTGACAGTCCATGAACACCACATCACTATCCCTCTGTCATCAGATTTCTGGCAGTCCATGAACAGCACCTCACTATCCCTCTGTCATCAGATTTCTGACAGTCCATGAACACCACCTCACTATCCCTCTGTCATCAGATTTCTGACAGACCATGAACACCACCTCACTATCCCTCTGTATTCAGATTTCTGACAGTCCATGAACAACACCTCATTATTCCTCTGTCATCAGATTTCTGACAGTCCATGAACACCACCTCACTGTCCCTCAGTCATCAGATTTATGACAGTCCACGAACAACACCTTACTATCCCTCTGTGATCAGATTTCTGACAGTCCATGAACCCATGAACAGCACCTCACTATCCCTCTGTCATCAGGTTTCTGACAGTCCATGAACCCATGAACAACACCTCACTATCCCTCTGTCATCAGATTTCTGACAGTCTATGAACACCACCTCACTATCCCTCTGTCATCAGATTTCTGACAGTCCATGAACCCATGAACAGCACCTCACTATCCCTCTGTCATCTGATTTCTGACAGTCCATGAGCAACTCCTCACTATCCCTCTGTCATCAGATTTCTGACAGTCCATGAACAACACCTCATTATCCCTCTGTCATCAGATTTCTGACAGTCCATGAACACCACCTCACTATCCCTCTGTCATCAGATTTCTGACAGTCCATGAACAACACCTCATTATCCCTGTGTCATCTGATTTCTGACAGTCCATGAACCCATGAACAACACCTCACTATCTCTCTGACATCAGATTTCTGACAGTCCATGAACAACACCTCATTATCCCTCTGTCATCAGATTTCTGACAGTCCATGAACAGCACCTCACTATCCCTCTGTCATCAGATTTCTGACAGTCCATGAACAACACCTCACTATCCCTCTTTCACCAGATTTCTGACAGTCCATGAACCCATGAACACCATCTTACTATCCCTCTGTCATCAGATTTCTGACAGTCCATGAACATCACCTCACTATCCCTCTGTCATCAGATTTCTGACAGTCCATGAACATCACCTCACTATCCCTCTGTCATCAGATTTCTGACAGTCCATGAACCCATGAAAGCACATCACTATAACTCTTTCATCAGATTTCTGACAGTCCATGAACAACACCTCACTATCCCTCTGTCATCAGATTTCTGACAGTCCATGAACCCATGAACAGCACCTCACTATCCGTCTGTCATCAGATTTCTGACAGTCCATGAACACCACCTCACTATAACTCTGTCATCAGATTTCAGACAATCCATGAACAGCACCTCACTATCCCTCTGTCATCAGATTTCTGACAGTCCATGAACACCACCTCACTATCCCTCTGTCATCAGATTTCTAACAGTCCATGAACACCACGTCACTATCCCTCTGTGATCAGATTTCTGGCAGTCCATGAACAGCACCTCACTATCCCTCTGTCATCAGATTTCTGACAGTCCATGAACACCACCTCACTATCCCTCTGTCATCAGATTTCTGACAGTCCATGAACCCATGAACAGCACCTCACTATCCCTCTGTCATCTGATTTCTGACAGTCCATGAACAACTCCTCACTATCCCTCTGTCATCAGATTTCTGACAGTCCATGAACAACACCTCATTATCCCTCTGTCATCAGATTTCTGACAGTCCATGAACCCATGAACAGCACCTCACTATCCCTCTGTCATCTGATTTCTGACAGTCCATGAACAACTCCTCACTATCCCTCTGTCATCAGATTTCTGACAGTCCATGAACACCACCTCACTATCCCTCTGTCATCAGATTTCTGACAGTCCATGAACAACACCTCATTATCCCTGTGTCATCTGATTTCTGACAGTCCGTGAACCCATGAACAACACCTCACTATCTCTCTGACATCAGATTTCTGACAGTCCATGAACACCACCTCACTGTCCCTCTGTCATCAGATTTCTGACAGTCCATGAACAACACCTCATTATCCCTGTGTCATCTGATTTCTGACAGTCCATGAACCCATGAACAACACCTCACTATCTCTCTGACATCAGATTTCTGACAGTCCATGAACAACACCTCATTATCCCTCTGTCATCAGATTTCTGACAGTCCATGAACACCACCTCACTATCCCTCTGTCATCAGATTTCTGACAGTCCATGAACAACACCTCATTATCCCTGTGTCATCTGATTTCTGACAGTCCATGAACCCATGAACAACACCTCACTATCTCTCTGACATCAGATTTCTGACAGTCCATGAACACCACCTCACTGTCCCTCTGTCATCAGATTTCTGACAGTCCATGAACAACACCTCATTATCCCTGTGTCATCTGATTTCTGACAGTCCATGAACCCATGAACAACACATCACTATCTCTCTGACATCAGATTTCTGACAGTCCATGAACAACACCTCATTATCCCTCTGTCATCAGATTTCTGACAGTCCATGAACACCACCTCACTATCCCTCTGTCATCAGATTTCTGACAGTCCATGAACAACACCTCACTATCCCTCTTTCATCAGATTTCTGACAGTCCATGAACCCATGAACACCATCTCACTATCCCTTTGTCATCAGATTTCTGACAGTCCATGAACATCACCTCACTATCCCTCTGTCATCAGATTTCTGACAGTCCATGAACATCACCTCACTATCCCTCTGTCATCAGATTTCTGACAGTCCATGAACCCTTGTACAACACCTCACTATCCCTCTGTCATCAGATTTCTGACAGTCCATGAACAACTCCTCACTATCCCTCTGTCATCAGATTTCTGACAGTCCATGAACAACACCTCACTATCCCTCTGTCATCAGATTTCTGACGGTCCATGAACAACACCTCATTATCCCTGTGTCATCTGATTTCTGACAGTCCATGAACAACACCTCACTATCCCTCTGTCATCAGATTTCTGAGAGTCCATGAACACCACCTCACTATCCCTCTGTCATCAGATTTCTGACAGTCCATGAACAACACCTCACTATCCCTCTGTCATCAGATTTCTGACGGTCCATGAACAACACCTCACTATCCCTCTGTTATCAGATTTCTGACAGTCCATGAACACCACCTCACTATCCCTCTGTCATCAGATTTCTGACAGTCCATGAACAACACCTCACTATCCCTGTGTCATCAGATTTCTGACAGTCCATTAACACCACCTCACTATCCCTCTGTCATCAGATTTCTGACAGTCCATGAACACCACCTCATTATAACTCTGTCATCAGATTTCTGACAGTCCATGAACAACACCTCACTATCCCTCTGTCATCAGATTTCTGACAGTCGATGAACAACACCTCACTATCCCTCTGTCATCAGATTTCTGACAGTCCATGAACACCACGTCACTATCCCTCTGTCATCAGGTTTCTGACAGTCCATGAACAACACCTCACTATCCCTCTGTCATCAGATTTCTGACAGTTCATGAACCCATGAACACCATCTCACTATCTCTCTGTCATCAGATTTCTGACAGTCCATGAACATCACCTCACTATCCCTCTGTCATCAGATTTCTGACAGTCCATGAACATCACCTCACTATCCCTCTGTCATCAGATTTCTGACAGTCCATGAACACCACCTCACTATCCCTCTGTCATCAGATTTCTGACAGTCCATGAACCCATGAACAGCACCTCACTATCCCTCTGTCAGCTGATTTCTGACAGTCCATGAACAACTCCTCACTATCCCTCTGTCATCAGATTTCTGACAGTCCATGAACACCACCTCACTATCCCTCTGTCATCAGATTTCTGACAGTCCATGAACAACACCTCATTATCCCTGTGTCATCTGATTTCTGACAGTCCGTGAACCCATGAACAACACCTCACTATCTCTCTGACATCAGATTTCTGACAGTCCATGAACACCACCTCACTGTCCCTCTGTCATCAGATTTCTGACAGTCCATGAACAACACCTCATTATCCCTGTGTCATCTGATTTCTGACAGTCCATGAACCCATGAACAACACCTCACTATCTCTCTGACATCAGATTTCTGACAGTCCATGAACAACACCTCATTATCCCTCTGTCATCAGATTTCTGACAGTCCATGAACACCACCTCACTATCCCTCTGTCATCAGATTTCTGACAGTCCATGAACAACACCTCATTATCCCTGTGTCATCTGATTTCTGACAGTCCATGAACCCATGAACAACACCTCACTATCTCTCTGACATCAGATTTCTGACAGTCCATGAACACCACCTCACTGTCCCTCTGTCATCAGATTTCTGACAGTCCATGAACAACACCTCATTATCCCTGTGTCATCTGATTTCTGACAGTCCATGAACCCATGAACAACACATCACTATCTCTCTGACATCAGATTTCTGACAGTCCATGAACAACACCTCATTATCCCTCTGTCATCAGATTTCTGACAGTCCATGAACACCACCTCACTATCCCTCTGTCATCAGATTTCTGACAGTCCATGAACAACACCTCACTATCCCTCTTTCATCAGATTTCTGACAGTCCATGAACCCATGAACACCATCTCACTATCCCTTTGTCATCAGATTTCTGACAGTCCATGAACATCACCTCACTATCCCTCTGTCATCAGATTTCTGACAGTCCATGAACATCACCTCACTATCCCTCTGTCATCAGATTTCTGACAGTCCATGAACCCTTGTACAACACCTCACTATCCCTCTGTCATCAGATTTCTGACAGTCCATGAACAACTCCTCACTATCCCTCTGTCATCAGATTTCTGACAGTCCATGAACAACACCTCACTATCCCTCTGTCATCAGATTTCTGACGGTCCATGAACAACACCTCATTATCCCTGTGTCATCTGATTTCTGACAGTCCATGAACAACACCTCACTATCCCTCTGTCATCAGATTTCTGAGAGTCCATGAACACCACCTCACTATCCCTCTGTCATCAGATTTCTGACAGTCCATGAACAACACCTCACTATCCCTCTGTCATCAGATTTCTGACGGTCCATGAACAACACCTCACTATCCCTCTGTTATCAGATTTCTGACAGTCCATGAACACCACCTCACTATCCCTCTGTCATCAGATTTCTGACAGTCCATGAACAACACCTCACTATCCCTGTGTCATCAGATTTCTGACAGTCCATTAACACCACCTCACTATCCCTCTGTCATCAGATTTCTGACAGTCCATGAACACCACCTCATTATAACTCTGTCATCAGATTTCTGACAGTCCATGAACAACACCTCACTATCCCTCTGTCATCAGATTTCTGACAGTCGATGAACAACACCTCACTATCCCTCTGTCATCAGATTTCTGACAGTCCATTAACAGCACCTCACTATCCCTCTGTCATCAGGTTTCTGACAGTCCATGAACAACACCTCACTATCCCTCTGTCATCAGATTTCTGACAGTTCATGAACCCATGAACACCATCTCACTATCTCTCTGTCATCAGATTTCTGACAGTCCATGAACATCACCTCACTATCCCTCTGTCATCAGATTTCTGACAGTCCATGAACATCACCTCACTATCCCTCTGTCATCAGATTTCTGACAGTCCATGAACACCACCTCACTATCCCTCTGTCATCAGATTTCTGACAGTCCATGAACCCATGAACAGCACCTCACTATCCCTCTGTCAGCTGATTTCTCACAGTCCATGAACCCATGAACGGCACCTCACTATCCTTCTGTCATCAGGTTTCTGACAGTCCCTGAACAACACCTCACTTTCCCTCTGTCATCAGACTTCTGACAGTCCATGAACAACACCTCACTATCCCTCTGTCATCAGATTTCTGACAGTCCATGAACCACACTTCACTATCCCTCTGTCATCAGATTTCTGACAGTCCATGAACCCATGAACAACACCTCACTATCCCTCTGTCATCTGATTTCTGACAGTCCATGAACACCACCTCACTATCCCTCTGTCATCAGATTTCTGACAGTCCATGAACCCATGAACAGCACCTCACTATCCCTCTGTCAGCTGATTTCTCACAGTCCATGAACCCATGAACGGCACCTCACTATCCCTCTGTCATCAGGTTTCTGACAGTCCCTGAACAACACCTCACTTTCCCTCTGTCATCAGACTTCTGACAGTCCATGAACAACACCTCACTATCCCTCTGTCATCAGATTTCTGACAGTCCATGAACCACACTTCACTATCCCTCTGTCATCAGATTTCTGACAGTCCATGAACAACACCTCACTATCCCTCTGTCATCAGGTTTCTGACAGTCCATGAACCCATGAACAACACCTCACTATCCCTCTGTCATCAGGTTTCTGACAGTCCATGAACCCATGAACAACACCTCACTATCCCTCTGTCATCAGATTTCTGGCAGTCCATGAACAACTCCTCACTATCCCTCTGTCATCAGATTTCCTGACAGTCCATGAACAACACCTCATTATCCCTCTGTCATCAGATTTCTGACAGTCCATGAACACCACCTCACTATCCCTCTGTCATCAGATTTCTGACGGTCCATGAACAACACCTCATTATCCCTGTGTCATCTGATTTCTGACAGTCCATGAACACCACTTCAATATCCCTCTGTCATCAGATTTCTGACAGTCCATGAACAACACCTCACTATCCCTCTGTCATCAGATTTCTGACAGTCCAAGAACCCATGAACAGCACTTCACTATCCCTCTGTCATCAGATTTCTGACAGTCCATGAACCCATGAACAGCACATCACTATAACTCTTTCATCAGATTTCTGACAGTCCATGAACAACACCTCACTATCCCTCTGTCATCAGATTTCTGACAGTCCATGAACCCATGAACAGCACCTCACTATCCGTCTGTCATCAGATTTCTGACAGTCCATGAACACCACCTCACTATAACTCTGTCATCAGATTTCAGACAGTCCATGAACAGCACCTCACTATCCCTCTGTCATCAGATTTCTGACAGTCCATGAACACCACCTCACTATCCCTCTGTCATCAGATTTCTGACAGTCCATGAACACCACATCACTATCCCTCTGTCATCAGATTTCTGGCAGTCCATGAACAGCACCTCACTATCCCTCTGTCATCAGATTTCTGACAGTCCATGAACACCACCTCACTATCCCTCTGTCATCAGATTTCTGACAGACCATGAACACCACCTCACTATCCCTCTGTCATCAGATTTCTGACAGTCCATGAACAACACCTCATTATTCCTCTGTCATCAGATTTCTGACAGTCCATGAACACCACCTCACTGTCCCTCAGTCATCAGATTTATGACAGTCCACGAACAACACCTTACTATCCCTCTGTGATCAGATTTCTGACAGTCCATGAACCCATGAACAGCACCTCACTATCCCTCTGTCATCAGGTTTCTGACAGTCCATGAACCCATGAACAACACCTCACTATCCCTCTGTCATCAGATTTCTGACAGTCTATGAACACCACCTCACTATCCCTCTGTCATCAGATTTCTGACAGTCCATGAACCCATGAACAGCACCTCACTATCCCTCTGTCATCTGATTTCTGACAGTCCATGAACAACTCCTCACTATCCCTCTGTCATCAGATTTCTGACAGTCCATGAACAACACCTCATTATCCCTCTGTCATCAGATTTCTGACAGTCCATGAACACCACCTCACTGTCCCTCTGTCATCAGATTTCTGACAGTCCATGAACAACACCTCATTATCCCTGTGTCATCTGATTTCTGACAGTCCATGAACCCATGAACAACACCTCACTATCTCTCTGACATCAGATTTCTGACAGTCCATGAACAACACCTCATTATCCCTCTGTCATCAGATTTCTGACAGTCCATGAACAGCACCTCACTATCCCTCTGTCATCAGATTTCTGACAGTCCATGAACAACACCTCACTATCCCTCTTTCACCAGATTTCTGACAGTCCATGAACCCATGAACACCATCTTACTATCCCTCTGTCATCAGATTTCTGACAGTCCATGAACATCACCTCACTATCCCTCTGTCATCAGATTTCTGACAGTCCATGAACATCACCTCACTATCCCTCTGTCATCAGATTTCTGACAGTCCATGAACCCATGAACAGCACATCACTATAACTCTTTCATCAGATTTCTGACAGTCCATGAACAACACCTCACTATCCCTCTGTCATCAGATTTCTGACAGTCCATGAACCCATGAACAGCACCTCACTATCCGTCTGTCATCAGATTTCTGACAGTCCATGAACACCACCTCACTATAACTCTGTCATCAGATTTCAGACAGTCCATGAACAGCACCTCACTATCCCTCTGTCATCAGATTTCTGACAGTCCATGAACACCACCTCACTATCCCTCTGTCATCAGATTTCTGACAGTCCATGAACACCACGTCACTATCCCTCTGTGATCAGATTTCTGGCAGTCCATGAACAGCACCTCACTATCCCTCTGTCATCAGATTTCTGACAGTCCATGAACACCACCTCACTATCCCTCTGTCATCAGATTTCTGACAGTCCATGAACCCATGAACACCATCTCACTATCCCTCTGTCATCAGATTTCTGACAGTCCATGAACATCACCTCACTATCCCTCTGTCATCAGATTTCTGACAGTCCATGAACATCACCTCACTATCCCTCTGTCATCAGATTTCTGACAGTCCATGAACCCTTGTACAACACCTCACTATCCCTCTGTCATCAGATTTCTGACAGACCCTGAACAACTCCTCACTATCCCTCTGTCATCAGATTTCTGACAGTCCATGAACAACACCTCACTATCCCTCTGTCATCAGATTTCTGACGGTCCATGAACAACACCTCATTATCCCTGTGTCATCTGATTTCTGACAGTCCATGAACAACACCTCACTATCCCTCTGTCATCAGATTTCTGACGGTCCATGAACAACACCTCACTATCCCTCTGTTATCAGATTTCTGACAGTCCATGAACAACTCCTCACTATCCCTCTGTCATCAGATTTCTGACAGTCCATGAACAACACCTCACTATCCCTCTGTCATCAGATTTCTGACGGTCCATGAACAACACCTCATTATCCCTGTGTCATCTGATTTCTGACAGTCCATGAACAACACCTCACTATCCCTCTGTCATCAGATTTCTGAGAGTCCATGAACACCACCTCACTATCCCTCTGTCATCAGATTTCTGACAGTCCATGAACAACACCTCACTATCCCTCTGTCATCAGATTTCTGACGGTCCATGAACAACACCTCACTATCCCTCTGTTATCAGATTTCTGACAGTCCATGAACACCACCTCACTATCCCTCTGTCATCAGATTTCTGACAGTCCATGAACAACACCTCACTATCCCTGTGTCATCAGATTTCTGACAGTCCATTAACACCACCTCACTATCCCTCTGTCATCAGATTTCTGACAGTCCATGAACACCACCTCATTATAACTCTGTCATCAGATTTCTGACAGTCCATGAACAACACCTCACTATCCCTCTGTCATCAGATTTCTGACAGTCGATGAACAACACCTCACTATCCCTCTGTCATCAGATTTCTGACAGTCCATGAACACCACGTCACTATCCCTCTGTCATCAGGTTTCTGACAGTCCATGAACAACACCTCACTATCCCTCTGTCATCAGATTTCTGACAGTTCATGAACCCATGAACACCATCTCACTATCTCTCTGTCATCAGATTTCTGACAGTCCATGAACATCACCTCACTATCCCTCTGTCATCAGATTTCTGACAGTCCATGAACATCACCTCACTATCCCTCTGTCATCAGATTTCTGACAGTCCATGAACACCACCTCACTATCCCTCTGTCATCAGATTTCTGACAGTCCATGAACCCATGAACAGCACCTCACTATCCCTCTGTCAGCTGATTTCTGACAGTCCATGAACAACTCCTCACTATCCCTCTGTCATCAGATTTCTGACAGTCCATGAACACCACCTCACTATCCCTCTGTCATCAGATTTCTGACAGTCCATGAACAACACCTCATTATCCCTGTGTCATCTGATTTCTGACAGTCCGTGAACCCATGAACAACACCTCACTATCTCTCTGACATCAGATTTCTGACAGTCCATGAACACCACCTCACTGTCCCTCTGTCATCAGATTTCTGACAGTCCATGAACAACACCTCATTATCCCTGTGTCATCTGATTTCTGACAGTCCATGAACCCATGAACAACACCTCACTATCTCTCTGACATCAGATTTCTGACAGTCCATGAACAACACCTCATTATCCCTCTGTCATCAGATTTCTGACAGTCCATGAACACCACCTCACTATCCCTCTGTCATCAGATTTCTGACAGTCCATGAACAACACCTCATTATCCCTGTGTCATCTGATTTCTGACAGTCCATGAACCCATGAACAACACCTCACTATCTCTCTGACATCAGATTTCTGACAGTCCATGAACACCACCTCACTGTCCCTCTGTCATCAGATTTCTGACAGTCCATGAACAACACCTCATTATCCCTGTGTCATCTGATTTCTGACAGTCCATGAACCCATGAACAACACATCACTATCTCTCTGACATCAGATTTCTGACAGTCCATGAACAACACCTCATTATCCCTCTGTCATCAGATTTCTGACAGTCCATGAACACCACCTCACTATCCCTCTGTCATCAGATTTCTGACAGTCCATGAACAACACCTCACTATCCCTCTTTCATCAGATTTCTGACAGTCCATGAACCCATGAACACCATCTCACTATCCCTTTGTCATCAGATTTCTGACAGTCCATGAACATCACCTCACTATCCCTCTGTCATCAGATTTCTGACAGTCCATGAACATCACCTCACTATCCCTCTGTCATCAGATTTCTGACAGTCCATGAACCCTTGTACAACACCTCACTATCCCTCTGTCATCAGATTTCTGACAGTCCATGAACAACTCCTCACTATCCCTCTGTCATCAGATTTCTGACAGTCCATGAACAACACCTCACTATCCCTCTGTCATCAGATTTCTGACGGTCCATGAACAACACCTCATTATCCCTGTGTCATCTGATTTCTGACAGTCCATGAACAACACCTCACTATCCCTCTGTCATCAGATTTCTGAGAGTCCATGAACACCACCTCACTATCCCTCTGTCATCAGATTTCTGACAGTCCATGAACAACACCTCACTATCCCTCTGTCATCAGATTTCTGACGGTCCATGAACAACACCTCACTATCCCTCTGTTATCAGATTTCTGACAGTCCATGAACACCACCTCACTATCCCTCTGTCATCAGATTTCTGACAGTCCATGAACAACACCTCACTATCCCTGTGTCATCAGATTTCTGACAGTCCATTAACACCACCTCACTATCCCTCTGTCATCAGATTTCTGACAGTCCATGAACACCACCTCACTATCCCTCTGTCATCAGATTTCTGACAGTCCATGAACACCACGTCACTATCCCTCTGTGATCAGATTTCTGGCAGTCCATGAACAGCACCTCACTATCCCTCTGTCATCAGATTTCTGACAGTCCATGAACACCACCTCACTATCCCTCTGTCATCAGATTTCTGACAGTCCATGAACCCATGAACACCATCTCACTATCCCTCTGTCATCAGATTTCTGACAGTCCATGAACATCACCTCACTATCCCTCTGTCATCAGATTTCTGACAGTCCATGAACATCACCTCACTATCCCTCTGTCATCAGATTTCTGACAGTCCATGAACCCTTGTACAACACCTCACTATCCCTCTGTCATCAGATTTCTGACAGACCCTGAACAACTCCTCACTATCCCTCTGTCATCAGATTTCTGACAGTCCATGAACAACACCTCACTATCCCTCTGTCATCAGATTTCTGACGGTCCATGAACAACACCTCATTATCCCTGTGTCATCTGATTTCTGACAGTCCATGAACAACACCTCACTATCCCTCTGTCATCAGATTTCTGACGGTCCATGAACAACACCTCACTATCCCTCTGTTATCAGATTTCTGACAGTCCATGAACAACTCCTCACTATCCCTCTGTCATCAGATTTCTGACAGTCCATGAACAACACCTCACTATCCCTCTGTCATCAGATTTCTGACGGTCCATGAACAACACCTCATTATCCCTGTGTCATCTGATTTCTGACAGTCCATGAACAACACCTCACTATCCCTCTGTCATCAGATTTCTGAGAGTCCATGAACACCACCTCACTATCCCTCTGTCATCAGATTTCTGACAGTCCATGAACAACACCTCACTATCCCTCTGTCATCAGATTTCTGACGGTCCATGAACAACACCTCACTATCCCTCTGTTATCAGATTTCTGACAGTCCATGAACACCACCTCACTATCCCTCTGTCATCAGATTTCTGACAGTCCATGAACAACACCTCACTATCCCTGTGTCATCAGATTTCTGACAGTCCATTAACACCACCTCACTATCCCTCTGTCATCAGATTTCTGACAGTCCATGAACACCACCTCATTATAACTCTGTCATCAGATTTCTGACAGTCCATGAACAACACCTCACTATCCCTCTGTCATCAGATTTCTGACAGTCGATGAACAACACCTCACTATCCCTCTGTCATCAGATTTCTGACAGTCCATGAACACCACGTCACTATCCCTCTGTCATCAGGTTTCTGACAGTCCATGAACAACACCTCACTATCCCTCTGTCATCAGATTTCTGACAGTTCATGAACCCATGAACACCATCTCACTATCTCTCTGTCATCAGATTTCTGACAGTCCATGAACATCACCTCACTATCCCTCTGTCATCAGATTTCTGACAGTCCATGAACATCACCTCACTATCCCTCTGTCATCAGATTTCTGACAGTCCATGAACACCACCTCACTATCCCTCTGTCATCAGATTTCTGACAGTCCATGAACCCATGAACAGCACCTCACTATCCCTCTGTCAGCTGATTTCTGACAGTCCATGAACAACTCCTCACTATCCCTCTGTCATCAGATTTCTGACAGTCCATGAACACCACCTCACTATCCCTCTGTCATCAGATTTCTGACAGTCCATGAACAACACCTCATTATCCCTGTGTCATCTGATTTCTGACAGTCCGTGAACCCATGAACAACACCTCACTATCTCTCTGACATCAGATTTCTGACAGTCCATGAACACCACCTCACTGTCCCTCTGTCATCAGATTTCTGACAGTCCATGAACAACACCTCATTATCCCTGTGTCATCTGATTTCTGACAGTCCATGAACCCATGAACAACACCTCACTATCTCTCTGACATCAGATTTCTGACAGTCCATGAACAACACCTCATTATCCCTCTGTCATCAGATTTCTGACAGTCCATGAACACCACCTCACTATCCCTCTGTCATCAGATTTCTGACAGTCCATGAACAACACCTCATTATCCCTGTGTCATCTGATTTCTGACAGTCCATGAACCCATGAACAACACCTCACTATCTCTCTGACATCAGATTTCTGACAGTCCATGAACACCACCTCACTGTCCCTCTGTCATCAGATTTCTGACAGTCCATGAACAACACCTCATTATCCCTGTGTCATCTGATTTCTGACAGTCCATGAACCCATGAACAACACATCACTATCTCTCTGACATCAGATTTCTGACAGTCCATGAACAACACCTCATTATCCCTCTGTCATCAGATTTCTGACAGTCCATGAACACCACCTCACTATCCCTCTGTCATCAGATTTCTGACAGTCCATGAACAACACCTCACTATCCCTCTTTCATCAGATTTCTGACAGTCCATGAACCCATGAACACCATCTCACTATCCCTTTGTCATCAGATTTCTGACAGTCCATGAACATCACCTCACTATCCCTCTGTCATCAGATTTCTGACAGTCCATGAACATCACCTCACTATCCCTCTGTCATCAGATTTCTGACAGTCCATGAACCCTTGTACAACACCTCACTATCCCTCTGTCATCAGATTTCTGACAGTCCATGAACAACTCCTCACTATCCCTCTGTCATCAGATTTCTGACAGTCCATGAACAACACCTCACTATCCCTCTGTCATCAGATTTCTGACGGTCCATGAACAACACCTCATTATCCCTGTGTCATCTGATTTCTGACAGTCCATGAACAACACCTCACTATCCCTCTGTCATCAGATTTCTGAGAGTCCATGAACACCACCTCACTATCCCTCTGTCATCAGATTTCTGACAGTCCATGAACAACACCTCACTATCCCTCTGTCATCAGATTTCTGACGGTCCATGAACAACACCTCACTATCCCTCTGTTATCAGATTTCTGACAGTCCATGAACACCACCTCACTATCCCTCTGTCATCAGATTTCTGACAGTCCATGAACAACACCTCACTATCCCTGTGTCATCAGATTTCTGACAGTCCATTAACACCACCTCACTATCCCTCTGTCATCAGATTTCTGACAGTCCATGAACACCACCTCATTATAACTCTGTCATCAGATTTCTGACAGTCCATGAACAACACCTCACTATCCCTCTGTCATCAGATTTCTGACAGTCGATGAACAACACCTCACTATCCCTCTGTCATCAGATTTCTGACAGTCCATTAACAGCACCTCACTATCCCTCTGTCATCAGGTTTCTGACAGTCCATGAACAACACCTCACTATCCCTCTGTCATCAGATTTCTGACAGTTCATGAACCCATGAACACCATCTCACTATCTCTCTGTCATCAGATTTCTGACAGTCCATGAACATCACCTCACTATCCCTCTGTCATCAGATTTCTGACAGTCCATGAACATCACCTCACTATCCCTCTGTCATCAGATTTCTGACAGTCCATGAACACCACCTCACTATCCCTCTGTCATCAGATTTCTGACAGTCCATGAACCCATGAACAGCACCTCACTATCCCTCTGTCAGCTGATTTCTCACAGTCCATGAACCCATGAACGGCACCTCACTATCCCTCTGTCATCAGGTTTCTGACAGTCCCTGAACAACACCTCACTTTCCCTCTGTCATCAGACTTCTGACAGTCCATGAACAACACCTCACTATCCCTCTGTCATCAGATTTCTGACAGTCCATGAACCACACTTCACTATCCCTCTGTCATCAGATTTCTGACAGTCCATGAACCCATGAACAACACCTCACTATCCCTCTGTCATCTGATTTCTGACAGTCCATGAACACCACCTCACTATCCCTCTGTCATCAGATTTCTGACAGTCCATGAACCCATGAACAGCACCTCACTATCCCTCTGTCAGCTGATTTCTCACAGTCCATGAACCCATGAACGGCACCTCACTATCCCTCTGTCATCAGGTTTCTGACAGTCCCTGAACAACACCTCACTTTCCCTCTGTCATCAGACTTCTGACAGTCCATGAACAACACCTCACTATCCCTCTGTCATCAGATTTCTGACAGTCCATGAACCACACTTCACTATCCCTCTGTCATCAGATTTCTGACAGTCCATGAACAACACCTCACTATCCCTCTGTCATCAGGTTTCTGACAGTCCATGAACCCATGAACAACACCTCACTATCCCTCTGTCATCAGGTTTCTGACAGTCCATGAACCCATGAACAACACCTCACTATCCCTCTGTCATCAGATTTCTGGCAGTCCATGAACAACTCCTCACTATCCCTCTGTCATCAGATTTCCTGACAGTCCATGAACAACACCTCATTATCCCTCTGTCATCAGATTTCTGACAGTCCATGAACACCACCTCACTATCCCTCTGTCATCAGATTTCTGACGGTCCATGAACAACACCTCATTATCCCTGTGTCATCTGATTTCTGACAGTCCATGAACACCACTTCAATATCCCTCTGTCATCAGATTTCTGACAGTCCATGAACAACACCTCACTATCCCTCTGTCATCAGATTTCTGACAGTCCAAGAACCCATGAACAGCACTTCACTATCCCTCTGTCATCAGATTTCTGACAGTCCATGAACCCATGAACAGCACATCACTATAACTCTTTCATCAGATTTCTGACAGTCCATGAACAACACCTCACTATCCCTCTGTCATCAGATTTCTGACAGTCCATGAACCCATGAACAGCACCTCACTATCCGTCTGTCATCAGATTTCTGACAGTCCATGAACACCACCTCACTATAACTCTGTCATCAGATTTCAGACAGTCCATGAACAGCACCTCACTATCCCTCTGTCATCAGATTTCTGACAGTCCATGAACACCACCTCACTATCCCTCTGTCATCAGATTTCTGACAGTCCATGAACACCACATCACTATCCCTCTGTCATCAGATTTCTGGCAGTCCATGAACAGCACCTCACTATCCCTCTGTCATCAGATTTCTGACAGTCCATGAACACCACCTCACTATCCCTCTGTCATCAGATTTCTGACAGACCATGAACACCACCTCACTATCCCTCTGTCATCAGATTTCTGACAGTCCATGAACAACACCTCATTATTCCTCTGTCATCAGATTTCTGACAGTCCATGAACACCACCTCACTGTCCCTCAGTCATCAGATTTATGACAGTCCACGAACAACACCTTACTATCCCTCTGTGATCAGATTTCTGACAGTCCATGAACCCATGAACAGCACCTCACTATCCCTCTGTCATCAGGTTTCTGACAGTCCATGAACCCATGAACAACACCTCACTATCCCTCTGTCATCAGATTTCTGACAGTCTATGAACACCACCTCACTATCCCTCTGTCATCAGATTTCTGACAGTCCATGAACCCATGAACAGCACCTCACTATCCCTCTGTCATCTGATTTCTGACAGTCCATGAACAACTCCTCACTATCCCTCTGTCATCAGATTTCTGACAGTCCATGAACACCACCTCACTATCCCTCTGTCATCAGATTTCTGACGGTCCATGAACAACACCTCATTATCCCTGTGTCATCTGATTTCTGACAGTCCATGAACACCACTTCAATATCCCTCTGTCATCAGATTTCTGACAGTCCATGAACAACACCTCACTATCCCTCTGTCATCAGATTTCTGACAGTCCAAGAACCCATGAACAGCACTTCACTATCCCTCTGTCATCAGATTTCTGACAGTCCATGAACCCATGAACAGCACATCACTATAACTCTTTCATCAGATTTCTGACAGTCCATGAACAACTCCTCACTATCCCTCTGTCATCAGATTTCTGACAGTCCATGAACCCATGAACAGCACCTCACTATCCGTCTGTCATCAGATTTCTGACAGTCCATGAACACCACCTCACTATAACTCTGTCATCAGATTTCAGACAGTCCATGAACAGCACCTCACTATCCCTCTGTCATCAGATTTCTGACAGTCCATGAACACCACCTCACTATCCCTCTGTCATCAGATTTCTGACAGTCCATGAACACCACATCACTATCCCTCTGTCATCAGATTTCTGGCAGTCCATGAACAGCACCTCACTATCCCTCTGTCATCAGATTTCTGACAGTCCATGAACACCACCTCACTATCCCTCTGTCATCAGATTTCTGACAGACCATGAACACCACCTCACTATCCCTCTGTATTCAGATTTCTGACAGTCCATGAACAACACCTCATTATTCCTCTGTCATCAGATTTCTGACAGTCCATGAACACCACCTCACTGTCCCTCAGTCATCAGATTTATGACAGTCCACGAACAACACCTTACTATCCCTCTGTGATCAGATTTCTGACAGTCCATGAACCCATGAACAGCACCTCACTATCCCTCTGTCATCAGGTTTCTGACAGTCCATGAACCCATGAACAACACCTCACTATCCCTCTGTCATCAGATTTCTGACAGTCTATGAACACCACCTCACTATCCCTCTGTCATCAGATTTCTGACAGTCCATGAACCCATGAACAGCACCTCACTATCCCTCTGTCATCTGATTTCTGACAGTCCATGAGCAACTCCTCACTATCCCTCTGTCATCAGATTTCTGACAGTCCATGAACAACACCTCATTATCCCTCTGTCATCAGATTTCTGACAGTCCATGAACACCACCTCACTATCCCTCTGTCATCAGATTTCTGACAGTCCATGAACAACACCTCATTATCCCTGTGTCATCTGATTTCTGACAGTCCATGAACCCATGAACAACACCTCACTATCTCTCTGACATCAGATTTCTGACAGTCCATGAACAACACCTCATTATCCCTCTGTCATCAGATTTCTGACAGTCCATGAACAGCACCTCACTATCCCTCTGTCATCAGATTTCTGACAGTCCATGAACAACACCTCACTATCCCTCTTTCACCAGATTTCTGACAGTCCATGAACCCATGAACACCATCTTACTATCCCTCTGTCATCAGATTTCTGACAGTCCATGAACATCACCTCACTATCCCTCTGTCATCAGATTTCTGACAGTCCATGAACATCACCTCACTATCCCTCTGTCATCAGATTTCTGACAGTCCATGAACCCATGAAAGCACATCACTATAACTCTTTCATCAGATTTCTGACAGTCCATGAACAACACCTCACTATCCCTCTGTCATCAGATTTCTGACAGTCCATGAACCCATGAACAGCACCTCACTATCCGTCTGTCATCAGATTTCTGACAGTCCATGAACACCACCTCACTATAACTCTGTCATCAGATTTCAGACAGTCCATGAACAGCACCTCACTATCCCTCTGTCATCAGATTTCTGACAGTCCATGAACACCACCTCACTATCCCTCTGTCATCAGATTTCTGACAGTCCATGAACACCACGTCACTATCCCTCTGTGATCAGATTTCTGGCAGTCCATGAACAGCACCTCACTATCCCTCTGTCATCAGATTTCTGACAGTCCATGAACACCACCTCACTATCCCTCTGTCATCAGATTTCTGACAGTCCATGAACCCATGAACAGCACCTCACTATCCCTCTGTCATCTGATTTCTGACAGTCCATGAACAACTCCTCACTATCCCTCTGTCATCAGATTTCTGACAGTCCATGAACAACACCTCATTATCCCTCTGTCATCAGATTTCTGACAGTCCATGAACCCATGAACAGCACCTCACTATCCCTCTGTCATCTGATTTCTGACAGTCCATGAACAACTCCTCACTATCCCTCTGTCATCAGATTTCTGACAGTCCATGAACACCACCTCACTATCCCTCTGTCATCAGATTTCTGACAGTCCATGAACAACACCTCATTATCCCTGTGTCATCTGATTTCTGACAGTCCGTGAACCCATGAACAACACCTCACTATCTCTCTGACATCAGATTTCTGACAGTCCATGAACACCACCTCACTGTCCCTCTGTCATCAGATTTCTGACAGTCCATGAACAACACCTCATTATCCCTGTGTCATCTGATTTCTGACAGTCCATGAACCCATGAACAACACCTCACTATCTCTCTGACATCAGATTTCTGACAGTCCATGAACAACACCTGATTATCCCTCTGTCATCAGATTTCTGACAGTCCATGAACACCACCTCACTATCCCTCTGTCATCAGATTTCTGACAGTCCATGAACAACACCTCATTATCCCTGTGTCATCTGATTTCTGACAGTCCATGAACCCATGAACAACACCTCACTATCTCTCTGACATCAGATTTCTGACAGTCCATGAACACCACCTCACTGTCCCTCTGTCATCAGATTTCTGACAGTCCATGAACAACACCTCATTATCCCTGTGTCATCTGATTTCTGACAGTCCATGAACCCATGAACAACACATCACTATCTCTCTGACATCAGATTTCTGACAGTCCATGAACAACACCTCATTATCCCTCTGTCATCAGATTTCTGACAGTCCATGAACACCACCTCACTATCCCTCTGTCATCAGATTTCTGACAGTCCATGAACAACACCTCACTATCCCTCTTTCATCAGATTTCTGACAGTCCATGAACCCATGAACACCATCTCACTATCCCTTTGTCATCAGATTTCTGACAGTCCATGAACATCACCTCACTATCCCTCTGTCATCAGATTTCTGACAGTCCATGAACATCACCTCACTATCCCTCTGTCATCAGATTTCTGACAGTCCATGAACCCTTGTACAACACCTCACTATCCCTCTGTCATCAGATTTCTGACAGTCCATGAACAACTCCTCACTATCCCTCTGTCATCAGATTTCTGACAGTCCATGAACAACACCTCACTATCCCTCTGTCATCAGATTTCTGACGGTCCATGAACAACACCTCATTATCCCTGTGTCATCTGATTTCTGACAGTCCATGAACAACACCTCACTATCCCTCTGTCATCAGATTTCTGAGAGTCCATGAACACCACCTCACTATCCCTCTGTCATCAGATTTCTGACAGTCCATGAACAACACCTCACTATCCCTCTGTCATCAGATTTCTGACGGTCCATGAACAACACCTCACTATCCCTCTGTTATCAGATTTCTGACAGTCCATGAACACCACCTCACTATCCCTCTGTCATCAGATTTCTGACAGTCCATGAACAACACCTCACTATCCCTGTGTCATCAGATTTCTGACAGTCCATTAACACCACCTCACTATCCCTCTGTCATCAGATTTCTGACAGTCCATGAACACCACCTCATTATAACTCTGTCATCAGATTTCTGACAGTCCATGAACAACACCTCACTATCCCTCTGTCATCAGATTTCTGACAGTCGATGAACAACACCTCACTATCCCTCTGTCATCAGATTTCTGACAGTCCATGAACACCACGTCACTATCCCTCTGTCATCAGGTTTCTGACAGTCCATGAACAACACCTCACTATCCCTCTGTCATCAGATTTCTGACAGTTCATGAACCCATGAACACCATCTCACTATCTCTCTGTCATCAGATTTCTGACAGTCCATGAACATCACCTCACTATCCCTCTGTCATCAGATTTCTGACAGTCCATGAACATCACCTCACTATCCCTCTGTCATCAGATTTCTGACAGTCCATGAACACCACCTCACTATCCCTCTGTCATCAGATTTCTGACAGTCCATGAACCCATGAACAGCACCTCACTATCCCTCTGTCAGCTGATTTCTGACAGTCCATGAACAACTCCTCACTATCCCTCTGTCATCAGATTTCTGACAGTCCATGAACAACACCTCATTATCCCTGTGTCATCTGATTTCTGACAGTCCGTGAACCCATGAACAACACCTCACTATCTCTCTGACATCAGATTTCTGACAGTCCATGAACACCACCTCACTGTCCCTCTGTCATCAGATTTCTGACAGTCCATGAACAACACCTCATTATCCCTGTGTCATCTGATTTCTGACAGTCCATGAACCCATGAACAACACCTCACTATCTCTCTGACATCAGATTTCTGACAGTCCATGAACAACACCTCATTATCCCTCTGTCATCAGATTTCTGACAGTCCATGAACACCACCTCACTATCCCTCTGTCATCAGATTTCTGACAGTCCATGAACAACACCTCATTATCCCTGTGTCATCTGATTTCTGACAGTCCATGAACCCATGAACAACACCTCACTATCTCTCTGACATCAGATTTCTGACAGTCCATGAACACCACCTCACTGTCCCTCTGTCATCAGATTTCTGACAGTCCATGAACAACACCTCATTATCCCTGTGTCATCTGATTTCTGACAGTCCATGAACCCATGAACAACACATCACTATCTCTCTGACATCAGATTTCTGACAGTCCATGAACAACACCTCATTATCCCTCTGTCATCAGATTTCTGACAGTCCATGAACACCACCTCACTATCCCTCTGTCATCAGATTTCTGACAGTCCATGAACAACACCTCACTATCCCTCTTTCATCAGATTTCTGACAGTCCATGAACCCATGAACACCATCTCACTATCCCTTTGTCATCAGATTTCTGACAGTCCATGAACATCACCTCACTATCCCTCTGTCATCAGATTTCTGACAGTCCATGAACATCACCTCACTATCCCTCTGTCATCAGATTTCTGACAGTCCATGAACCCTTGTACAACACCTCACTATCCCTCTGTCATCAGATTTCTGACAGTCCATGAACAACTCCTCACTATCCCTCTGTCATCAGATTTCTGACAGTCCATGAACAACACCTCACTATCCCTCTGTCATCAGATTTCTGACGGTCCATGAACAACACCTCATTATCCCTGTGTCATCTGATTTCTGACAGTCCATGAACAACACCTCACTATCCCTCTGTCATCAGATTTCTGAGAGTCCATGAACACCACCTCACTATCCCTCTGTCATCAGATTTCTGACAGTCCATGAACAACACCTCACTATCCCTCTGTCATCAGATTTCTGACGGTCCATGAACAACACCTCACTATCCCTCTGTTATCAGATTTCTGACAGTCCATGAACACCACCTCACTATCCCTCTGTCATCAGATTTCTGACAGTCCATGAACAACACCTCACTATCCCTGTGTCATCAGATTTCTGACAGTCCATTAACACCACCTCACTATCCCTCTGTCATCAGATTTCTGACAGTCCATGAACACCACCTCATTATAACTCTGTCATCAGATTTCTGACAGTCCATGAACAACACCTCACTATCCCTCTGTCATCAGATTTCTGACAGTCGATGAACAACACCTCACTATCCCTCTGTCATCAGATTTCTGACTGTCCATTAACAGCACCTCACTATCCCTCTGTCATCAGGTTTCTGACAGTCCATGAACAACACCTCACTATCCCTCTGTCATCAGATTTCTGACAGTTCATGAACCCATGAACACCATCTCACTATCTCTCTGTCATCAGATTTCTGACAGTCCATGAACATCACCTCACTATCCCTCTGTCATCAGATTTCTGACAGTCCATGAACATCACCTCACTATCCCTCTGTCATCAGATTTCTGACAGTCCATGAACACCACCTCACTATCCCTCTGTCATCAGATTTCTGACAGTCCATGAACCCATGAACAGCACCTCACTATCCCTCTGTCAGCTGATTTCTCACAGTCCATTAACCCATGAACGGCACCTCACTATCCCTCTGTCATCAGGTTTCTGACAGTCCCTGAACAACACCTCACTTTCCCTCTGTCATCAGACTTCTGACAGTCCATGAACAACACCTCACTATCCCTCTGTCATCAGATTTCTGACAGTCCATGAACCACACTTCACTATCCCTCTGTCATCAGATTTCTGACAGTCCATGAACCCATGAACAACACCTCACTATCCCTCTGTCATCTGATTTCTGACAGTCCATGAACACCACCTCACTATCCCTCTGTCATCAGATTTCTGACAGTCCATGAACCCATGAACAGCACCTCACTATCCCTCTGTCAGCTGATTTCTCACAGTCCATGAACCCATGAACGGCACCTCACTATCCCTCTGTCATCAGGTTTCTGACAGTCCCTGAACAACACCTCACTTTCCCTCTGTCATCAGACTTCTGACAGTCCATGAACAACACCTCACTATCCCTCTGTCATCAGATTTCTGACAGTCCATGAACCACACTTCACTATCCCTCTGTCATCAGATTTCTGACAGTCCATGAACAACACCTCACTATCCCTCTGTCATCAGGTTTCTGACAGTCCATGAACCCATGAACAACACCTCACTATCCCTCTGTCATCAGGTTTCTGACAGTCCATGAACCCATGAACAACACCTCACTATCCCTCTGTCATCAGATTTCTGGCAGTCCATGAACAACTCCTCACTATCCCTCTGTCATCAGATTTCCTGACAGTCCATGAACAACACCTCATTATCCCTCTGTCATCAGATTTCTGACAGTCCATGAACACCACCTCACTATCCCTCTGTCATCAGATTTCTGACGGTCCATGAACAACACCTCATTATCCCTGTGTCATCTGATTTCTGACAGTCCATGAACACCACTTCAATATCCCTCTGTCATCAGATTTCTGACAGTCCATGAACAACAACTCACTATCCCTCTGTCATCAGATTTCTGACAGTCCAAGAACCCATGAACAGCACTTCACTATCCCTCTGTCATCAGATTTCTGACAGTCCATGAACCCATGAACAGCACATCACTATAACTCTTTCATCAGATTTCTGACAGTCCATGAACAACACCTCACTATCCCTCTGTCATCAGATTTCTGACAGTCCATGAACCCATGAACAGCACCTCACTATCCGTCTGTCATCAGATTTCTGACAGTCCATGAACACCACCTCACTATAACTCTGTCATCAGATTTCAGACAGTCCATGAACAGCACCTCACTATCCCTCTGTCATCAGATTTCTGACAGTCCATGAACACCACCTCACTATCCCTCTGTCATCAGATTTCTGACAGTCCATGAACACCACCTCACTATCCCTCTGTCATCAGATTTCTGGCAGTCCATGAACAGCACCTCACTATCCCTCTGTCATCAGATTTCTGACAGTCCATGAACACCACCTCACTATCCCTCTGTCATCAGATTTCTGACAGACCATGAACACCACCTCACTATCCCTCTGTCATCAGATTTCTGACAGTCCATGAACAACACCTCATTATTCCTCTGTCATCAGATTTCTGACAGTCCATGAACACCACCTCACTGTCCCTCAGTCATCAGATTTATGACAGTCCACGAACAACACCTTACTATCCCTCTGTGATCAGATTTCTGACAGTCCATGAACCCATGAACAGCACCTCACTATCCCTCTGTCATCAGGTTTCTGACAGTCCATGAACCCATGAACAACACCTCACTATCCCTCTGTCATCAGATTTCTGACAGTCTATGAACACCACCTCACTATCCCTCTGTCATCAGATTTCTGACAGTCCATGAACCCATGAACAGCACCTCACTATCCCTCTGTCATCTGATTTCTGACAGTCCATGAACAACTCCTCACTATCCCTCTGTCATCAGATTTCTGACAGTCCATGAACAACACCTCATTATCCCTCTGTCATCAGATTTCTGACAGTCCATGAACACCACCTCACTGTCCCTCTGTCATCAGATTTCTGACAGTCCATGAACAACACCTCATTATCCCTGTGTCATCTGATTTCTGACAGTCCATGAACCCATGAACAACACCTCACTATCTCTCTGACATCAGATTTCTGACAGTCCATGAACAACACCTCATTATCCCTCTGTCATCAGATTTCTGACAGTCCATGAACAGCACCTCACTATCCCTCTGTCATCAGATTTCTGACAGTCCATGAACAACACCTCACTATCCCTCTTTCACCAGATTTCTGACAGTCCATGAACCCATGAACACCATCTTACTATCCCTCTGTCATCAGATTTCTGACAGTCCATGAACATCACCTCACTATCCCTCTGTCATCAGATTTCTGACAGTCCATGAACATCACCTCACTATCCCTCTGTCATCAGATTTCTGACAGTCCATGAACCCATGAACAGCACATCACTATAACTCTTTCATCAGATTTCTGACAGTCCATGAACAACACCTCACTATCCCTCTGTCATCAGATTTCTGACAGTCCATGAACCCATGAACAGCACCTCACTATCCGTCTGTCATCAGATTTCTGACAGTCCATGAACACCACCTCACTATAACTCTGTCATCAGATTTCAGACAGTCCATGAACAGCACCTCACTATCCCTCTGTCATCAGATTTCTGACAGTCCATGAACACCACCTCACTATCCCTCTGTCATCAGATTTCTGACAGTCCATGAACACCACGTCACTATCCCTCTGTGATCAGATTTCTGGCAGTCCATGAACAGCACCTCACTATCCCTCTGTCATCAGATTTCTGACAGTCCATGAACACCACCTCACTATCCCTCTGTCATCAGATTTCTGACAGTCCATGAACCCATGAACACCATCTCACTATCCCTCTGTCATCAGATTTCTGACAGTCCATGAACATCACCTCACTATCCCTCTGTCATCAGATTTCTGACAGTCCATGAACATCACCTCACTATCCCTCTGTCATCAGATTTCTGACAGTCCATGAACCCTTGTACAACACCTCACTATCCCTCTGTCATCAGATTTCTGACAGACCCTGAACAACTCCTCACTATCCCTCTGTCATCAGATTTCTGACAGTCCATGAACAACACCTCACTATCCCTCTGTCATCAGATTTCTGACGGTCCATGAACAACACCTCATTATCCCTGTGTCATCTGATTTCTGACAGTCCATGAACAACACCTCACTATCCCTCTGTCATCAGATTTCTGACGGTCCATGAACAACACCTCACTATCCCTCTGTTATCAGATTTCTGACAGTCCATGAACACCACCTCACTATCCCTCTGTCATCAGATTTCTGACAGTCCATGAACAACACCTCACTATCCCTGTGTCATCAGATTTCTGACAGTCCATTAACACCACCTCACTATCCCTCTGTCATCAGATTTCTGACAGTCCATGAACACCACCTCATTATAACTCTGTCATCAGATTTCTGACAGTCCATGAACAACACCTCACTATCCCTCTGTCATCAGATTTCTTACAGTCGATGAACAACACCTCACTATCCCTCTGTCATCAGATTTCTGACAGTCCATTAACAGCACCTCACTATCCCTCTGTCATCAGGTTTCTGACAGTCCATGAACAACACCTCACTATCCCTCTGTCATCAGATTTCTGACAGTTCATGAACCCATGAACACCATCTCACTATCTCTCTGTCATCAGATTTCTGACAGTCCATGAACATCACCTCACTATCCCTCTGTCATCAGATTTCTGACAGTCCATGAACACCACCTCACTATCCCTCTGTCATCAGATTTCTGACAGTCCATGAACCCATGAACAGCACCTCACTATCCCTCTGTCAGCTGATTTCTCACAGTCCATGAACCCATGAACGGCACCTCACTATCCCTCTGTCATCAGGTTTCTGACAGTCCCTGAACAACACCTCACTTTCCCTCTGTCATCAGACTTCTGACAGTTCATGAACAACACCTCACTATCCCTCTGTCATCAGATTTCTGACAGTCCATGAACCACACTTCACTATCCCTCTGTCATCAGATTTCTGACAGTCCATGAACCCATGAACAACACCTCACTATCCCTCTGTCATCTGATTTCTGACAGTCCATGAACACCACCTCACTATCCCTCTGTCATCAGATTTCTGACAGTCCATGAACCCATGAACAGCACCTCACTATCCCTCTGTCAGCTGATTTCTCACAGTCCATGAACCCATGAACGGCACCTCACTATCCCTCTGTCATCAGGTTTCTGACAGTCCCTGAACAACACCTCACTTTCCCTCTGTCATCAGACTTCTGACAGTCCATGAACAACACCTCACTATCCCTCTGTCATCAGATTTCTGACAGTCCATGAACCACACTTCACTATCCCTCTGTCATCAGATTTCTGACAGTCCATTAACAGCACCTCACTATCCCTCTGTCATCAGGTTTCTGACAGTCCATGAACAACACCTCACTATCCCTCTGTCATCAGATTTCTGACAGTTCATGAACCCATGAACACCATCTCACTATCTCTCTGTCATCAGATTTCTGACAGTCCATGAACATCACCTCACTATCCCTCTGTCATCAGATTTCTGACAGTCCATGAACACCACCTCACTATCCCTCTGTCATCAGATTTCTGACAGTCCATGAACCCATGAACAGCACCTCACTATCCCTCTGTCAGCTGATTTCTCACAGTCCATGAACCCATGAACGGCACCTCACTATCCCTCTGTCATCAGGTTTCTGACAGTCCCTGAACAACACCTCACTTTCCCTCTGTCATCAGACTTCTGACAGTTCATGAACAACACCTCACTATCCCTCTGTCATCAGATTTCTGACAGTCCATGAACCACACTTCACTATCCCTCTGTCATCAGATTTCTGACAGTCCATGAACCCATGAACAACACCTCACTATCCCTCTGTCATCTGATTTCTGACAGTCCATGAACACCACCTCACTATCCCTCTGTCATCAGATTTCTGACAGTCCATGAACCCATGAACAGCACCTCACTATCCCTCTGTCAGCTGATTTCTCACAGTCCATGAACCCATGAACGGCACCTCACTATCCCTCTGTCATCAGGTTTCTGACAGTCCCTGAACAACACCTCACTTTCCCTCTGTCATCAGACTTCTGACAGTCCATGAACAACACCTCACTATCCCTCTGTCATCAGATTTCTGACAGTCCATGAACCACACTTCACTATCCCTCTGTCATCAGATTTCTGACAGTCCATGAACAACACCTCACTATCCCTCTGTCATCAGGTTTCTGACAGTCCATGAACCCATGAACAACACCTCACTATCCCTCTGTCATCAGGTTTCTGACAGTCCATGAACCCATGAACAACACCTCACTATCCCTCTGTCATCAGATTTCTGGCAGTCCATGAACAACTCCTCACTATCCCTCTGTCATCAGATTTCCTGACAGTCCATGAACAACACCTCATTATCCCTCTGTCTTCAGATTTCTGACAGTCCATGAACACCACCTCACTATCCCTCTGTCATCAGATTTCTGACGGTCCATGAACAACACCTCATTATCCCTGTGTCATCTGATTTCTGACAGTCCATGAACACCACTTCAATATCCCTCTGTCATCAGATTTCTGACAGTCCATGAACAACACCTCACTATCCCTCTGTCATCAGATTTCTGACAGTCCAAGAACCCATGAACAGCACTTCACTATCCCTCTGTCATCAGATTTCTGACAGTCCATGAACCCATGAACAGCACATCACTATAACTCTTTCATCAGATTTCTGACAGTCCATGAACACCACCTCACTATAACTCTGTCATCAGATTTCAGACAGTCCATGAACAGCACCTCACTATCCCTCTGTCATCAGATTTCTGACAGTCCATGAACACCACCTCACTATCCCTCTGTCATCAGATTTCTGACAGTCCATGAACACCACATCACTATCCCTCTGTCATCAGATTTCTGGCAGTCCATGAACAGCACCTCACTATCCCTCTGTCATCAGATTTCTGACAGTCCATGAACACCACCTCACTATCCCTCTGTCATCAGATTTCTGACAGACCATGAACACCACCTCACTATCCCTCTGTCATCAGATTTCTGACAGTCCATGAACAACACCTCATTATTCCTCTGTCATCAGATTTCTGACAGTCCATGAACACCACCTCACTGTCCCTCAGTCATCAGATTTATGACAGTCCACGAACAACACCTTACTATCCCTCTGTGATCAGATTTCTGACAGTCCATGAACCCATGAACAGCACCTCACTATCCCTCTGTCATCAGGTTTCTGACAGTCCATGAACCCATGAACAACACCTCACTATCCCTCTGTCATCAGATTTCTGACAGTCTATGAACACCACCTCACTATCCCTCTGTCATCAGATTTCTGACAGTCCATGAACCCATGAACAGCACCTCACTATCCCTCTGTCATCTGATTTCTGACAGTCCATGAACAACTCCTCACTATCCCTCTGTCATCAGATTTCTGACAGTCCATGAACAACACCTCATTATCCCTGTGTCATCTGATTTCTGACAGTCCATGAACCCATGAACAACACCTCACTATCTCTCTGACATCAGATTTCTGACAGTCCATGAACAACACCTCATTATCCCTCTGTCATCAGATTTCTGACAGTCCATGAACAGCACCTCACTATCCCTCTGTCATCAGATTTCTGACAGTCCATGAACAACACCTCACTATCCCTCTTTCACCAGATTTCTGACAGTCCATGAACCCATGAACACCATCTTACTATCCCTCTGTCATCAGATTTCTGACAGTCCATGAACATCACCTCACTATCCCTCTGTCATCAGATTTCTGACAGTCCATGAACATCACCTCACTATCCCTCTGTCATCAGATTTCTGACAGTCCATGAACCCATGAACAGCACATCACTATAACTCTTTCATCAGATTTCTGACAGTCCATGAACAACACCTCACTATCCCTCTGTCATCAGATTTCTGACAGTCCATGAACCCATGAACAGCACCTCACTATCCGTCTGTCATCAGATTTCTGACAGTCCATGAACACCACCTCACTATAACTCTGTCATCAGATTTCAGACAGTCCATGAACAGCACCTCACTATCCCTCTGTCATCAGATTTCTGACAGTCCATGAACACCACCTCACTATCCCTCTGTCATCAGATTTCTGACAGTCCATGAACACCACGTCACTATCCCTCTGTGATCAGATTTCTGGCAGTCCATGAACAGCACCTCACTATCCCTCTGTCATCAGATTTCTGACAGTCCATGAACACCACCTCACTATCCCTCTGTCATCAGATTTCTGACAGTCCATGAACCCATGAACACCATCTCACTATCCCTCTGTCATCAGATTTCTGACAGTCCATGAACATCACCTCACTATCCCTCTGTCATCAGATTTCTGACAGTCCATGAACATCACCTCACTATCCCTCTGTCATCAGATTTCTGACAGTCCATGAACCCTTGTACAACACCTCACTATCCCTCTGTCATCAGATTTCTGACAGACCCTGAACAACTCCTCACTATCCCTCTGTCATCAGATTTCTGACAGTCCATGAACAACACCTCACTATCCCTCTGTCATCAGATTTCTGACGGTCCATGAACAACACCTCATTATCCCTGTGTCATCTGATTTCTGACAGTCCATGAACAACACCTCACTATCCCTCTGTCATCAGATTTCTGACGGTCCATGAACAACACCTCACTATCCCTCTGTTATCAGATTTCTGACAGTCCATGAACACCACCTCACTATCCCTCTGTCATCAGATTTCTGACAGTCCATGAACAACACCTCACTATCCCTGTGTCATCAGATTTCTGACAGTCCATTAACACCACCTCACTATCCCTCTGTCATCAGATTTCTGACAGTCCATGAACACCACCTCATTATAACTCTGTCATCAGATTTCTGACAGTCCATGAACAACACCTCACTATCCCTCTGTCATCAGATTTCTTACAGTCGATGAACAACACCTCACTATCCCTCTGTCATCAGATTTCTGACAGTCCATTAACAGCACCTCACTATCCCTCTGTCATCAGGTTTCTGACAGTCCATGAACAACACCTCACTATCCCTCTGTCATCAGATTTCTGACAGTTCATGAACCCATGAACACCATCTCACTATCTCTCTGTCATCAGATTTCTGACAGTCCATGAACATCACCTCACTATCCCTCTGTCATCAGATTTCTGACAGTCCATGAACATCACCTCACTATCCCTCTGTCATCAGATTTCTGACAGTCCATGAACACCACCTCACTATCCCTCTGTCATCAGATTTCTGACAGTCCATGAACCCATGAACAGCACCTCACTATCCCTCTGTCAGCTGATTTCTCACAGTCCATGAACCCATGAACGGCACCTCACTATCCCTCTGTCATCAGGTTTCTGACAGTCCCTGAACAACACCTCACTTTCCCTCTGTCATCAGACTTCTGACAGTTCATGAACAACACCTCACTATCCCTCTGTCATCAGATTTCTGACAGTCCATGAACCACACTTCACTATCCCTCTGTCATCAGATTTCTGACAGTCCATGAACCCATGAACAACACCTCACTATCCCTCTGTCATCTGATTTCTGACAGTCCATGAACACCAACTCACTATCCCTCTTTTGCACTATCTATCTTTGTAACTTATGATACTTTTTATATCCCAATCTGTGCTGCTTCAGCAAAACAAGAAATTCCACAACATAAACTCAGTGGCCACTGTATCTGGTACTTTATGTAATGCAAGTATCTGGTCAGCCAATCATCTGGCAGCTACTCAATGTATTAAAGCATGCAGACATGGTCAAGAGGTTCAGTTGTTGTTTGGATTAAACATCAGAATGGGGAAAAAATGTGATCTGAGTGACTCTGAGCATGGAATGGTTGTTGGTGCCAAATGGGGTGGTTTGAGTATCTCAGAAGCCTAGTATTTCCTAGGATTTTCATGCAGTTTCTAGAATTTACTGAGAATGGTGTGAAAAACAGTGAGTGGGAGTTTTGTGGATGGTAGTGCCTTGTTAATGACAGAGGTCAGAGGAGAACGACCAGGTTGGTTCAAGCTGGCAGGAAAGCAAACGTAACTCAGCTAACTATGTGTTACAACAGAGCTGTGCAGAAGAGCATCTCTGAACGCATAACATGTTGAACCTTGAAGTGGATGGGCTACAGGAGCTGAAGTTGATTGTGATAATAATTCTGATTCTTCTCATTCTTCTCCCCAGAGTATAAACGTCAAATTTTGGCGGCATGCTTTTAAGTTTAGATAAGGTGGACTCTTGGCCTCCCGATCTGCTTTGTAAGGGCCTGTGCACCTGTTGTCTGCCTGTGCTACACTTTCTCTGTAACTGTAACATTTTATTTTGTTACAGATTATTCTGCTATATTGAAACGGATGGCATGCATAACAACGATTTCCACCGGTATATGTCACAATATTGAACCTATTTACCAATGTGTTTTTGCGCTCTTAATGTTTATAGAGTCACAGAGTTGTCCAGTATTGAATGAGACCCTTCGGCTCACTGTTGCTACGTTGACCATGATGCCTATCCATACCGATCCCCCTAATGGTGTAGGGAGCTCTGGATAGAGGTAGGACCTGTGATGTTTAGGGTGGACGGGCATCTCTGGTCCTCATCCATCTCCTAAATCTCTCATGTCTGCCTCCTAGTGGCACACCCCGGTACACCACTTCAGCTGGCAGGCTAAGTGACATGAGGGGGTGGTGTTAACCTCGTCAGTGAGGTCACCAGCCAGGACGTACGAGTTCCCCGAAGAGCTGCAGTGGCCACGTGTTCGAGACCAGGCAAGCCACCGAGTTGGAGGACATGGTCTGTGGTCTGGCCTGGATAGGGATGGACCTCACCAGCCCAAAACGCATGAAAGTGCCCCTACAACCCATAAGAAGGGTGGTGGGATCCGAACCGAACCGAATGGTGGGTTTGCTATGTTGGCACCAGAACAAGTGGTGACAAGCCGATCTGTGTCGGTTGATTTGACTCGATGAAAACGACGCACTTCAAGACAAGTCAAGTCACTTTTATTGTCATTTCGACCATAACTGCTGGTACAGTACATAGTAAAAATGAGACAATGTTTTTCAGGACCATGGTGTTACATGACACAGTACAAAAACTAGACTGAACTACGTAAAAAAAAACAACACAGAGAAAGCTACACTAGACTACAGACCTACCCAGGACTGCATAAAGTGCACAAAAACAGTGCAGGCATTACAATAAATAATAAACAGGACAGTAGGGCAGTAAGGTGTCAGTCCAGGCTCTGGGTATTGAGGAGCCTGATAGCTTGGGGGAAGAAACTGTTACATAGTCTGGTCGTGAGAGCCCGAATGCTTCGGAGCCTTTTCCCAGACAGCAGGAGGGAGAAGAGATTGTATGAGGGGTGCGTGGGGTCCTTCATAATGCTGTTTCCTTTGCGGATGCAGTGTGTAGTGTAAATGTCCGTGATGGCGGGAAGAGGGTTTCAATGTACAAGGAATAAATAAACCTGATCTGAATCTATTAAAGTGCCTGTCCAGATGCCAGTTAAATATTGTAACTGTTCCTGCCTCCACCTCCTCCTCTGGCAGCTCATTCCAGGTCTCTGAGTGAAATATTTACCCATGAGAACCCCATTCACACACCCTCTCTTGGGAAACTGATGCACCATCAATAACTCTCTGAGACGTGAGGTGAGATATCGGCTTTTATTGACTGGAAGAAAGAACAAGCAGCAATTGACCACCACACTGCATCCTGGAGACTGAGGGCAGGGCTCAGACCTCAATCGCCTTTGTACCGAGGTCTGTGGGAGGAGCCACAGTCAGTGGGAGGAGCCACAGGAGCAGTCAGCAGGGGGGCGTGTCCAGACAGGTATATGTAGTTCACCACAGAAACGGACTGTGGCCTCTCCTCTATCTGACACTGTAATTCCCTTTCAGATCAATAAAGTGCCCATCTAACTACAGTATCTATCCATCCATCAACACTGCTCGTGATCTTACAATAATTTTACCCCTCAGCTTCCTTCTCTCTGGGGAAAACAGTCCTGGCCTGTCTGGTCTCTCCTTATAACTCAAACCGCCCAGTCATGGCAATATTTCCGAGATTCTTTCCTGTCCTGCTCGGTTGAGAATGATTGTGTCTGTTGATATGTTCACGTTTATTTAAGTTTGATTAATGATGTTTGTGCAAGTGACCGTTCTCATGCTGTTTGCACTGTCATCTTGTAAGCTGCTGGTTGCTGTGTTGTCTGTTCCGGTATGGCCCTGTGTTTTGTGCCTGGCTCTGAACCACAATCAGATCTGGTATGTTTCACACACTGTACTGACAGTAAAGTGGTTCTGGTTCTCATTCGGCTTCCTGTCGCTGACGACGTGTAACATGACTCCCAACTCCTGCTTCTCGGCGGCAGTGCGACAGAAGATCGTAAGCTTCAGTCGTTATATCTCCGAAATCACAGGAGATTCTACAATCAGAGGGCACAGCATCACAACGGGAGGACGTCCCTTTAACACAGAATTGAGGAGGAATTTCTGTAGCCAGAGGGTGGAGAATCTGTGGAATTCTTCGCCGCAAGTGGCTGCAGAGGCCCGGCCATTGGTATAGTTTCTTTACAGACACAGCCTTTCGAGCCCAACAGTCCCACACTGAATGTGACCCATTAACCCACTGACCCGTACGCAGGAGGAAACATACACGGGAGAATGTACAAACTCCTTACAGATGGTGGCGGGAGTATGTTTCTATACTTAGCAATACAACACACAGTAGCCCTTAGAGCTACCTCACCCCTGCAGCTCTACAACCCTGAGCTAATCATGGAAAAACTTCCAATGACCAGCTAACCTAGTGGGTACATCTTTGGAATGTGGGACTGCTGCTGTAACAGTGCTATTCGCCATGTACTTTGTCACCCAGCATATAGGTTCTTGATTAGTACGGACATCAAAGATTATGGGGGGGGGGAAGGCAGCAGAAAGGGGTTCAGAGGGGCAATTTATTTATCAGCTGTGATGGAATTGCAGAACTGAATAAATAGGCCTATTTTGATCCTATGTTTTAATGGTCTATGTTCTAAAAGTCTACTGATCTTAAAAAAAAATCAGAAGGCATCCATCCATCCCTTCCAGTTATCTAGAAGTCCAATAGAACGGCTTGAGTGATATTGGCCTTGGAGTCATAGAGTCATAAACCATGGAAACAGCCCAACTCATTCATACTGTCCAAGCTTCTCATCTGAGCCAATCCCAATTGTCCCATCTCCCTCTAAACCTTCCCTATCCGTGTACCTGTCCGTATCCCTCTAAACCTTTCCTATCAGTGTACCTGTCCGTATCCCTCTAAACCTTTCCTATCCGTGTACCTGTCCATATCCCTCTAAACCTTTCCTATCCGTGTACCTGTCCGTATCCCTCTAAACCTTTCCTATCCATGTACCTGTCCGTATCCCTCTGAACCTTTCCTATCCGTGTACCTGTCCGTATCCCTCTGAACCTTTCCTATCCGTGTCCCTGTCCATATCCCTCTAAACCTTTCCTATCCGTGTACCTGTCCGTATCCCTCTAAACCTTTCCTATCCGTGTCCCTGTCCATATCCCTCTAAACCTTTCCTATCCGTGTACCTGTCCGTATCCCTCTAAACCATTCCTAACCGTGTACCTGTCCGTATCCCTCTGAACCTTTCCTATCCGTGTACCTGTCCGTATCCCTCTGAACCTTTCCTATCCGTGTACCTGTCCGTATCCCTCTAAACCTTTCCTATCCGTGTACCTGTCCGTATCCCTCTAAACCTTTCCTATCCGTGTACCTGTCTGTATCCCTCTAAACCTTTCCTATCCGTGTACCTGTCCATATCCCTCTAAACCTTTCCTATCCGTGTACCTGTCTATATCCCTCTAAACCTTCCCTACCCGTGTACCTGTCCGTATCCCTCTAAACCTTTCCTACGCGTATACCTGTCCGTATCCCTCTAAACCTTTCCTATCCGTGTACCTGTCCGTATCCCTCTAAACCTTTCCTATCCGTGTCCCTGTCCTTATCCCTCTAAACCTTTCCTATCCGTGTACCTGTCCGTATCCCTCTAAACCTTTCCTACCCGTGTACCTGTCCTTATCCCTCTGAACCTTTCCTATCCGTGTACCTGTCTGTATCCCTCTAAACCTTTCCTATCCGTGTCCCTGTCCGTATCCCTCTAAACCTTTCCTATCCATGTACCTGTCCTTATCCCTCTAAACCTTTCCTATCCGTGTCCCTGTCCGTATCTCTCTGAACCTTTGCTATCCGTGTACCTGTCCGTATCTCTCAGAACCTTTCCTATCCGTGTCCCTGTCCGTATCCCTCTAAACCTTTCCTATCCGTGTACCTGTCCGTATCCCTCTAAACCTTTCCTATCCGTGTCCCTGTCCGTATCCCTCTAAACCTTTCCTATCCGTGTACCTGTCCGTATCCCTCTAAACCTTTCCTACCCGTGTACCTGTCCTTATCCCTCTGAACCTTTCCTATCCGTGTACCTGTCTGTATCCCTCTAAACCTTTCCTATCCATGTACCTGTCCTTATCCCTCTAAACCTTTCCTATCCGTGTCCCTGTCCGTATCCCTCTAAACCTTTCCTATCCATGTACCTGTCCTTATCCCTCTAAACCTTTCCTATCCGTGTCCCTGTCCGTATCCCTCTAAACCTTTCCTATCCGTGTACCTGTCCGTATCCCTCAGAACCTTTCCTATCCGTGTCCCTGTCCGTATCCCTCTAAACCTTTCCTATCCGTGTACCTGTCCGTATCTCTCAGAACCTTTCCTATCCGTGTCCCTGTCCGTATCCCTCTAAACCTTTCCTATCCGTGTACCTGTCCGTATCTCTCTGAACCTTCCCTATCCGTGTACCCGTCCGTATCCCTCTAAACCTTTCCTATCCGTGTACCTGTCCGTATCCCTCTGAACCTTTCCTATCCGCGTCCCTGTCCAAGTGCCTGTTAAATGTTGTTAATGCCCCTGTCTCAGCCCCTCCCTCTGCAGTTTGTTGCTCAGACTGACCGCCCTCTGGATGAGAAGGTTATTTTATTTATTTATTTTTATTTTATTTTATTTAGGGATACAGCGGAGAATTGGCCCTCCTGGCCCATCGAGCCTTCACCACCAGCAATCCCCTGATTTAACCCGAGGCTAATCACGGGACAATTCACAATGACCAATTAACCTACCAACTGGTACGTCTTTGGACTGTGGGAGGAAACCGGAGCACCCGGAGGAAACC
Organism: Hemitrygon akajei; assembly: GCF_048418815.1. Classification (NCBI taxonomy): domain Eukaryota; kingdom Metazoa; phylum Chordata; class Chondrichthyes; order Myliobatiformes; family Dasyatidae; genus Hemitrygon; species Hemitrygon akajei. The sequence continues at coordinate 84,554,182 of NC_133134.1, forward strand.
CACACAGTCACAGGGAAAACATACAGAGGACGCCAGGATTGAAGTCGGAAGTATGACACCCTGATCTTTCCGCTACGTTACTGTGGCGCTCAGGTTATCTAAATCTCCCGTCAGCTTCCTCTGCTTCTGGGATAACGGTCCCAGCCTGTCCAGTCTCTTCTTGTGACTGAAACCAGTCCCAGTATCACCCTAGTAAATTTCTTCTCTACCCTGTCGAGCTTAATAACTTCCTTCCTTTCGCATGGCGATCAGAACTGTGTACGATACCCCTTCAATGTCTCACCAATGTCTCGTTGAGCTGTAAGCTGATGCAGACTGGCAATAAATGTCAATCAGATCGAAAGAGTGCAGATAAAATTTACCAGGATGTTGCCAGGACCTGAGCTACAGGGGAACGTTGAATGGGTGAGGACTTTATTCCCTGGAGTGAAGGAGAATGAGGGGAGATTGATAGAGGCATGAAAAACTATGAGGGATATAGAGAGGGTAAATGCAAGCAGGTTTTTTTTACTGAGGTTAGGTCAGACTGGAACTAAAGTTCACAGGTTAAAGGTGAAAGGTGAAATATTTAAGGGGAACCTCTTTGCTCAGAGGATGAGAGTGTGGAACGAGCTGCCAGAGCAAGTGGTGCACGTGGGTCCGATTTCAATATCTGAGAGAAATTTGGATATGGGAGGCGAAGGTTAATAGGATTAGGCAGAATAACAGTCCAGCATGAACCAGATGGGCCGAATGGCCTGTTTATGTCCTGTAGTGTCCTACAACTCTGATAAACGTTTGTTGAACTGAAATGTTCACCCAGATCTCCATCTCCACATACACTGCCGAACTCGCTGAGAGTTTCTGTTTTAAATTCTGGTGCTTTTGTCAGGCCATAACACGCCCACCGCTCGAGGTTCACAGCTTCAATAGCGTGTCGGGCACCAGTAATGTGCTCAGTCACCAGGTGCTTTCATTGCTGCAGGCCCGGCCGGGTGGGGCGAGTTACTGAACGCAGAATGTGGGCCGATCCTCCAGCAGGCCGAACTCAACAGGAAACGGTGACAAGAAACTCTAACATCTCTGTTCCATTTCCACAGCAGCCACTCATCCAGGGAGAGGTAGTCGAAACACACACACACTGACCCTTGGGGGGGGGGGGGACGGTCCCCACAGACACTGACCCTCGGGGGGGATGGTCCCTCACACTCACTGACCCTCACAGGGGGGATGGTCCCCACAGACACTGACCCTCAGGGGGGGATGGTCCCTCACACTCACTGACCCTCACAGGGGGGATGGTCTCCACAGACACTGACCCTCGGGGAGGGACGGTCTCTCACACTCACTGACCCTCACGGGGGGGGATGGTCCCCAAATACACTGACCCTCACGGGGAGGATGGTCTCTCACACTCACTGACCCTCAGGGGGGGATGGTCCCTCACACTCACTGACCCTCACAGGGGGGATGGTCACCACACACTGACCTTCACGGGGGGGGGGGACGGTCCCCACACACTGACCCTCGGGGGTGACGGTCTCTCACACTCACTGACCCTCAGGGGGGGACGGTCTCTCACACACACTGACCCTCAGGGGGGGACGGTCTCTCACACTCACTGACCCTCAGGGGGGGACGGTCTCTCACACACACTGACCCTCAGGGGGGACGGTCCCCACACACACTGACCCTCAGGGGGGACGGTCTCTCACACTCACTGACCCTCAGGGGGGACGGTCCCTCACACTCACAGACCCTCACTGGGGGGGATGGTCCCCACAGACACTGACTCTCACAGTGGGGACGGTCTCTCACACTCACTGACCCTCAGGGGGGATGGTCTCTCACACACACTGACCCTCAGGGGGGACGGTCTCTCACACTCACTGACCCTCAGGGGGACGGTCCCCACACACACTGACCCTCAGGGGGGACGGTCTCTCACACTCACTGACCCTCAGGGGGGACAGTCCCTCACACTCACTGACCCTCAGGGGGGACGGTCCCTCACACTCACTGACCCTCAGGGGGGACGGTCCCTCACACTCACAGACCCTCACTGGGGGGGATGGTCCCCACAGACACTGACTCTCACAGTGGGGACGGTCTCTCACACTCACTGACCCTCAGGGGGGATGGTCTCTCACACACACTGACCCTCACTGGGGGGACGGTCCCCACACACACTGACCCTCAGGGGGGACGGTCTCTCACACACACTGACCCTCACTGGGGGGACGGTCCCCACACACACTGACCCTCAGGGGGGACGTCTCTCACACTCACTGACCCTCAGGGGGGATGGTCTCTCACACACACTGACCCTCACTGGGGGGACGGTCCCCACACACACTGACCCTCAGGGGGGACGGTCTCTCACACTCACTGACCCTCAAGGGGGACAGTCCCTCACACACACTGACCCTCAGGGGGGACGGTCTCACACTCACTGACCCTCAGGGGGGACGGTCCCTCACACTCACTGACCCTCAGGGGGGACGGTCTCTCACACACACTGACCCTCAGGGGGGACGGTCCCCACACACACTGACCCTCACTGGGGGGGATGGTCCCTCACACTCACTGACCCTCACTGGGGGGGATGGTCCCTCACACTCACTGACCCTCACTGGGGGGGATGGTCCCTCACACTCATTGACCCTCACTGGGGGGGATGGTCCCCACAGACACTGACTCTCACAGTGGGGACGGTCTCTCACACACACTGACCCTCGGGGGGACGGTCTCTCACACTCACTGACCCTCAGGGGGGACGGTCCCTCACACTCACTGACCCTCAGGGGGGACAGTCCCTCACACTCACTGACCCTCAGGGGGGACGGTCTCTCACACACACTGACCCTCAGGGGGGACGGTCTCTCACACTCACTGACCCTCAGGGGGGACGGACCCCACACACACTGACCCTCACTGGGGGGACGGTCCCCACACACACTGACCCTCACTGGGGGGATGGTCCCCACACACTGACTCTCGAGGGGGTGTGAATGGTGCCCACACACTGACTCTCCCACAGACAGACACAAACACGCCACCCTGAATGTGTGCATTGCATTGTGTCTCACCTGCTGTAAGTGCTGGTGATGCTACCTCTCCTGTTTTTGAGCCCTGTATGTGTGCCAGCATTAGCCCACAGGATGATTTGTAGGTCATTATGTCCTGGGGAAGATCCCAGGGAGTACAAATGCCCACCGCTGGCTGAGCCACTGACTGAGCAGAACAGGTGTCTGGTGGGGAATTGTGTGTGTGTGTCCCTGGCCTGTCTCATGATCTTGCCAATGTGCCGTGTATAAACAGGAAGTACACTCTGTTCTTGTTCCCTGCTCACACAGCACATGCTTCTGCACTCTCAGCTCTAAAGAACATTTGTGTTGCTCGCAAGTGCACAGACAATCGGCAGATCAGAATTTGTCTGAAGTCTAGGTCGAGTTTATTGTCATCTACACAAGTCCTTGTGTGCACAGATGCAATGAAAAGTTTGCATCTCAGGCTGACAGCATCAGATAGCAGCAATCATAAAGCAATCACAAATTCGACACAAAAAGTCCATTGTAGTGCAGTGTTTCTGTACCGAGGTGGTGATCGGGGTTGTGCCGATCGGTTCAGGAACCGAATGGTTGAAGGGAAGTCGCTGTTCCTGATCCTGGTGGTGTGGGACTTCAGGATTCTGTACCTCCTGTGAGAAGATGGCCTGGCCCGGGTGGTGGGGATCTTTGAAGATGGGTGTTGCCTCCTGTAGATACGACTGATGGCGGGGTGGGATGAACTTGTACCTGTGATGTATCGGGCCGAATCTACTTCTCTTTATGCAGCTTCTGACGTCCCTGTGCACTGTCCCAGACCGTGTCACAACCAGTCAGAATACTTTTGACAGTACGTCTGTGGACACTTGTTCAAGTTTTCATTTAATATCGTTAGTCTGATAACTGGCTGAGTCTGACCACCAACTTACAGGTGGTCCATCAGGTGGTAATGGAGGTTAACTTCATGGGTGCCCTTCGTAGTCGGGGTGCTGAGTTCAAGAGGCAGGAAGTTATGCTAATGCTTTATGAAACTCTGGTCAGGCCGCACCCAGAGTGTTACCTTCAGTCCAGGTCACCCCTTTACAGGAAGGGTGTGGAGGCTTTAGAGAGAGGGCAGAGGAGATTCTCCAGGACGCTGTCTGGATTAGAGCATGAGCTATGAGGAGAGGTTGGACAAAGTGTCTTGTCTGGAGCGGTGGACGCTGACACACCTGATAGAAGGTTATAAGATTATGAGGGTCATACACAGAACAGATATCCGGTATCTGTATCCCAGGGTTGAAATGCCTAATACTAGAGGGCATGCATTAAACGTGAGAGGGAGCAAAATATTACCATAAGTAAGTTAATAAAATATAATTCACAGTGGAGGTAGTGCACAGCACGGGTAAACAGCTCCCTGTTCTCAGTGGTGGCGGGGTATTCATCAGTCTCGCAGCCCGAGGGAAGAAGCTGTTACCCAGCCTGGCAGTTGGAGTCCTGGTCCTCCTGTACCCCCTTCCTGACGATAGTGGGTCAAAGAGCTTGTGGGATCCTCAACAACGTACTGCTACTGTTGACAAAATTCACGACTCATGCCAGCGATAATAAACCTGATTCTGAAGGGGTTCACGGGACACTGCCTGGATTAGAGGGCATGAGCTCCAGGACAGGCTGGACAAACTGGGGTTGTTTTCTCTGGAGCGACAGAGCCTATGGAAGATCCGACGGAGGGCTCTAACATCATGAGGGGCGGAGACAGTCACTGTCATTTCCCCGGGGTGGAATGTCCAATACAAGAGGGCAAGAATATAAAGTGAGCGGGGGTGTTCAAAGGAGAAATGTGGGGCAAGTCTTCACGTAACAGAGTGGTGGGTGCCTGGAATGCGCTGCCAGAGCTGGTGGTGGAGGCAGATGCGATAGGGGCGCTTACGAGGCTCAGAGGGGCAGAGAAAGGAGGGGTGTGGACTTTCTACAGGAAGAAGGGATCAGTTAGGTATTTAATTACTAGTTCAATTGGTTTGTCGCAATGTCGTGGGCTGAAGGGTCTGCTCCTGTTCGTTGTTTGTTAGTTATGAAGCGTAGAAATAGGCCATTCAGCCCATCTTGTCCATGCTGACTGAACCGGCCCTGTTTGCCTGCATTTGGTGCCGGTCTTTCCCATCCACGTGCCTGTCTTCTCCATGCTGGCAAATCGGTTTGTTACTGTTACATCTAGATAAGACAGTGAAAAACTTTGTTTTGTATGCCAAACAAGCAAACCACTTGGCCAAAAGCAGTACCAGAGTCCGGCATTAAAAGTTACAGTTAGAGCGAAAGTGTAGGGCGAGTAGACGAAGTGCAAAGGCCTCTTGCAGACAGACTGTGAGGTCGGTCCACGTCTTCATCTTGTGTCAATCACTCTGGGTGGGGGAGCAACACCTTATATTCCATCTGGCTAGCCTCCAACCTGATGGCACAAACATCGATTTCTCTTACTGGTAAAAAAAAATCCCTTCCCCTCCCCTCTATTCTATTCCCCACTCCAGCCTCTACCTCTTTTCACCTGTTTATCACCCCCCACCCCGGTCCCCTCCTTCCTTTTCTCCCATGAACAGACAATCCTATCCCAACAGACTACCCTCCCATCGGACTATCCCAACAGACAACCCCATCCCAATAGACTACCCTCCCATCGGACTATCCCAACAGACAACCCCATCCCAACAGACTACCCTCCCATCGGACTATCCCAACAGACAACCCTATCCCAACAGACAACCCTATCCCAACAGACAACCCCATCCCAACAGACTACCCTCCCATCGGACTATCCCAACAGACAACCCTATCCCAACAGACTACCCTCCCATCGGACTATCCCAACAGACAACCCTATCCCAACAGACAACCCTATCCCAACAGACAACCCCATCCCAACAGACAACCCCATCCCAACAGACTACCCTCCCATCGGACTATCCCAACAGACAACCCTATCCCAACAGACTACCCTCCCATCGGACTATCCCAACAGACAACCCCATCCCAACAGACAACCCCATCCCAACAGACTACCCTCCCATCGGACTATCCCAACAGACAACCCTATCCCAACAGACTACCCTCCCATCGGACTATCCCAACAGACAACCCTATCCCAACAGACAACCCTATCCCAACAGACAACCCCATCCCAACAGACAACCCCATCCCAACAGACTACCCTCCCATCGGACTATCCCAACAGACAACCCTATCCCAACAGACTACCCTCCCATCGGACTATCCCAACAGACAACCCCATCCCAACAGACTACCCTCCCATCGGAATATCCCAACAGACTACCCCATCCCAACAGACTACCCTCCCATCGGACTATCCCAACAGACAACCCCATCCCAACAGACTACCCTCCCATCGGACTATCCCAATAGACTACCCTCCCATCGGACTATCCCAACAGACTACCCTCCCATCGGACTATCCCAACAGACAACCCTCCCATCGGACTATCCCAACAGACAACCCTATCCCAACAGACTACCCTCCCATCGGACTATCCCAACAGACTACCCTCCCATCGGACTATCCCAACAGACAACCCTCCCATCGGACTATCCCAATAGACTACCCTCCCATCGGACTATCCCAACAGACTACCCTCCCATCGGACTATCCCAACAGACAACCCTCCCATCGGACTATCCCAATAGACTACCCTCCCATCGGACTATCCCAACAGACTACCCTCCCATCGGACTATCCCAACAGACAACCCTCCCATCGGACTATCCCAACAGACAACCCTATCCCAACAGACTACCCTCCCATCGGACTATCCCAACAGACTACCCTCCCATCGGACTATCCCAACAGACAACCCTCCCATCGGACTATCCCAATAGACTACCCTCCCATCGGACTATCCCAACAGACTACCCTCCCATCGGACTATCCCAACAGACAACCCTCCCATCGGACTATCCCAATAGACTACCCTCCCATCGGACTATCCCAACAGACAACCCTATCCCAACAGACTACCCTCCCATCGGACTATCCCAACAGACTACCCTCCCATCGGACTATCCCAACAGACAACCCTCCCATCGGACTATCCCAATAGACTACCCTCCCATCGGACTATCCCAACAGACAACCCTATCCCAACAGACAACCCTCCCATCGGACTATCCCAATAGACTACCCTCCCATCGGACTATCCCAACAGACTACCCTCCCATCGGACTATCCCAACAGACAACCCTCCCATCGGACTATCCCAATAGACTACCCTCCCATCGGACTATCCCAACAGACAACCCTATCCCAACAGACTACCCTCCCATCGGACTATCCCAACAGACTACCCTCCCATCGGACTATCCCAACAGACAACCCTCCCATCGGACTATCCCAATAGACTACCCTCCCATCGGACTATCCCAACAGACAACCCTATCCCAACAGACTACCCTCCCATCGGACTATCCCAACAGACAACCCTATCCCAACAGACTACCCTCCCACCAGACTACCCATCCCAACAGACTGCCCTATCCTGACTACCTCATCCCAGACTGTCCCATCCTGACTACCCCATCCAATCAGACTGCTCCAACAGATATCTGCCCTGTTCCATCAGATGATCCCATCCCATCAGAGTACCCCATCCCATGGAGACCCCAGACCATCAGAGTACCCCATCCCATGGCCTATTCTGTCCAACTCTTTGTGATTTTGCTTCACTCTATATCTGACCCCGGGAGTGTGTGATGGGATGGTGTAGAGAGAGTTTCACTCTGTGTCTGACCCCGGGAGTGTGTGATGGGACGGTGAGGACGGAGTTTCACTCTGTGTCTGACATTGGGAGTGGGTGATGGGACGGTGTAGAGGGAGTTTCACTCTGTGTCTGACCCCGGGAGTGTGTGATGGGACAGTGTAGAGGGAGTTTCACTCTGTGTCTGACCCCGGGAGTGTGTGATGGGACGGTGTGGAGGGAGTTTGACTCTGTGTCTGACCCCGGGAGTGTGTGATGGGACGGTGAGGAGGGAGTTTCACTCCGTGTCTGACCCCGGGAGTGTGTGATGGGACGGTGAGGAGGGAGTTTCACTCCGTGTCTGACCCTGGGAGTGTGTGATGGGACGGTGAGGACGGAGTTTCACTCTGTGTCTGACATTGGGAGTGGGTGATGGGATGGTGTAGAGGGAGTTTCACTCTGTGTCTGACCCCAGGAGTGTGTGATGGGACAGTGTGGAGGGAGTTTCACTCTGTGTCTGACCCCGGGAGTGGGTGATGGGATGGTGTGGAGGGAGTTTGACTCTGTGTCTGACCCCGGGAGTGTGTGATGGGACGGTGTGGAGGGAGTTTCACTCCGTGTCTGACATTGGGAGTGTGTGATGGGATGGTGTAGAGGGAGTTTGACTCTGTGTCTGACCCCGGGAGTGTGTGATGGGACAGTGTGGAGGGAGTTTCACTCTGTGTCTGACCCCGGGAGTGTGTGATGGGACGGTGTGGAGGGAGATTCACTCTGTGTCTGACCCCGGGAGTGTGTGATGGGACGGTGTGGAGGGAGTTTCACTCCGTGTCTGACATTGGGAGTGTGTGATGGGATGGTGTAGAGGGAGTTTGACTCTGTGTCTGACCCCGGGAGTGTGTGATGGGACAGTGTGGAGGGAGTTTCACTCTGTGTCTGACCCCGGGAGTGTGTGATGGGACGGTGTGGAGGGAGATTCACTCTGTGTCTGACCCCGGGAGTGTGTGATGGGACGGTGTGGAGGGAGTTTCACTCCGTGTCTGACATTGGGAGAGTGTGGTGTAGAGGCAGTATTTACAGTAACTTCAGTTGACTGTTTGAAGTGCTGAACCGGAATGTTCCGGCTCCCCCTGTTCTGGCTGGGCGTGTCGCTGCTGTTGTTTCTCTGATTTAAAGTACAGGAATTACTGGAGCTGCAGCACGTAACCACCAGCTGGGAACATTGCTTTGCAATAAATGGTAACAGCCCGGAGCGCTGGGAATGCGAGCAGTCAGGGGAGGGGGCAGGGAAAGATGGCTGGAATGTACAGCTGGTTGTGCACAAACAAGGCAGACTTTCAGCGTCACTGCCCACAGTGAGGGGCTTCAGTTAACCCCGAGTACCTCACCACACAGCGCACAGCGTGTACTCGGCACAACACACTGCACTGAGCGTGAAAAACGCAGGGCATCCGGTACACGAAACAAAGTACAGTACGCAGGACGGTACACCACAGCACAGCACAGCACAGCACAGGGTACAACAGGTCACAACTTATCACACAGAGAACAAGGAATAACACGCGCGGGCGGGACGATGCAGCGAAATGGAAAACACAATGTCCTGTACAGTGTCAGGGACGTTCTGTGGAGGGAGGGAGACAGAGCAGAATTTCTCAGGTCGGGTCGTCATGGGGTTCATAACATTCTGGGGTTTGGCAGAGAAGGATTTCCTCTCAATATTCAAGCGGTGGGGGGGTGAGTGAGTATTGGAGAGGGTCACTCGCTCAGGGGTGGAGGGGGGGTCCCTCGGGGTTGATGAAAGGGTCATTCTCTCCAGGTCTGTCTTCCTTAGGGGTTCAGGAGAAGCCTCTCAGGGTTCAGGAGGGATCTCTCTCTCTCTCTGCGTTCAGGAGGGATCTCTCTCTCTCACGGTTCAGGAGGGACCTCTCTCTCACGGTTCAGGAGAGATCTCTCTCTCTCACGGTTCAGGAGGGATCTCTCTCTCTCTCTGGGTTCAGGAGGGACCTCTCTCTCAGGGTTCAGGAGGGATCTCTCTCTCTCTCGGGGTTCAGGAGGGATCTCTCTCTCTCTCGGGGTTCAGGAGGGATCTCTCTCTCGGGATTCAGGAGGGATCTCTCTCTCGGGATTCAGGAGGGATCTCTCTCTCGGGATTCAGGAGGGATCTCTCTCTCGGGATTCAGGAGGGATCTCTCTCTCTCGGGGTTCAGGAGGGATCTCTCTCTCTCGGGGTTCAGGAGGGATATCTCTCTCGGGATTCAGGAGGGATCTCTCTCTCGGGATTCAGGAGGGATCTCTCTCTCTCGGGGTTCAGGAGGGATCTCTCTCTCTCGGGGTTCAGGAGGGATCTCTCTCTCTCTGGGTTCAGGAGGGATCTCTCTCTCTCGGGGTTCAGGAGGGATCTCTCTCTCTCTCTGGGTTCAGGAGGGATCTCTCTCTCTCTCTGGGTTCAGGAGGGATCTCTCTCTCTCTCTGGGTTCAGGAGGGATCTCTCTCTCTCTGGGTTCAGGAGGGATCTCTCTCTCTCTGGGTTCAGGAGGGATCTCTCTCTCTCTCTCTCTGGGTTCAGGAGGGATCTCTCTCTCTCTCTGGGTTCAGGGGGGATCTCTCTCTCGGGGTTCAGGAGGGATCACTCTCGGGGTTCAGGAGGGATTCTCGGGGTTCAGGAGGGATCTCTCTAGGGGTTCAGGAGGGATCTCTCTAGGGGTTCAGGAGGGATCTCTCTAGGGGTTCAGGAGGGATCTCTCTCTCTCTCTGGGTTCAGGAGGGATCTCTCTCTCTCTCTGGGTTCAGGAGGGATCTCTCTCTCTCTCTGGGTTCAGGAGGGATCTCTCTCTCTCTCTGCGTTCAGGAGGGAGCTCTCTCTCTCTCTGCGTTCAGGAGGGACCTCTCTCTCAGGGTTCAGGAGGGACCTCTCAGGGTTCAGGAGGGACCTCTCAGGGTTCAGGAGGGATCTCTCAGGGTTCAGGAGGGATCTCTCTCTCTCTGCGTTCAGGAGGGATCTCTCTCTCTTACGGTTCAGGAGGGATCTCTCTCTCTCTCGGGGTTCAGGAGGGATCTCTCTCTCTCTGCGTTCAGGAGGGATCTCTCTCTCTCTGCGTTCAGGAGGGATCTCTCTCTCTCTGCGTTCAGGAGGGATCTCTCTCTCTCTGCGTTCAGGAGGGATCTCTCTCTCGGGGTTCAGGAGGGATCTCTCTCGGGGTTCAGGAGGGATCTCTCTCGGGGTTCAGGAGGGATCTCTCTCGGGGTTCAGGAGGGATATCTCTCTCGGGATTCAGGAGGGATCTCTCTCTCGGGATTCAGGAGGGATCTCTCTCTCTCGGGGTTCAGGAGGGATCTCTCTCTCTCGGGGTTCAGGAGGGATCTCTCTCTCTCGGGGTTCAGGAGGGATCTCTCTCTCTCGGGGTTCAGGAGGGATCTCTCTCTCTCTCTCGGGGTTCAGGAGGGATCTCTCTCTCTCTGGGTTCAGGAGGGATCTCTCTCTCTCTCTGGGTTCAGGAGGGATCTCTCTCTCTCTCTGGGTTCAGGAGGGATCTCTCTCTCTCTGGGTTCAGGAGGGATCTCTCTCTCTCTCTGGGTTCAGGGGGGATCTCTCTCTCTCTCTGGGTTCAGGGGGGATCTCTCTCTCGGGGTTCAGGAGGGATCACTCTCGGGGTTCAGGAGGGATCTCTCTCGGGGTTCAGGAGGGATCTCTCTAGGGGTTCAGGAGGGATCTCTCTAGGGGTTCAGGAGGGATCTCTCTCTCTCTCGGGGTTCAGGAGGGATCTCTCTCTCTCTCGGGGTTCAGGAGGGATCTCTCTCTCTCTCTGGGTTCAGGAGGGATCTCTCTCTCTCTCTGGGTTCAGGAGGGATCTCTCTCTCTCTCTGCGTTCAGGAGGGACCTCTCTCTCAGGGTTCAGGAGGGACCTCTCTCTCAGGGTTCAGGAGGGACCTCTCTCTCAGGGTTCAGGAGGGACCTCTCTCTCAGGGTTCAGGAGGGACCTCTCTCTCAGGGTTCAGGAGGGATCTCTCTCTCTCTGCGTTCAGGAGGGATCTCTCTCTCTTACGGTTCAGGAGGGATCTCTCTCTCTCTCGGGGTTCAGGAGGGATCTCTCTCTCTCTGCGTTCAGGAGGGATCTCTCTCTCTCTGCGTTCAGGAGGGATCTCTCTCTCTCTGCGTTCAGGAGGGATCTCTCTCTCGGGGTTCAGGAGGGATCTCTCTCTCGGGGTTCAGGAGGGATCTCTCTCTCGGGGTTCAGGAGGGATCTCTCTCGGGGTTCAGGAGGGATATCTCTCTCTCGGGGTTCAGGAGGGATATCTCTCTCTCGGGGTTCAGGAGGGATCTCTCTCTCTCTCTCTCTGGGTTCAGGAGGGATCTCTCTCTCTCTCTGGGTTCAGGGGGGATCTCTCTCTCGGGGTTCAGGAGGGATCACTCTCGGGGTTCAGGAGGGATTCTCGGGGTTCAGGAGGGATCTCTCTAGGGGTTCAGGAGGGATCTCTCTAGGGGTTCAGGAGGGATCTCTCTAGGGGTTCAGGAGGGATCTCTCTCTCTCTCTGGGTTCAGGAGGGATCTCTCTCTCTCTCTGCGTTCAGGAGGGAGCTCTCTCTCTCTCTGCGTTCAGGAGGGACCTCTCTCTCAGGGTTCAGGAGGGACCTCTCAGGGTTCAGGAGGGACCTCTCAGGGTTCAGGAGGGATCTCTCAGGGTTCAGGAGGGATCTCTCTCTCTCTGCGTTCAGGAGGGATCTCTCTCTCTTACGGTTCAGGAGGGATCTCTCTCTCTCTCGGGGTTCAGGAGGGATCTCTCTCTCTCTGCGTTCAGGAGGGATCTCTCTCTCTCTGCGTTCAGGAGGGATCTCTCTCTCTCTGCGTTCAGGAGGGATCTCTCTCTCGGGGTTCAGGAGGGATCTCTCTCGGGGTTCAGGAGGGATCTCTCTCGGGGTTCAGGAGGGATCTCTCTCGGGGTTCAGGAGGGATATCTCTCTCGGGATTCAGGAGGGATCTCTCTCTCGGGATTCAGGAGGGATCTCTCTCTCTCGGGGTTCAGGAGGGATCTCTCTCTCTCGGGGTTCAGGAGGGATCTCTCTCTCTCGGGGTTCAGGAGGGATCTCTCTCTCTCGGGGTTCAGGAGGGATCTCTCTCTCTCTCTCGGGGTTCAGGAGGGATCTCTCTCTCTCTGGGTTCAGGAGGGATCTCTCTCTCTCTCTGGGTTCAGGAGGGATCTCTCTCTCTCTCTGGGTTCAGGAGGGATCTCTCTCTCTCTGGGTTCAGGAGGGATCTCTCTCTCTCTCTGGGTTCAGGGGGGATCTCTCTCTCTCTCTGGGTTCAGGGGGGATCTCTCTCTCGGGGTTCAGGAGGGATCACTCTCGGGGTTCAGGAGGGATCTCTCTCGGGGTTCAGGAGGGATCTCTCTAGGGGTTCAGGAGGGATCTCTCTAGGGGTTCAGGAGGGATCTCTCTCTCTCTCGGGGTTCAGGAGGGATCTCTCTCTCTCTCGGGGTTCAGGAGGGATCTCTCTCTCTCTCTGGGTTCAGGAGGGATCTCTCTCTCTCTCTGGGTTCAGGAGGGATCTCTCTCTCTCTCTGCGTTCAGGAGGGACCTCTCTCTCAGGGTTCAGGAGGGACCTCTCTCTCAGGGTTCAGGAGGGACCTCTCTCTCAGGGTTCAGGAGGGACCTCTCTCTCAGGGTTCAGGAGGGATCTCTCTCTCTCTGCGTTCAGGAGGGATCTCTCTCTCTTACGGTTCAGGAGGGATCTCTCTCTCTCTCGGGGTTCAGGAGGGATCTCTCTCTCTCTGCGTTCAGGAGGGATCTCTCTCTCTCTGCGTTCAGGAGGGATCTCTCTCTCGGGGTTCAGGAGGGATCTCTCTCTCGGGGTTCAGGAGGGATCTCTCTCTCGGGGTTCAGGAGGGATCTCTCTCGGGGTTCAGGAGGGATATCTCTCTCTCGGGGTTCAGGAGGGATATCTCTCTCTCGGGGTTCAGGAGGGATCTCTCTCGGGGTTCAGGAGGGATCTCTCTCTCGGGGTTCAGGAGGGATCTCTCTCTCAGGGTTCAGGAGGGATCTCTCTCTCAGGGTTCAGGAGGGATCTCTCAGGGTTCAGGAGGATCTCTCTCTCTCTCTCTCTCGGGGTTCAGGAGGGATCTCTCTCTCTCGGGGTTCAGGAGGGATCTCTCTCTCTCGGGGTTCAGGAGGGATCTCTCTCTCTCTCTCGGGGTTCAGGAGGGATCTCTCTCTCTCTCGGGGTTCAGGAGGGATCTCTCTCTCTCTCGGGGTTCAGGAGGGATCTCTCTCTCTGGGTTCAGGAGGGATCTCTCTCTCTCTGGGTTCAGGAGGGATCTCTCTCTCGGGGTTCAGGAAGGATCTCTCTCTCTCTCTCTCTCGGGGTTCAGGAGGGATCTCTCTCTCTCTCGGGGTTCAGGAGGGATCTCTCTCTCGGGGTTCAGGAGGGATCTCTCTCTCTCGGGTTTCAGGAGGGATCTCTCTCTCTCTCTGGGTTCAGGAGGGATCTCTCTCTCTCTCTCTGGGTTCAGGAGGGAGCTCTCTCTCTCTCTGGGTTCAGGAGGGACCTCTCTCTCTGCGTTCAGGAGGGATCTCTCTCTCTCTGCGTTCAGGAGGGATCTCTCTCTCTCTGCGTTCAGGAGGGATCTCTCTCTCTCTGCGTTCAGGAGGGATCTCTCTCTCTCTCTGGGTTCAGGAGGGATCTCTCTCTCGTGGTTCAGGAGGGATCTCTCTCTCGGGGTTCAGGAGGGATCTCTCTCTCTGGGTTCAGGAGGGATCTCTCTCTCTGGGTTCAGGAGGGAGCTCTCTCTCTCTCTGGGTTCAGGAGGGAGCTCTCTCTCTCTCTGGGTTCAGGAGGGAGCTCTCTCTCTCTCAGGGTTCAGGAGGGACCTCTCTCAGGGTTCAGGAGGGATCTCTCTCTCTCTGCGTTCAGGAGGGATCTCTCTCTCTCTGCGTTCAGGAGGGATCTCTCTCTCTTACGGTTCAGGAGGGATCTCTCTCTCTAACGGTTCAGGAGGGATCTCTCTCTCTCGGGGTTCAGGAGGGATCTCTCTCTCTCGGGGTTCAGGAGGGATCTCTCTCTCTCTCTCTGGGTTCAGGAGGGACCTCTCTCTCTAACAGTTCAGGAGGGATCTCTCTCTCTCTCGGGGTTCAGGAGGGAGCTCTCTCTCTCTCTGGGTTCAGGAGGGACCTCTCTCTCAGGGTTCAGGAGGGATCTCTCTCTCTCTGCGTTCAGGAGGGATCTCTCTCTCTCTGCGTTCAGGAGGGATCTCTCTCTCTTACGGTTCAGGAGGGATCTCTCTCTCTAACGGTTCAGGAGGGATCTCTCTCTCTCGGGGTTCAGGAGGGATCTCTCTCTCTCTCGGGGTTCAGGAGGGATCTCTCTCTCTGGGTTCAGGAGGGATCTCTCTCTCTCTCTGGGTTCAGGAGGGAGCTCTCTCTCTCTCTGGGTTCAGGAGGGAGCTCTCTCTCTCTCTGGGTTCAGGAGGGACCTCTCTCTCTCTCTGGGTTCAGGAGGGATCTCTCTCTCTCTGCGTTCAGGAGGGATCTCTCTCTCTTACGGTTCAGGAGGGATCTCTCTCTCTAACGGTTCAGGAGGGATCTCTCTCTCTCTCCGGGTTCAGGAGGGATCTCTCTCTCTCGGGGTTCAGGAGGGATCTCTCTCTCTCTCTCTGGGTTCAGGAGGGATCTCTCTCTCTCTCTCTCTCTGGGTTCAGGAGGGAGCTCTCTCTCTCTCTGGGCTCAGGAGGGACCTCTCTCTCTCTCAGGGTTCAGGAGGGACCTCTCTCTCTCTCAGGGTTCAGGAGGGATCTCTCTCTCGGGATTCAGGAGGGATCTCTCTCTCGGGATTCAGGAGGGATCTCTCTCTCGGGATTCAGGAGGGATCTCTCTCTCTCGGGGTTCAGGAGGGATCTCTCTCTCTCGGGGTTCAGGAGGGATATCTCTCTCGGGATTCAGGAGGGATCTCTCTCTCGGGATTCAGGAGGGATCTCTCTCTCTCGGGGTTCAGGAGGGATCTCTCTCTCTCGGGGTTCAGGAGGGATCTCTCTCTCTCTGGGTTCAGGAGGGATCTCTCTCTCTCGGGGTTCAGGAGGGATCTCTCTCTCTCTCTGGGTTCAGGAGGGATCTCTCTCTCTCTCTGGGTTCAGGAGGGATCTCTCTCTCTCTCTGGGTTCAGGAGGGATCTCTCTCTCTCTGGGTTCAGGAGGGATCTCTCTCTCTCTGGGTTCAGGAGGGATCTCTCTCTCTCTCTCTCTGGGTTCAGGAGGGATCTCTCTCTCTCTCTGGGTTCAGGGGGGATCTCTCTCTCGGGGTTCAGGAGGGATCACTCTCGGGGTTCAGGAGGGATTCTCGGGGTTCAGGAGGGATCTCTCTAGGGGTTCAGGAGGGATCTCTCTAGGGGTTCAGGAGGGATCTCTCTAGGGGTTCAGGAGGGATCTCTCTCTCTCTCTGGGTTCAGGAGGGATCTCTCTCTCTCTCTGGGTTCAGGAGGGATCTCTCTCTCTCTCTGGGTTCAGGAGGGATCTCTCTCTCTCTCTGGGTTCAGGAGGGAGCTCTCTCTCTCTCTGCGTTCAGGAGGGACCTCTCTCTCAGGGTTCAGGAGGGACCTCTCAGGGTTCAGGAGGGACCTCTCAGGGTTCAGGAGGGATCTCTCAGGGTTCAGGAGGGATCTCTCTCTCTCTGCGTTCAGGAGGGATCTCTCTCTCTTACGGTTCAGGAGGGATCTCTCTCTCTCTCGGGGTTCAGGAGGGATCTCTCTCTCTCTGCGTTCAGGAGGGATCTCTCTCTCTCTGCGTTCAGGAGGGATCTCTCTCTCTCTGCGTTCAGGAGGGATCTCTCTCTCTCTGCGTTCAGGAGGGATCTCTCTCTCTCTGCGTTCAGGAGGGATCTCTCTCTCGGGGTTCAGGAGGGATCTCTCTCGGGGTTCAGGAGGGATCTCTCTCGGGGTTCAGGAGGGATCTCTCTCGGGGTTCAGGAGGGATATCTCTCTCGGGATTCAGGAGGGATCTCTCTCTCGGGATTCAGGAGGGATCTCTCTCTCTCGGGGTTCAGGAGGGATCTCTCTCTCTCGGGGTTCAGGAGGGATCTCTCTCTCTCGGGGTTCAGGAGGGATCTCTCTCTCTCGGGGTTCAGGAGGGATCTCTCTCTCTCTCTCGGGGTTCAGGAGGGATCTCTCTCTCTCTGGGTTCAGGAGGGATCTCTCTCTCTCTCTGGGTTCAGGAGGGATCTCTCTCTCTCTCTGGGTTCAGGAGGGATCTCTCTCTCTCTGGGTTCAGGAGGGATCTCTCTCTCTCTCTGGGTTCAGGGGGGATCTCTCTCTCTCTCTGGGTTCAGGGGGGATCTCTCTCTCGGGGTTCAGGAGGGATCACTCTCGGGGTTCAGGAGGGATCTCTCTCGGGGTTCAGGAGGGATCTCTCTAGGGGTTCAGGAGGGATCTCTCTAGGGGTTCAGGAGGGATCTCTCTCTCTCTCGGGGTTCAGGAGGGATCTCTCTCTCTCTCGGGGTTCAGGAGGGATCTCTCTCTCTCTCTGGGTTCAGGAGGGATCTCTCTCTCTCTCTGGGTTCAGGAGGGATCTCTCTCTCTCTCTGCGTTCAGGAGGGACCTCTCTCTCAGGGTTCAGGAGGGACCTCTCTCTCAGGGTTCAGGAGGGACCTCTCTCTCAGGGTTCAGGAGGGACCTCTCTCTCAGGGTTCAGGAGGGATCTCTCTCTCTCTGCGTTCAGGAGGGATCTCTCTCTCTTACGGTTCAGGAGGGATCTCTCTCTCTCTCGGGGTTCAGGAGGGATCTCTCTCTCTGGGTTCAGGAGGGATCTCTCTCTCTCTGGGTTCAGGAGGGATCTCTCTCTCGGGGTTCAGGAAGGATCTCTCTCTCTCTCTCTCTCGGGGTTCAGGAGGGATCTCTCTCTCTCTCGGGGTTCAGGAGGGATCTCTCTCTCGGGGTTCAGGAGGGATCTCTCTCTCTCGGGTTTCAGGAGGGATCTCTCTCTCTCTCTGGGTTCAGGAGGGATCTCTCTCTCTCTCTCTGGGTTCAGGAGGGAGCTCTCTCTCTCTCTGGGTTCAGGAGGGACCTCTCTCTCTGCGTTCAGGAGGGATCTCTCTCTCTCTGCGTTCAGGAGGGATCTCTCTCTCTCTGCGTTCAGGAGGGATCTCTCTCTCTCTGCGTTCAGGAGGGATCTCTCTCTCTCTCTGGGTTCAGGAGGGATCTCTCTCTCGTGGTTCAGGAGGGATCTCTCTCTCGGGGTTCAGGAGGGATCTCTCTCTCTGGGTTCAGGAGGGATCTCTCTCTCTGGGTTCAGGAGGGAGCTCTCTCTCTCTCTGGGTTCAGGAGGGAGCTCTCTCTCTCTCTGGGTTCAGGAGGGAGCTCTCTCTCTCTCAGGGTTCAGGAGGGACCTCTCTCAGGGTTCAGGAGGGATCTCTCTCTCTCTGCGTTCAGGAGGGATCTCTCTCTCTCTGCGTTCAGGAGGGATCTCTCTCTCTTACGGTTCAGGAGGGATCTCTCTCTCTAACGGTTCAGGAGGGATCTCTCTCTCTCGGGGTTCAGGAGGGATCTCTCTCTCTCGGGGTTCAGGAGGGATCTCTCTCTCTCTCTCTGGGTTCAGGAGGGACCTCTCTCTCTAACAGTTCAGGAGGGATCTCTCTCTCTCTCGGGGTTCAGGAGGGAGCTCTCTCTCTCTCTGGGTTCAGGAGGGACCTCTCTCTCAGGGTTCAGGAGGGATCTCTCTCTCTCTGCGTTCAGGAGGGATCTCTCTCTCTCTGCGTTCAGGAGGGATCTCTCTCTCTTACGGTTCAGGAGGGATCTCTCTCTCTAACGGTTCAGGAGGGATCTCTCTCTCTCGGGGTTCAGGAGGGATCTCTCTCTCTCTCGGGGTTCAGGAGGGATCTCTCTCTCTGGGTTCAGGAGGGATCTCTCTCTCTCTCTGGGTTCAGGAGGGAGCTCTCTCTCTCTCTGGGTTCAGGAGGGAGCTCTCTCTCTCTCTGGGTTCAGGAGGGACCTCTCTCTCTCTCTGGGTTCAGGAGGGATCTCTCTCTCTCTGCGTTCAGGAGGGATCTCTCTCTCTTACGGTTCAGGAGGGATCTCTCTCTCTAACGGTTCAGGAGGGATCTCTCTCTCTCTCCGGGTTCAGGAGGGATCTCTCTCTCTCGGGGTTCAGGAGGGATCTCTCTCTCTCTCTCTGGGTTCAGGAGGGATCTCTCTCTCTCTCTCTCTCTGGGTTCAGGAGGGAGCTCTCTCTCTCTCTGGGCTCAGGAGGGACCTCTCTCTCTCTCAGGGTTCAGGAGGGACCTCTCTCTCTCTCAGGGTTCAGGAGGGACCTCTCTCTCTCTCTGCGTTCAGGAGGGATCTCTCTCTCTCTCTCTGCGTTCAGGAGGGATCTCTCTCTCTCTCTCTGCGTTCAGGAGGGATCTCTCTCTCTTACGGTTCAGGAGGGATCTCTCTCGGGGTTCAGGAGGGATCTCTCTCTCTCTCGGGGGTCAGGAGGGATCTCTCTCTCTCTCGGGGGTCAGGAGGGATCTCTCTCTCGGGGTTCAGGAGGGATCTCTCTCTCTCACGGTTCAGGAGGGATCTCTCTCTCTCACGGTTCAGGAGGGATCTCTCTCTCTCGGGGTTCAGGAGGGATCTCTCTCTCGGGGTTCAGGAGGGATCTCTCTCTCTCTCTCTGGGTTCAGGAGGGATCTCTCTCTCTCTGCGTTCAGGAGGGATCTCTCTCTCTTACGGTTCAGGAGGGATCTCTCTCTCTTACGGTTCAGGAGGGATCTCTCTCTCTCACGGTTCAGGAGGGATCTCTCTCTCACGGTTCAGGAGGGATCTCTCTCTCTCACGGTTCAGGAGGGATCTCTCTCTCTCACGGTTCAGGAGGGATCTCTCTCTCTCACGGTTCAGGAGGGATCTCTCTCTCTCTCTCTGGGTTCAGGAGGGATCTCACTCTCTCTCGGGGTTCAGGAGGGATCTCACTCTCTCTCGGGGTTCAGGAGGGACCTCTCTCTCTCGGGGTTCAGGAGGGACCTCTCTCTCTCGGGGTTCAGGAGGGACCTCTCTCTCTCGGGGTTCAGGAGGGACCTCTCTCTCTCGGGGTTCAGGAGGGATCTCTCTCTCTCGGGGTTCAGGAGGGAACTCTCTCTCGGGGTTCAGGAGGGATCTCTCTCTCGGGGTTCAGGAGGATCTCTCTCTCGGGGTTCAGGAGGGATCTCTCGGGGTTCAGGAGGGATCTCTCTCGGGGTTCAGGAGGGATCTCTCTCTCAGGGTTCAGGAGGGATCTCTCTCTCAGGGTTCAGGAGGGATCTCTCTCTCTCTCGGGGTTCAGGAGGGATCTCTCTCTCTCTCGGGGTTCAGGAGGGATCTCTCTCTGGGTTCAGGAGGGATCTCTCTCTCAGGGTTTAGGAGGGATCTCTCTCTCTCGGGGTTCAGGAGGGATCTCTCTCGGGGTTCAGGAGGGATCTCTCTCTCTCGGGGTTCAGGAGGGATCTCTCTCTCTCGGGGTTCAGGAGGGATCTCTCTCTCTGGGCTCAATAGGGATCTATTTCTCGTTGATTCTCTCACTTGGGGTTCCGGGGGGAGGGTCTCTCTCTTTTCAGGGGTTTCTGCTCTATTGGGATTAGAGGAGCCTTTCTCCTTATTTGTACAATGTTTCAGGGTCATAAGCAATTTCTTTCTCACTGATCTGTTGGGGTTCAGAGACTCGGGGCCCTGGTCTCCCAGATTGCTTTCTTGTGATTTTAGGGTTCTTGGGGATCGAGGGCTTTCTGTCCCGGCACCATTCCAACAGCTTATTCCACACACCAACCCCCCCCCCCCCCCCGATGTGAGGTAGTTGTCCCTCAAGTCCCACCAATCTTTCTCCTTGCACCTTAAACCCATACCCTCTCAGGTTAGACTCCCTACCCACCTTGTCTACACCCTTGATGATTTTATAAACCTTCAGCCTTCGTCGCTCCAGGGAAAATTGTCCCAGCCTCTCCTGTCTCAAACCCTTCATTTGCAGTTACATCCTCGTGAAGCTTTTCTGATCCCTCTCCAGCTTAATATCATCTTTCCTACGGCTGGGCGACCAAAACTGCAAACAATACTCAGAATGCAACCTCCCCAATGGTTTGTGGGAGGTCCCAGCCTCTATACTCAGTGTCCCGGCTGACAAAGGCCAATGTGCCAACGCCTTCTACGTCATCCTGTCAACCTGCAACTCCACTTCCTGGAAACCATGTTCCTCTGACCCCCAATGCAACACACAAACAGGCCTTTCAGCCCATCGAGGCCGTACCAATCACCAATCCCATTTTACATCCCCACCATCTCGCCCCAGATGCTCCGGGCAAGTCACAAGGGTCAGTTTGCACCTGAACTGACCTGCAGAGTTACAGGTTCTTTGAATGGACTTGACATCAGTCAAGTGCTGCCCAGTGCCAGCTAACTGGAGCCTGTGGGACGGAACTTCCTCAGGTGGTAACAAGAATCAGAATCAGGGTTACTACCACGTTGTGAAATTTGTTGTTTTGCAGCAAATTTGGTGCAATACACCAGAACCCTACTCCAAGTTACAGCAAAAAAGCATCTAAACATCAATAATGCAAAAAGAGAGCTTGGTCTTGTGGACTAAGATAGTGAGGTGGTGCTCGTGGACCATTCAGGTAACTGGTGGCAGAGGGGAAGAAGCTACTCCTACAAGGTTGAGTGTGGGTCTTCAGGCTCCTCCTGATGGGAGCGAAGAGGAGAGGGAAGTTCCTGAATGGTGAGGGTCTTCATCAGAATCAGATTTAATATCACTGGCATATGTCGTGAAATTTGTTTTGTGGCATCAGTACAATCCATTCATAATAAAAGCTATAAATTACAATAAGCATATATAAAAACAAATTAAATTAAATAAGGAGTTCAAAAAGAGAGGAAAAAAATTAGTGCTCATTGTGCATTCAGAAATAGTGAGGTAGCGTTCATGGACCGTTGATGGAATAATGGAAGCTGCCTTCAAAAGGTGGTACCTCTAGATGCTCTGGATGGTGGGCCGGCCAGTGGCCAAGTCTATAACCCTCAACCCTGTGCACTGGCTCGCCCGGAACAGCGGTCTGGCCAGCGAGAATACAGTACTGTACTCTCCACCGGACATCGGCTAGCGAGCGCCCCCTGCTGCCCGCTAGCTGAAGTGCTGGCAAACATCAGGTGTCTGGTAGTCTGGCCTTCATCGGATGGGGCACTGAGTACAGGGGCTGGGATGTCATTTTACAGCTAGACAGAGGAAGGATATCATGAAACTGGAGAGGGGGGTAGGAAAGATTCACCAGGAAGTTATATGGACCGGAGAGCTGAGTTATAAGGAGAGATTTCCCTGGAGCGATGGAGGCTGAGGGGTGTAGACAAGGTGGATGGTCACCGTCTCTTCCCAGGAGTAGACCAAAGTCTTTTGAGACTAGAGGGCACAGGTTTAAATTGATGGGTAATACTTAAATGGCACATGAGGAGCAAATTTTATTCCACCCAGAGAATAGTCAGTATATTCCAAATGCCTTTAAAATGCTGTTATTTTACCTGCCAGAGGAAGTGGTTGAGACAAGTACATTAACAACGTTTAAAGGCATTTGAACAGGGACACGGATAGGAACGGTTTAGAGATATTGACGGGTACACGGATAGGAAAGGTTTAGAGAGATACGGACAGGTACACGGATGGGAAAGGTTTAGAGGGATACGGACAGGTACACGGATAGGAAAGGTTTAGAGGGATACGGACAGGTACACGGATAGGAAAGGTTTAGAGGGATACGGACAGGAACACGGATAGGAAAGGTTCAGAGGGATACGGACAGGAACACGGATAGGAAAGGTTCAGAGGGATATGCACAGGAACACGGATAGGAAAGGTTTAGAGGGATACGGACAGGTACACGGATAGGAAAGGTTTAGAGGGATACTGACAGGTACACGGATAGGAAAGGTTTAGAGGGATACGGACAGGTACACGGATAGGAAAAGTTTAGAGGGATACGGACAGGTACACGGATAGGAAAAGTTTAGAGGGATACGGACAGGTACACGGATAGGAAAAGTTTAGAGGGATACGGACAGGTACACGGATAGGAAAAGTTTAGAGGGATATGGACAGGTACACGGATAGGAAAGGTTTAGAGGGACACGGATAGGAAAGGTTTAGAGGGATACGGACAGGGACACGGATAGGAAAGGTTTAGAGGGATACGGACAGGGACACGGATAGGAAAGGTTTAGAGGGATACGGACAGGTACACAGATAGGAAAGGTTTAGAGGGATAGGGACAGGTACACGGATAGGTAAGGTTTAGAGGGATACGGACAGGTACACGGATAGGAAAGGTTTAGAGGGATACGGACAGGAACACGGATAGGAAAGGTTTAGAGGGACACGGATAGGAAAGGTTTAGAGGGATACGGATAGGAAAGGTTTAGAGGGATACGGACAGGGACACGGATAGGAAAGGTTTAGAGGGATACGGACAAGGACACGGATAGGAAAGGTTTAGAGGGATATGGACAGGTACACGGATAGGAAAGGTTTAGAGGGATAGGGACAGGTACACGGATAGGTAAGGTTCAGAGGGATACAGACAGGTACACGGATAGGAAATGTTTAGAGGGATACGGACAGGTACACGGATAGGAAACGTTTAGAGGGATACGGACAGGTACACGGATAGGAAAGGTTCAGAGGGCTACGGACAGGTACACGGATAGGAAAGGTTTAGAGGGATACGCACAGGTACACGGATAGGAAAGGTTCAGAGGGATACGGACAGGGACGCGGATAGGAAAGGTTTAGAGGGATACGGACAGGGACGCGGATAGGAAAGGTTTAGAGGGATACGGACAGGGACGCGGATAGGAAAGGTTTAGAGGGATACGGACAGGTACACGGATAGGAAAAGTTTAGAGGGATACGGACAGGTACACGGATAGGAATGGTTTAGAGGGATATGGACCAAATCGGACTAGCTTAGATAGGCACCTTGAGTAACTTGGACCAGTTGGACTGAAGGGCCTGTTTCTCAGCTGAGTGACCCTGTTCCCATGGTCACATTGTCCCCATAGTGTCCTCTGGTCCCAAAAGGTCTCTAGAGAGCCCGCAGACACTGTGTGGTCTCTCTCAGGGGCACCCGAGCACAGACGTATCATTGGAAGCGGCCCCCAAATGTGTATGGAGAGGGATGATGTGGTGTCCACTGGCTCTCGATAGTGAGAGCTGATGGAGTTGAGGGAAGATAGGGTAAATGAAAGCAGGCTTTTTGCAGTGACGTTGGGTGAGGCTAGAACTCGAGGTCATAGGTTGGGATGAAAGGTGAAATATTTAAGGAGAACATGAGTGGGAACTGCTTCTCTCAGAGCGGTGAGAATGTGGAATGAGCTGCCGGTGTAAGTGGTTAACGCACGTTCAATTTCAACATTGACACGGCCATAGTGGGGTGTGTCAGGAATGGACAGGAGGAGGAGTATAGGAAACTGATACAGGACTTTGTGATATGGTGCAACTCAAACTACCTGCGTCTCAATATCACCAAGACCAAGGAGATGGTGGTGGACTTTAGGAGATCTAGGCCTCATATGGAGCCAGTGATCATTAATGGATAATGTGTGGAGCAGGTTAAGACCTACAAGTATCTGGGAGTACAGTTAGACGAGAAGCTAGACTGGACTGCCAACACAGATGCCTTGTGCAGGAAGGCACAGAGTCGACTGTACTTCCTTAGAAGGTTGGCGTCATTCAATGTCTGTAGTGAGATGCTGAAGATGTTCTATAGGTCAGTTGTGGAGAGCGCCCTCTTCTTTGTGGTGGCGTGTTGGGGAGGCAGCATTAAGAAGAGGGACGTCTCACGTCTTAATAAGCTGGTAAGGAAGGCGGGCTCTGTCGTGGGCAAAGTACTGGAGAGTATAACATCGGTAGCTGAGCGAAGGGCGCTGAGTAGGCTACGGTCAATTATGGAAAACCCTGAACATCCTCTACATAGCACCATCCAGAGACAGAGAAGCAGTTTCAGCGACAGGTTGCTATCGATGCAATGCTCCTCAGACAGGATGAAGAGGTCAATACTCCCCAATGCAATTAGGCTTTACAATTCAACCGCCAGGAGTAAGATATGTTAAAGTGCCGGGGTTGATTGTATTTAATGTATTAAGTAAACTACTTAAGAACTTTTTAAAAGCTATTATTAATGCTTTTTGAGAGAGTGATTTAGATGCATATCATATTTTTACTGAGTTAAGTATTGTTTGTAATTAGTTTTGCTACAACAAGTGTATGGGACATTGGAAAAAATGTTGAATTTCCCCATGGGGATGAATAAAGTATCTATCTATCTATTTAAGGGAATTTCAATAGATACATGGTTGGGAGGGGTATGAAGGACTATCGTCCAGGTCAAGGTGGATGGGAGTAGGGAGAATAGTAGTTCAACATGGACTAGATGGGCTGAAGGGCCTGTTTTGTGCTGTTGCTCTCCATGACACGAAGATGGAGAGATAACAATCAGAGATCGCTTGGAAAACACCCACTCCGCCCCCCCCTCCCGAGCACCAGTGTACATGAATTTCACTTGACACAATCCCCCTTGAAATACTCACTTTGTAGAAACTTCATGTACAGAAAAATTCACTTTATTACAAATGCTGAAAAGTCTACATCAGACATCAAATCAGTCCCTCCCTCTGAAATCCCAGCCCCAACCACAACCCACTGCTCTCCTGCTTGTGATGGAGTCCAGGCCAGCAATTGTTCATCCACAGCTGGGCCCTCGACAGGTCACTCGAACTGCGTTCCTGAGCCGCTGCCGTCCATGGTGTCTGTGTCATCATCAGCCTCTCTCCCCACCCCCAATTTCCCCAAAACGGCCCTCAACCCACCTCCCGCACCCACAAACCAGGGGCCGATTAACCTACCGACCCCCGATGTGGTTGGGATGTGGAAGGGAACCCGGGGCACCTGGACGAAACCCATGTGGTCACAGGGAGACCTGTAATCTCCACACGTAAACACACACAGCCTGAAAAAGGGAGATAATATAGGCACAGCTCCTTATCCCGTCAGCTAGCATTCCACACACACACGCACAGATCAATCCCGCGTCCCTGGAGGATGCAGCTCTACCACCGAGCATCCACAGGACCCAGTTTCTTTATAAACAAGGTGGCCAGTTGGCCCATCCAGTCTATGATGGCTCACAGTTGAGGGAGAGAGTGAAGAGAAGAAACAGTTGGACGACTGGTGAGTCAGCGCTTGATGGATTGATAGGCCGACAGGCCTGCTGTCACATCCTGTACGACACCGAGTTTCCCACTGACTACCCCCAGATTCTATAACTCACCCACAGAGGAGAGGCAATTCTGGGGCTGGATGAACTTGTAGCAGAGAAAGTGTTGTGGATCCTCCTGGGGAAATGTTCCGTGTGGAAGGGAGGGGAAGTTCACGGAGAGGCCAGCAGCTGCCATTCCGGGCCGCTCAGTAAACAGCCTCGTCCATGTTATCATCACTGTCACCGCCAAACTCCTCGCCATTGTCAAAGTAGGACATAACGTAGTCCGTCTCCTGCGGGGGACAAAGAGCAAGGGCGTCAGGGGGTGGGGAAGGCAGCTCGAACTGGCAGGGAGCTGCAGGGAGATTGAGGGTGGAGGGGAGAAGAGAATCGGGACAGGCACGACGCAGTGTCACAGGACATAAAAAACCCTTTCCACATTTCCACTTGTGCATTTGAAGGACTGTCACCTGCAGATATTGTGAACCCTGAACAGCACAGCACAGGAACACATCTGTTTCAAACCTCTCCTGCCTGCACCTGATCGACATTCCATGCACATTCATGAGGCCCTTACACACCACCGTAATATCCAACAGACCCTCACACACCAGCGTAATATCCAACAGACCCTCACACACCACCGTAATATCTAACGGACCCTCACACACCACCGTAATATCCTACAGACCCTCACACACCACCGTAATATCCAACGGACCCTCACACACCACCGTAATATCCAACGGGCCCTCACACACCACCGTAATATCCTACAGACCCTCACACACCACCGTAATATCTAACGGACCCTCACACACCACCGTAATATCCAACGGACCCTCACACACCACCGTAATATCCTACAGACCCTCACACACCACCGTAATATCTAACGGACCCTCACACACCACCGTAATATCCAACAGACCCTCACACACCACCGTAATATCCAACGGACCCTCACACACCACCGTAATATCCAACGGTCCCTCACACACCACCGTAATATCCAACAGACCCTCACACACCACCGTAATATCCAACAGACCCTCACACACCACCGTAATATCCAACAGACCCTCACACACCACCGTAATATCCTACAGACCCTCACACACCACCGTAATATCTAACGGTCCCTCACACACCACCGTAATATCTAACAGACCCTCACACACCACCGTAATATCTAACGGACCCTCACACACCACCGTAATATCTAACAGACCCTCACACACCACCATAATATCTAACGGACCCTCACACACCACCGTAATATCCAACAGACCCTCACACACCACCGTAATATCTAACGGACCCTCACACACCACCGTAATATCCAACAGACCCTTACACACCATCGTGATATCCAACAGACCCTCACACACCACCGTAATATCCAACGGACCCTCACACACCACCGTAATATCCAACGGTCCCTCACACACCACCGTAATATCCAACAGACCCTCACACACCACCGTAATATCCAACAGACCCTCACACACCACCGTAATATCTAACGGTCCCTCACACACCACCGTAATATCTAACAGACCCTCACACACCACCGTAATATCTAACGGACCCTCACACACCACCGTAATATCTAACAGACCCTCACACACCACCGTAATATCCAACAGACCCTTACACACCATCGTGATATCCAACAGACCCTTACACACCATCGTAATATCTACACGTACAAACAAGCTGGATGAACTCAGCAGGTCGGGCAGCATCCGTTGAAATGAGCAGTCAACATTTCCGGCTGAGACCCTTCGTCAGGACTGAAGAGGGAGGGGCAGGGGCCCCTTAAAGAAGGTGGGGAGAGGGTGGAAGGTGCCAGGTGAAAAACCAATCAGAGGAAAGATGAAGGGGTGGGGGAGGGGAAGCAGGGAGGGGATAGGCAGGAGAGGTGAAGAAGGAATCTAAGGGGAAAGCACTATGGGTAGTAGATGAAGGCAGAATCATGAAAGGTGATAGGCAGCTGGAACAGGAGGCACAGTGAAAGTGGGATAGGGGAAAAGAGAGGGAGGGAATTACCTGAAGTTGGAGAATTTGATGTTCATACCAAGGGGCTGGAGACTACCCAGATGGTATATGAGGTGTTGCTCCTCCAACCTGACTTTGGCTCATCATAATATCTAACATCCTCTTACACACCACCGTAATATCTGCCTTATCACCACCCATGACATCCTCTGACATACCTGGTATGGCAAGACGGGCTCTTAACCTTACAATCTAACCCTGCCTGCACTGCAGTTTCTCTGTAGCTGTTATACTCGATTCTGCATTTTGTTATTATTTTACCTCAATACACTGTGCAGTACTTTGATCTAAATGAATAAGCTTTTCACTCTATCGCAGTGCATATCACAATAGTAAACAATTCCAATACAATACTCCAAGTATTAAACAGTCGCAAGACAATTCCCTGATCTTTGAACTCCACGCCTGACCTATGAGGACGAGCATTTACTGTATTTACAATTCTATCTACTTGCTTGGCCAGTTTCTGTGAGCTACGAACATCATTCTGACCAAAAGAACCACTTCAGCGATGAGGGCCAGGTCCCCTCCCTCTGTGCTGTGTGGGGAAAGGTGCGCAGCACACAATACGAGCCACTCACCTCCTCGAATTCCTCCTCGTCATACTCCTCCTCATTTTCTTTCTCTTCTTCCTCCTTCTCCTGCTCCCCCTCCTCCTCAGAGCTGTGAGCTTCCTCCTTCTTCTCCAAAGTCTGGGGAAAGTTTGTCAGGTTAGAACACGGGGCAATTTGACAGAGGCACCCTGCTCTCCCCGTTTCCCTGCAGTGTCGATGTGTACAGTCTCCAGTTCACATTTACCTATCTGTATGAACGAGGTGCACTGTACGATTGTGGTTAGTGTAATGCTTCACCAAGCCGGTGATCTGCCACTGTAGGGAGTTTGTATGCTCTCCCTGTGATTCGTCCCACAGACATTCCAAAGATGTACAGGTACTGAGCTGTGGGCATGCTCTGTTGGCACCAGAAGTGTGTTGACACTTGTGGACAGTCCCAGTGCATCCTTGGACTGTTGTTGTTGACGCAAGCACATCTCACTGTATGTTTCGATGTACATTAGACAAATAAAGGTATGTTAGAAAGAACCGTATGCCACTGTACTCAGCACGTGTGACAATAATAAACTCATTCTAATTCCAAGTTCAGCCCTGAACAACGATAAGCCAATTCCAATTCATTGGTGGGTCAGCTGCTTGAATTCCTGGGCATTAACATCTCGGATGAGCTGTCCTGGGCCCAGCACATAGATGCAATCATGAAGAAGACAGCCAGTGTCTTTCCTTTCTTAGAAGCTTAATGAGGTTTGGCTTGTTACCGAACACACTCGACAGGGGCGCCGTTGAAAGTATCCAGACGAGTTACACTGCCGCGGTTCCAATGCACAGGAACACAGTCCTCCCCACCACTACAGGAGACACTGCCTCAAAAAAGCAATGTCCATCATCGAAGAACCCCACCATCCCAGCCATGCCATCTTCTCTCGGCTCCCAGAGGGCAGGAGGTACAGAAGCTACATAAACCTGAAGTCAAACTCTACCAGACTCAGGAACGGCTACCTTCCGACAACCATCAGGAACCTGCAGGACACTAATTACTACCTCAGCAATGGGATACGACGGACAACTGCGGACTTGTCTCAGGTTGTGTCTTTTTTCCTCTATTGTATCTGCGTCTGTAGAACTGATGTTTATTTTACAGCCTGTACCTCTGTGCCTGTGACGCTGCTTTTCACCGTCTCTGAGCCTCAGCACACTGAGCTCCACTTGTGATTCAGCAGCGATCACAGGGTCGTCTAATCACAAACAACTACCTTCATTAGATTTATATTCTGTTTGGAGAACGGATTCCTCATTAAAACATCCAGGAATCTGGGGGGGGGGGGGGGTGAAGTTTCCACCAATGAGAGAATCTCGATTAGAAACATAGAAAACCTACAACACAAAACAGGCCCTTCGGCCCACAAAGCTGTGCCGAACATGTCCTCACCTTAGAAATTACTAAGCTTACCCATAGCCCTCTATTTTTCTAAGCTAGCCAGGAGTCTCCTAAAAGACCCTATCGTATCCGCCTCCACCACCATCGCCGGCAGCCCATTCCACACACTCACCACTCTCTGAGTAAAAAACTTACCCCTGACTTCAGAGGAGACATAGTTCTGGTGGTGGGGGGAGGGGGGGAATCAAGGACCTTCTCACCGAGAGTGAGTGATCTCTGGAATTCTCAGCTCCAGACAATGGTGGAGGCTGGATCACTGGGGTGTGAGGGGGAAGAGGGGGATTCCAGAGGAGGTAGATAGAATCAGGTTTACACTATGCAACGTTTATCATTTTGTGACAACTGTACAAGACAAAGACATAAAATTACAAATAAATGGTGGCGTACAAGTTAGTGTGACACTATTACAGCTCGGGGCGTTGGTGGGTTGGTGGGCGGTGTTCCACGTGGTATCCCCAAATAAATCAATGAATAAAATCCCAGAAAAGGAGAAATGAGATTGTGTTCGTGGATCTGACAGAGGAGGGGAAGAAGCTGGTCCTCATTGAGTGCGGGTCTTCAGGCTACGAAGACTTTAGAGCAAACTTCTACGGTCGTACAGAGGAGAGTATTCTGACGAACTGCATCGCCACCGGGTGTGGAGGTTCCAATGCACACAATCGGAAATACTGCAGCTCCAGACGATCAACCAGCTCCATTATGGACACAAGCCTCCCCACCATGGAGGACATCTTCAAGATGCAGAGCCTCAAGAAGCTGTCATACATCATTAATCATTAAGGACCCTCACCACCTGGGACATGCTCTCTGATTATTGCAAACAGTGAAGAGGTGCAGGAGCCTCAAGTCCCACACAATGTTTCAAGAACAGATTCAAGAGAATAACTCGGGAGAGGGTAGGACCACTCAGGAACATTTACTTGGATGTGAGGGAGGTACCTAATGAGTACTTTGCTTCAGTATTTACCACGGAAAAGGACATGGAGGACCGGGGGATCACTGCTGAGTGTATATACATTAGGGTGTTTAGAGGTCAAGGAGGAGGCGATGTTGGGCCTTCTAATGACTATTCAGATGGATGGGATTTACCCCTGGTTATTGAGAGACGAGATTGCTGGGTCCTTGACCAGTATCTTCTTGTCCTCTCTAACCACAGGACTAGCAACTGGCTAATGTTGTACCTCTATTTAAGAAGGGAACAAGGGAAAATCCTGGAAACTATAGACTGGTGAGTCTTACGTCATTTGTAGGGAAATTCTGGAGAAACTCCTTTGGGATCAGACATATGAGCATTTGGAAACCCATGGCCTTATTAGGGAGAGCCAACATGGCTTTGTGCCTTACCAACTTGACTGAGCTTTTGGACAAGGTGACAAGAGAGATTGATGAGGATAGGGCAGTGGATGTTGTCTACATGGATTTTAGTATGGCATTTGATAAAGTCCTTCATGGAAGCTAATCCAGAAGATTAAGATTCATGGGGCCTGTTACAAATTGGCTGTTAGGATTCAGAACTGGCTCGCGCATAGAAGGCAGAGGATAGTGGTTGAAGAGACTTATTCAAGCTGGGGGTCTGTAATTAGTGGAATTTCACAGGGATCTGTGCTGGGACCTCTGCTGTTTGTGGTGTATATAAATGACCTGGATGAAAATGTAGATGGGTGGGTTAGTAGATCTGTGGATGATACCAAGATTGGCAGATCTATGGATAGTGTAGAAGACTAGCAAAGAATGCAGCACGATATAGATCAGTTACAGATATGGGCTGAGAAATGGCAGATGGAGTTTAACCCAGATAACTGTGAGGTGTTGCACCTTGCTAGAGCAAATGCAAGGAGACAGTACATTGTTAACGGCAAGATCCCTGAAAATGGCTACACAGATTGATAAGGTGGTTAAGAAGGCTTGCTTGTATTAGTCTAGGCACCGAGTTCAAAAGTCGAGGTTACATTGCAACTCTATAAAACTCTGGTTAGGCCACATCTGGGATATTGCGTACAGTTCTGATTATAGGAAGGATGTTGAGGTTTTGGAGAGGGTGCAGAAGAGGTTCACCAGGATGCTGTCTGGATTAGAGGGCATGTGCTATCATGAGAGGCTGGACAAACTTGGCTTGTTTTCTCTGGAGCAGTGGAGGCTGAGAAGAGATCTGACAGAAGTTTACAGTATAAGAGACATAGATAGAAGAGACAGGGAGTATCTGTCTCCCAGGGCTGAAATGTCTAATACCAGAGGGCACGCATTGAAGGTGAGGGGGTAGGTTCAAAGGGGATGTGAGGGGTAGGTTTTTTCACTCAGAGAGAGGTGGATGCCCGGAATGTGCTGCCTGGTTTGGTGATAGAGGCAAATACATTGTAGGCTTTTAAGAGATGTTTAGATAGGCACATAGATGTGAGGAAGATGGAGGGATATGGACATTGTGTGGGATTAGTTTTTGATTGACAAGGGCCTGTTCCTGTGCTGTACAGTTCTACTGTTTTACACTATACTGCTGCCACAAAAACAACAAAATCTCCCGAAGGATGTCAGATCTTTAATAATGAGAAGGCACGTTGCAGGTGGTGACAATCCTCAGTGATGATGCCACCCTCCTAAGCCACTGTCTCGTGAAGATGCCCTCGATGGTGGGTGGACTTCCGAATGATCAGGGAACTGAGGGTGACGGAGAGCCGACACAGAGGGGAAACGCGGATGTGATCTTACCGAATGGAAGATCAAGCTAGAGAGGCTGACTCCTGCCATCTGCTAATGCTGCCCTCCTCCCTCACCAACACTACTGACAAGCCCCCCCCCCCCCACTCAACACAAGCACCCACCACCACCCTACCTCCAGTTTTTTGAAGATTTCCTCTTTCTCCACGCTGGTCCGGGCTTTCAACTTCCGAGTGGGAACTGCCATCTCTGCAGATGGGTTAAGCAAATAGAGTGGGTACGTACAGGGTAAGCTGCAGGGACAGGCTTACACCCTCCTCCCACTGACACCCTCCTCCCACCCACACACCCCACTTGGCATGCACACTCCCTAACAAAAGCTATCAGGAGGTGAGCTTTTGGTAAGACAGGAGGTCCAAGGGAGCCCTGGTGATTGACAAGGGAGTGGGTGGGGCCCAGAAGACAGACAGGTTGTCTCCAGGGAGGGTGGGTCCTTATTGTTTTGGAGAGGGAGATCTTAGTGAACGACAGGCCAAGGGTAGTTGGGGCCCTCGTGCATGGACAACTGGGCTCTGGTGATGTTCCCCGGGACTGAGAGGGGCTCTGGTGAAGGGCAGATAGTCCCCGGGACTGAGAGGGGCTCTGGTGAAGGGCAGATAGTCCCCGGGACTGAGAGGGGCTCTGGTGAAGGGCAGATAGTCCCCGGGACTGAGAGGGGCTCCGGTGAAGGGCAGATAGTCCCCGGGACTGAGAGGGGCTCCGGTGAAGGGCAGATAGTCCCCGGGACTGAGAGGGGCTCTGGTGAAGGGCAGATAGTCCCCGGGACTGAGAGGGGCTCCGGTGAAGG
The DNA here is from genome assembly GCF_048418815.1 of Hemitrygon akajei. Taxonomy (NCBI): domain Eukaryota; kingdom Metazoa; phylum Chordata; class Chondrichthyes; order Myliobatiformes; family Dasyatidae; genus Hemitrygon; species Hemitrygon akajei. The sequence goes on from NC_133134.1 coordinate 84,587,697, forward strand.
GCAGATAGTCCCCGGGACTGAGAGGGGCTCTGGTGAAGGGCTGAGTACTGGGACTGTGGTGGGGGGGCTCTGGTGATGGATAGTTAGTTCTGGGACTGAGAGGGGCTCTGGTGATGAACAGATAGTACTGGGACTGTGGTGGGGGGGCTCTGGTGATGGATAGTTAGTTCTGGGACTGAGAGGGGCTCTGGTGATGAACAGATAGTACTGGGACTGTGGTGGGGGGGCTCTGGTGATGGACAGTTAGTTCTGGGACTGAGAGGGGCTCTGGTGATGGATAGTTAGTTCTGGGACTGAGAGGGGCTCTGGTGATGAACAGATAGTACTGGGACTGTGTTGGGGGGGCTCTGGTGATGGACAGTTAGTTCTGGGACTGAGAGGGGCTCTGGTGATGAACAGATAGTACTGGGACTGTGGTGGGGGGGGCTCTGGTGATGGACAGTTAGTTCTGGGACTGAGAGGGGCTCTGGTGATGAACAGATAGTACTGGGACTGTGGGGGGGGAGGCTCTGGTGATGGACAGAAGGCAGGGAATGGCCAGGGTCCTGGTGATTGACGGGTGGTTTGGAGATGGCAGGGGTCCTGGTGGTTCTCAGATCTGCTGGTTAGTCCTCACGGACCCTGCTGCTGGGCTGCCTACTCGTATCCCAGCCTCCCCAACTCCTCCACACTCACTGTCCTTCATCGGCTTCCGTATCCGGATCTTCAGTTCCCGTGGTAACCGGCGCCAGTCTGAAATGACAGAGGAAGGCTTTAGAGAAGGCCCAGAGGAGATTTACCAGCACATCTTATGAAGGTAGGGTGGTTTCCTCTTCAGGGAGGAGGAGGATGAGATGAGGCGAGTGGATAGAGACTTTCCCCAGGGCGGACATGATTCATGTGATTGGAGGGATGTCGAGTGAGATTTCCTGTCACACAGAGAGCGGTGGGTGTGTGGAACTCTCTGCCGGAGTGGTGGTAGAGGGTCATGAGAGACACTTAAGAGACTCCCAGATAGGCACATGGGTTACGTAATTAGAGATCTATGTGGGAGGGCAGAGGTAGAGTTAGATTGAGCTTGTAAAAGATCAGCACACACTGTGGGCTCCTGTATGTTCTATACTCTACTGGGGTTCAGTGGGAGCCTGACAGGAGGTGTCCAGCTGCAAGCTTGTCTGATTCTAACACAGGAGCCTGGTAGACAGGTGAGGTCCCACAGTTTGAGCAGAGAGGACATTCAGCCCCTCCAGTCCTGCTCCCCATTCTATAAAATCCCAGCCTATCTGACCAGAGCCTCAACAGCACCTTTCCTCAAACTTCCATGATGATCAAGAATTGACCACCCTCTGCCTTAAAAATACTAAAGACTGTTTACACCACCCACTGAGGAAGAGAATTCCTCACAAACAGCTACTTGACTGCTATAAAACCACGATAAAACCTATCATCTTCCTCGTTATCATCTTGCACCTTACTGTCTGGCTACACTGTGCTTTCTCAGTAACTGTTACACTTTATTCTGCATTCTGTTATTGTTTTACCCTGTTCTACCTAATGCACTGTGTAATGATCTGATGTATGAACAGTATGCAAGGCAAGCTTTTCACTGTGTGTGTGACAATAACAAATTAACACTGTTGCCTCTGGGTCTCTCTGTTCTGCATGGTCTGGGACCCAGAAAACTTTGCCAGATTCCATGGAGTTGAGTTCACATTTCCTGAATCTGTCTGCCCCTCTGCACCAGAGGCACTGTCCTGCAGCAACCTCTCCTCACCCCACCCACCCCAAACATTCCCTCTTCTCCCCTCTCCCTTCAGGCAGAAGCTGCAGCTCAGGGACAGATTCTACCCACTGTTATCAGATTGCTGAATGGTCCCCTACTAGAATAAGATGGATCCACCTCATCTTGGGCCCCTGCACCTTATACATCTGCCTGAACAGTAACAATCTATTCGGGATTCTGTTACTGTTTTTACCCTGTTCTACCTCAGTGCACTGTGTGTATGCAAGACAAGCTTTTCACTGTGACAATGACAAACCAATTGCAACACCTCCTCTTCTCCATTTGAAAGGAGTGAGCCCTGTGTTTTAAAACAGTGATCTGCTTCTAAATCCACCCCGTAGAGAAAACATCCTCTCCTCACCCTCTCTGTCAGATCTCTGAGGGTCTTGTGTCTTTAAATCACAAAAGTGATTTAAGACCAGAAAGGGCCTGGCCTGGAGTGAGAGGTGGGGGCGTGGGTGGCGTGTATGTGTGTGCGTGTGTGTGTGTGTGTGTGTGTGTGTGTGTGTGAGAGAGAAAGAGATAGAGTGTGAGTGTGTGTGTGTGAGAGAGAGAGATAGAGAGTGTGAGTGTGTGTGTGTGAGAGAGAGAGATAGAGTGTGAGAGAGAGAAAGAGATAGTGTGGAGTGGTGTGTGAGAGAGAGAGAGAGAGAGAGAGAGAGAGAGAGAGAGAGAGAGAGAGAGAGAGAGGACAGGCAGACAGACAGAAAGAGAGAGAGAGAGAGAGAGGAGAGAGAGAGAGAGAGAGAGAGAGAGAGAGAGAGAGACAGGCAGACAGACAGAAAGAGAGAGAGAGAGAGAGAGAGAGAGAGAGAGAGAGAGAGAGAGACATATATATATATGTCTCTGGGAATATGCAGAACACTCCATTAATTGGGAAGACTCCATACAGAGAAGGTGCTTGATGGAGTCGGCCTGCATTGAGAGAGGGATGGTAGCAAGTGTTGGGAACATTTCCCTTCAGAGGAGGTGAATTTTGACTCAGTCACCCTGATGCTTGGGTAACACACCCAGAGCCGCAGACCATTTAACTACGGGGTGAGACAGGACGAGAAAGGCTGCTCACGTACCTGGGTTCCACTCATGGTGTTGTCTGTTGGGCCGGACGACTGGTATTTGTCAGAGTAACGCTCGATATCTGTTGAAACAGCACAGTGGGTGAGTGGGGGCAAAAGGAAACATGAGGCTTGATCCATGACCACTGAGAGGGGACTCTGCACTGGGGACTTTGTGCTTTTTACCATGGTTACTCTGGTCACAACAGGATGCACGCAGGGAGGGGCCTGTCAGAAGTTTGGGAGTTTGGTGACACGGCCCGATCGAGAAGCCCCATCTCCCTGCTGGAAGAAACTGGCCTTGCGGTTAAATCTGAAATTGGGGACAGGCTACCAATCTAAGTGAATATACACTCAGTGGTCACTTTATTAGGTACAGCTGCTCGTTTAATCCACTCAGCACTCATGTGGCAGCATCTCAAAGCATAAAACCATGCAGGCGTGGCCAAGAAGTTCGGTTGTTCAGACCAAACATCAGAATGAGAGGAGGGGGATTTACTTGACTTTGACTGTGGAATGATTGTTGGTGCCAGACGGGGGGTGGTTTGAGTATCTCAGAAACTGCTGAACTCCTGGGATTTTCACACACAACAGTCTGTAGAGCAGGGGTCCACGGACCCCTTGTATTGGTCCATGGCATAAAAAAGGTTGGAACCCCTGCTCTAACGGTTACAGAGAATGATGCAAAAAACATCCAATGAGTGGCAGTTCTGTGGGTGAAAACACCTTGTTAATGAGAGAGGTCCAAGGGAGAATGGCCAGACTGGTTCAAGCTGGCAGCAACTCAAAGAGTACACCGGGGTTTCACAGCTCTACTTCATAAAGTGGCCAGCAAATGTAAATTAAACATTGGTTTTTTTTTAAAACTGATTTCTTTTGATCAAGTTTTGGAATTTTGAGGGAATTGGATAAAGAGACGAATTTCCTCTCAAATCTGAGCAGGGTAAGAAAGATCTGAATGGTTCTCACGCTGGCACAGTTAAGCTATTGTATAAAACCACAGCTTCCGAATAGGAGTTCAGTCAGCTGGAGAAAGAGAACTAAAACTGAGGGGTATTTAACATCACCAGGGGCTTAGATAAGATTAGGACGTACTGCTGTTTTAATCCCCAGGAAAAGGCAGCGATCTTCGTTACCCGCCTGCCCAAACCCACGCAGATGGGCACACACAACAGGTTGTGCCACATGAGCAGAGGCACCTCCTACAAGTGCTTATCAACTGAGCTACTCCGGATGGGTTTTACCAGGGCTTTCTTGTAGTCTGGATGTGGTTGCTTCCAGTCAGAACGTTCCCCTCATTAGCAGAACATTCCATGGTATGAAACCACGGCCTGTACAGGGGGTGGCGAGCCCATGGCATGTGGTATAGAAAGTGGCACACGGTATCCAGTGCCGCCCCCTCGATTCCCTAAACCCCACCCATAATAAAAAGATAAGTAGTGATTATCTTCAATGCAGAATGAAGCAGCAGATGACTCTTCACAAGCCAAGGGCAGTGAGATGTTTTCACCAAATGTCTCACACACGCTTGGCACCAGCTGGGTGTTTACAAGAGCCCATGACAGCTCTCAGATTCTGTGCACTGTTACTATTTGCACAGCAAACGTTTGGCCAGTTGGTGTTAGCTGTGCTCTATTCTTTTTCCTTCTGTCATTTGTGAGTGACAGTGAAAATAACAGTAAATATAACACATAATTTAGTGTCTTTATGAAACATTTTTCAGGTAAACATAATAACTATGTTATGTTATCTAGGTTTATCAGTGAGACGTTTCTAAATTGTGTTACTTTTCAATTGGCTTTTTAAAAGATTAATATGAATTCTATTGAAGTTTTTCTAAAGTGATTCATTTATTTCAGTTTATCACTGTTATACTTCAAAGTAAAATTTATTATGTAGTAAATACTGTGTATATTACCATATACTGCGCCTTGAGATTTATTTGCTTGCACGAAAATAAAGAAATAATTGACAGAAAAATATAAACATGAATAGTAAAACAATGAATACATGTGAATAAGCAACAGGACTCATCCTTTCCCCTTAAAAAATGTCCATAATTACTGCTAATGGCTCCTTAAATTTGTCATAGCTGGGGGGAGGGGTGGGGATAAACTCCCACTACCTATTAAATGCCCCCAATGGTGTGTGTCACAAAAAGCCTCTGGCCACCTCCTGACCTTCGTGTGTGGCTTGGCTACCAAGCCCAGAGGAAATGTTTCTACTGACAGGAGAACAGGCAAAGGCAGGTTACTGGTGCCTTAAAACCAGTCGCTTCGAGCAGATTGGGCTCGTCAGCTATGGGTGGCAGCTCATCCAGGAGGCAAACTCTCTGCTGCCTGGTGGCTATACCCAGTCACGGGAAAGGCTTCGGGAATAAACCCCGAGGTAATATCCAAAGCTGGAGTTCCTGAGGCAACCCTACACTGAGTTCAACACTGAATGGCAACCTTTGTGATGCTGCTGGTGCCAAACTGTATCGGTCCCTGACGTTCTTTTAGACTCATCAGCTGTGTGGATGGGGGAGCTTGCTACACGGGCAACAGCTCGCTCTCTGTATCGTACTGCCCTCGCTCGTGTACGACAGCTGGGATGCAGCATCCATGGTCGACCCTGATCAACAGAGGGCCCCCAATTTTCTCTGCTCAAAATTTCCATGGTGCGTGAGAATTTTTTAGAAGTTTATCACTAAATTGGACACACATTCTCAAAAAACATTCACCACTCCATCCTTAAGATGTTTTCCAAGATGACCGTAACGTCAAATGGACTCAGTGCCCAACGGAGAGCAGACACAGAACAGTTGGGTACCTTTCTTCGGCGCGGCCGGTTTGACATAATAGGGCAAGTTCTTCATCGCTCCCCGCAGCTCCTGCTTCAGCGCCAGCATGTACTCTGCCTCCTCGCCCGTCTGCAGGGGCACCGCCTTGAACTCTAGGGACTGAGCCAGACGGAACATTATACAGATGGCCAGCAATGGGCTGGGCTTGCAGGTGGGGTGGGGGGAGAGGCAGCGGTGAGGAGGGCGTGGGGAGAGAGAGAGGGGAGGTGGAGGGATAGAGGCAGATGGAGGGGGGATTGAGGGGTGGAAGGGCAGGGGAGATTGGAAGCTGGAGGTGATGGGGTGGAAAAAGGGAGTTGGTGAAGGGAGAGAGATGTGAAAGGGGAAGAGATGGAAAGAGGGAGAGGTGGAGGAGAGAAAGAGAGGGAGCGGGGAGGGAAGAAGGAGAAGGGGAAGAGGGGGAAAGAGGAGAGGGCAGGAGTGAGGGGGAGAGGGGGAAGGAGGAGAGGGCAGGAGTGAGGGGGAGAGGGGGAGGAGGAGATGGGGAAGGGAGTGGAGGGAAGAAGAGAGAGGGGTTGGGCAGGAGATGGAAAGGGGGTGAGGTGGAGGAGGGAGAGGGGGTAGGGAGGAGGGAGGGGGGTGGGGAGGAGGAGGGAGAGGGGAAGGGGATATGGGGAGGAGTAAGATGATGGGTGGGGGAGCTGGATGAGCAGTGGGGATGGTGAGGGAGGAGGGGGGTGGGAGGGAGAGGGGAAGGGGAAGTGGAGGGGGATGAGGGGGATAAGGGGCAAATGGGGAGAGAGATGAGGGGGAAGGGGGTGAGGAGGGAGTAAGGTGATGGGGAAGAGGGATCAGTCCTCTGGGCACTCACTGGGTACAGTGGTGGGGGCTGCAGGGTGGGTGGGGGCAGCATCTCCCCCTTGCTGATGCCCACTACCTCGACACTGAAGGTCATTTGACCGCGGCCCCGTCCGCGGCCGGTCATCGTCAGCGTCTTGTCACACCGCCCCTGGAATAGAGTCTGAGGCAAAATTACATCATCAGGAGGCTCACAGCTTCCTGCGACACCCACCAATTAAACACTCCTGGTTCCACCCCCTGTCAAGGTCACCACCCCTACCCCATTGATCACCCAACCTCTCTACATCCCACTCTGAGCAACACCCCCTTTCTCCCCCCAGAACAGAGTATAGCAGTAACTCTCCCCCAGAACAGAGTACACCAGTAACTCTCCCCCAGAACAGAGTACACCAGTAACTCCCCTGCCAGAACAGAGTACACCAGTAACTCTCCCCCAGAACAGAGTACACCAGTAACTCTCCCCCCAGAACAGAGTACACCAGTAACTCTCCCCCAGAACAGAGTACACCAGTAACTCTCCCCCCAGAACAGAGTACACCAGTAACTCTCCCCCAGAACAGAGTACACCAGTAACTCCCCTGCCAGAACAGAGTACACCAGTAACTCTCCCCCAGAACAGAGTACACCAGTAACTCTCCCCCCAGAACAGAGTACACCAGTAACTCTCCCCCCAGAACAGACTACACCAGTAACTCTCCCCCAGAACAGAGTACACCAGTAACTCTCCCCCCAGAACAGAGTACACCAGTAACTCTCCCCCAGAACAGAGTACACCAGTAACTCTCCACCCCAGAACAGAGTACACCAGTAACTCTCCCCCAGAACAGAGTACACCAGTAACTCTCCCCCAGAACAGAGTACACCAGTAACTCTCCCCCAGAACAGAGTACACCAGTAACTCTCCCCCCAGAACAGAGTACACCAGTAACTCTCCCCCAGAACAGAGTACACCAGTAACTCCCCTGCCAGAACAGATTACACCAGTAACTCTCCCCCAGAACAGAGTACACCAGTAACTCTCCCCCAGAACAGAGTACACCAGTAACTCCCCTGCCAGAACAGATTACACCAGTAACTCTCCCCCAGAACAGAGTACACCAGTAACTCTCCCCCCAGAACAGAGTACACCAGTAACTCTCCCCCAGAACAGAGTACACCAGTAACTCCCCTGCCAGAACAGATTACACCAGTAACTCTCCCCCAGAACAGGACACAGTAACAGTCCCCCCAGAACAGAGGACACCAGTAAATTCTCCCCCCAGAACAGACTACACCAGTAACTCTCCCCCCAGAACAGAGTACACCGGTAACTCTCCCCCCAGAACAGAGTACACCGGTAACTCTCCCCCCAGAACAGAGTACACCAGTAACTCTCCCCCCAGAACAGAGTACGCCAGTAACTCTCCCCCAGAACAGAGTACACCAGTAACTCCCCCCATAACAGAGTACACCAGTAACTCCCCTGCCAGAACAGATTACACCAGTAACTCTCCCCCAGAACAGAGTACACCAGTAACTCTCCCCCCAGAACAGGACACAGTAACAGTCCCCCAGAACAGAGGACACCAGTAAACTCTCCCCCCAGAACAGAGTACTCCAGTAACTCTCCCCCCCAGAACAGACTACACCAGTAACTCTCCCCCCCAGAACAGAGTACACCAGTAACTCTCCCCCAGAACAGAGTACACCAGTAACTCTCCCCCCAGAACATAGTACAACAGTAACTCCCCCCATAACAGAGTACACCAGTAACTTTCCCCCCAGAACAGAGTACACCAGTAACTCTCCCCCCCAGAACAGAGTACACCAGTAACTCTCCCCCCCATAACAGAGAACACCAGTAACTTTCCCCCAGAACAGAGTACACCAGTAACTCTCCCCCCCAGAACAGAGTACACCAGTAACTCTCCCTCCCAGAACAGAGTACACCAGTAACTCTCCCCCCAGAACAGAGTACACCAGTAACTCTCCCCCAGAACAGAGTACACCAGTAACTCTCCCCCCAGAACAGAGTACACCAGTAACTCTCCCCCAGAACAGAGTACACCAGTAACTCTCCCCCCAGAACATAGCACAACAGTAACTCCCCCCATAACAGAGTACACCAGTAACTCCCCTGCCAGAACAGATTACACCAGTAACTCTCCCCCAGAACAGGAGTACACCAGTAACTCTCCCCCCAGAACAGGACACCAGTAACAGTCCCCCAGAACAGGACACAGTAACAGTCCCCCAGAACAGAGGACACCAGTAAACTCTCCCCCCAGAACAGACTACACCAGTAACTCTCCCCCCAGAACAGATTACACCAGTAACTCCCCTGCCAGAACAGATTACACCAGTAACTCTCCCCCAGAACAGAGTACACCAGTAACTCTCCCCCAGAACAGAGTACACCAGTAACTCCCCTGCCAGAACAGATTACACCAGTAACTCTCCCCCAGAACAGAGTACACCAGTAACTCTCCCCCCAGAACAGAGTACACCAGTAACTCTCCCCCAGAACAGAGTACACCAGTAACTCCCCTGCCAGAACAGATTACACCAGTAACTCTCCCCCAGAACAGGACACAGTAACAGTCCCCCAGAACAGAGGACACCAGTAAATTCTCCCCCCAGAACAGACTACACCAGTAACTCTCCCCCCAGAACAGAGTACACCAGTAACTCTCCCCCAGAACAGAGTACACCAGTAACTCTCCACCCCAGAACAGAGTACACCAGTAACTCTCCCCCAGAACAGAGTACACCAGTAACTCTCCCCCCAGAACATAGCACAACAGTAACTCCCCCCATAACAGAGTACACCAGTAACTCCCCTGCCAGAACAGATTACACCAGTAACTCTCCCCCAGAACAGAGTACACCAGTAACTCTCCCCCCAGAACAGAGTACACCAGTAACTCTCCCCCAGAACAGAGTACACCAGTAACTCTCCCCCCAGAACAGAGTACACCAGTAACTCTCCCCCAGAACAGAGTACACCAGTAACTCCCCTGCCAGAACAGATTACACCAGTAACTCTCCCCCAGAACAGAGTACACCAGTAACTCTCCCCCAGAACAGAGTACACCAGTAACTCCCCTGCCAGAACAGATTACACCAGTAACTCTCCCCCAGAACAGAGTACACCAGTAACTCTCCCCCCAGAACAGAGTACACCAGTAACTCTCCCCCAGAACAGAGTACACCAGTAACTCCCCTGCCAGAACAGATTACACCAGTAACTCTCCCCCAGAACAGGACACAGTAACAGTCCCCCAGAACAGAGGACACCAGTAAATTCTCCCCCCAGAACAGACTACACCAGTAACTCTCCCCCCAGAACAGAGTACACCGGTAACTCTCCCCCCAGAACAGAGTACACCAGTAACTCTCCCCCCAGAACAGAGTACGCCAGTAACTCTCCCCCAGAACAGAGTACACCAGTAACTCCCCCCATAACAGAGTACACCAGTAACTCCCCTGCCAGAACAGATTACACCAGTAACTCTCCCCCAGAACAGAGTACACCAGTAACTCTCCCCCCAGAACAGGACACAGTAACAGTCCCCCAGAACAGAGGACACCAGTAAACTCTCCCCCCAGAACAGAGTACTCCAGTAACTCTCCCCCCCAGAACAGACTACACCAGTAACTCTCCCCCCCAGAACAGAGTACACCAGTAACTCTCCCCCAGAACAGAGTACACCAGTAACTCTCCCCCCAGAACATAGTACAACAGTAACTCCCCCCATAACAGAGTACACCAGTAACTTTCCCCCCAGAACAGAGTACACCAGTAACTCTCCCCCCCAGAACAGAGTACACCAGTAACTCTCCCCCCCATAACAGAGAACACCAGTAACTTTCCCCCAGAACAGAGTACACCAGTAACTCTCCCCCCCAGAACAGAGTACACCAGTAACTCTCCCTCCCAGAACAGAGTACACCAGTAACTCTCCCCCCAGAACAGAGTACACCAGTAACTCTCCCCCAGAACAGAGTACACCAGTAACTCTCCCCCCAGAACAGAGTACACCAGTAACTCTCCCCCAGAACAGAGTACACCAGTAACTCTCCCCCCAGAACATAGCACAACAGTAACTCCCCCCATAACAGAGTACACCAGTAACTCCCCTGCCAGAACAGATTACACCAGTAACTCTCCCCCAGAACAGGAGTACACCAGTAACTCTCCCCCCAGAACAGGACACCAGTAACAGTCCCCCAGAACAGGACACAGTAACAGTCCCCCAGAACAGAGGACACCAGTAAACTCTCCCCCCAGAACAGACTACACCAGTAACTCTCCCCCCAGAACAGATTACACCAGTAACTCCCCTGCCAGAACAGATTACACCAGTAACTCTCCCCCAGAACAGAGTACACCAGTAACTCTCCCCCAGAACAGAGTACACCAGTAACTCCCCTGCCAGAACAGATTACACCAGTAACTCTCCCCCAGAACAGAGTACACCAGTAACTCTCCCCCCAGAACAGAGTACACCAGTAACTCTCCCCCAGAACAGAGTACACCAGTAACTCCCCTGCCAGAACAGATTACACCAGTAACTCTCCCCCAGAACAGGACACAGTAACAGTCCCCCAGAACAGAGGACACCAGTAAATTCTCCCCCCAGAACAGACTACACCAGTAACTCTCCCCCCAGAACAGAGTACACCGGTAACTCTCCCCCCAGAACAGAGTACACCGGTAACTCTCCCCCCAGAACAGAGTACACCAGTAACTCTCCCCCCAGAACAGAGTACGCCAGTAACTCTCCCCCAGAACAGAGTACACCAGTAACTCCCCCCATAACAGAGTACACCAGTAACTCCCCTGCCAGAACAGATTACACCAGTAACTCTCCCCCAGAACAGAGTACACCAGTAACTCTCCCCCCAGAACAGGACACAGTAACAGTCCCCCAGAACAGAGGACACCAGTAAACTCTCCCCCCAGAACAGAGTACTCCAGTAACTCTCCCCCCCAGAACAGACTACACCAGTAACTCTCCCCCCCAGAACAGAGTACACCAGTAACTCTCCCCCAGAACAGAGTACACCAGTAACTCTCCCCCCAGAACATAGTACAACAGTAACTCCCCCCATAACAGAGTACACCAGTAACTTTCCCCCCAGAACAGAGTACACCAGTAACTCTCCCCCCCAGAACAGAGTACACCAGTAACTCTCCCCCCCATAACAGAGAACACCAGTAACTTTCCCCCAGAACAGAGTACACCAGTAACTCTCCCCCCCAGAACAGAGTACACCAGTAACTCTCCCTCCCAGAACAGAGTACACCAGTAACTCTCCCCCCAGAACAGAGTACACCAGTAACTCTCCCCCAGAACAGAGTACACCAGTAACTCTCCCCCCAGAACAGAGTACACCAGTAACTCTCCCCCAGAACAGAGTACACCAGTAACTCTCCCCCCAGAACATAGCACAACAGTAACTCCCCCCATAACAGAGTACACCAGTAACTCCCCTGCCAGAACAGATTACACCAGTAACTCTCCCCCAGAACAGGAGTACACCAGTAACTCTCCCCCCAGAACAGGACACCAGTAACAGTCCCCCAGAACAGGACACAGTAACAGTCCCCCAGAACAGAGGACACCAGTAAACTCTCCCCCCAGAACAGACTACACCAGTAACTCTCCCCCCAGAACAGATTACACCAGTAACTCTCCCCCCAGAACATAGTACACCAGTAACTCTTCCCCCCAGAACAGAGTACACCAGTAACTCTGCCCCCCAGAACAGAGTACACCAGTAACTCTCCCCCAGAACAGAGTACACCAGTAACTCTCTCCCTAGAACAGAGTACACCAGTAACTCTCCCCCCAGAACAGATTACACCAGTAACTCTCCCCCCAGAACATAGTACACCAGTAACTCTTCCCCCCAGAACAGAGTACACCAGTAACTCTGCCCCCCAGAACAGAGTACACCAGTAACTCTCCCCCAGAACAGAGTACACCAGTAACTCTCTCCCTAGAACAGAGTACACCAGTAACTCTCCCCCTTGAAGAGTACACTAGTAACTCTCCCCCAGAACAGAGTACACCGGTAACTCTCCCCCAGAACAGAGTACACCGGTAACTCTCCCCCAGAACAGAGTACACCGGTAACTCTCCCCCAGAACAGAGTACACCGGTAAGTCTCCCCCCAGAACAGAGTACACTAGTAACTCTCCCCCCCAGAACAGAGTACACCAGTAACACTCCCCCCAGAACAGAGTACACCAGTAACTCTCCCCCCAGAACAGGACACAGTAACAGTCCCCCAGAACAGAGGACACCAGTAAACTCTCCCCCCCAGAACAGAGTACACAGGTAACTCTCCCCCAGAACAGAGTACACCGGTAACTCTCCCCCCAGAACAGAGTACACCGGTAACTCTCCCTCCCAGAACAGAGTACACCAGTAACTCTCCCCCCAGAACAGAGTACACCAGTAACTCCCCTGCCAGAACAGATTACACCAGTAACTCTCCCCCCAGAACAGGACACCAGTAACAGTCCCCCAGAACAGAGTATACCAGTAACTCTCCCCCAGAACAGAGTACACCAGTAACTCTCCCCCCCAGAACAGAGTACACCAGTAACTCCCCCCCCAGAGTACACCAGTAACTCTGCCCCCCAGAACAGAGTACACCAGTAACTCTCCCCCCCAGAACAGAGTACACCAGTAACTCTCCCCCCAGAACAGATTACACCAGTAACTCTCCCCCCAGAACAGAGTACACCAGTAACTCTTCCCCCCAGAACAGAGTACACCAGTAACTCTGCCCCCCAGAACAGAGTACACCAGTAACTCTGCCCCCCAGAACAGAGTACACCAGTAACTCTCCCCCAGAACAGAGTACACCAGTAACTCCCCTGCCAGAACAGATTACACCAGTAACTCTCCCCCCAGAACAGGACACCAGTAACAGTCCCCCAGAACAGGACACAGTAACAGTCCCCCAGAACAGAGGACACCAGTAAACTCTCCCCCCAGAACAGACTACACCAGTAACTCTCCCCCCAGAACAGATTACACCAGTAACTCTCCCCCCAGAACATAGTACACCAGTAACTCTCCCTCCCAGAACAGAGTACACCAGTAACTCTCCCCCCAGAACAGAGTACACCAGTAACTCCCCTGCCAGAACAGATTACACCAGTAACTCTCCCCCCAGAACAGGACACCAGTAACAGTCCCCCAGAACAGAGTATACCAGTAACTCTCCCCCAGAACAGAGTACACCAGTAACTCTCCCCCCCAGAACAGAGTACACCAGTAACTCTCCCCCCCATAACAGAGAACACCAGTAACTTTCCCCCAGAACAGAGTACACCAGTAACTCTCCCCCCCAGAACAGAGTACACCAGTAACTCTCCCTCCCAGAACAGAGTACACCAGTAACTCTCCCCCCAGAACAGAGTACACCAGTAACTCTCCCCCAGAACAGAGTACACCAGTAACTCTCCCCCCAGAACAGAGTACACCAGTAACTCTCCCCCAGAACAGAGTACACCAGTAACTCTCCCCCCAGAACATAGCACAACAGTAACTCCCCCCATAACAGAGTACACCAGTAACTCCCCTGCCAGAACAGATTACACCAGTAACTCTCCCCCAGAACAGGAGTACACCAGTAACTCTCCCCCCAGAACAGGACACCAGTAACAGTCCCCCAGAACAGGACACAGTAACAGTCCCCCAGAACAGAGGACACCAGTAAACTCTCCCCCCAGAACAGACTACACCAGTAACTCTCCCCCCAGAACAGATTACACCAGTAACTCCCCTGCCAGAACAGATTACACCAGTAACTCTCCCCCAGAACAGAGTACACCAGTAACTCTCCCCCAGAACAGAGTACACCAGTAACTCCCCTGCCAGAACAGATTACACCAGTAACTCTCCCCCAGAACAGAGTACACCAGTAACTCTCCCCCCAGAACAGAGTACACCAGTAACTCTCCCCCAGAACAGAGTACACCAGTAACTCCCCTGCCAGAACAGATTACACCAGTAACTCTCCCCCAGAACAGGACACAGTAACAGTCCCCCAGAACAGAGGACACCAGTAAATTCTCCCCCCAGAACAGAGTACACCAGTAACTCTCCCCCCAGAACAGAGTACACCAGTAACTCTCCCCCAGAACAGAGTACACCAGTAACTCTCCACCCCAGAACAGAGTACACCAGTAACTCTCCCCCAGAACAGAGTACACCAGTAACTCTCCCCCCAGAACATAGCACAACAGTAACTCCCCCCATAACAGAGTACACCAGTAACTCCCCTGCCAGAACAGATTACACCAGTAACTCTCCCCCAGAACAGAGTACACCAGTAACTCTCCCCCCAGAACAGAGTACACCAGTAACTCTCCCCCAGAACAGAGTACACCAGTAACTCTCCCCCCAGAACAGAGTACACCAGTAACTCTCCCCCAGAACAGAGTACACCAGTAACTCCCCTGCCAGAACAGATTACACCAGTAACTCTCCCCCAGAACAGAGTACACCAGTAACTCTCCCCCAGAACAGAGTACACCAGTAACTCCCCTGCCAGAACAGATTACACCAGTAACTCTCCCCCAGAACAGAGTACACCAGTAACTCTCCCCCCAGAACAGAGTACACCAGTAACTCTCCCCCAGAACAGAGTACACCAGTAACTCCCCTGCCAGAACAGATTACACCAGTAACTCTCCCCCAGAACAGGACACAGTAACAGTCCCCCAGAACAGAGGACACCAGTAAATTCTCCCCCCAGAACAGACTACACCAGTAACTCTCCCCCCAGAACAGAGTACACCGGTAACTCTCCCCCCAGAACAGAGTACACCGGTAACTCTCCCCCCAGAACAGAGTACACCAGTAACTCTCCCCCCAGAACAGAGTACGCCAGTAACTCTCCCCCAGAACAGAGTACACCAGTAACTCCCCCCATAACAGAGTACACCAGTAACTCCCCTGCCAGAACAGATTACACCAGTAACTCTCCCCCAGAACAGAGTACACCAGTAACTCTCCCCCCAGAACAGGACACAGTAACAGTCCCCCAGAACAGAGGACACCAGTAAACTCTCCCCCCAGAACAGAGTACTCCAGTAACTCTCCCCCCCAGAACAGACTACACCAGTAACTCTCCCCCCCAGAACAGAGTACACCAGTAACTCTCCCCCAGAACAGAGTACACCAGTAACTCTCCCCCCAGAACATAGTACAACAGTAACTCCCCCCATAACAGAGTACACCAGTAACTTTCCCCCCAGAACAGAGTACACCAGTAACTCTCCCCCCCAGAACAGAGTACACCAGTAACTCTCCCCCCCATAACAGAGAACACCAGTAACTTTCCCCCAGAACAGAGTACACCAGTAACTCTCCCCCCCAGAACAGAGTACACCAGTAACTCTCCCTCCCAGAACAGAGTACACCAGTAACTCTCCCCCCAGAACAGAGTACACCAGTAACTCTCCCCCAGAACAGAGTACACCAGTAACTCTCCCCCCAGAACAGAGTACACCAGTAACTCTCCCCCAGAACAGAGTACACCAGTAACTCTCCCCCCAGAACATAGCACAACAGTAACTCCCCCCATAACAGAGTACACCAGTAACTCCCCTGCCAGAACAGATTACACCAGTAACTCTCCCCCAGAACAGGAGTACACCAGTAACTCTCCCCCCAGAACAGGACACCAGTAACAGTCCCCCAGAACAGGACACAGTAACAGTCCCCCAGAACAGAGGACACCAGTAAACTCTCCCCCCAGAACAGACTACACCAGTAACTCTCCCCCCAGAACAGATTACACCAGTAACTCCCCTGCCAGAACAGATTACACCAGTAACTCTCCCCCAGAACAGAGTACACCAGTAACTCTCCCCCAGAACAGAGTACACCAGTAACTCCCCTGCCAGAACAGATTACACCAGTAACTCTCCCCCAGAACAGAGTACACCAGTAACTCTCCCCCCAGAACAGAGTACACCAGTAACTCTCCCCCAGAACAGAGTACACCAGTAACTCCCCTGCCAGAACAGATTACACCAGTAACTCTCCCCCAGAACAGGACACAGTAACAGTCCCCCAGAACAGAGGACACCAGTAAATTCTCCCCCCAGAACAGACTACACCAGTAACTCTCCCCCCAGAACAGAGTACACCGGTAACTCTCCCCCCAGAACAGAGTACACCGGTAACTCTCCCCCCAGAACAGAGTACACCAGTAACTCTCCCCCCAGAACAGAGTACGCCAGTAACTCTCCCCCAGAACAGAGTACACCAGTAACTCCCCCCATAACAGAGTACACCAGTAACTCCCCTGCCAGAACAGATTACACCAGTAACTCTCCCCCAGAACAGAGTACACCAGTAACTCTCCCCCCAGAACAGGACACAGTAACAGTCCCCCAGAACAGAGGACACCAGTAAACTCTCCCCCCAGAACAGAGTACTCCAGTAACTCTCCCCCCCAGAACAGACTACACCAGTAACTCTCCCCCCCAGAACAGAGTACACCAGTAACTCTCCCCCAGAACAGAGTACACCAGTAACTCTCCCCCCAGAACATAGTACAACAGTAACTCCCCCCATAACAGAGTACACCAGTAACTTTCCCCCCAGAACAGAGTACACCAGTAACTCTCCCCCCCAGAACAGAGTACACCAGTAACTCTCCCCCCCATAACAGAGAACACCAGTAACTTTCCCCCAGAACAGAGTACACCAGTAACTCTCCCCCCCAGAACAGAGTACACCAGTAACTCTCCCTCCCAGAACAGAGTACACCAGTAACTCTCCCCCCAGAACAGAGTACACCAGTAACTCTCCCCCAGAACAGAGTACACCAGTAACTCTCCCCCCAGAACAGAGTACACCAGTAACTCTCCCCCAGAACAGAGTACACCAGTAACTCTCCCCCCAGAACATAGCACAACAGTAACTCCCCCCATAACAGAGTACACCAGTAACTCCCCTGCCAGAACAGATTACACCAGTAACTCTCCCCCAGAACAGGAGTACACCAGTAACTCTCCCCCCAGAACAGGACACCAGTAACAGTCCCCCAGAACAGGACACAGTAACAGTCCCCCAGAACAGAGGACACCAGTAAACTCTCCCCCCAGAACAGACTACACCAGTAACTCTCCCCCCAGAACAGATTACACCAGTAACTCTCCCCCCAGAACATAGTACACCAGTAACTCTTCCCCCCAGAACAGAGTACACCAGTAACTCTGCCCCCCAGAACAGAGTACACCAGTAACTCTCCCCCAGAACAGAGTACACCAGTAACTCTCTCCCTAGAACAGAGTACACCAGTAACTCTCCCCCCAGAACAGATTACACCAGTAACTCTCCCCCCAGAACATAGTACACCAGTAACTCTTCCCCCCAGAACAGAGTACACCAGTAACTCTGCCCCCCAGAACAGAGTACACCAGTAACTCTCCCCCAGAACAGAGTACACCAGTAACTCTCTCCCTAGAACAGAGTACACCAGTAACTCTCCCCCTTGAAGAGTACACTAGTAACTCTCCCCCAGAACAGAGTACACCGGTAACTCTCCCCCAGAACAGAGTACACCGGTAACTCTCCCCCAGAACAGAGTACACCGGTAAGTCTCCCCCCAGAACAGAGTACACTAGTAACTCTCCCCCCCAGAACAGAGTACACCAGTAACACTCCCCCCAGAACAGAGTACACCAGTAACTCTCCCCCCAGAACAGGACACAGTAACAGTCCCCCAGAACAGAGGACACCAGTAAACTCTCCCCCCCAGAACAGAGTACACAGGTAACTCTCCCCCAGAACAGAGTACACCGGTAACTCTCCCCCCAGAACAGAGTACACCGGTAACTCTCCCTCCCAGAACAGAGTACACCAGTAACTCTCCCCCCAGAACAGAGTACACCAGTAACTCCCCTGCCAGAACAGATTACACCAGTAACTCTCCCCCCAGAACAGGACACCAGTAACAGTCCCCCAGAACAGAGTATACCAGTAACTCTCCCCCAGAACAGAGTACACCAGTAACTCTCCCCCCCAGAACAGAGTACACCAGTAACTCCCCCCCCAGAGTACACCAGTAACTCTGCCCCCCAGAACAGAGTACACCAGTAACTCTCCCCCCCAGAACAGAGTACACCAGTAACTCTCCCCCCAGAACAGATTACACCAGTAACTCTCCCCCCAGAACAGAGTACACCAGTAACTCTTCCCCCCCAGAACAGAGTACACCAGTAACTCTGCCCCCCAGAACAGAGTACACCAGTAACTCTGCCCCCCAGAACAGAGTACACCAGTAACTCTCCCCCAGAACAGAGTACACCAGTAACTCCCCTGCCAGAACAGATTACACCAGTAACTCTCCCCCCAGAACAGGACACCAGTAACAGTCCCCCAGAACAGGACACAGTAACAGTCCCCCAGAACAGAGGACACCAGTAAACTCTCCCCCCAGAACAGACTACACCAGTAACTCTCCCCCCAGAACAGATTACACCAGTAACTCTCCCCCCAGAACATAGTACACCAGTAACTCTCCCTCCCAGAACAGAGTACACCAGTAACTCTCCCCCCAGAACAGAGTACACCAGTAACTCCCCTGCCAGAACAGATTACACCAGTAACTCTCCCCCCAGAACAGGACACCAGTAACAGTCCCCCAGAACAGAGTATACCAGTAACTCTCCCCCAGAACAGAGTACACCAGTAACTCTCCCCCCCAGAACAGAGTACACCAGTAACTCCCCCCCCAGAGTACACCAGTAACTCTGCCCCCCAGAACAGAGTACACCAGTAACTCTCCCCCCCAGAACAGAGTACACCAGTAACTCTCCCCCCAGAACAGATTACACCAGTAACTCTCCCCCCCAGAACAGAGTACACCAGTAACTCTTCCCCCCAGAACAGAGTACACCAGTAACTCTCCCCCTTGAAGAGTACACAAGTAACTCTCCACCCAGAACAGGACACAGTAACAGTCCCCCAGAACAGAGGACACCAGTAAACTCTCCCCCCAGAACAGACTACACCAGTAACTCTCCCCCCAGAACAGAGTACACCGGTAACTCTCCCCCCAGAACAGAGTACACCAGTAACTCTCCCCCTTGAAGAGTACACCAGTAACTCTCCCCCAGAACAGAGTACACCAGTAACTCTCCCCCCCAGAACAGAGTACACCAGTAACTCTCCCCCAGAACAGAGTACACCAGTAACTCTCCCCCAGAACAGAGTACACCAGTAACTCCCCTGCCAGAACAGATTACACCAGTAACTCTCCCCCCAGAACAGAGTACACCAGTAACTCTCTCCCTAGAACAGATTACACCAGTAACTCTCCCCCAGAACAGAGTACACCAGTAACTCTCCCCCCAGAACAGAGTACACCAGTAACTCTCCCCCAGAACAGAGTACACCAGTAACTCTCCCCCCAGAACAGAGTACACCAGTAACTCTCCCCCAGAACAGAGTACACCAGTAACTCTCCCCCCAGAACAGAGTACACCAGTAACTCTCCCCCAGAACAGAGTACACCAGTAACTCCCCTGCCAGAACAGATTACACCAGTAACTCTCCCCCAGAACAGAGTACACCAGTAACTCTCCCCCCCAGAACAGAGTACACCAGTAACTCTCCCTCCCAGAACAGAGTACACCAGTAACTCTCCCCCAGAACAGAGTACACCAGTAACTCCCCTGCCAGAACAGATTACACCAGTAACTCTCCCCCCAGAACAGGACACCAGTAACAGTCCCCCAGAACAGGACACAGTAACAGTCCCCCAGAACAGAGGACACCAGTAAACTCTCCCCCCAGAACAGACTACACCAGTAACTCTCCCCCCAGAACAGATTACACCAGTAACTCTCCCCCCAGAACATAGTACACCAGTAACTCTTCCCCCCAGAACAGAGTACACCAGTAACTCTGCCCCCCAGAACAGATTACACCAGTAACTCTCCCCCAGAACAGGAGTACACCAGTAACTCTCCCCCCAGAACAGGACACCAGTAACAGTCCCCCAGAACAGGACACAGTAACAGTCCCCCAGAACAGAGGACACCAGTAAACTCTCCCCCCAGAACAGACTACACCAGTAACTCTCCCCCCAGAACATAGTACACCAGTAACTCTCCCCCAGAACAGAGTACACCAGTAACTCTCCCCCCAGAACAGAGTACACCAGTAACTCTCCCCCCAGAACAGAGTACACCAGTAACTCTTCCCCCCAGAACAGAGTACACCAGTAACTCTGCCCCCCAGAACAGAGTACACCAGTAACTCTCCCCCTTGAAGAGTACACCAGTAACTCTCCCCCAGAACAGAGTACACCGGTAAGTCTCCCCCCAGAACAGAGTACACTAGTAACTCTCCCCCCCAGAACAGAGTACACCAGTAACACTCCCCCCAGAACAGAGTACACCAGTAACTCTCCCCCCAGAACAGGACACAGTAACAGTCCCCCAGAACAGAGGACACCAGTAAACTCTCCCCCCCAGAACAGAGTACACCGGTAACTCTCCCCCAGAACAGAGTACACCGGTAACTCTCCCCCCAGAACAGAGTACACCGGTAACTCTCCCTCCCAGAACAGAGTACACCGGTAACTCTCCCCCCAGAACAGAGTACACCAGTAACTCCCCTGCCAGAACAGATTACACCAGTAACTCTCCCCCCAGAACAGGACACCAGTAACAGTCCCCCAGAACAGAGTATACCAGTAACTCTCCCCCAGAACAGAGTACACCAGTAACTCTCCCCCCCAGAACAGAGTACACCAGTAACTCCCCCCCCAGAGTACACCAGTAACTCTGCCCCCCAGAACAGAGTACACCAGTAACTCTCCCCCCCAGAACAGAGTACACCAGTAACTCTCCCCCCAGAACAGATTACACCAGTAACTCTCCCCCCAGAACAGAGTACACCAGTAACTCTTCCCCCCAGAACAGAGTACACCAGTAACTCTGCCCCCCAGAACAGAGTACACCAGTAACTCTCCCCCTTGAAGAGTACACCAGTAACTCTCCCCCCAGAACAGAGTACACCAGTAACTCTCCCCCTTGAAGAGTACACCAGTAA
This sequence comes from Hemitrygon akajei, assembly GCF_048418815.1. Lineage (NCBI taxonomy): Eukaryota > Metazoa > Chordata > Chondrichthyes > Myliobatiformes > Dasyatidae > Hemitrygon > Hemitrygon akajei. The sequence continues at coordinate 84,609,237 of NC_133134.1, forward strand.
CTCTCCCCCCAGAACAGAGTACACCAGTAACTCTCCCCCAGAACAGAGTACACCAGTAACTCTCCCCCCAGAACATAGCACAACAGTAACTCCCCCCATAACAGAGTACACCAGTAACTCCCCTGCCAGAACAGATTACACCAGTAACTCTCCCCCAGAACAGAGTACACCAGTAACTCTCCCCCCAGAACAGAGTACACCAGTAACTCTCCCCCAGAACAGAGTACACCAGTAACTCTCCCCCCAGAACAGAGTACACCAGTAACTCTCCCCCAGAACAGAGTACACCAGTAACTCCCCTGCCAGAACAGATTACACCAGTAACTCTCCCCCAGAACAGAGTACACCAGTAACTCTCCCCCCCAGAACAGAGTACACCAGTAACTCTCCCTCCCAGAACAGAGTACACCAGTAACTCTCCCCCAGAACAGAGTACACCAGTAACTCCCCTGCCAGAACAGATTACACCAGTAACTCTCCCCCCAGAACAGGACACCAGTAACAGTCCCCCAGAACAGGACACAGTAACAGTCCCCCAGAACAGAGGACACCAGTAAACTCTCCCCCCAGAACAGACTACACCAGTAACTCTCCCCCCAGAACAGATTACACCAGTAACTCTCCCCCCAGAACATAGTACACCAGTAACTCTTCCCCCCAGAACAGAGTACACCAGTAACTCTGCCCCCCAGAACAGAGTACACCAGTAACTCTCCCCCAGAACAGAGTACACCAGTAACTCTCTCCCTAGAACAGAGTACACCAGTAACTCTCCCCCTTGAAGAGTACACCAGTAACTCTCCCCCAGAACAGAGTACACCGGTAACTCTCCCCCAGAACAGAGTACACCGGTAAGTCTCCCCCCAGAACAGAGTACACTAGTAACTCTCCCCCCCAGAACAGAGTACACCAGTAACACTCCCCCCAGAACAGAGTACACCAGTAACTCTCCCCCCAGAACAGGACACAGTAACAGTCCCCCAGAACAGAGGACACCAGTAAACTCTCCCCCCCAGAACAGAGTACACCGGTAACTCTCCCCCAGAACAGAGTACACCGGTAACTCTCCCCCCAGAACAGAGTACACCGGTAAGTCTCCCCCCAGAACAGAGTACACTAGTAACTCTCCCCCCCAGAACAGAGTACACCAGTAACACTCCCCCCAGAACAGAGTACACCAGTAACTCTCCCCCCAGAACAGGACACAGTAACAGTCCCCCAGAACAGAGGACACCAGTAAACTCTCCCCCCCAGAACAGAGTACACCGGTAACTCTCCCCCAGAACAGAGTACACCGGTAACTCTCCCCCCAGAACAGAGTACACCGGTAACTCTCCCTCCCAGAACAGAGTACACCAGTAACTCTCCCCCCAGAACAGAGTACACCAGTAACTCCCCTGCCAGAACAGATTACACCAGTAACTCTCCCCCCAGAACAGGACACCAGTAACAGTCCCCCAGAACAGAGTATACCAGTAACTCTCCCCCAGAACAGAGTACACCAGTAACTCTCCCCCCCAGAACAGAGTACACCAGTAACTCCCCCCCCAGAGTACACCAGTAACTCTGCCCCCCAGAACAGAGTACACCAGTAACTCTCCCCCCCAGAACAGAGTACACCAGTAACTCTCCCCCCAGAACAGAGTACACCAGTAACTCTCCCCCCCAGAACAGATTACACCAGTAACTCTCCCCCCAGAACAGAGTACACCAGTAACTCTCCCCCAGAACAGAGTACACCAGTAACTCTCTCACTAGAACAGAGTACACCAGTAACTCTCCCCCTTGAAGAGTACACCAGTAACTCTCCCCCAGAACAGAGTACACTAGTAACTCTCCCCCCCAGAACAGAGTACACCAGTAACACTCCCCCCAGAACAGAGTACACCAGTAACTCTCCCCCCAGAACAGGACACAGTAACAGTCCCCCAGAACAGAGGACACCAGTAAACTCTCCCCCCCAGAACAGAGTACACCGGTAACTCTCCCCCAGAACAGAGTACACCGGTAACTCTCCCCCCAGAACAGAGTACACCGGTAACTCTCCCTCCCAGAACAGAGTACACCAGTAACTCTCCCCCTTGAAGAGTACACCAGTAACTCTCCCCCAGAACAGAGTACACCGGTAACTCTCCCCCAGAACAGAGTACACCGGTAAGTCTCCCCCCAGAACAGAGTACACTAGTAACTCTCCCCCCCAGAACAGAGTACACCAGTAACACTCCCCCCAGAACAGAGTACACCAGTAACTCTCCCCCCAGAACAGGACACAGTAACAGTCCCCCAGAACAGAGGACACCAGTAAACTCTCCCCCCCAGAACAGAGTACACAGGTAACTCTCCCCCAGAACAGAGTACACCGGTAACTCTCCCCCCAGAACAGAGTACACCGGTAACTCTCCCTCCCAGAACAGAGTACACCAGTAACTCTCCCCCCAGAACAGAGTACACCAGTAACTCCCCTGCCAGAACAGATTACACCAGTAACTCTCCCCCCAGAACAGGACACCAGTAACAGTCCCCCAGAACAGAGTATACCAGTAACTCTCCCCCAGAACAGAGTACACCAGTAACTCTCCCCCCCAGAACAGAGTACACCAGTAACTCCCCCCCCAGAGTACACCAGTAACTCTGCCCCCCAGAACAGAGTACACCAGTAACTCTCCCCCCCAGAACAGAGTACACCAGTAACTCTCCCCCCAGAACAGATTACACCAGTAACTCTCCCCCCAGAACAGAGTACACCAGTAACTCTTCCCCCCAGAACAGAGTACACCAGTAACTCTGCCCCCCAGAACAGAGTACACCAGTAACTCTGCCCCCCAGAACAGAGTACACCAGTAACTCTCCCCCAGAACAGAGTACACCAGTAACTCCCCTGCCAGAACAGATTACACCAGTAACTCTCCCCCCAGAACAGGACACCAGTAACAGTCCCCCAGAACAGGACACAGTAACAGTCCCCCAGAACAGAGGACACCAGTAAACTCTCCCCCCAGAACAGACTACACCAGTAACTCTCCCCCCAGAACAGATTACACCAGTAACTCTCCCCCCAGAACATAGTACACCAGTAACTCTCCCTCCCAGAACAGAGTACACCAGTAACTCTCCCCCCAGAACAGAGTACACCAGTAACTCCCCTGCCAGAACAGATTACACCAGTAACTCTCCCCCCAGAACAGGACACCAGTAACAGTCCCCCAGAACAGAGTATACCAGTAACTCTCCCCCAGAACAGAGTACACCAGTAACTCTCCCCCCCAGAACAGAGTACACCAGTAACTCCCCCCCCAGAGTACACCAGTAACTCTGCCCCCCAGAACAGAGTACACCAGTAACTCTCCCCCCCAGAACAGAGTACACCAGTAACTCTCCCCCCAGAACAGATTACACCAGTAACTCTCCCCCCCAGAACAGAGTACACCAGTAACTCTTCCCCCCAGAACAGAGTACACCAGTAACTCTCCCCCTTGAAGAGTACACAAGTAACTCTCCACCCAGAACAGGACACAGTAACAGTCCCCCAGAACAGAGGACACCAGTAAACTCTCCCCCCAGAACAGACTACACCAGTAACTCTCCCCCCAGAACAGAGTACACCGGTAACTCTCCCCCCAGAACAGAGTACACCAGTAACTCTCCCCCTTGAAGAGTACACCAGTAACTCTCCCCCAGAACAGAGTACACCAGTAACTCTCCCCCCCAGAACAGAGTACACCAGTAACTCTCCCCCAGAACAGAGTACACCAGTAACTCTCCCCCAGAACAGAGTACACCAGTAACTCCCCTGCCAGAACAGATTACACCAGTAACTCTCCCCCCAGAACAGAGTACACCAGTAACTCTCTCCCTAGAACAGATTACACCAGTAACTCTCCCCCAGAACAGAGTACACCAGTAACTCTCCCCCCAGAACAGAGTACACCAGTAACTCTCCCCCAGAACAGAGTACACCAGTAACTCTCCCCCCAGAACAGAGTACACCAGTAACTCTCCCCCAGAACAGAGTACACCAGTAACTCTCCCCCCAGAACAGAGTACACCAGTAACTCTCCCCCAGAACAGAGTACACCAGTAACTCCCCTGCCAGAACAGATTACACCAGTAACTCTCCCCCAGAACAGAGTACACCAGTAACTCTCCCCCCCAGAACAGAGTACACCAGTAACTCTCCCTCCCAGAACAGAGTACACCAGTAACTCTCCCCCAGAACAGAGTACACCAGTAACTCCCCTGCCAGAACAGATTACACCAGTAACTCTCCCCCCAGAACAGGACACCAGTAACAGTCCCCCAGAACAGGACACAGTAACAGTCCCCCAGAACAGAGGACACCAGTAAACTCTCCCCCCAGAACAGACTACACCAGTAACTCTCCCCCCAGAACAGATTACACCAGTAACTCTCCCCCCAGAACATAGTACACCAGTAACTCTTCCCCCCAGAACAGAGTACACCAGTAACTCTGCCCCCCAGAACAGATTACACCAGTAACTCTCCCCCAGAACAGGAGTACACCAGTAACTCTCCCCCCAGAACAGGACACCAGTAACAGTCCCCCAGAACAGGACACAGTAACAGTCCCCCAGAACAGAGGACACCAGTAAACTCTCCCCCCAGAACAGACTACACCAGTAACTCTCCCCCCAGAACATAGTACACCAGTAACTCTCCCCCAGAACAGAGTACACCAGTAACTCTCCCCCCAGAACAGAGTACACCAGTAACTCTCCCCCCAGAACAGAGTACACCAGTAACTCTTCCCCCCAGAACAGAGTACACCAGTAACTCTGCCCCCCAGAACAGAGTACACCAGTAACTCTCCCCCTTGAAGAGTACACCAGTAACTCTCCCCCAGAACAGAGTACACCGGTAAGTCTCCCCCCAGAACAGAGTACACTAGTAACTCTCCCCCCCAGAACAGAGTACACCAGTAACACTCCCCCCAGAACAGAGTACACCAGTAACTCTCCCCCCAGAACAGGACACAGTAACAGTCCCCCAGAACAGAGGACACCAGTAAACTCTCCCCCCCAGAACAGAGTACACCGGTAACTCTCCCCCAGAACAGAGTACACCGGTAACTCTCCCCCCAGAACAGAGTACACCGGTAACTCTCCCTCCCAGAACAGAGTACACCGGTAACTCTCCCCCCAGAACAGAGTACACCAGTAACTCCCCTGCCAGAACAGATTACACCAGTAACTCTCCCCCCAGAACAGGACACCAGTAACAGTCCCCCAGAACAGAGTATACCAGTAACTCTCCCCCAGAACAGAGTACACCAGTAACTCTCCCCCCCAGAACAGAGTACACCAGTAACTCCCCCCCCAGAGTACACCAGTAACTCTGCCCCCCAGAACAGAGTACACCAGTAACTCTCCCCCCCAGAACAGAGTACACCAGTAACTCTCCCCCCAGAACAGATTACACCAGTAACTCTCCCCCCAGAACAGAGTACACCAGTAACTCTTCCCCCCAGAACAGAGTACACCAGTAACTCTGCCCCCCAGAACAGAGTACACCAGTAACTCTCCCCCTTGAAGAGTACACCAGTAACTCTCCCCCCAGAACAGAGTACACCAGTAACTCTCCCCCTTGAAGAGTACACCAGTAACTCTCCCCCCAGAACAGAGTACACCAGTAACTCTCCCCCAGAACAGAGTACACCAGTAACTCTCCCCCCAGAACATAGCACAACAGTAACTCCCCCCATAACAGAGTACACCAGTAACTCCCCTGCCAGAACAGATTACACCAGTAACTCTCCCCCAGAACAGAGTACACCAGTAACTCTCCCCCCAGAACAGAGTACACCAGTAACTCTCCCCCAGAACAGAGTACACCAGTAACTCTCCCCCCAGAACAGAGTACACCAGTAACTCTCCCCCAGAACAGAGTACACCAGTAACTCCCCTGCCAGAACAGATTACACCAGTAACTCTCCCCCAGAACAGAGTACACCAGTAACTCTCCCCCCCAGAACAGAGTACACCAGTAACTCTCCCTCCCAGAACAGAGTACACCAGTAACTCTCCCCCAGAACAGAGTACACCAGTAACTCCCCTGCCAGAACAGATTACACCAGTAACTCTCCCCCCAGAACAGGACACCAGTAACAGTCCCCCAGAACAGGACACAGTAACAGTCCCCCAGAACAGAGGACACCAGTAAACTCTCCCCCCAGAACAGACTACACCAGTAACTCTCCCCCCAGAACAGATTACACCAGTAACTCTCCCCCCAGAACATAGTACACCAGTAACTCTTCCCCCCAGAACAGAGTACACCAGTAACTCTGCCCCCCAGAACAGAGTACACCAGTAACTCTCCCCCAGAACAGAGTACACCAGTAACTCTCTCCCTAGAACAGAGTACACCAGTAACTCTCCCCCTTGAAGAGTACACCAGTAACTCTCCCCCAGAACAGAGTACACCGGTAACTCTCCCCCAGAACAGAGTACACCGGTAAGTCTCCCCCCAGAACAGAGTACACTAGTAACTCTCCCCCCCAGAACAGAGTACACCAGTAACACTCCCCCCAGAACAGAGTACACCAGTAACTCTCCCCCCAGAACAGGACACAGTAACAGTCCCCCAGAACAGAGGACACCAGTAAACTCTCCCCCCCAGAACAGAGTACACCGGTAACTCTCCCCCAGAACAGAGTACACCGGTAACTCTCCCCCCAGAACAGAGTACACCGGTAAGTCTCCCCCCAGAACAGAGTACACTAGTAACTCTCCCCCCCCAGAACAGAGTACACCAGTAACACTCCCCCCAGAACAGAGTACACCAGTAACTCTCCCCCCAGAACAGGACACAGTAACAGTCCCCCAGAACAGAGGACACCAGTAAACTCTCCCCCCCAGAACAGAGTACACCGGTAACTCTCCCCCAGAACAGAGTACACCGGTAACTCTCCCCCCAGAACAGAGTACACCGGTAACTCTCCCTCCCAGAACAGAGTACACCAGTAACTCTCCCCCCAGAACAGAGTACACCAGTAACTCCCCTGCCAGAACAGATTACACCAGTAACTCTCCCCCCAGAACAGGACACCAGTAACAGTCCCCCAGAACAGAGTATACCAGTAACTCTCCCCCAGAACAGAGTACACCAGTAACTCTCCCCCCCAGAACAGAGTACACCAGTAACTCCCCCCCCAGAGTACACCAGTAACTCTGCCCCCCAGAACAGAGTACACCAGTAACTCTCCCCCCCAGAACAGAGTACACCAGTAACTCTCCCCCCAGAACAGAGTACACCAGTAACTCTCCCCCCCAGAACAGATTACACCAGTAACTCTCCCCCCAGAACAGAGTACACCAGTAACTCTCCCCCAGAACAGAGTACACCAGTAACTCTCTCACTAGAACAGAGTACACCAGTAACTCTCCCCCTTGAAGAGTACACCAGTAACTCTCCCCCAGAACAGAGTACACTAGTAACTCTCCCCCCCAGAACAGAGTACACCAGTAACACTCCCCCCAGAACAGAGTACACCAGTAACTCTCCCCCCAGAACAGGACACAGTAACAGTCCCCCAGAACAGAGGACACCAGTAAACTCTCCCCCCCAGAACAGAGTACACCGGTAACTCTCCCCCAGAACAGAGTACACCGGTAACTCTCCCCCCAGAACAGAGTACACCGGTAACTCTCCCTCCCAGAACAGAGTACACCAGTAACTCTCCCCCTTGAAGAGTACACCAGTAACTCTCCCCCAGAACAGAGTACACCGGTAACTCTCCCCCAGAACAGAGTACACCGGTAAGTCTCCCCCCAGAACAGAGTACACTAGTAACTCTCCCCCCCAGAACAGAGTACACCAGTAACACTCCCCCCAGAACAGAGTACACCAGTAACTCTCCCCCCAGAACAGGACACAGTAACAGTCCCCCAGAACAGAGGACACCAGTAAACTCTCCCCCCCAGAACAGAGTACACCGGTAACTCTCCCCCAGAACAGAGTACACCGGTAACTCTCCCCCCAGAACAGAGTACACCGGTAAGTCTCCCCCCAGAACAGAGTACACTAGTAACTCTCCCCCCCAGAACAGAGTACACCAGTAACACTCCCCCCAGAACAGAGTACACCAGTAACTCTCCCCCCAGAACAGGACACAGTAACAGTCCCCCAGAACAGAGGACACCAGTAAACTCTCCCCCCCAGAACAGAGTACACCGGTAACTCTCCCCCAGAACAGAGTACACCGGTAACTCTCCCCCCAGAACAGAGTACACCGGTAACTCTCCCTCCCAGAACAGAGTACACCAGTAACTCTCCCCCCAGAACAGAGTACACCAGTAACTCCCCTGCCAGAACAGATTACACCAGTAACTCTCCCCCCAGAACAGGACACCAGTAACAGTCCCCCAGAACAGAGTATACCAGTAACTCTCCCCCAGAACAGAGTACACCAGTAACTCTCCCCCCCAGAACAGAGTACACCAGTAACTCCCCCCCCAGAGTACACCAGTAACTCTGCCCCCCAGAACAGAGTACACCAGTAACTCTCCCCCCCAGAACAGAGTACACCAGTAACTCTCCCCCCAGAACAGAGTACACCAGTAACTCTCCCCCCCAGAACAGATTACACCAGTAACTCTCCCCCCAGAACAGAGTACACCAGTAACTCTCCCCCAGAACAGAGTACACCAGTAACTCTCTCACTAGAACAGAGTACACCAGTAACTCTCCCCCTTGAAGAGTACACCAGTAACTCTCCCCCAGAACAGAGTACACTAGTAACTCTCCCCCCCAGAACAGAGTACACCAGTAACACTCCCCCCAGAACAGAGTACACCAGTAACTCTCCCCCCAGAACAGGACACAGTAACAGTCCCCCAGAACAGAGGACACCAGTAAACTCTCCCCCCCAGAACAGAGTACACCGGTAACTCTCCCCCAGAACAGAGTACACCGGTAACTCTCCCCCCAGAACAGAGTACACCGGTAACTCTCCCTCCCAGAACAGAGTACACCAGTAACTCTCCCCCCAGAACAGAGTACACCAGTAACTCCCCTGCCAGAACAGATTACACCAGTAACTCTCCCCCCAGAACAGGACACCAGTAACAGTCCCCCAGAACAGAGTATACCAGTAACTCTCCCCCAGAACAGAGTACACCAGTAACTCTCCCCCCCAGAACAGAGTACACCAGTAACTCCCCCCCCAGAGTACACCAGTAACTCTGCCCCCCAGAACAGAGTACACCAGTAACTCTCCCCCCCAGAACAGAGTACACCAGTAACTCTCCCCCCAGAACAGATTACACCAGTAACTCTCCCCCCAGAACAGAGTACACCAGTAACTCTTCCCCCCAGAACAGAGTACACCAGTAACTCTGCCCCCCAGAACAGAGTACACCAGTAACTCTCCCCCTTGAAGAGTACACCAGTAACTCTCCCCCCAGAACAGAGTACACCAGTAACTCTCCCCCAGAACAGAGTACACCAGTAACTCTGCCCCCCAGAACAGAGTACACCAGTAACTCTCCCCCTTGAAGAGTACACCAGTAACTCTCCCCCCAGAACAGGACACAGTAACAGTCCCCCAGAACAGAGGACACCAGTAAACTCTCCCCCCAGAACAGACTACACCAGTAACTCTCCCCCCAGAACAGAGTACACCGGTAACTCTCCCCCCAGAACAGAGTACACCAGTAACTCTCCCCCTTGAAGAGTACACCAGTAACTCTCCCCCAGAACAGAGTACACCAGTAACTCTCCCCCCCAGAACAGAGTACACCAGTAACTCTCCCCCAGAACAGAGTACACCAGTAACTCTCCCCCCCCAGAACAGAGTACACCAGTAACTCTGCCCCCCAGAACAGAGTACACCAGTAACTCCCCCCCCAGAACATAGTACACCAGTAACTCCCCCCCCAGAGTACACCAGTAACTCTGCCCCCCAGAACAGAGTACACCAGTAACTCTCCCCCCCAGAACAGAGTACACCAGTAACTCTCCCCCCAGAACAGAGTACACCAGTAACTCTTCCCCCCAGAACAGAGTACACCAGTAACTCTGCCCCCCAGAACAGAGTACACCAGAAACTCTGCCCCCCAGAACAGAGTACACCAGTAACTCTGCCCCCCAGAACAGAGTACACCAGAAACTCTGCCCCCCAGAACAGAGTACACCAGTAACTCTGCCCCCCAGAACAGAGTACACCAGAAACTCTGCCCCCCAGAACAGAGTACACCAGTAACTCTGCCCCCCAGAACAGAGTACACCAGAAACTCTGCCCCCCAGAACAGAGTACACCAGTAACTCTCCCCCTTGAAGAGTACACCAGTAACTCTCCCCCCAGAACAGAGTACACCAGTAACTCTCCCCCCAGAACAGAGTACACCAGTAACTCTCCCCCAGAACAGAGTACACCAGTAACTCTCCCTCCCCCAGCACTCGAACAGAACAGCAGTGGCCCTGCTGACTTCGATGCCGTGTTTAACTAACACCTTGTGCCTGCATGGGACGGACAACATGGTCGTGTAGTAGTTTGCACGATGCTTTGCAGCATCATCAACCATGGTTCAATTCCCCACCGCCTGTAAGGAGCTTGTACGTTCTCCCCGACCACTGCATGGGCTTCCTCCAAGTCCTCCCCTATTCCAAAGACGTATGGGTAAGTTGTGGGCATGCTGTACTGACCCTGATGGTGTTGGTTGTTGATGCAAACCATGCCTTTCACTGTGTGTATCAAACTTTCAATGTACAGGTAACAAATACAGCTAATATTCAAATCTTTAATCTAATTCCCTTCGTTCCCTGCAAACTCAATGTGTATCTAAACGCATCTTGAAAGGCATTGTCCTATCTGTTTCCACCATTACTCATGGCAACACATTCCAACCCTCCAAAACTTTCTGTGGGTCAAAAAAATTTGTTCCAGATATCTTTTGAACTCTTCCCATCGCACCTAAAATAATGCGTTTGGTACATGAAACTTCTTCCCTAGGAAGAAGATCCTCACAGCCTACGCTGACCATACCTCATTAAATATTATAAATTTCACCCAGTGCTCCCCTCAGCCTTGGACACTACAAAGCAAATAATCCAAGTTTGTCCGACCTCTCCTCATAACTCGAATTCTCTAATCCCAGCACCAACCTGGTGAACCTCTTCAGCTAGTCATACTCCCTGTCAGTCTCCCCCTTTAACTATAACCCTCCCCGTCAGTCTCCCCCGTGACTATAACCCTCCCCATCAGTCTCCCCAGTAACTTTAACCCTCCCCGTTAGTCTCCCCTGTACATATCACCCTTCCCATCAGTCTCCCACCCCCTCTTTAACCATAACTCACCAGGTCAGTCTCCCCCATAACTCTAACCCTCCCCAGTTTGCTCCATAACTATAAGCCGTCATAAACCCCTTTGCACTATCTCGTCCTAATTCGATTTGAGGATCTGCAGTAGCCTCAACTGATACCTTATTTTTGTCTTCCTCCTTCAAAGTTCACAGTAAATTTATTATCAAAGTACGTAGATTCTACCTGAGATTCGTTTTTTGCGGGCATTCACAGTAGACACAAACAAATGCAGAAGAATCAATGAAAAACGACACACAAAAACTTACTGTGCAAAAGACAAACTATACAAATAACAATAATAAATAAACAAATAGTAAATAATATTGAGAACACGAGTTGTGGGGTCTTTGAAATTGATCCATGGGTTGTGGAGTCGGTTCAGTGAAGTTATTCACACTGGTTCAGGAGCCTGATGGCTGAGGGGTAATAACTGTTCCTGAACCTGGTGGTGTGGGACCTGAGGCTCCTGTACCTCCTTCCTGATGGCAGCAGAGAGAAGACAGCATAGGTTCTAATTTATGGATGCTGCTCCAACCCTCCTTCAATCTATCCCGCCCCTCACTCACCCCATCCCTCCTTCTCTCTATCTGCCCTCGGAGGCCCTCCGTACCTCATTACCCCACCGTGCTCGGTCCCGCGGCAAATGCCGCCCGGCGCCGCAACCATCGCACACAAAGGTTCCGAGATCGAGCCAGCAGCGGCGCTTCGGCCGAGCGCTCGGTGTCGGACAATGGGCGGGGCATGAGGGAGTGACTGACAGGCGGAAGGCGTGACATTGATGCATGTCCGACCTATGATGGGCGGGATCCTGAGTAAAAGCAGCCAATGGGCGCGGGAGTGGGTCGTGATCGACATACAGTGGGCGGGATCGGTTTCTGCGCCCGCTGGGGCTCTGAGTGAGTGAAGACCGAGTAACAATCTGCAGAAACACGAGAAAATATGCAGAATCTGGATATCCAAGCAACACACACAACTCAGCAGGCCAGGCAGCATCGGTGGAGGGTCTCGGCCAGAAACGTCGACTCTTTTACGAGGATCTACCGGGCCCGCTGAGTTCCTCTGGCATTTTGTGTTGCTTGAATAACGGACAGCTTGTGGGCGGGTCGTAGGACCGTGTCTTCCGTGATTGGGCCTGCTATTGAGTGACTTCCAATGGACAAGCAGAGGGCGGAGTCACGTTCTGACCAGCAGCCAATAGGCGGATGCGTTTATCATTAATTGACAGTCGTTAGGCGGGATCTATGACTGACTGACAGACAGCCGGTGGGCCGGGTCCGGGTAACGGGCGACGATGGAGTCGGTGCGGCCTCAGCAGTCCGCGCCCGGTGGGGCTTTCCGCGGCCTGATGCCCGGGGCCCCGAGCTCGGCGCCAGTGTTGGGGCCGATCGCCAACCCCAATCCCGGGCCTGGCGGCGGGGCGAGCCCGGCGGACGAGCGGAGTCGGGCGGTGCTGCGGGAGGCGGTCGAAGCGGTGGTGAAGAGTTTCGCCAAACACACGCAGGGCTATGGCCGAGGTGAGGGAGGGGCGACTCTCCTCCCCACACCCCTCCAAACCCAGTCTCCGTCCATCTGTCTGTGTCTGCCCCCATCCCTCGCCGCTTGCCTCCATCCGTCTACAGCCATCTCCTGCCCGCGGCTCCGTCCGTCCCCACCCCCTGCCTTGTCCCACATTTCTGTCCCTCTCCCCCCCCCCCCGTGCCTGTCCCTCTCCCCCCCCCGTGCCTGTCCCTCTCCCCCCCCCGTGTCTGTCCCTCTCCCCCCCCCCCGTGCCTGTCCCTCTCCCCCCCCCCCGTGTCTGTCCCTCTCCCCCCCCCGTGTCTGTCCCTCTCCCCCCCCCGTGTCTGTCCCTCTCCCCCCCCCCGTGCCTGTCCCTCTCCCCCCCCCCCCGTGCCTGTCCCTCTCCCCCCCCGTGCCTGTCCCTCTCCCCCCCCGTGCCTGTCCCTCTCCCCCCCCGTGCCTGTCCCTCTCCCCCCCCCCGTGTCTGTCCCTCTCCCCCCCCCGTGTCTGTCCCTCTCCCCCCCCGTGCCTGTCCCTCTCCCCCCCCCGTGTCTGTCCCTCTCCCCCCTGCCTTGTCCCACATTTCTGTCCCTCTCCCCCCCCCCGTGCCTGTCCCTCTCCCCCCCCCCGTGCCTGTCCCTCTCCCCCCCCGTGCCTGTCCCTCTCCCCCCCCGTGTTTGTCCCTCTCCCCCCTGCCTTGTCCCACATTTCTGTCCCTCTCCCCCCCCCCGTGCCTGTCCCTCTCCCCCCCCCCGTGCCTGTCCCTCTCCCCCCCCCGTGCCTGTCCCTCTCCCCCCCCCGTGTCTGTCCCTCTCCCCCCTGCCTTGTCCCACATTTCTGTCCCTCTCCCCCCCCCCGTGCCTGTCCCTCTCCCCCCCCCGTGTCTGTCCCTCTCCCCCCTGCCTTGTCCCACATTTCTGTCCCTCTCCCCCCCCCCCGTGCCTGTCCCTCTCCCCCCCCGTGCCTGTCCCTCTCCCCCCCCCCGTGTCTGTCCCTCTCCCCCCTGCCTTGTCCCACATTTCTGTCCCTCTCCCCCCCCCCGTGCCTGTCCCTCTCCCCCCCCCGTGCCTGTCCCTCTCCCCCCCCGTGCCTGTCCCTCTCCCCCCCCGTGTTTGTCCCTCTCCCCCCTGCCTTGTCCCACATTTCTGTCCCTCTCCCCCCCCCGTGCCTGTCCCTCTCCCCCCCCCGTGCCTGTCCCTCTCCCCCCCCCGTGCCTGTCCCTCTCCCCCCCGTGCCTGTCCCTCTCCCCCCTGCCTTGTCCCACATTTCTGTCCCTCTCCCCCCCCCCCGTGCCTGTCCCTCTCCCCCCCCGTGCCTGTCCCTCTCCCCCCTGCCTTGTCCCACATTTCTGTCCCTCTCCCCCCCCCGTGCCTGTCCCTCTCCCCCCCCGTGCCTGTCCCTCTCCCCCCCCGTGTCTGTCCCTCTCCCCCCTGCCTTGTCCCACATTTCTGTCCCTCTCCCCCCCCGTGCCTGTCCCTCTCCCCCCCCGTGCCTGTCCCTCTCCCCCCCCGTGTTTGTCCCTCTCCCCCCTGCCTTGTCCCACATTTCTGTCCCTCTCCCCCCCCCCCGTGCCTGTCCCTCTCCCCCCCCCGTGCCTGTCCCTCTCCCCCCCCCGTGCCTGTCCCTCTCCCCCCCGTGCCTGTCCCTCTCCCCCCCCCGTGCCTGTCCCTCTCCCCCCCCCGTGCCTGTCCCTCTCCCCCCTGCCTTGTCCCCCGTGCCTGTCCCTCCCCCCCCGTGCCTGTCCCTCCCCCCCTGCCTTGTCCCCCGTGCCTGTCCCTCTCCCCCCTCCCCCCGTGCCTGTCCCTCTCCCCCCTCCCCCCGTGCCTGTCCCTCTCCCCCCTCCCCCCGTGCCTGTCCCTCTCCCCCCCCCCCCCGGTGTCTGTCCCTCTCCCTCTCCTCCCCCCCTGTGTCTGTCCCTCTTCCCCCCCCCCGTGTCTGTCCCTCTCCCTCTCCTCCCCCCCCGTGTCTGTCCCTCTCCCTCTCCTCCCCCCCGTGTCTGTCCCTCTCCCTCTCCTCCCCCCCGTGTCTGTCCCTCTCCCTCTCCCCCCCCCCGTGTCTGTCCCTCTCCCTCTCCCCCCCCCCGTGTCTGTCCCTCTCCCTCTCCTCCCCCCCGTGTCTGTCCCTCTCCCTCTCCCCCCCCCCGTGTCTGTCCCTCTCCCTGTCCACCCCTCCTCCACTCCCTGTATCGTATCTGTAACCCCCACCCACTATTAACCTGTCTCTGTTGCCCCAATGGCCTGCATCTATCCCCTTTCCCGCCTCTCTGTCTCTCCCCCAAGTCATCTGCCCGTTTGTAACCCTGCCAGTCCCTCCACACCTCTTCCCTGCGCCCATCCGTGCCCACGCTGTCCTCTCCCTGGGCCCCAGTCTCTACAGACCTTCCCATCTGGACTGCCCAACCCCGGGCACTGTGTGTTGACCGTCTCTTTGCCGCTGGTGAGGGTAAGTGACCTGTGCTTTCCGGCCTCTCCCCAGTGAACGTGGTGGAGGCCCTGCAGGAGTTCTGGCAGATGAAACAGAGCCGAGGTGCTGACCTGCGCAATGGCGCCTTGGTGGTCTACGAGATGGTCCCTTCCAGCAGCCCCCCTTACGTCTGCTTCGTCACCCTGCCAGGGGGCAGTTGCTTCGGCAGTTTCCAGGTACTGCGCTTCAACCACCCCCACTGGGGCAGTGGGTAGAAACCCATGCTGGATCCCCAGCTCTTGTGTGTGTGTACTTTGCATACTCTCCCCATGAGTTTCCCCTCGACATTCTGGTTCCATCTTGACGCTGTGGAGAAAGGCCGGGGTGGCCTGGGTCCTAGGTGGTGTCAAGCCTCCTGAGAGTTGTTGGAGCTACGCTCATCCTGGGAGCTAGGAAGAGCCCCGTCACACTCCTGAGTTGTTTTGTAGAGCAGGGAGAGGTAATGAGGCAGATGGTGAGTGCATGGACTAACTCCATCCTGGGAAGTAGGGAATGTCCCGTCACTCTCCTGACTCGTGCCTTGTAGACAGGGGAGAGGTAATGTGGCGGATGTTGAGTGCATGGACTAACTCCACCCAGGGAAGTGGGGAATGTCCCGTCACTCTCCTGACTCGTGCCTTGTAGACAGGGGAGAGGTAATGTGGCGGATGTTGAGTGCATGGACTAACTCCACCCAGGGAAGTGGGGAGTCACACTCTTGACCTTACTTTATAGATGCGAGTACTGTGGTTCTCCTCCACATCCTAATGTGTGGGGTCGGTGGGTAAATCAGCTGCTGTAAATTGTCCCCTGGTGGGTGGGTGTGTGTGTGTGTGTATATAGTAGAATCTGGGGACGCAGTCGCAAAAATACGGGAAGGGGGCACCAGGATGTGTTTAAATGGTCAGCACAGAGTGGATGGGCTGAACGGCCTGTTTCCCTGCTGTATGAATCTATCACTTGGGGCTGATAAGGGATGAGATCACTGACAATATCAGAACCTCCTCTTCTGGTTTTTGGTGGTGAGATCAAATTTTGGCAGAGGACAGGTCAGCATTTATTGCTCATCCCTAGTTGCCCCTTGACAAAGTGGGGTTTAGGTACGATCTGGAGCTGCCACCATCAGTGTGATGATCACACCGACCTCCAGCCACCCCTTTACACCCATGGATGAAGCTGGGTCTGGCAGGGCTCTGAGTGGGGAGGAAGAGGAGTCGGGTGTCGGGAGCTGTGAATGGGGGCCGGGATCGTCTGGGATCAAGCATCAGGGATGATGCACTGTGCTTCGGGTCAGGAGTCGTGAATGGAGTCTGTGATTGTGGGGTTTGGAACAGGGGTCACCTGTGTGGGCGGCAGCCATTTCCTACCCCCCTAAGGTGTGCATTGCTTTGTCCCCAGCTCTGCCCCACCAAGGCGGAGGCGAGGCGCAGTGCAGCCAAGATTGCCCTGATGAACTCCGTCTTCAACGAGCACCCTTCCCGCCGGATCAACGAGAGCTTCATCGAGAAGAGTGTGGCCGAGGCCCTGGCTTCCTTCAGTGTGAGTGGGGTGGGGGGGTCACTCCAATCTCCCAAAGCCCTCTCTCCCTCCTTCTGCTCTCCACTCCGAAACGAGCATTTTACCCTGCATTGCTTTCTCCTGACTCTTGAACTCAAGGTCAGGGTTCATTACTTTGTACCATTTCACTCTGGCAGTGTGAAGCCAGTGCACTCCTCTTGTCCACTCAAGGTTAACTCTGTTTACCCCCGAAGCACTGAGCATTCAACACCCACCCCCACCTGCCAATTTCAGCAGGCCATTTGGCCCATCGAGCCTGTTCCTTCCCTCTGGGAATTCCAGGCCTCATCCTGTGTGAGGGGTGGTGCCCTACATTGTCTGTCCCGAGTGGCACAGCAGATCAGGGGAGGGGTGATCCCACCTCACCCAACCCAAGTCCCATGGGGCATGGCGGACCATGGGGGCAGAGGGTGTGTTATCCCACGTCACCCAGCCTGAGTCCCATGTGGGATAGCAGATCACGGGGGGGGGGGGGGGGGGGTTCCATCTCACCCAACCTGTCCCCAGTGTCACAGCAGATCATGGGTGGGGGGGTGAAGGGTGGTCCCACCTCACCCTATCTGAGTCCTGAGTGGGATGGTGGGTTGGGGTGGGTAGGGCTTTTGTCTTATTTCTGGCTCTGGATCTCCTTCAGGGTGACCAGGATGAAGCAGACATTCCCAACACTGGCATCGGAGCCTTCCGCTTCATGCTGGAATCCAACAGGGGGAAGTCCATGCTGGAGTTCCAGGTCAGTCCAAAGGGTGAGGGGACAAGTTTCTGTGGACAAGGGGGAGCTGGAGTCGAGGAGGCAATGGCAGGGTGAACTTGGGAAAAGAGGGGGAGAGGAGATATGGAGGAAGAGAGGGAAACTACTGGAGGGAGGGGGGAACTGTAGAGGGGGGCTTGGTGACAAGGGGGTTTGATTTGGGAGGAGGAACTGGGGAGGACAGTGGTGGCAAAAGGAGAAGGGGAACTGGGTCATGGGAAGGAGGGGATGGGGGAACTATTGTGGGAGGGGAAGAATGTGAGGGTGGGGTTGGAGAGGCTTACAAAGTCTAAAGGTAGGTGGAACTTGGTGGCTCAGGAAGCCCAGGTGACAGTGATGGGGCCTGTACGTAACTGGCTGTATCTCACTTGTCCATACCATGTACCCCCATCCTATCCATCTTCTGTGTACCCTTTGCAGGAGCTGATGACAGTCTTCCAATTACTGCACTGGAACGGGAGCCTGAAGGCTATGAGAGAGCGGCAGTGTTCCCGGCAGGTAGGTGCCCGCAGGGCTGGGTGTCTTGTAGGCAGCAGATGAAGGCTGGCACGGGAGTGGCAATTCCTATGTACCTGATAATCCAGGCGCAAACGGTCTCTGCCGACCACTCCAGTATCCATCTGAACTGAGCCCACTTCTCTGGTCTCCCAGCTACAGGAAGAGCATTACCACCATAAAACCATTAGACATAGGAGTGGAATTAGGCCATTCGACCCATCGAGTCCATTCCATCCTGTCTGATTTATTATCCTTCTCAACCCCATTTTCCTGCCTTCTATCTGTAACCTTTGACACCCTTACAAATCAAATACCTATCAACTTCCATTTTAAATATAGTCAATGACCTGGTCTCCACAGATTCACCGTCCTGCGGCCAAAGAAATTCCTTCTCATCTCTGTTCTAAAGGGACGTCCTTTTATTCTGAGGCTGTGCCTAGACTCCCCCACTATAGGAAACATCCTTTCCACATCCATTCAATATTTAATAGGTTTCGATGAGATCCTCCCTTGTTCTTCTAAACTCGTGATTACAGAGGAGCCATCAAACGCTCCTCATTTCCTGGGATCATTGTCATGAACCTCCTCCGGACCCTCTTCAATGCCAGCACGTCCTTTCTTAAACAAAAGACCCAAAAATGCTCCCAATATCCTTAAATGTGGTCTGACCAATGACTTACAAGGCCTCTGAAAAAAGATGCAGGGAAGATTCACCAGAATGTTAATGGAACTGGAGGGACTGGATAGGCTGGGACTTTATTCCATGGGAGCATAGGAGGCTGAGGGGTGACCATCATACCATCTGCTGGAGGAACCAGAGATTCTGCGGTTGCTATATCAGCCATTCAGGCAGCATCTATAGAGGGGAATAAACAGTCAATGCTTTGGACCCAGTGTCTACGTTTCCAACCATAGACGCTGCCTAATCCACTGAATTCCTCTACACCATAAGACGGGAGCAGAATTAAGCTATCTGGTCCATCAAATCTGCTCTGCCATTCGATCAGCTGTTTTTTTTCTCCCTCAGTTGCATTCTCCCACCTTCTTGCCTTAAACCTCTCACTAGTCAAGAATCCATTGTTCCTTACCTTAAATACTTGGCCTCCACAGCCCTCGATGACAACAGATCCACCACCCTCAGAGAGGAGGAAATCCTACAGCCGGTTATTCTGAGGCTGTGCCTGTCTAGTATATCTGACTCAGGCAGTGCATTCCATGCACCAACCACTCTCTGAGTAAAAGACCTTCCTCTGATAACCCCCTTGAACCCTTACCTTAAAGCCATATCCTCTTGAGCAGTGGTGCCCTGGGAAAGAGGTGCCGGCTGTCCACTCTATCTATTCTCTAAATATCTTGTATACCTCCATCATGTCTCCTCTCATCCTCCTCTCCAAAGAGTAAAGCCCTAGTTCCCTTAATCTCTGATCATAGTCCATACTCTCTAAACCAGGCAGCATCCTGGTAAATCTCCTTTGTACCCTTTCCAATGTGTCCACATCCTTCCTATAGTGAGGTGACCAGAACTGGACACAGTACTCCCAAGTGTGGCCTAACCAGAGTTTTATAGTTTCAATGAGATCCCCCTCATCCTTCCAAACTCCATAGAGTACAGGCCCAGAGACCTCAAACACTCCTCGTACGCTCACCCTTTCATCCCCGGGATCATTCTTGTCTCCAGACTGAGCTCCAACCCCCGATTCTCACCCTCCTTTCCCTCACCTTCCCTTCCCGCAGGAAGTGCTGGCTCACTATTCCCACCGGGCACTGGATGACGACATGCGGACCCAGATGGCGATGGACTGGGCGAGCCGTGAGCAGGAGGTGCCTGGGGGCTGCTGGGCCGCGAGCTGGGCTCGGCCGAGCGGGAGCTGGAGGAGGCACGGCTCGCTGGCAAGGAGCTGCGCTTCTACAAGGAGAAGAAGGATATCCTGGTGCTGGCCATGAGCCAGCTGGTCTCCAAGCCCAACACCAGCTGCTGAGGGATCCCCGGGCCTCCGTCACGCTCACTTTATCCCACTGTGGGGGAAGTGCGGAGGGTGGAACTGTGCGAGACGCCTCCTCCAACCCCTGCAAGCGCCCAAGCTCACTGCCCCACACTTCGTACGTCACTCCTGCTTCCCCACTTACCCCCACACTCAGCTGACCTGCCCAATGGGGAGGCCACCACCCTCAACGGGGACTGTGGCTTCCTGGTGTGTACAGCTGCCTATGTTCACTACATTCAGTATCACTTGGAGTTTTTGAAGCTACTAATGTTCAGGAGGGAGGGAAAGAGAGAGAGAGAGAGAGAGAGAGAGAGAGACCAGATGTAGGGGAGCAGTGCTGCTTATGCTCCCCTCCCCCAGCCCTCTGCACCTGCAGTTCTCCACTACCCGTATAGTAATGCGCCGGACGGGTTCACCTGATCGCAGTGGTTGGTGAGCATGGACCGCTCAGCCTCTCCTCCATTGTGGAGTCTCCATTCTGCAGATGCTGGTGATCTAAGCAACACGTACAAGATGTTGGAGGGATTCGGCGGTCAGGCAGTATCTATGGTGGGGTCTCCTAATGAAGGATCCTCCGCCTGAAACATCAACTTTTTATTTCCTCCTTAAAGGCAACCTGACTTGGCAAATTGCTCAAAATTCATTTATCATCATCGCGTATATGGAGGTGATGCCGTGTGGATGTTGCATCCTTGCTGTCATATGCAATCCAGAGTGTATGGATCCATACGGAGAGCAAATTGCTTCTCACAATGAATCCGAAGGAATAGCAGAGACTTTGGCACCAGTCAGTGTTGAACTGCATTACCGACTCCATATCGTATTTACTCCTGAAGCCTTCCCCAAGAGTGGGTATAGCCATAAGGCAGTGGAGGTTTGAGATCAGAGTTTTCCTTCTAGATGGGCTGCCAATGAGAGTCATCTGGCCAAATTGACTGCTTTTAAGGTACCATTAACCCACCTCTGCTTCTCCTCTTATCAGTAGAAACGGCTCTGCCAGGCTCGTGTGATTTAGCTACTGGACTTGGTTGTCAGAGGTTATTTGCGGCGCACGCTATTGGGAGCATGTAATAGGTAGTGGGAGTGTATCCATTACCAGTCCTGGCTGCAACAACTTTAATGAAGGCAAGGTACAGTGAAAACACAGTACAGGCCCTCTGGCCCACTATGTGCCGAGCTTTTAACCCACTCTGAGATCAGTCTAACCTTACCCTTCCATGTATGGAAGAAAGAAAAATGTATGGCTTTCTAAGAGAAAAGATTTTGTCTGCATGACAGATCATTCCACACATGAATAGATCGAGGAACAGAGAGACGGTGCAAATGAGTGTTACAGTTGCAGAGAAAGTGCAGTGCCAGCAGACAAGGGCCACGATGAGCTAGACCGGGAAATGCTTCAGAGTACAAGAGCAGGATAGAAGCTGTCCTGGAATCAGGTGGGGTGTGCGCTCAAACTTTTGTATCTTCTGCTCGACAGGAGGGGAAAGACGGAAGTGATTTTGAATCTTACAGTCTGCCTGCACTTACTCTGTAGCTGTTATGGTTACACTTTGTTCTACACTCTGTTGTCCGATGATCTGATCTGTGTGAACAGTGTGCAAGAGATTCTTCTCACTGTCTCAGTACATGTGACAATAATAAACCAATTCCTATTATGTTGGCTGCTTCTCTGAGGCATCGGAAGTGTAGACAGAGTCCGTAGAGGGGGAGCCTAACCTGCGTCCACAACACTTGTTTCTTGCAGTCACGGGCAAAGTAGTTGCTGTACCAGAGTAAAACACTAAACATTGGAGGAACTCAGCAGGCCAAGTAGCATCTATGGAAAGAAATAAACTGTTGACACTTCAGGTCAAGACCTTTTGTCAGGTCTTGGCCCAATAAGTCAACTGTTTACTTCTCTCTATATTGTTAAGATGGTATATCTGTAAAAAATGTTTTTTAATCATTTACGGGATGTGGGCATCGCCAGCTAAGCCAGCATTTATTATCCATCCTGAGGTGTTGGGCAGGATTCCATGATTTTGACCTAGTGACAATGAAGGAATGGTGATATGTTTCCAAGTCAGGATGGATGAGTGTCTTGGAGAGGGATTTTCAAGTGGTGGTGTTCCCAGGTATCTGCTATTCTTGCCCTTCAAGGGTAGTTGTCGTGGGTCTGGAAGGTGCTGCCTTAGGAACTTTGGTGTGTTGTTGCAGTGCATCTTGTAGACAGTACACACTGCTGCAACTGTTTGTCGATGGTGGATGCTTGTGGAAGGGGCACCAATCAAGTGGGCTGCCTTGTACTGGATGGTGTCGAGCTTCTTGAGTGTTGATGGAGCTGCACTCATCCAGGCGAGGGACGAGTATTCCATTACACTCCTGAACCTGGAGACAATTTGCAATCATTGCTATATCACCTTATTTATTGCTCTTAGGGCATGTTTCCCAAGTTCAAACCCTTGCCCAGTTCCATCTTAAGGAATGAATTCTGATTGATTTATACTCAAGATGTGTTTCCATCTGCATACTGGATAAATCAAAGGGACAAGTTCTGGTCTCTCTCTGTCTCTGATCTAAGGGGTAACTTTATACTCTGTTTTATATTCATTATAAATCATCAACAATTGCTGGCATTTTGCATAAAGAGCAGTATTATATATTTATATACGTGGGGATGTAAACAATCACAGCCTTGTATTTTTTGCCAAAAGTTCTCCTCACTTGTGTACTCTGTTGTGTATTTTTGCCAGTAAAGTTCTCCTCACGTATATTCTATTGGTCATTTGCATTTGAGTCCTTGCTTTGCCTTCCAGTCAATCCAGTAACTCCGGTTCGGACTTTCCAGATCTTGGAATGTAGAGCCACAGAGAGCAGGGAAAGGGGCCCTTTAGCATACCCAGTCCATTCCAACTCATTTACATCAACCCCCCCCCCCCCCCAGATTTCACTCCTCAGCCACAGCAATCGGGAAGCAACGCACAGCAGCTGATCAACCTGACGCAAAATGAACTGCTGGAGGAACTCAGCAAGTCTGTGGAGGTAGAGGGGTGGTCGAGGGCCGGCCTCAGGACTGAGTGTGTAGAGAGGTACAGTGGGGGTGATGGGGTAAATTGGTTTATTATTGCCACATGTATGGAGGAGGTAGAGTGGAAAACCTATCTTGGGACAGAGGGAGGAATGGAGCTTGTCTCACCGTTGCTGCTGTGATGTGTTGTTCTGCTGAGCACGATGTTGGCAGCAGAACGTACGGCAATACTTGGGCGTGATGGTTGTTAGTTCTAACGACACACTTCACTAAGTTTTGATGCACATGTGATTAAACAAACCTGACTTTGCATACTATTCATACAGATCAATTTGTCACAATTCACTGGAAGTACAAGGGGAAACTGCTGGGAGGTGATCAGTGGAATCAGGTGAGGGAGGGGAATGATGGGCAGAAGGCCAGATAGGAGAAAGGGATGAGTCTGGGTAACGATGAGATGGAGGGGGGAGAGAAGGGATGGAAAAGGTGAACAAGGAGAGGGAGAAAGATCCTGGGAAGGAACACGGGCAGGGTGGGAGTGGTATCTGAACGAGGAAATATCATTGTTCACACAGGCAGGTCATAGATTACCCAGGCAGAATATGAGAAGCTGTTAATTCCACTTGCATTTCTTATCACCCTATAGGCTGAGGGCAGTCAGGTCAGTGTGGGAATGGGGATGGAGGGGGCTGAGAGAGAGGCCTACGCTTGTTCTCACTGACGTACCAGACTGGAGAAGGTATAGGGACAGGTGTTAAACCTATGGTTACAGAAGGAAGTGTTGGGAGGGATGAGGGAGTGTGGTGCCTCTGGAAAGTGGCCAAGAGCTGGGATGCTTGAGGAACCCCCCCCTCAGCCCCAGGAAGAATGTGCCAATTGCGTACACACACACACGCGAACACTCTGCCAGAGGCTGGAATCAAACCCAGTCTCCGGAGCCAAGTTTCTTGCATTTGGCTGATCCTCACTGTAACAACCCCACTTTCTAAGCTTCACACTTGACCTAAGCACCTTTCACCTTGGTGTTTAGATGATTTCCAATGTTCAAAGGCTCAAGAACAGCTTCAATTCCACTGTTACCAGGCTGCTGAATGGACCTCTTGCACGAAACATGGACTCTTGACATCACCTCCCCTTCCATCTTCATCAACACAGGGCTGGGTGCGTAGTCCCCTGCTCTACTCGCGTTATGCTATGACTGTGAGGCTAAAGGCTCCAATGCCATATTTAAATTTGCTGACACCACCACTTGTAGGCGGAATCAAAGGAAGTGACAAATATAGGAAGGAGATTGAAAATTTGGCCGAGTGGTGCCACAACAACAATCTCTCGCTCAAGACCAAAGAAGTGATTACTGACCTCAGGAGGATACCAGAGGTCCGTGAGCCAATCCTCATCAGGAATCAGAGGAGGAGAGAGTCAGCAACTTTAAATTCCTCGGTGTTATTATTTCAGAGGATCTGTCCCGGGCCCAGCAAGCACAATTGTGAAGAAAGAACAGCAGGGACTCTACTTCCTTTGGCATGACATCTAAAACTTTGACAAACTTCTATAGACGTGCAGTGGACAGTATATTGACTGGCTGCATCACAGTCTGGTCCATTCAATGCCCTTGAATGGACAATCCTACAAAAAAGTAGTGGATACGGCCCAGTCCACCATGGGTACGGCCCTCGCCACCATTGAACACATCTACACAGAAGGCTATCACAGGAAAGCAGCAGTATCCATCATCCTCACCACCGAGGCCATGCTCTCTTCTCGCTGCTGCCATCAGGAAGGTACCCACACCATGTTTATAATCCCTCAACCAGAGGGGATAACCTCACTCGCCTCATCATTGAACTGTTCCCACAACCTACGGACTCACTTCCAAGGACTCTCCATCTCATGTTCTTGATATTTAATGCTTATTTATTATTTCTTTCTTTACTTTTGTATTTACAGCTTGTTGACTAGTTGCTTGTCTGTCCTGTTTCTTGCAGGCATACCCGGTAACTAAGGAACACAGCAGAGATCCTTCATTGATTCCTCTGAGGATTTACTGTGAATGCTCACAAGAAAACGAATCTCAGGATTGTATATGGTGACATACACCTACGCTGATAACATATTTAAATTTACTTCGATTCTTGGCCTCACAATCCATTGTAATCTTGCACTTTATTGTCTGCCTGCACTGCAGTTTCTCTGTAGCTGCATTCTGTTATTGTTTTACCTCATTCTACTGTGTTATGATCTGATCTGTATGAACAGTATGTAAGAGAAGCTTTTCACTGTATTTCAGTACATGACAATAATAAACCAATACTAAAGTCCCCCTGTCTGTGTGCAAGTTCCCTTCCTTATTTGTTGAACGTGTGTGTGTGTTAAATCCTATTTGCCATTCCTTGGCTCTTTTCCCCAGTTTATAAATATTCTGTTGTAATTATTATACAACCTTAACCCCATCCACTTCACCCAATTCTGGTGTCACCTACAAACTTGGTATCCCCACCACCTACTCTCCTACTCAAATAGTTAATATAGATGAGAAACAACAGGGAACGTAGCACCAATTCTGTGGTCACAGGCCTCCAATCTGAAAACCAACCCTTCACTACCACCACCCCAACCCCCTTCAACCAAAACAATTTTGTATCCAATTCACTAGCTCAACCTGAATCCCAGGCTGCATAACCAGCTTGCCATGCAGTACTCTGTCAAGAGGCCTTGCTGAGGTCCGTGTAGATGTCATCTACCATCCCTCTCTTGTTGGTCCTCTCGTCATTCCTTCAGAACCTCAATCAAATTCGCGAGAGATGATTTCCCACACACAGGAGGGCATGGGGCGAGAGGGACTGGCTAAAGTTCTGGGGGAGGGAGGAGAGGTGGAAGAAGGGTAGGGAAGACTAACCAGGGTCAGGCCCCTTCCTCTAGGATGTCCTGTAGCTGCCCCTCACAGTGGTGGTGGGGGGGAGGAGGTATAGCTTGCCCCAAACCTCAGAGTTCTGATATGGATGGCGGTAGGGTCCCGATTCCTGCCACAGACCTGGTGCCCCTCTTCTCAGGATGGCCCAACACAAGAAGCTGGAACCTGGTGTTTGTTCCCCCCACAAGAGGGGGGCAACTACACTAGCATTCATCAGGAGATCAGCGAGCCTAGGGTCTCACGGACATGAGGACAGCAGGCTGAGTGTAAAACCCCACCCCCTCCCACAAATTCTAATTTCAGAGAAATTGTCCCAGGTACATACACGAAACGCTGAAGGTTTGGCAGCACCTATAAGGAATAAAGAGTCTACACTTCAGGCCGAGGTCCTTCATCATGCCCCAAAGACTCCAAAGGAAAGGCAGTGGCCATGCCCACACAAACTCCTTGGAAACACTGCTCTGTGACCAGGAGCAGTGGTGGTGGGGGAAGAGGGGAATAGGATAGAGAACCAACAGTCCGTACACCAGGAATGTGCCGCTTCGCAAACCAAGGAGCACGTCAGCCTCATCGAATCCCACTCATCCTCGATTCCCCAGGACAGCCTATAGATGTGCTCACACCACTGAAAACCAGCCAATTCCCTTCCCCAAACAAGGCTGATGAACCAAGGAACCATTTTCTTTAAAGACAGTCTCGTAGCTTCATGGACACCGTCACCAAGCCATTCTTATTTCCAAACTGAGAATTTTATTTCAACATTCAAATTTCCCAATGTGTTATGACAGGATTCAAACTCCTGACTCCGGCACTGTCCCTTCCTTCCCACCGTGGGGCAGAGCCAGAGGGAAAAAAGGAGGGAGCCAACATCTTTTGCAAAAAAAATGTTTGGCCTACCCCTCTCAAGAGAATCCAATTCGAATTCCAGCCTTAAAATGACAAGGCCTTTTTGTGGCCTCTACATTTTTTTTTATTTGGCTTCTTCATTTTTGTTTTGTTACAAAAACTGTCACCTTGACTCCACACAAACCTCAAAGTACAAACAGTTCATCTCATTTAAAAACTTTGTCCGGAGATTCCACAACAAAACCGAGAGGGCAGGCCTCAAAGTGGCCATGTGCTCCTGAGACATTTGACTTGGGTCTTTGAACCGCCCTGTAAAAAAATGCTTCACCCCGCCCCCCCCCCCCCAGCCAGGCTCAGAGATACTTAAATTTCTTACTCTTCGCCTTTGACTTTTGACCCTTGACTACACTCCCTCCCCTTAAAATTATCTCACTGATTGAAGGTAAAATTGTTAATGGCACAGTTGCAAAATTCTCCAGACAAAGGCACTCTATAAATGGTAGTTAGGGTGTTGGGTCATTGAAACTACCACCATTAATTGTACTGGGCTAGTCAAGACGTCCACAGCCATTTGCCAATCTAGGCATGGATCTCCCCCAATACTTTAAATCTCTTTAAAAGCACCCACACCCTCCCCTTTACGTCGATGAAATGCTACTTGAAACCTAGGCACAAGAGACCTTGCACCACCCAGTGACACCTGACCCTTTGCCGTTTGAACATTAGATGTTGTCAACTATTTTAACATGAATTATCAAGAATTACATTCATTTTCAAATCAAATACATGGAGAATATATATTGGCCAACCATTACACCGAATACCCTCATCAGTCACAGCAACAAACCCACTCAGAACCCAAAAACAATTTTTTTGTGAATATACACTCTAACACACAGGACCGGAAGAACGCCGCAGAGGGTCGTAGACTCGGCCAACTCCATCACAGGCACAAGCCTCCCCACCATCGAGTGCCTCAGGAACGCGACATCCATCACCAAGGACCCTCAGTATCCAGAACATGCCCACTTCTCTTTCTGCCCTCGGGAAGGAGGTACAGGAGCCTGAAGATCCACACTCAGTGATTCAGTAACACCTTCGTCTCCTCCGCCATCAGATTTCTGAACACCACCTCACTAGTCCTCTTTTGCTCTAACTTACAATAATTTTTTATGTCTATGCTGTAGCACTCTAAGACTACCATGGATGGGAGGGGTTATAGTGGGCTATGCAGAATATTTTGGCACAGACTAGATGGGCCAAAGGGCTGTGGCGCTCTTTATATCTTGCACCGCACTGCTGCCACAAAATAAACAAGTTATACAGCATAATAAACAACCTAGTTCTGATAGTAAGTAACCATCTATTTCCTACTGTAGCTGGAACAGTGACAATTCCAAAGTATTTCTCACCCTTTAACCTGCTGTGGCAGTTAAAACAATTTGCAGATTGCTTCACTGACTTTGATGCCATGGGCTCAGGGAATCAGCTTAACACTGACATCACACAGTAAAACTACAATAATCTATCAGTCTGGGCATCCTGATCGTCCGACGCCTCATCGCAGCTGGTCAAGCCATCAATTGGACCACGCCCAGGAGTACAGTTCTGGCCAGCACAATGCAGGAAGGATGTGGTAGCAATAGCGAGAGGGTGAGGATAATCCTGGGAATGAAAGGGTTAACATAATGAAAAGCCTGTGTTTGATGGCTTTGGGCCTGTACTCACTGAGTTTAGAAGAATGAGGGGAGGGATCTCATCGAAACCTATTGAATATTGAACTGCCTAGACATGTAGAGGATGTTTCCTATAGTGTGCGAGCCTCGGACCAGAGACTCAGGACAGAAGGACGTTCCTTCAGAATAGAGGAGGAATTTCTTCAGCCGGAGGGTGGTGAATCTGTGGCATTTATTGCCACGGACAATTGTGGAAGGGAGGCCATTGGGTATTTTTAAAGCAGAAGTTGACAGGTTCTTGATTAGGAAGGGTGCCAACACTTACGGCAAGAAGGCAGGAGAATGGATTTGAGAGAGAAAATAAATCTGCCATGATCGAATGCTGGAGCAGACTTGATGGGCCGAATGGCCTAACTGCACACCAAGACTTATGGTCTTGTGAATGAGATTCACCAAGATGTTGCCAGGAGAGGAGGGCAGCATGGATTCATTCTCACTTCTGAAGTGTGACCTCAGACATTTCTAACTTTATGGGCGACATGGAGAGAATAGTGTTTTATTCCCAGGGTAGGGGAGCCTAGAACAAGAGGGCTTGGATTTGAGGTGAGAGGGGATAAATTAAAAGATCTGAAAGTCAAGTTTCCCCCACACCCACACAGCAGCTGGTGGAATATTTGGAAGGATCGGCCAGAGTCAGGCAGGTTCAATTTCAGAGACATTTGTATGATGACATGGATAGGAAAGGTTTAAGAGGGGTACAGATCAAATGCAGGACTTCAAGGGCCTGCTCTGTGCTTTATAACTATTTAGAGAGAAAGAGAGAGGGCCACAATCATAACACCATAAAATACAAGAGCAGAATTAGGCCATTCAGCACATCGAGTCTGCTCAACAATCAATCTTGACCAATGTCCTTATATAACCCCAGTCTCTTACCTTCACCCTGTAACCATTAACCACCATCCCAACACCCTTTACAAAGAATCTATCCACCTCTGCCTTAAATACACCCTATGACTTGACCTCCATAGCATTCTTTAGCAACATATTCCACAGATTTACTACCGTCTGGCTAAAGAAACTCCTCTTCTTCTCATCCCTTTATTCTGAGGATCCCAGATTCTCCCACTGATGGAAACACTCTCTCCACTAGACCTTTCAGTATTCAACAAGTTTGAATAAATTCCCCATTAGCTTTCTGAATTTAAAACAAGTGGGAGTAGCATAAATAAGCATCACGGTCCTTACATAGGCCACTTGGCCCCACTGGCCCATGCTGACTAAAATTCCCATCTCAGCTAGTCTCATTTGCCCATCTTTGGCTCATGTCCTTCTGAACTTTCCTATCCGCGTACCCGTCCGTATCCCTCTAAACCTTTCCTATCCGAGTACCTGTCCGTATCCCTCCAAACCTTTCCTATCCGTATACCTGTCTGTATCCCTCTAAACCTTTCCTATCCGTGTACCTGTCCGTATCCCTCTAAACCTTTCCTACCCGTGTACCTGTCCGTATCACTCTAAACCTTTCCTATCCGTGTACCTGTCCGTATCCCTCTAAACCTGTCCTATCCGTGTACCTGTCCGTATCCCTCTAAACCTTTCCTATCCGAGTACCTGTCCGTATCCCTCCAAACCTTTCCTATCCGTATACCTGTCTGTATCCCTCTAAACCTTTCCTATCCGTGTACCTGTCCGTATCCCTCTAAACCTTTCCTATCCGTGTACCTGTCCGTATCCCTCTAAACCTTTCCTACCCGTGTACCTGTCCGTATCACTCTAAACCTTTCCTATCCGTGTACCTGTCCGTATCCCTCTAAACCTGTCCTATCCGTGTACCTGTCCGTATCCCTCTAAACCTTTCCTATCCGAGTACCTGTCCGTATCCCTCTAAACCTTTCCTATCCGAGTACCTGTCCGTATCCATCTAAACCTTTCCTGTGTACCTGTCCGTATCCCTTTAAACCTTTCCTATCCATGTACCTGTCCGTATCCCTCTAAACCTTTCCTATCCGTGTACCTGTCCGTATCCCTCTAAACCTGTCCTATCCGTGTACCTGTCCGTATCCCTCTAAACCTGTCCTATCCGTGTACCTGTCCGTATCCCTCTAAACCTTTCCTATCCGTGTACCTGTCCGTATCCCTCTAAACCTTTCCTATCCGTGTACCTGTCCGTATCCCTCTAAACCTTTCCTATCCGTGTACCTGTCCGTATCCCTCTAAACCTTTCCTATCCGTGTACCTGTCCGTATCCCTCTAAACCTTTCCTATCCGTGTACCTGTCCGTATCCCTCTAAACCTTTCCTATCCGTGTACCTGTCCGTATCCCTCTAAACCTTTCCTGTGTACCTGTCCGTATCCCTCTAAACCTTTCCTATCCATGTACCTGTCCGTATCCCTCTAAACCTTTCCTATCCGTGTACCTGTCCGTATCCCTCTAAACCTGTCCTATCCGTGTACCTGTCCGTATCCCTCTAAACCTGTCCTATCCGTGTACCTGTCCATATCCCTCTGAACCTTTCCTATCCGTGTCCCTGTCCGTATCCCTCTAAACCTTTCCTATCCGTGTACCTGTCCGTATCCCTCTAAACCTTTCCTATCCGTGTACCTGTCCGTATCCCTCTAAACCTTTCCTATCCGTGTACCTGTCCGTATCCCTCTAAACCTTTCCTATCCGTGTACCTGTCCGTATCCCTCTAAACCTTTCCTATCCATGTACCTGTCCGTATCCCTCTAAACCTTTCCTATCCGTGTACCTGTCCATATCCCTCTGAACCTTTCCTATCCGTGTCCCTGTCCGTATCCCTCTAAACCTTTCCTATCCGTGTACCTGTCCGTATCCCTCTAAACCTTTCCTATCTGTGTACCTGTCCCTATCCCTCGAAACCTTTCCTATCCGTGTATCTGTCCGTATCCCTCTAAACCTTTCTTATCCGTGTACCTGTCCGTATCCCTCTAAACCTTTCCTCTCCGTGTCCCTGTCCGTATCCCTCTAAACCTTTCCTATCCGTGTACCTGTCCGTATCCCTCTAAACCTTTCCTGTCCGTGTACCTGTCCGTATCCCTCTAAACCTTTCTTATCCGTGTACCTGTCCGTATCCCTCTAAACCTTTCCTCTCCGTGTCCCTGTCCGTATCCCTCTAAACCTTTCCTATCCGTGTACCTGTCCGTATCCCTCTGAACCTTTCCTATCCCTGTACCTGTCCAAGTATCTTTTAAATGTTGTTAATGTACCTGCCTCAGCACTTCCTCTGGCAGCTCGTTCCATAGACTGACCACCCTCGGGGTGAAGAACTTGCCCTCAGGTTCCTATTAAATCTCTCCTCTCTCATCTTAAACCTGTGCCCTCTAGTTCTTGATTCCCCCCCCCCACCCCCCCCACCGGGGAAAAGACCGCGTGCATTCACCCTATCTACACACCTTGTGTTTTTATGCACCTCTAAGATTCTTCTACTCCAAGGAATAAAGACCCATTCTCTCCCAATAACTCAATCTCTCAAGCCCCAGCAACAGCACTCTTTCCAGCTTAAAGGCACCTTCCCCAGAGCAGGGTAAACAAAACTGTGGACACTATCCCAAAAGCAGCCTCTCCAACATCTATAATGTAATCTCGCAAATTCAGTGCTCTGACTGATGAAGGCCAGCACATGAAATGCACAAAGGAGTTGGGCCGAAGCTGGGACCCTGCTTCTCCTACGCCCTCCAAACCCTCATTCCTTTTGCTCCTCTTAAACTTCAAGAGAAGTCGCACAATTATGCTGTGTAACGGCTTTGGAAGCAAAGTGCGTTGGAGGATCACATCCAATAGTCCAGAGGGTGACAGAACATTGGAAGTTTTAGTGTGGTTGTGATGCTGAAGGGGCGGGGCCAGATCTGGGCAGGGACCTGTCAACTTCTGGCCTCTGATCCCCTGCACCCCCACCATCTTCCTTCCCATTCCCAGATCTCAAAGGGCTAGCAATCCAACAGAGAACAATGGGATGAAGGGCATCCCTTTTGCCACTGCAACAATGTTAGTGGTGTCGTAGCCACCCACAACTTGTTTTCCACCCAATAGGCAGAGGGCTCGATTCTCCTGCAACACTTTACTGTAAAAATTTAACTGTGTACTTATCAAATATCTCTTTAGCTATGCAGTGTAGAATAATCCAGAAAGAAACACATAACGACAGGGGGTACATTCCAATGCATGTTGGTACAAGTGACCATTTTCTCTCAACCATCAGAAACTTCAGTCATTCCACTGAAACTCTGTCCTGCAGTGTCTCCCCCCAACCCGATCGACCCCGAAAGCCTCGGCTTTTCCTGTCAGAGGAAAGGTCATGGCTGTTATTGGCTGTGGCGATCAGAGATTGATCGGATGGTTGAGAAGATGTCTCTCCACCTCCTGCCCTTCAACCTCAAACCCTATACCCTATCAAAGAATCATGGTTTCCTGTGGCCATTACTGTTGATGGTGAATCCCAAGTTATTGATTAAGGGGGACTGGGTGATGGGAATCTCTCTTGAGTGTCAAGACCTTAATCATCATCAAACACACGCCTTGGGCTTGGGTCCAAAGCCAACACCTGGGATCGTGCGGTGGCTAGCACTAGGGATCGTGCGGTGGCTAGCACTGCTGCCTCAGGTCTCCAGAGATGCAGGTTCGATCCTGACCACTGCGTCTCTGTGTGTGCATGTTCGACGTGACCCTGTGGGCTGCTCCGGGGTTCCCTCCCACAGGACAACTACTCGCGGGGTCAGTGGATTAAATTGCCCCCTGGTGTGTGGGTGAGGGGTAAATTCTGGGGGGGAGTTGGCGGGAAAAGGGGAGAATGTAAATGGGGATGGGTGTAAATGGGTGGTTAGTATGGAGTGGATGGGCCAAAGGGCCTCTGTGTGCGCCAGATCGCTTGACATGTCAGCCCCATCCCAACTCGGGAGAATACTGTAACCATTTCTCCACGTGCTGGTGAATGATCCCACAATTGTGACCTGTAACAGAGACAGTGTCTCCCTTTTAATAAACCTCCCATTTAACCAGAGCACAACCATCACACCATCAACGGGAGTTGTGGGGGGGGGGGGGGAGGTCCTCATAACCTTGTCCGAGCACAGGACACAAATGGCAGACATGTCCGGAGGGGAGGAGTGGAGGAGGCCCCATGCAGCCAATCAGCAGAGGCAAACAGAAGGGCCTTCTGTCCTGGACATGCATCTGATTGGTTGGAGCTCAGCCACATCTTAGAGCCTCTGACTGAAGGAGCCAGGAGATTCAACAGAGACGGTTAAGGCAAAGAGGCTTAATTGAGTCACTCGGTTCTTGGCTGGTTACAGTAAATGGAAGTGACTGGCAAAAGAGAGAAGTGATAAGATTCTTCAGTAGCGTGAGGCAGATGCACTGTCAAGAGAGACACAGGAGAACCGGGACGATTTAAGGCAGCAGAGACACGCCGAGCTGAATGAACTCCCCTACTCTGACACTGATTCACTGGGCCCCCAACTCACATAGAAAGGACAAAGGTCTGGTTCCTGGCTAGCACGGCAGGAAGCTGGCAGCTTCAGTGGGTCAGTGTGAGACCTGCCTGTGCGCTCCGGGCACAATTCAACGTCCTTCCTTACTGGTACCATCTGGAATCTATACACATGCTGAATCAAACAGTCTACAGAATCTACTTGTGCGCAGAACGTAGGGACGTAGTGCATCAGTACACAGAATCTACTTGTGTGCAGAACGTAGGGACGTAGTACACAGAATCTACTTTTGGGACCTGCTGCAGCGGAGTCAATTCTATTTTGTATGGTACACTGCACCAGTCTGTAGAATTTAGTTGTCCTGCACTACAGCAGAATCCATTCCTGGAATGCACTACACCAGACAGTCCGCAGAATCTAGTTATGGGGTTATACCACTGTGGTATACTGCGTTGGTCCACAGAATCCACTTAGGGGGCAAATTACAGCAAGTCTGTTTCTGCGATGCACTGCAGCGAGCAGCCTGCAGAATCTACTTATAGATTGCACTACAGCAGAATGCATTCCTGTGACACGGTGCATCAGCCTGCAGAATCTACTTTACAGCAAACTCCAGACAGTCCACAGGATCTAGCTGTGCGGGGCACTGCAGCTGAACCCATCCCTAGGCACCCTGTATCAGTCAGTCCACAGGATCTAGCTGTGTGGGGCACTGCAGCTGAACCCATCCCTCGGCACCCTGTATCAGACAGTCCACAGGATCTAGCTGTGTGGGGCACTGCAGCTGAACCCATCCCTAGGCACCCTGTATCAGTCAGTCCACAGGATCTAGCTGTGTGGGGCACTGCAGCTGAACCCATCCCTCGGCACCCTGTATCAGACAGTCCACAGGATCTAGCTGTGCGGGGCACTGCAGCTGAACCCATCCCTAGGCACCCTGTATCAGTCAGTCCACAGGATCTAGCTGTGTGGGGCACTGCAGCTGAACCCATCCCTAGGCACCCTGTATCAGTCAGTCCACAGGATCTAGCTGTGCGGGGCACTGCAGCTGAACCCATCCCTAGGCACCCTGTATCAGTCAGTCCACAGGATCTAGCTGTGTGGGGCACTGCAGCTGAACCCATCCCTAGGCACCCTGTATCAGTCAGTCCACAGGATCTAGCTGTGTGGGGCACTGCAGCTGAACCCATCCCTAGGCACCCTGTATCAGTCAGTCCACAGGATCTAGCTGTGTGGGGCACTGCAGCTGAACCCATCCCTAGGCACCCTGTATCAGTCAGTCCACAGGATCTAGCTGTGTGGGGCACTGCAGCTGAACCCATCCCTAGGCACCCTGTATCAGTCAGTCCACAGGATCTAGCTGTGCGGGGCACTGCAGCTGAACCCATCCCTAGGCACCCTGTATCAGACAGTCCACAGGATCTAGCTGTGTGGGGCACTGCAGCAGCCCGACTACAGGGATCCTGTGCTACAGGACAGCAAGAGTCTGATAAACTGCAGAAGCTCGCTGTGCGATGCACTACAGAGACCACCCTGTGGTGCATTGCAGAGTCCACACGTGCAGTCCTGGG
Organism: Hemitrygon akajei; assembly: GCF_048418815.1. NCBI lineage: Eukaryota > Metazoa > Chordata > Chondrichthyes > Myliobatiformes > Dasyatidae > Hemitrygon > Hemitrygon akajei. The sequence continues at coordinate 84,644,745 of NC_133134.1, forward strand.
ATGCAGGGCTCCCCACCCTGGGCTCCACAGACCCCTGGCATTGAAAAAAGAGGTTGGGAGCCCCTGGTCCAGAGTCTGCCGAGTGATGCAAACCCAGGCGAGAGGGATCCAGTGATCACTGAGGGCATTCAGAGGTGAGGGAAGGTGCAAGAATGACAGATGCTTTGGTGCCCAGTGGCTGCATTTCCGGGGGGAGGGGCTCTCGTGTAGCACCACATCACAAACCCACTCACTCTTCCCTCTGGTGAGACGAAACACAACCCCACTCTAAGGAGCAAAGAAAACCCATCAACACACAATTCACCCCCCTATCCCCACCTCCCTCCTGCGCTCATCACTCCAACAGAGCACTGACATGTGCCCCTCCCCGTTTCCCCCACCTTCCCTCCCCGCTCCCACCACTTTAGCTTCCTTGCACAGGGATATTTGCAACTCCAGGCTGTGGACGCCGGGGGAAATCGGGGGGGGAGTGTATTGACGTTGAGCTTTATATCGGCGTTCCAGAATCCGGACGAGGGCACAGAACAGCAGAAGGTAGGGATCCGGGGGTCCAACCTCCGAAGGGGGTGCAGTTGTTCACAGCTAAAGGGGGAGGGGGAAGGGGGCAAATCACAAACGGGTTAACACAACCTCGAATACATTAGGCTGGTACAATAACAGGCTAAGTCTCGTGCTCCTCAGGATAATTCTGTCCCAATGCCTCCCCCCACAAGGAAGTGTCCAGAGGAGAGTTCCAAAGATGTAGGGACTGAATAATGGGGAAGGGTAGAGCAGGCTGGGACTTCATCCATCTCAGCACAGCAGACTGAGGCGTATATAATCAGGAGAGGCAGAGATAGGACAAATTCCCACAGACCTCTCCCCATGGTCAGGCATCGAGAACAAGAGGGCACAGGTTTAAGGTGAGAGGGGAGAGATTTAATAGGTGTAGGTAAGCTGTCAGTGCACGGTGGCACAGTGCTTAGTGTAATGCTACTACGACCAAGGTCCAACTCCTAAACGTTCACCCCATGACCGTGTGGGTTTTCTCCCAGTGCTCCCGTTTCAGCCCACATTCCAAAGACGGAAGTGTTTCCTTTCCTATCCGTGTACCTGTCCATATCCCCCTAAACCTTTCCTATCCGTGTACCTGTCCGTATCCCTCTAAACCTTTCCTATCCGTGTACCCGTCCGTATCCCTCTAAACCTTTCCCATCCGTGTACCTGTCCGTATCCCTCTAAACCTTTCCTATCCGTGTACCTGTCCATATCCCTCTAAACCTTTCCTATCCGTGTACCTGTCCATATCCCTCTAAACCTTTCCTATCCGTGTACCTGTCCATATCCCTGTCCAAGTGTCTTTTCAATGTTGTAAATGTACCTCCCTCATAAAACTTCCTCTGACAGCCTGTTCCATATACGAACCACCAAATGTTTGCCCCTCAGGTTCCTCTCCCCCTTTCATCTTAAACCGGTGCCTTCTGGTTCATGATTCCCCAGCCTGTCTCTGCCTCTCCCGGTCTGCTGCACTCCAAGGAATCAAGTCCCAGCCTCCCTTCTCCACCTCTCTCTCACTCCTTCAGTCACAGCCCCATCTTCACAAATCGGCACTCTGGATATTTCCAGTGAAGCAAAGAAACACGGCAGAGTCAACGAAAACTGACACACAAAGAGCGACAAACCAACGTGCAACAGGAGATAAACACACAAGCAAAATAAAACAACAATAAATAATATGCAGAACTTGAGTTGTAGAATCACTGACAGTGACTGTATAGAATAGGGAGTGGAGGTCATGGGACCCGACAGACTGGGAGTGGAGGTCAGTACAGAGACAATGGGCTGAAAGGCCTGTTTCCCTGATGTGCAACACATACCAAATGCTGGAGGAACTCAGCCGGTCAGGCAGCATCTATAGAGGTGAATAAACTCTTCAGGTTTCAGGCCAACGCCATTCACCAGGACTGGAAAGGGAGGGGGAGAATCCCGAGTAAGAAGGTTGGAGGGGAGGGAGAGACTGGGGGGCGGGGGGGGGGGGTGAAATGAAGTAAGAAGCTGGAAGGTGATTGGTGGAAGAGGTAAAGACCTGAAGGAGGAGGAATCTAATCGGAGAGGACATTGGATCATGGAAGGGGGGGGGGGGGGAGGGGAAGCGGAGGATGGTGATATGCAGATGAGGGGATGGGGTGAGGGGGAGTCCAAAATGGGGGAATGGAGAAAGGTGGGTGAGGGGGGGTGGAGTTATTGGAATTTAGAGAAATGAATGCTCATACCACCAGGTTCTCCTGATCTGCAGAGTTTCTCCAGCACCTGCAGAATCCCTTGTCCTTATGTTCCGGGCCCGCCACGCTGCGTCTCCAGGGACGGGGGAGGACGCTGGCTGTGGTTTTCAGACCGGCTTTTGGAATGGGAGAAGAGAAGCTCGTCCACGGAGTTGTCCACCCCCACCTTGCACCAGCCCTCACTCACCCTTCTGGACGGTGCCATTCGGGGCCTTCTGCTCAGACTTGGCTGTCACCAACTCCTGGAGGTGGAGGGCACCCCCCCCGACGAAGCAGAAGGCGGGGCAGACGGGGCCACTGCAGTCCACGGCGCATTCCCACAGGCTCCGCAGCGACACCGCGTCGTAGAAGGTCACCCGGCCCCTCTCGTAGTCCAGGCAGACACCCAGCCGGGAGGGGAGGGGGACCGTGCCCCCGCCGGGGTCACGGGCGGGCGGGTGGTGGCGAGCCTTGTGGCAGCAGCACCTTGCCCATGCCGATGGTCAGGAAGGCGTACGGCGGAGAGGCCTCCACCGTGGCGTCCTCGGCCCCACTGTCGTGCCCGCTGTCAGGATCGTACCTGCGGAGGGGTGGGGTCACGCCGTTAAAGCTCGCGGCAGCGATGAGGGCGAATGAACGAACCCCTCCCGGCAATCTCCACGCGCCTCCCCACCACAGAAATTATCCCGCTGCTGTCAGGAGACTCTGCTGCTGTTTCAAATACAACGTAAAATGGAAACAGATCATCCTGCAATGAAATGCAGAGACTCTGAGGACTGCAGGGGAGGGGAGGGCACTCCACAGATTGTAGGGGCCGGTGGGGGGAATAACGCTGTGTGGACTCTACAGACTGCAGGGGCCGGCAGGGGCAATGTGGTTACAGAGCTGTGCAAACTACTGGGGTGTGTTTGCAGAATAAACAGACCACTTGGCTGATACACTGACATTGTACAAGTAGATTCTGTGGGTTTGTGCTACGTACACTAGATATAAACTGTGCCATTGTTCACCGTTCAGAGACTCTGTAGACTCTACCGTATTCGGCAGGAATGTACCATAAAGTAGACGGTTTGGCAAGATGTACCAAAGAAATATACATTCGTAGTAAACTGTGTAATTAAGGGACTTTCTTTTGGTTGCTTCTCAATGCAAAAAGGTTACAGCTGGTCTTTAAGATTTTGTGGTCATCACTTACGATGAGAGAAGCAGACGGTCACAACGGCACGAGGGGAAATGGCGAGTCAGCGTCCTGGGAATCCTGTGAGGATGAAGGGCCGCCTCTTGGACTGAGAAGACGCTGCCCTCAGAAGCTGACCGCCATGAGGCTCTCCTCCATGAGAGTGAGGGAGAGGCCTGAGGGGTGGAGCTCAGTAGGAACCCAGACCTTTTGGAGGGTAAAGGGCAGCCTGACCAGAATTAGACCAGGTTTAGTGAGGAAGGCTGAGGGAGGAGGGAAAAGAGAGGAATGTGTCCCCTTTGATTCAGCACGGAGGTGTGGGACGTCCTAGTCCGGATAAGGAGCAGCTCCGAGATCCGGATCCCCGTACACCGGGGGGGGGGGGGAGGAGCCCGTGTGTCCCAGAATAACATCGCTCCAGTCTGGGCACTCGTCAGTCCTGGACAACCCCTGGCTGAGGGCGACCCAACAGCCCGTGGCAATCGTTGTGCAGCTCCAGACTCACAAGAGCTACTGACCGTGGAGCCCAGAGCGCAGACATCAGCAGACTCTTCTCCTCTCGATGTAAACACAAGCGGTCCCTTGTCCCAGCCCCTATGACACTGCTCTGGGCTCCTCGGATCACTGGTGAAATCCCCCTCTCATCCCCAACTCACCACCCGCAACCTCCATTAAACTTCCCCACAGTCCCCAAACTCAGTCTCCTACCGTAACTATAAACAGCCCCATCAAACTCCACACCCCCCCCACCAGTTAACAATAAGCTTCCCTGTCAGTCTCTCCCCTCCAAGTAGCTCTAAATATCCCCAGTCTCCCCCGTATCTATAACCCTCCCCGTCAGTCTCCCCCGTATCTATAACCCTCCCCGTCAGTCCCCCCCGTATCTATAACCCTCACCATCAGTCTCCCCCTGTAACTATAACCCTCCCCGTCAGTCTCCCCGTAACTATAACCCTCCCCGTCAGTCTCCCCGTAACTATAACCCTCCCCGTCAGTCTCTCCCTGTAACTATAACCCTCCCCGTCAGTCTCCCCGTAACTATAACCCTCACCATCAGTCTCCCCCTGTAACTATAACCCTCCCCGTCAGTCTCCCCGTAACTATAACCCTCCCCGTCAGTCTCCCCCGTATCTATAACCCTCCCCGTCAGTCTCCCCCGTAACTATAACCCTCCCCGTCAGTCTCCCCCTGTAACTATAACCCTCCCCGTCAGTCACCCCCCGTAACTATAATCCTCCCGTCAGTCTCCCCCTGTAACTATAACCCTCCCCGTCAGTCTCCCCCCGTAACTATAACCCTTCCCGTCAGTCTCCCCCCGTAACTATAACCCTTCCTGTCAGTCTCCCCCCGTAACTATAACCCTCCCCGTCAGTCTCCCCTGTAACTATAACCCTCCCCGTCAGTCTCCCCCGTAATTATAACCCTCCCCGTCAGTCTCCCCCTGTAACTATAACCCTCCCCGTCAGTCTCTCCCGTAGCTATAACCCTCCCCGTCAGTCTCTCCCGTAGCTATAACCCTCCCCGTCAGTCTCCCCGTAACTATAACCCTCCCCGTCAGTCTCCCCGTAACTATATCCCTCCCTGTCAGTCTCCCCGTAACTATAACCCTCCCCGTCAGTCTCCCCCATAATTATAACCCTCCCCGTCAGTCTCCCCCTGTAACTATAACCCTCCCCGTCAATCTCCCTGTAACTATAACCCTCCCCGTCAGTCTCTCCCATAGCTATAACCCTCCCCGTCAGTCTCCCCGTAACTATAACCCTCCCCGTCAGTCTCCCCGTAACTATAAACCCTCCCCGTCAGTGTCTCACAACTATAATACTCCCCGTCAGTGTCCCACAACTATAACCCTCCCCGTCAGTGTCCCACAACTATAACCTTCCCCGTCAGTCTCCCCGTAACTATAACCCTCCCCGTCAGTCTCCCCGTAACTATAACCCTCCCCGTCAGTCTCCCCCTGTAACTATAACCCTCCCCGTCAGTCTCCCCCGTAACTATAACCCTCCCCGTCAGTCTCCCCCTGTAACTGTAACCCTCCCCGTCAGTCTCCCCGTAACTATAACCCTCCCCGTCAGTCTTCCCGTAACTATAACCCTCCCTGTCAGTGTCCCACAACTATAACACTCCCCGTCAGTGTCCCACAACTATAACACTGTTACACTCTCCCATGTAACTGGGCAGTTCGGACCCAGTGGGCAAAGATTGAGGGTCTCTGGCGGGCAGCACGAATCACGGGTCGAGTACCTGGGGCTGACCACGTCTTGAGGGACGTGGAACCACTCCTGGAGCTTGCTCTCCAGCCCCACGCCGACCTTGGCCAGGTAGGAGCCGGGGTCGACCGAGCAGGCCCAGTAGTGCTTGCCCTGGGTCAGCGCCACGTCCCCGATGACCAGGTCAATGGACAGGTGGCAGGAGGTCATGATGCGCTCGGCCGCAAAGAGCATGGGGACGCCGGCAACGCTGCGGACAGCCCGCTGGTCCTTGCTGATAATCACGCGGTCCTGGGTAAAGCCCCACTTGTTCTCCAGTAAGAAGTGGAGGACTGGAGGCCGAGATGAGGGGAGGGTGGCGGGGAAATGAGATGAGGCGAGGGCAGCGGGGGAACAAGAGATCGTGAGACCAGAGAACAATGTGAGAATGAGAGAAGGGGAAGGAGGAGGTGAAAGATGTCATCGAGACACAGACACAGAGAGAGAGAGAGAGAGAACAGAGCAGAATCAGAAAACTGGCTGATATCCAAAGCAGCTGCAGTTCCGGTCAGAAAAGCAGAGAGTGAAAGAGGGATTTCATCTTCCGTTACATCATGATGGTGCAATGGGAGCTTCACTCTGTGTCTGACCCCGGGAGTGTGTGATGGGACGGTGTAGAGGGAGATTCACTCTGTGTCTGACCCCGGGAGTGTGTGATAGGACGGTGTGGAGGGAGTTTCACTCTGTGTCTGACCCCGGGAGTGTGTGATGGGACGGTGTGGAGGGAGTTTCGCTCTGTGTCTGACCCCGGGAGTGTGTGATGGGACAGTGTGGAGGGAGCTTCACTCTGTGTCTGACCCCGGGAGTGTGTGATGGGACGGTGTGGAGGGACGGTGTGGAGGGAGCTTCACTCTGTGTCTGACCCCGGGAGTGTGTGATGGGACGGTGTGGAGGGAGTTTCACTCTGTGTCTGACCCCGGGAGTGTGTGATGGGACGGTGTGGGGGGAGATTCACTCTGTGTCTGACCCCGGGAGTGTGTGATGGGACGGTGTGGAGGGAGTTTCACTCTGTGTCTGACCCCGGGAGTGTGTGATGGGACGGTGTGGAGGGAGTTTCACTCTGTGTCTGACCCCGGGAGTGTGTGATGGGACGGTGTGGAGGGAGTTTCACTCTGTGTCTGACCCCGGGAGTGTGTGATGGGACGGTGTGGAGGGAGTTTCACTCTGTGTCTGACCCCGGGAGTGTGTGATGGGACGGTGTGGAGGGAGTTTCACTCTGTGTCTGACCCCCGGAGTGTGTGATGGGACGGTGTGGGGGGAGCTTCACTCTGTGTGTCTGACCCCGGGAGTGTGTGATGGGACGGTGTGGAGGGAGTTTCACTCTGTGTCTGACCCCGGGAGTGTGTGATGGGACGGTGTGGAGGGAGTTTCACTCTGTGTCTGACCCCGGGAGTGTGTGATGGGACGGTGTAGAGGGAGTTTCACTCTGTGTGTGACCCCGGGAGTGTGTGATGGGACGGAGTGGAGGGAGATTCACTCTGTGTCTGACCCCGGGAGTGTGTGATGGGACGGTGTAGAGGGAGCTTCACTCTGTGTCTGACCCCGGGAGTGTGTGATGGGACGGTGTGGAGGGAGTTTCACTCTGTGTCTGACCCCGGGAGTGTGTGATGGGGCGGTGTAGAGGGAGTTTCACTCTGTGTCTGACCCCGGGAGTGTGTGATGGGGCGGTGTAGAGGGAGTTTCACTCTGTGTCTGACCCCGGGAGTGTGTGATGGGACGGTGTGGAGGGAGTTTCACTGTGTCTGACCCCGGGAGTGTGTGATGGGACGGTGTAGAGGGAGCTTCACTCTGTGTCTGACCCCGGGAGTGTGTGATGGGACGGTGTAGAGGGAGTTTCACTCTGTGTCTGACCCCGGGAGTGTGTGATGGGACGGTGTGGAGGGAGTTTCACTCTGTGTCTGACCCCGGGAGTGTGTGATGGGACGGTGTGGAGGGAGCTTCACTCTGTGTCTGAGCCCGGGAGTGTGTGATGGGACGGTGTGGAGGGAGCTTCACTCTGTGTCTGAGCCCGGGAGTGTGTGATGGGACGGTGTGGAGGGAGCTTCACTCTGTGTCTGAGCCCGGGAGTGTGTGATGGGACGGTGTGGAGGGAGCTTCACTCTGTGTCTGAGCCCGGGAGTGTGTGATGGGACGGTGTGGAGGGAGCTTCACTCTGTGTCTGACCCCGGGAGTGTGTGATGGGACGGTGTGGAGGGAGTTTCACTCTGTGTCTGACCCCGGAAGTGTGTGATGGGACGGTGTGGAGGGAGTTTCACTCTGTGTCTGACCCCGGGAGTGTGTGATGGGACGGTGTGGAGGGAGTTTCACTCTGTGTCTGACCCCGGGAGTGTGTGATGGGACGGTGTGGAGGGAGTTTCACTCTGTGTCTGACCCCGGGAGTGTGTGATGGGACGGTGTGGAGGGAGGTTCACTCTGTGTCTGACCCCGGGAGTGTGTGATGGGACGGTGTGGAGGGAGTTTCACTGTGTCTGACCCCGGGAGTGTGTGATGGGACGGTGTAGAGGGAGCTTCACTCTGTGTCTGACCCCGGGAGTGTGTGATGGGACGGTGTAGAGGGAGTTTCACTCTGTGTCTGACCCCGGGAGTGTGTGATGGGACGGTGTGGAGGGAGTTTCACTCTGTGTCTGACCCCGGGAGTGTGTGATGGGACGGTGTGGAGGGAGCTTCACTCTGTGTCTGAGCCCGGGAGTGTGTGATGGGACGGTGTGGAGGGAGCTTCACTCTGTGTCTGAGCCCGGGAGTGTGTGATGGGACGGTGTGGAGGGAGCTTCACTCTGTGTCTGAGCCCGGGAGTGTGTGATGGGACGGTGTGGAGGGAGCTTCACTCTGTGTCTGAGCCCGGGAGTGTGTGATGGGACGGTGTGGAGGGAGCTTCACTCTGTGTCTGAGCCCGGGAGTGTGTGATGGGACGGTGTGGAGGGAGCTTCACTCTGTGTCTGAGCCCGGGAGTGTGTGATGGGACGGTGTGGAGGGAGTTTCACTCTGTGTCTGACACCGGGAGTGTGTGATGGGACGGTGTGGAGGGAGTTTCACTCTGTGTCTGACCCCGGGAGTGTGTGATGGGACGGTGTGGAGGGAGTTTCACTCTGTGTCTGACCCCGGGAGTGTGTGATGGGACGGTGTGGAGGGAGGTTCACTCTGTGTCTGACCCTGGGAGTGTGTGATGGGACGGTGTGGAGGGAGTTTCACTGTGTCTGACCCCGGGAGTGTGTGATGGGACGGTGTAGAGGGAGCTTCACTCTGTGTCTGACCCCGGGAGTGTGTGATGGGACAGTGTAGAGGGAGTTTCACTCCGTGTCTGACCCCGGGAGTGTGTGATGGGACGGTGTGGAGGGAGTTTCACTCCGTGTCTGACCCCGGGAGTGTGTGATGGGACAGTGTGGAGGGAGTTTCACTCCGTGTCTGACCCCGGGAGTGTGTGATGGGACGGTGTGGGGGGAGATTCACTCCGTGTCTGACCCCGGGAGTGTGTGATGGGACGGTGTGGAGGGAGTTTCACTCTGTGTCTGACCCCGGGAGTGTGTGATGGGACGGTGTGGAGGGAGTTTCACTCTGTGTCTGACCCCGGGAGTGTGTGATGGGACGGTGTGGAGGGAGTTTCACTCTGCGTCTGACCCCGGGAGTGTGTGATGGGACGGTGTAGAGGGAGCTTCACTCTGCGTCTGACCCCGGGAGTGTGTGATGGGACGGTGTGGAGGGAGTTTCACTCTGCGTCTGACCCCGGGAGTGTGTGATGGGACAGTGTGGAGGGAGTTTCACTCTGCGTCTGACCCCAGGAGTGTGTGATGGGACGGTGTAGAGGGAGTTTCACTCTGTGTCTGACCCCGGGAGTGTGTGATGGGACGGTGTGGAGGGAGTTTCACCCTGTGTCTGACCCCGAGAGTGTGTGATGGGACGGTGTGGAGGGAGTTTCACTCTGTGTCTGACCCCGGGAGTGTGTGATGGGACGGTGTGGAGGGAGTTTCACTCTGTGTCTGACCCCGGGAGTGTGTGATGGGACGGTGTGGAGGGAGTTTCACTCTGTGTCTGACCCCGGGAGTGTGTGATGGGACGGTGTGGAGGGAGGTTCACTCTGTGTCTGACCCCGGGAGTGTGTGATGGGACGGTGTGGAGGGAGTTTCACTGTGTCTGACCCCGGGAGTGTGTGATGGGACGGTGTAGAGGGAGCTTCACTCTGTGTCTGACCCCGGGAGTGTGTGATGGGACGGTGTAGAGGGAGTTTCACTCTGTGTCTGACCCCGGGAGTGTGTGATGGGACGGTGTGGAGGGAGTTTCACTCTGTGTCTGACCCCGGGAGTGTGTGATGGGACGGTGTGGAGGGAGCTTCACTCTGTGTCTGAGCCCGGGAGTGTGTGATGGGACGGTGTGGAGGGAGCTTCACTCTGTGTCTGAGCCCGGGAGTGTGTGATGGGACGGTGTGGAGGGAGCTTCACTCTGTGTCTGAGCCCGGGAGTGTGTGATGGGACGGTGTGGAGGGAGCTTCACTCTGTGTCTGAGCCCGGGAGTGTGTGATGGGACGGTGTGGAGGGAGCTTCACTCTGTGTCTGAGCCCGGGAGTGTGTGATGGGACGGTGTGGAGGGAGCTTCACTCTGTGTCTGAGCCCGGGAGTGTGTGATGGGACGGTGTGGAGGGAGTTTCACTCTGTGTCTGACACCGGGAGTGTGTGATGGGACGGTGTGGAGGGAGTTTCACTCTGTGTCTGACCCCGGGAGTGTGTGATGGGACGGTGTGGAGGGAGTTTCACTCTGTGTCTGACCCCGGGAGTGTGTGATGGGACGGTGTGGAGGGAGGTTCACTCTGTGTCTGACCCCGGGAGTGTGTGATGGGACGGTGTGGAGGGAGTTTCACTGTGTCTGACCCCGGGAGTGTGTGATGGGACGGTGTAGAGGGAGCTTCACTCTGTGTCTGACCCCGGGAGTGTGTGATGGGACAGTGTAGAGGGAGTTTCACTCCGTGTCTGACCCCGGGAGTGTGTGATGGGACGGTGTGGAGGGAGTTTAACTCCGTGTCTGACCCCGGGAGTGTGTGATGGGACAGTGTGGAGGGAGTTTCACTCCGTGTCTGACCCCGGGAGTGTGTGATGGGACGGTGTGGGGGGAGATTCACTCCGTGTCTGACCCCGGGAGTGTGTGATGGGACGGTGTGGAGGGAGTTTCACTCTGTGTCTGACCCCGGGTGTGTGTGATGGGACGGTGTGGAGGGAGTTTCACTCTGTGTCTGACCCCGGGAGTGTGTGATGGGACGGTGTGGAGGGAGTTTCACTCTGTGTCTGACCCCGGGAGTGTGTGATGGGACGGTGTGGAGGGAGTTTCACTCTGCGTCTGACCCCGGGAGTGTGTGATGGGACAGTGTGGAGGGAGTTTCACTCTGTGTCTGACCCCAGGAGTGTGTGATGGGACGGTGTAGAGGGAGTTTCACTCTGTGTCTGACCCCGGGAGTGTGTGATGGGACGGTGTGGAGGGAGTTTCACCCTGTGTCTGACCCCGAGAGTGTGTGATGGGACGGTGTGGAGGGAGTTTCACTCTGTGTCTGACCCCGGGAGTGTGTGATGGGACGGTGTGGAGGGAGCTTCACTCTGTGTCAGACCCCGGGAGTGTGTGATGGGACGGTGTAGAGGGAGCTTCACTCTGTGTCTGCCCCCGGGAGTGTGTGATTGGACAGTGTGGAGGGAGCTTCACTCTGTGTCTGCCCCCGGGAGTGTGGATGGGACGGTGTGGAGGGAGTTTCACTCTGTGTCTGACCCCGGGAGTGTGGATGGGACGGTGTGGAGGGAGCTTCACTCTGTGTCTGACCCCGGGAGTGTGTGATGGGACGGTGTGGAGGGAGTTTCACCCTGTGTCTGACCCCGAGAGTGTGTGATGGGACGGTGTGGAGGGAGTTTCACTCTGTGTCTGACCCCGGGAGTGTGTGATGGGACGGTGTGGAGGGAGCTTCACTCTGTGTCAGACCCCGGGAGTGTGTGATGGGACGGTGTAGAGGGAGCTTCACTCTGTGTCTGCCCCCGGGAGTGTGTGATTGGACAGTGTGGAGGGAGCTTCACTCTGTGTCTGCCCCCGGGAGTGTGTGATTGGACAGTGTGGAGGGAGCTTCACTCTGTGTCTGACCCCGGGAGTGTGTGATGGGACGGTGCGGAGGGAGTTTCACTCTGTGTCTGACCCTGGGAGTGTGTGATTGGACAGTGTGGAGGGAGTTTCACTCTGTGTCTGACCCTGGGAGTGTGTGATGGGACGGTGTGGAGGGAGTTTCACTCTGTGTCTGACCCTGGGAGTGTGTGATGGGACGGTGTGGAGGGAGTTTCACTCTGTGTCTGACCCTGGGAGTGTGTGATTGGACAGTGTGGAGGGAGTTTCACTCTGTGTCTGACCCTGGGAGTGTGTGATGGGACGGTGTGGAGGGAGTTTCACTCTGTGTCTGACCCTGGGAGTGTGTGATTGGACAGTGTGGAGGGAGTTTCACTCTGTGTCTGACCCTGGGAGTGTGTGATGGGACGGTGTGGAGGGAGTTTCACTCTGTGTCTGACCCTGGGAGTGTGTGATTGGACAGTGTGGAGGGAGCTTCACTCTGTGTCTGACCCCTTTTTTTTTTAATTACAAAATCCTTTATTACAAATATCGGTGCTATACAATATATACAAACCAGTGGCAAACACAGTTACTTCACTACAAATAAACAATAGACATTACACCAAAATGTTACCATCTCTATCCACGATGGCATTTAACACCCCGCGGAGCCCAACGGTCTCGAAACTCCTCTAAGGTCACTGTGGACTGCGTGTGTTCCTTTTCAATATTTACCCGGGCACGAACATACCCTCTAAACATTGCCAGGCAGTCTGCCCGGGGAGATCCTCCCGCCACCCGTTTCCAAGACCCTCGGATGGCGGATTTCGCCAGCCCCAGGAGCAAGTTGACTAGGACATCCTCATCCCTCCATGCCCCCTTCCTTACTGGATGACCATATATAAACAGGGTGGGGCTAAAATGCAGCCAGAAGGCGAGAAGCAGCCCACACAAATACACAAAAAGAGGCTGCAGCCTCGCACACTCCATGTACATGTGATACTCGGTCTCCTCCAGCCCGCAGAAGTGGCATGCGGGTGGGAGATCCATGTACAAACTAAAAAACTTATTGCAGGGCACCGCTCTGTGCAGCACCCTCCAGCCGAGATCCCCCAGGTGCATGGGAAGAACCCCCTCGTAAAGGGACTTCCAGTGGGGACCCTCCTCACCTCCGGATGGAAAGACCGACCGCCATGGTGTGTCGGGACGGTGGACAAGGGCAAGGAAGTGGAGGGTGTGGAGCAGCAGCCCATACAAATACCTCCTACTTGCATCCCTGAATGGGACTGTGGGTATCGATGAGAGACGGCTCAAGTTGTGTGGACACGGCTCCCGGAGAAGATTGCGGGGCCTGGGCCTGACAAGCAGCTCGGCCTGAGTCGGTCCACACAACTGAGCCGCACTGACATCCACTGAGGTAGGGCAAGGGTCAGACAGGACCCCGCCCTCCGCCTGGGGAGGGGATTCCCGGCCTGAGGCGACCATGTTCCAGACTCTCAGTAGGTCCTGATAGAAGCCGGGCAGACTCCGCAAAGCAATATGGCTGACGCCCGCCGGTGGTAGCCGCATATCTTCGTGAAGACAGCAGCCCCTCCGGAGGAAGAAAGTCGCCAACACGTGCCACCTGGGAGGGTGCTCGGCGTCCAGGAATCTCTGCAGAATCCTGAGGCGGAGAGCCGCCAGTCGCGTTCGAACGCACACCAGCGACTGTCCGCCCTCTCCCACTGGGAGATTCAAGACTGCTGCAGAGACCCAGTGTTTCCTGTTGCCCCAGAAGAAGTCCACTAACTTCCTCTGCATTCTCGCAACAAACGGGGCAGGAGGGGCCAAGGTGATCGCATACAATTGACCGGACATGGGGCACCCTTGACACACTCCTCTCCTGAAGGGAATGGGCGCTGCCAGTGATCCATTGACCTTAACAAGGCACTCTGCGGCAGAGTATAGGAGCCGAACTCGGGCCACAAAGTGTGGTCCGAGCCCAAAGGCCTGCAGAGTGCCCACCAGGAAATTGTGGTCTACCCGGTCAAACGCCTTCTCCTGGTCAAGAGAAAGAAACGCTGCTCGGGACCCAGTCTCCTGCTGAAGGTGGATCAGGTCCTGTACTAGGTGGACATTATCCTGGATGGAGCGGCCCGGGACCGTGTAAGATTGGTCAGGATGAATCACCTGTCTCAGTACTGAACCAAGATGGTTGGCCATTGCCCGGGCGAAGATCTTGTAGTCCGCGCACAAGAGGGAGACCGGGCGCCAGTTCTTTAGCAGGCGAAGGTCTCCCTTCTTGGGCAGTAGGACCACAACAGCTTTCCGCCATGAGAGGGGCATTTCCCCGGTGGCTAGGCTCTCCCCTGGAACAAGGCTGTAATCAACCCCCAGGACATCCCAAAAAGCCTGATAGAACTCTACACTCAGACCATCTTAGCCAGGGGATTTACCCCTCCGGAGTTGCCGAAGGGCAGTAGACAGCTCCTCCCGAGTCAGGGGAGCGTCCAGACGCGCTGCGTCCTCTGGGCTGACCTTTGGCAAATCTTCCCAGACCTCACTGCACGCCCCCACATTTGACGGATCTGGTGAGAATAAGGACCGATAGAATGAGCGGACTTCTTTGATAATTTCGTCGGGGTCCGTGATGGAGGAGCCGTCAGCAGCCAGTAGCTCCACCAGCTGCTTTTGAACTCCCCGCCACTTCTCCAACGAGTAGAAGGGTGAGCTGCGGTCCAAATCTTGCAGCATTTGGATCCGCGACCTCACATATGCACCTCGGGACTGCTGAAGCTGCAGATTCCTTAGTGCGTCCTTCTTCTCCTGGTATTCCTGCCACAGCTGTTGGTCTCCACCGGTCGGACCAAGACGGGACTCTAGGTCAAGCAACGCTCTCTCAAGCCGCTCAATCTCAGAGCCCCGCCTCTTTGTCGACCCCCTAGTGTACTCCCGACATAAAAACCGGATGTGGGCCTTGCGCACATCCCACCACAGCCATAGAGAGCTGAACTCTCTCCGTCTCTCTCTCCAGGTGGCCTAGAACGCTCGGAATGAATCCCGGAATCGGCTGTCCTCCAGCAGCCGGTTGTTAAAATGCCAATACCCGGATCCCACCCGAGGGTGCAGAGGAGGAAATTCCATCCACACAAGGTGATGATCCGAGCACGACACCGGCCGCATGGAGGATGCCGACACGCGGGAGACATAAGCCCGAGAGATATACAGGTGTTCTATCTGGGAACCCCCCTCTCTAGACCTTCTGGAGAAGGCGCTAGAGTCGGGGTGAAGATTCCGCCAGCTGTCCACCAAGTCAAAGGAGCCGACTAGCTCCTTTAACTTTTTCGCCGATGCAGGGTCGCGTTGGAGGCCCGAGCGGTCCTCCACCTCGAGGGTACAGTTGAAGTCTCCCCCGAGGATGATGCAGTCCCCAGGATCGATGGAACTCAGCAAGGTGGACAGCTGACAGAATAGACGCGTCTGCATCACCCCGCGCCTCGGAGCATACACGTTGACAAAATGCAGCGGTACTCCATCCAGGCGCACAGCCAGGTGGAGCAGACGGCTGGGCACAACATCTTGGACTCCTACGATTTCTGGCTGAAAGGTTGGGGCCATCAGAATCGCCACCCCGCTAGAGTTGGAGCTAAGGTGACTCATGTAGACCCCGCCCTGCCACTCCAGGAGCCAAGCGGACTCGTCCCCTGTGATGGTATGGGTTTCCTGCAGGAAACTCACCGCGTATCTCCCATCCCTGAGGACTGAGAGATTGTTATATCTGCGGAGAGAGCCCCTGCTACCATTTACATTAAGACTAGCTATGGTAAGTTTCATGTCGGGAGCACACTAGGCCTCAGCACCAGTCCCCTTCCCGCTGAGAGCGGTGGCGCCCTCAGCCACACTATCCCGAAGAAAACCAAGAATATTCTTTGCTTTCCGGGTCCGACTGCTACCATCACTACCCTGTGACCCACCATCTCCCGAAGGAGCGAGGCTGCTTTTCACCCTGATGTCCCTCACCAGGTCATCCAGGAAGGATTTCAGCTGCCGTCTGTCATTCCCTGACACAGCATTCTTCCTCCCCTTCCCTTTCCCCTGCCCCTTCCGTCTGAGAATGACTCGCAGGGACTTCACCAGCCTCGGCACGCTAGGCCAGCGAAGCGAAGGTAGTTTAGGCCGATGCTTTGCACCCACGGAGGAGTGAATAAACTCTCTGATCTCCTCCACAGGTATCAATGGGGATTTTTCAGGAGGGGTGAGGATGTCCATTGTCTTGCTATCAAAAGAATCTCCCTCCAACCCCTCACTGCAGACAGATCCCCCATCTTCCTCCTCATGTGGTGTATAAGGTGGCTACACTTGTAACCCACACTGCACAGCGGGTACCTCCCTCATATCTTCCCGCTCCACCGTCGCATCAGTCTTATCCGCAGTTGCGACGATGGAGGGAAAATCCCCAGGGACTCCCTGCAGGCCATTAGTTGATGGGGTCGGCATGCAGGGTATATCACCCTCCCCAGGAGACAGGCATGAAGGGGACCCCAGCAGCTCTGGTCCAAGGGATTCACCGGCAGCCTGATGCTGACAGTGAGAGAGCTTGGTCTCCTCTCCGCTTGTCCTATTTAATACATTTGCCTCCAGGGAGGCACATACTGCTAAGTCCCGGGTGGAGGGCTCCAGGTCTGTTTTAGTTGTGCAAACAGGCCCAGCACTAGCTTCCTGCACAACCACACCACCCACCACAGGACTGGTGGCTACATCTGGGGATTCAGGGTTAGACACAACTTCCACCCGGATTCCCACCCCTTTCTGGGACTCCCCCTCATCTACATTCTCGGCCCTCTTGGGGGAACATTCCCTTCTCCTCTTCAAGCCGGAGGAGCACACAGGTGCGGGATTCACCGATGGAGCGTTACTCTCCGCTTCCATCACCCCGTCCAACTGTGCACTTCCCCAAGCCTCCCGCTCCACTTCAGGGCAAATGGGCGTGAGCTCTGCGGTCTCGGGGGCCGACTTCTTCATGTGTTTCGATTTCTTCCTCACTTTCCTTCCCCGCACAGGCTCCACCCCGTCCCTTGCCTGAACCTCCCTGCACGTAGCCTCAGGAACACTCGCCTGAACCACAGGGGTAGGAGCAGAGACTGGAACAGACATAGGAATAGGGACAGGGTTAGAGACAGGGTCAGGGGCAGGAGCAGGGGCCGGCACAGGTGTAGGAGCAGGAATGGGATCAGGGGCAGAGGTAGCTGGGGCACTAGTTCCCGAAGTGGACTCCCTGGGTTTTCGGGTGTTCGGACAATCCCTCCGAAAGTGTCCCACCTCCCCGCACGCATGGCACCGTGGGTGCTCAGAGCTCCAATACACCTGATAATCTACCCCCTCATGCCGGACAGTAAACCGGCCCTCAACTTCGTCCTCCTTTTCCAGCTTCATGAATACCTGTCGCCGGAAAGAGATTACGGTACAGAGGGTGCGTCTCCTGAATTTGTGCCTGATGGCGGTTATTTCTGACCATACTTGCCCCAAACGGGCTAGTGCGGGAAGCAGGTCCTCGTTGGGGATGAAAGGCTTTACATGACCGAGGACGATGCGTTATGTGGGGGCTGTCACCAGCTCCATCTGTAAAAAGATGTTTTCCACCATGATCCCTCTACTGAGGGCCCGATGCACCAACTCATCATTCCTCAGGTAAAACACTGCCTTCCCGCACTCTTTCTCAGTGGCCAAAACACCATCTTTCCCCAACAAGTCCTCCATAGCCTCCGCGCACTTTTCCAGGGTAGTTCCAGTTCGCAAAATACATTGCACCCCGCGTTCAACTTTCACCGACCGAAACAGGGCGTTGTCCGAGGCTGGAGAGGCAGCCGCCTTTGCATAACTCCCCGAAGGCCTGCGACTCCCTGTAGACCGGTCCGGCATGTTGCTTCTGTGTCCGAATCGAGAATGATACGGTGGTGCTGCTGCTTATAAAGTCCTGGAGCGAGTTGAGTAACTGGCTGGAAAAGTTTGTACTAAATTCCAACAACCAGGAAAGGCTCCGTTAGTCCTGCAGAAACTCCAGGCCGTGAGAGGTAGAGACGTCTCAAACGATGTTTCGGCTCCTACACCGAACGAGAATCCGGACGATAGAGATGGAAGGAGGTTGTCCCGATGTCAGTGGGGGAACAACGGTGTTTGTCTCCGGTTTTTGGAGCGACCCAGCTTCCTGGCGAGTTGCCAGCGGCCACAGCAGGGTGCTACACAGTTCGTAGCCGTCAACGGACCCCGTCCAAACTGGCAGAAAAACTCCAAACAAAGCTTCCACACTAAACCAGCCACTCACTTAGATGTCCAAGAGACGTTTCAAACCAACCCCAAGTAACTCACGACCTTAATACAGCAATTTTTCCTCAATTATTCCCAGCGCAATCAGAACAGCTCCACTCTGTGTCTGACCCCGGGAGTGTGCGATGGGACGGTGTGGAGGGAGTTTCACTCTGTGTCTGATCCAGGGAGTGTGCGATGGGACGGTGTGGAGGGAGTTTCACTCTGTGTCTGACCCCGGGAGTGTGTGATGGGACGGTGTAGAGGGAGTTTCACTCTGTGTCTGACCCCGGGAGTGTGTGATGGGACGGTGTGGAGAGAGTTTCACTCTGTGTCTGACCCCGGGAGTGTGTGATGGGACGGTGTGGAGGGAGTTTGACTCTGTGTCTGACCCCGGGAGAGTGTGATGGGACGGTGTAGAGGGAGTTTCACTCTGTGTCTGACCCCGGGAGTGTGTGATGGGACGGTGTAGAGAGAGTTTCACTCTGTGTCTGACCCCGGGAGTGTGTGATGGGACGGTGTAGAGAGAGTTTCACTCTGTGTCTGACCCCGGGAGTGTGTGATGGGACGGTGTAGAGAGAGTTTCACTCTGTGTCTGACCCCGGGAGTGTGTGATGGGACGGTGTAGAGGGAGTTTCACTCTGTGTCTGACCCCGGGAGTGTGTGATGGGACGGTGTGGAGGGAGCTTCACTCTGTGTCTGACCCCGGGAGTGTGTGATGGGACGGTGTGGAGGGAGCTTCACTCTGTGTCTGACCCCGGGAGTGTGTGATGGGACGGTGTAGAGGAGTTTCACTCTGTGTCTGACCCCGGGAGTGTGTGATGGGACAGTGTAGAGGGAGTTTCACTCTGTGTCTGACCCCGGGAGTGTGTGATGGGACGGTGTGGAGGGAGTTTCACTCTGTCTGACCCCGGGAGTGTGGGAAGGGACGGTGTGGAGGGAGTTTCACTCTGTGTCTGATTCCGGGAGTGTGGGAAGGGACGGTGTGGAGGGAGATTCACTCTGTGTCTGACCCCGGGAGTGTGTGATGGGACGGTGTGGAGGGAGTTTCACTCTGTGTCTGAGCCCGGGAGTGTGTGATGGGACGGTGTGGAGGGAGTTTCACTCTGTGTCTGACCCCGGGAGTGTGTGATGGGACGGTGTGGAGGGAGTTTCACTCTGTGTCTGACCCCGGGAGTGTGTGATGGGACGGTGTGGAGGGAGTTTCACTCTGTCTGACCCCGGGAGTGTGTGATGGGATGGTGTGGAGGGAGCTTCACTCTGTGTCTGACCCCGGGAGTGTGTGATGGGACGGTGTAGAGGAGTTTCACTCTGTGTCTGACCCCGGGAGTGTGTGATGGGACAGTGTAGAGGGAGTTTCACTCTGTGTCTGACCCCGGGAGTGTGTGATGGGACGGTGTGGAGGGAGTTTCACTCTGTCTGACCCCGGGAGTGTGGGAAGGGACGGTGTGGAGGGAGTTTCACTCTGTGTCTGATTCCGGGAGTGTGGGAAGGGACGGTGTGGAGGGAGTTTCACTCTGTGTCTGACCCCGGGAGTGTGTGATGGGACGGTGTGGAGGGAGTTTCACTCTGTGTCTGACCCCGGGAGTGTGTGATGGGACGGTGTGGAGGGAGTTTCACTCTGTGTCTGACCCCGGGAGTGTGTGATGGGACGGTGTGGAGGGAGTTTCACTCTGTCTGACCCCGGGAGTGTGGGAAGGGACGGTGTGGAGGGAGTTTCACTCTGTGTCTGATTCCGGGAGTGTATGATGGGACAGTGTAGAGGGAGCTTCACTCTGTGTCTGACCCCGGGAGTGTGTGATGGGACAGTGTGGAGGGAGTTTCACTCTGTCTGAGCCCGGGAGTGTGTGATGGGACGGTGTAGAGGGAGTTTCACTCTGTGTCTGACCCCGGGAGTGTGTGATGGGACGGCGTGGAGGGAGTTTCACTCTGTGTCTGACCCCGGGAGTGTGGGAAGGGACGGTGCAGACGGTGTCAGAGACCGGTTGCCTCAGTCCAACTATCGGCTCACCTGGTGCAGGCGGGCTGCGCAGGTAGATCTCCTCGCTGTACTCTCCGTGGCCAGCCTTGTTGAAGCCGCGCACCCGGAGTGCGTAGACGTGATCGGTGTCCAGGTGCCCCACCACGGCCCCCGTGCCCCGCACCTCCTCAATGCGCTGCCAGCGGCTCCGGGGATCCTTGGCCGGAAGGTCGGCCTGCCGGTACTCCACATCGTAGTGCCAGGCCGCCGCAGAGTCTCGCGGCAGCCGCCAGCAGAGGTAGATCTGGTCGTAGGCGTAGGTGCGCTGCGTGTCGATCACCGGCGCGTCCGGCACTGTGGGACAGAAGGCAAGCAGAGTCAGGGAAAGTTCGAGGCCCTTCGTGCCAACCAGTCAGTTCCACTCTCTTCATTCTCCTCACATCCCCAACAACTCTTCACCCCTCAGCCACGGAGCAGGGCCACAGTTTACCTGGGGATGGTTGTGTGGCAAGGCTTCACTGGGCCAGGAGGGCCCATTTCCTCCAAATAAAATAAAAACTGGGAACATAATGAATCAATCAGCTCCTCATTCCCCCTCCATCACTGATCTTCCCTCTGTCTCTCTCCTGCTCCCACCCACCTCCCTCCAGTCAGGGAGCTTTAGAAACCTGGGAACATATTCCCAGTTTGTGCGGATGTTACTGCAACATCCAGTCACAAGATGGGATGCAGTTTGGGTATTGTACAGCAGGAAACCAGGTCGTTCGGCCCATCCAAAGCATGCCTACCATCCATCCCCAACCCTATTTACTCCCATTCCTCTCTCCTCACATTATCCCATTCCAGATTCCAGCCCCAGCCACACATCAGCAGGGAGACATACAGTGGTCCATTAATCCCACATGTCATTGGGACATGGGAGGGAACCAGAGCACCGGGGGGGGGGAGAACCCTCGTGGTCAGAGGGAAAACACGCAAGCTCCACACACGCAGCATCCGAGGTGGGGATTGAAACCGGCTCTCTGCAGCATGAGCTGAAAGCTCCACCTGCTGCATCACTGGGCTTCCAACGTCACAACGACCCAAGCCTGAAAGCTGGCTGTGTTTCGTGCTGGCTAAGGCCTTGACAACCCAACACCCGGTCCCTCAGCATCAACAACCCAGGGGTCAGAGGCTGGGCAGTCTTCCAGTGAGAGCCTCGCCTCTCAACATCTGAAAGTCTCTCGCCTGTCTACAAGGCACAAGTCAGGAGTGTGACAGGACACTCTGCAACTCCCTGGGTGGAGTTAGTCCATACACTCAACATCTGCCACATTACCTCTCCCCCATCTTCAAGGCACAGGTCCGGAATGTGACGGGACACTGTTCATGTCCCTGGGTGGAGTTAGTCCATACACTCAACATCCACCACATTACCTCTCTCCCATCTACAAGGCACTGGTCAGGAGTGTGACGGGACACTGTTCATGTCCCTGGGTGGAGTTAGTCCATACACTCAACATCCAACACATTACCTCTCCCCCATCTACAAGGCACAGGTCCGGAATGTGACGGGACACTGTTCATGTCCCTGGGTGGAGTTAGTCCATACACTCAACATCCAACACATTACCTCTCCCCCATCTACAAGGCACAGGTCCGGAATGTGACGGGACACTGTTCATGTCCCTGGGTGGAGTTAGTCCATACACTCAACATCCAACACATTACCTCTCCCCCATCTACAAGGCACAGGTCCGGAATGTGACGGGACACTGTTCATGTCCCTGGGTGGAGTTAGTCCATACACTCAACATCCAACACATTACCTCTCCCCCATCTACAAGGCACAGGTCCGGAATGTGACGGGACACTGTTCATGTCCCTGGGTGGAGTTAGTCCATACACTCAACATCCAACACATTACCTCTCCCCCATCTACAAGGCACAGGTCCGGAATGTGACGGGACACTGTTCATGTCCCTGGGTGGAGTTAGTCCATACACTCAACATCCACCACATTACCTCTCCCCCATCTACAAGGCACAAGTCAGGAGTGTGACAGGACACTCTGCAACTCCCTGGGTGGAGTTAGTCCATACACTCAACATCTGCCACATTACCTCTCCCCCATCTACAAGGCACAGGTCCGGAATGTGACGGGACACTGTTCATGTCCCTGGGTGGAGTTAGTCCATACACTCAACATCCACCACATTACCTCTCTCCCATCTACAAGGCACTGGTCAGGAGTGTGACGGGACACTGTTCATGTCCCTGGGTGGAGTTAGTCCATACACTCAACATCCAACACATTACCTCTCCCCCATCTACAAGGCACAGGTCCGGAATGTGACGGGACACTGTTCATGTCCCTGGGTGGAGTTAGTCCATACACTCAACATCCAACACATTACCTCTCCCCCATCTACAAGGCACAGGTCCGGAATGTGACGGGACACTGTTCATGTCCCTGGGTGGAGTTAGTCCATACACTCAACATCCAACACATTACCTCTCCCCCATCTACAAGGCACAGGTCCGGAATGTGACGGGACACTGTTCATGTCCCTGGGTGGAGTTAGTCCATACACTCAACATCCAACACATTACCTCTCCCCCATCTACAAGGCACAGGTCCGGAATGTGACGGGACACTGTTCATGTCCCTGGGTGGAGTTAGTCCATACACTCAACATCCAACACATTACCTCTCCCCCATCTACAAGGCACAGGTCCGGAATGTGACGGGACACTGTTCATGTCCCTGGGTGGAGTTAGTCCATACACTCAACATCCACCACATTACCTCTCCCCCATCTACAAGGCACAAGTCAGGAGTGTGACAGGACACTCTGCAACTCCCTGGGTGGAGTTAGTCCATACACTCAACATCTGCCACATTACCTCTCCCCCATCTACAAGGCACAGGTCCGGAATGTGACGGGACACTGTTCATGTCCCTGGGTGGAGTTAGTCCATACACTCAACATCCACCACATTACCTCTCTCCCATCTACAAGGCACTGGTCAGGAGTGTGACGGGACACTGTTCATGTCCCTGGGTGGAGTTAGTCCATACACTCAACATCCAACACATTACCTCTCCCCCATCTACAAGGCACAGGTCCGGAATGTGACGGGACACTGTTCATGTCCCTGGGTGGAGTTAGTCCATACACTCAACATCCAACACATTACCTCTCCCCCATCTACAAGGCACAGGTCCGGAATGTGACGGGACACTGTTCATGTCCCTGGGTGGAGTTAGTCCATACACTCAACATCCAACACATTACCTCTCCCCCATCTACAAGGCACAGGTCCGGAATGTGACGGGACACTGTTCATGTCCCTGGGTGGAGTTAGTCCATACACTCAACATCCAACACATTACCTCTCCCCCATCTACAAGGCACAGGTCCGGAATGTGACGGGACACTGTTCATGTCCCTGGGTGGAGTTAGTCCATACACTCAACATCCAACACATTACCTCTCCCCCATCTACAAGGCACAGGTCCGGAATGTGACGGGACACTGTTCATGTCCCTGGGTGGAGTTAGTCCATACACTCAACATCCAACACATTACCTCTCCCCCATCTACAAGGCACAGGTCCGGAATGTGACGGGACACTGTTCATGTCCCTGGGTGGAGTTAGTCCATACACTCAACATCCAACACATTACCTCTCCCCCATCTACAAGGCACAGGTCCGGAATGTGACGGGACACTGTTCATGTCCCTGGGTGGAGTTAGTCCATACACTCAACATCCACCACATTACCTCTCCCCCATCTACAAGGCACAAGTCAGGAGTGTGACAGGACACTCTGCAACTCCCTGGGTGGAGTTAGTCCATACACTCAACATCTGCCACATTACCTCTCCCCCATCTACAAGGCACAGGTCCGGAATGTGACGGGACACTGTTCATGTCCCTGGGTGGAGTTAGTCCATACACTCAACATCCAACACATTACCTCTCCCCCATCTACAAGGCACAGGTCCGGAATGTGACGGGACACTGTTCATGTCCCTGGGTGGAGTTAGTCCATACACTCAACATCCAACACATTACCTCTCCCCCATCTACAAGGCACAGGTCCGGAATGTGACGGGACACTGTTCATGTCCTTGGGTGGAGTTAGTCCATACACTCAACATCCAACACATTACCTCTCCCCCATCTACAAGGCACAGGTCCGGAATGTGACGGGACACTGTTCATGTCCCTGGGTGGAGTTAGTCCATACACTCAACATCCAACACATTACCTCTCCCCCATCTACAAGGCACAGGTCCGGAATGTGACGGGACACTGTTCATGTCCCTGGGTGGAGTTAGTCCATACACTCAACATCCAACACATTACCTCTCCCCCATCTACAAGGCACAGGTCCGGAATGTGACGGGACACTGTTCATGTCCCTGGGTGGAGTTAGTCCATACACTCAACATCCACCACATTACCTCTCCCCCATCTACAAGGCACAAGTCAGGAGTGTGACAGGACACTCTGCAACTCCCTGGGTGGAGTTAGTCCATACACTCAACATCTGCCACATTACCTCTCCCCCATCTACAAGGCACAGGTCCGGAATGTGACGGGACACTGTTCATGTCCCTGGGTGGAGTTAGTCCATACACTCAACATCCACCACATTACCTCTCTCCCATCTACAAGGCACTGGTCAGGAGTGTGACGGGACACTGTTCATGTCCCTGGGTGGAGTTAGTCCATACACTCAACATCCAACACATTACCTCTCCCCCATCTACAAGGCACAGGTCCGGAATGTGACGGGACACTGTTCATGTCCCTGGGTGGAGTTAGTCCATACACTCAACATCCAACACATTACCTCTCCCCCATCTACAAGGCACAGGTCCGGAATGTGACGGGACACTGTTCATGTCCCTGGGTGGAGTTAGTCCATACACTCAACATCCAACACATTACCTCTCCCCCATCTACAAGGCACAGGTCCGGAATGTGACGGGACACTGTTCATGTCCCTGGGTGGAGTTAGTCCATACACTCAACATCCAACACATTACCTCTCCCCCATCTACAAGGCACAGGTCCGGAATGTGACGGGACACTGTTCATGTCCCTGGGTGGAGTTAGTCCATACACTCAACATCCAACACATTACCTCTCCCCCATCTACAAGGCACAGGTCCGGAATGTGACGGGACACTGTTCATGTCCCTGGGTGGAGTTAGTCCATACACTCAACATCCAACACATTACCTCTCCCCCATCTACAAGGCACAGGTCCGGAATGTGACGGGACACTGTTCATGTCCCTGGGTGGAGTTAGTCCATACACTCAACATCCAACACATTACCTCTCCCCCATCTACAAGGCACAGGTCCGGAATGTGACGGGACACTGTTCATGTCCCTGGGTGGAGTTAGTCCATACACTCAACATCCACCACATTACCTCTCCCCCATCTACAAGGCACAAGTCAGGAGTGTGACAGGACACTCTGCAACTCCCTGGGTGGAGTTAGTCCATACACTCAACATCTGCCACATTACCTCTCCCCCATCTACAAGGCACAGGTCCGGAATGTGACGGGACACTGTTCATGTCCCTGGGTGGAGTTAGTCCATACACTCAACATCCAACACATTACCTCTCCCCCATCTACAAGGCACAGGTCCGGAATGTGACGGGACACTGTTCATGTCCCTGGGTGGAGTTAGTCCATACACTCAACATCCGACACATTACCTCTCCCCCATCTACAAGGCACAGGTCCGGAATGTGACGGGACACTGTTCATGTCCTTGGGTGGAGTTAGTCCATACACTCAACATCCAACACATTACCTCTCCCCCATCTACAAGGCACAGGTCCGGAATGTGACGGGACACTGTTCATGTCCCTGGGTGGAGTTAGTCCATACACTCGACATCCAACACATTACCTCTCCCCCATCTACAAGGCACAGGTCCGGAATGTGACGGGACACTGTTCATGTCCCTGGGTGGAGTTAGTCCATACACTCAACATCCAACACATTACCTCTCCCCCATCTACAAGGCACAGGTCCGGAATGTGACGGGACACTGTTCATGTCCCTGGGTGGAGTTAGTCCATACACTCAACATCCAACACATTACCTCTCCCCCATCTACAAGGCACAGGTCCGGAATGTGACGGGACATTCCCCGCTTCCCCGGGTGGAGTTAGTCCATGTACTCAACATCCAACACATTACCTCTCCCCCATCTACAAGGCACAGGTCCGGAATGTGACGGGACACTGTTCTTGTCCCTGGGTGGAGTTAGTCCATACACTCAACATCCACCACATTACCTCTCTCCCATCTACAAGGCACTGGTCAGGAGTGTGACGGGACACTGTTCATGTCCCTGGGTGGAGTTAGTCCATACACTCAACATCCAACACATTACCTCTCTCCCATCTACAAGGCACTGGTCAGGAGTGTGACGGGACACTGTTCATGTCCCTGGGTGGAGTTAGTCCATACACTCAACATCCACCACATTACCTCTCCCCCATCTACAAGGCACAAGTCAGGAGTGTGACAGGACACTCTGCAACTCCCTGGGTGGAGTTAGTCCATACACTCAACATCTGCCACATTACCTCTCCCCCATCTACAAGGCACAGGTCCGGAATGTGACGGGACACTGTTCATGTCCCTGGGTGGAGTTAGTCCATACACTCAACATCCAACACATTACCTCTCCCCCATCTACAAGGCACAGGTCCGGAATGTGACGGGACACTGTTCATGTCCCTGGGTGGAGTTAGTCCATACACTCAACATCCAACACATTACCTCTCCCCCATCTACAAGGCACAGGTCCGGAATGTGACGGGACACTGTTCATGTCCCTGGGTGGAGTTAGTCCATACACTCAACATCCAACACATTACCTCTCCCCCATCTACAAGGCACAGGTCCGGAATGTGACGGGACACTGTTCATGTCCCTGGGTGGAGTTAGTCCATACACTCAACATCCAACACATTACCTCTCCCCCATCTACAAGGCACAGGTCCGGAATGTGACGGGACATTCCCCGCTTCCCCGGGTGGAGTTAGTCCATGTACTCAACATCCAACACATTACCTCTCCCCCATCTACAAGGCACAGGTCCGGAATGTGACGGAACACTGTTCTTGTCCCTGGGTGGAGTTAGTCCATACACTCAACATCCACCACATTACCTCTCTCCCATCTACAAGGCACTGGTCAGGAGTGTGACGGGACACTGTTCATGTCCCTGGGTGGAGTTAGTCCATACACTCAACATCCAACACATTACCTCTCCCCCATCTACAAGGCACTGGTCAGGAGTGTGACGGGACACTGTTCATGTCCCTGGGTGGAGTTAGTCCATACACTCAACATCCAACACATTACCTCTCCCCCATCTACAAGGCACTGGTCAGGAGTGTGACGGGACACTGTTCATGTCCCTGGGTGGAGTTAGTCCATACACTCAACATCCAACACATTACCTCTCCCCCATCTACAAGGCACTGGTCAGGAGTGTGACGGGACACTGTTCATGTCCCTGGGTGGAGTTAGTCCATACACTCAACATCCAACACATTACCTCTCCCCCATCTACAAGGCACTGGTCAGGAGTGTGACGGGACATTCCCCGCTTCCCCGGGTGGAGTTAGTCCATACACTCAACATCCAACACATTACAAGGCACAGGTCAGGAGTGTGACGGGACATTCCCTGCTTCCCTGGATATCTTCCAACTTATACATATTATACAAATCAAAAATAACTGTGGGCGAGGAATGGATTCATTGGTAACAGCCCAAAGAGGACCCAGTTATTCCCCTCTTATCCTCAATGTAATATCAACGTTCAATGCATGCTAATACCCCACCTCCAATCCTTTAACCTCTCACGCATCAGATTTATGTTCTCTTCTCCCCCTCCCATCGATCAGAAGACACAGAAACCCGATAGCAAGTACCTCTAGGCTCAAGGGATACTTCTACCCTATTAGATTCTTGTCACCCAGCACTCTGTTTAAACAGAACTTACCCTGCACATCGCCATTAAACTTTGCCCCTCTGACTTTAAAGTTGTGTCCAACTAGTATTTGACACTTCTGGCTTTGATTTTCAACCTGATAAACTTCTAACAGGCCTCCCGTCAGTCTCCACCATTACATCGATATCTCCAGCCTCTCCTTATAGCTCATATCCTCTAATCCGGGCAGCATCCTGCTGATCCCCCCCTAAAGCTTCCAGATCCTTCCTGTAATGTGGAGACCAGAACTGAATGCAATACTCTCAATGTGGCCTGAAGTGTTATAAAGCTCTAATTTTTTTTTTTTTTTTAAAGCTGTGATTAGAAGATGTGTTGAAAATTTCTGTATCCCACTCTAACAATTCAACACCTGGACCAGGAGCTGATGTAGGTGTGAGACAGTTCTGGCCTGGGCTATATTTAGAATGTTCTCCAAAACCAAAGCTGCAGATATTCTGAACACGGTCATGCACACAGATGCAAACTCAGTCCCGTGATGCCAGCTCAGAGGACAAACAGCACCTGGATTCAAACCCCGACCAGAGAGCCAGAGCAACACAGTCCTCTCCCTCAGAGACTCACTCTGTGTCTGACTCCGGGAGTGTGTGATGGGACAGTGTGGAGGGAGTTTCACTCTGTGTCTGACCCCGGGAGTGTGTGATGGGACGGTGTGGAGGGAGCTTCACTCTGTGT
The DNA here is from genome assembly GCF_048418815.1 of Hemitrygon akajei. Taxonomy (NCBI): domain Eukaryota; kingdom Metazoa; phylum Chordata; class Chondrichthyes; order Myliobatiformes; family Dasyatidae; genus Hemitrygon; species Hemitrygon akajei. Next base: position 84,673,436 of record NC_133134.1, read on the forward strand.
CTGACCCCGGGAGTGTGTGATGGGACAGTGTAGAGGGAGTTTCACTCTGTGTCTGACCCCGGGAGTGTGTGATGGGACGGTGTAGAGGGAGTTTCACTCTGTGTCTGACCCCGGGAGTGTGTGATGGGACAGTGTAGAGGGAGTTTCACTCTGTGTCTGACCCCGGGAGTGTGTGATGGGACGGTGTAGAGGGAGTTTCACTCTGTGTCTGACCCCGGGAGTGTGTGATGGGACGGTGTGGAGGGAGTTTCACTCTGTGTCTGACCCCGGGAGTGTGTGATGAGAGTGTGTGATGGGACGGTGTGGAGGGAGCTTCACTCAGTGTCTGACCCCGGGAGTGTGTGATGGGATGGTGTGGAGGGAGCTTCACCCTGTGTCTGACCCCGGGAGTGTGTGATGGGACGGTGTGGAGGGAGCTTCACTCTGTGTCTGACCCCGGGAGTGTGTGATGGGACGGTGTAGAGGGAGTTTCACTCTGTGTCTGACCCCGGGAGTGTGTGATGGGATGGTGTGGAGGGAGCTTCACTCTGTGTCTGACCCCGGGAGTGTGTGATGGGACGGTGTGCAAGGAGCTTCACTCTGTGTCTGACCCCGGGAGTGTGTGATGGGACGGTGTGGAGGGAGTTTCACTCTGTGTCTGACCCCGGGAGTGTGTGATGGGACAGTGTAGAGGAAGTTTCACTCTGTGTCTGACATTTTTTTTTTACAAAATTCCTTTATTACAAATATTGATGCTATACAATATATACAAAACAGTGACTAACACAATTACTTCACTACAAATAGACATTGCACCAAAATGTTCCCATCTCCATCCACGATGGCATTTAACACCCTGTGGAGCCCAACGGTCTCGAAACTCCTCTAAGGTCACCGTGGACTGCGCGTGTTCTTTTTCAATATTTACCTGGTCACGAACATACCCCCTAAACATTGCGAGGCATTCTGCCCGGGGAGATCCTCCCGCCACCCGTTTCCAAGACCCTCGGATGGCGGATTTCGCCAGCCCCAGGAGCAAGTTGACTAGGACATCCTCATCCCTCCATGCCCCCTTCCTTACTGGATGACCATATATAAACAGGGTGGGGCTAAAATGCAGCCAGAAGGCGAGAAGCAGCTGACGCAAATACACAAAAAGAGGCTGCAGCCTCACACACTCCATGTACATGTGATACTCGGTCTCCTCCAGCCCGCAGAAGTGGCATGCGGGTGGGAGATCCATGTACAAACTAAAAAACTTATTGCAGGGCACCGCTCTGTGCAGCACCCTCCAGCCGAGATCCCCCAGGTGCATGGGAAGAACCCCCTCGTAAAGGGACTTCCAGTGGGGACCCGCCTCACCTCCGGGTGGAAAGACCGACCGCCATGGTGTGTCAGGACGGTGGACAAGGGCAAGGAAGTGGAGGGTGTGGAGCAGCAGCCCATACAAATACCTCCTACTTGCATCCCTGAATGGGACTGTGGGTATCGATGGGAGACGGCTCAAGTTGTGTGGACACGGCTCCCGGAGAAGATCGCGGGGCCTGGGCCCGACAAGCAGCTCGGCCTGAGTCGGTCCACACAACTGAGCCGCACTGACATCCACTGAGGTAGGGCAAGGGTCAGACAGGACCCCGCCCTCCGCCTGAGGAGGGGATTCCCGGCCGAGGCGACCATGTTCCAGACTCTCAGTAGGTCCTGATAGAAGTCGGGCAGATTCCGCAAAGCAGTACGGCTGACGCCCGCCAGTGGTAGCCGCATGTCTTCGTGAAGACAGCAGCCCCTCCGGAGGAAGAAAGTCGCCAACACGTGCCACCTGGGAGGGTGCTCGGCGTCCAGGAATCTCTGCAGGGTCCTGAGGCGGAGAGCCGCCAGTCGCGTACGTACGCACACCAGCGACTGTCCGCCCTCTCCCACTGGGAGACTCAAGACCGCTGCAGAGACCCAGTGTTTCCTGTTGCCCCAGAAGAAGTCCACTAATTTCCTCTGCATTCTCGCAACAAACGGGGCAGGAGGGGCCAAGGTGACCATCCGATACCACAACATGGAGGCCACCAGCTGGTTTATGACCACCACCCTGCCTCGATAGGAAAGCACCCTGAGAAGGCCTGACCAGCGCCCCAGCCGGGCCATGACTTTCATCTCCAGGTCCTGCCAGTTCACCAGCCAGGTCTCCCCAGAAGGACTCAGGTAGACTCCCAGATAGAGGAGACGTCTAGTGCTCCACTCAAAAGCTCTCATCTCCTCCGGCAGGGAGTCCACCTGCCACTGACCCACTAAGAGTCCGGAACATTTCGCCCAGTTGATCCTAGCGGAGGATGCCGCCGAGAAAACTTCTTGGCACTCGCGCATCCTCCGCAGGTCATTGGGATCTGTCACCATGAGGAGTACATCGTCGGCGTAGGCCGACAGGACGACCTCCATGTCCGGTTCACGCAGAACCAGACCTGTCAGCCTTCGCCGAAGGCTCAGGAATGGTTCAATGCAGATCGCGTACAATTGACCAGACATGGGGCACCCCTGACGTACTCCTCTCCTGAAGGGAATGGGCGCTGTCAGTGATCCATCTATACACTACTAAAACTTTCATGCTCTGTTTGTGACCTCCAATTAGCGCAAACGGTGCCTCACAGTGGCACTATTTTTGGCTAAATCGACTAAAAATGTGCTAACTTACAGAATGCAGGCAAAGTTCAGGGTTATATATGCGTATAAAATTGCTGATTCACAAAAATCAACAAGCTGGCTTTCATCCGAGAGCCAATCCGCCATCATGGAAACCGCGACACAACACCAGGACGTATGCGCACGGCCAGCCTCAGCAGCGCCTCACGATGCTCACACAGCTGATTCCAGCTTTGAGTGATCGGGCAATTTTTGCAGTGAATAGAGAAGACGAAATCACACAGTATTTGACAGGCAGATATATCGGGCCCTCTGAGGCTGTCGGATCGATACTTGGATTTCCAATTCACGAGAGGGAACCAGGCGTTGTTCGCCTTCAAGTGCAGCTTCCCCAACAGCATCAAGTATTCTTTGAGATAATGCCGCCGTGCAACTGGATAATGAAATGGCAAGAACCACTTTAACGGAATTCATGGATCTTTGCACTCGCGATCCATTTGCAAGGACCCTGTACTATGCAGATATTCCGAGATTCTACACTTGGACTAATAAGAGATGGGAAAGAAGGAGAATGGGGAAAAGAGTGGAGGAGTACTCCGGGATTTTTGAAGGAAACGTTCTGGGTCGAGTGTATACTGTTTCTCCACGAAGTGGTGACCTCTGCTATTTGAGACTACTTCTTCATCACATAAAGGGACCAATATCTTTCAAATCATTGAAAACACATGATGGAGATATCCTTCCATCATTCAAAGACATCTGCAGAGAGAGAGAGAGGATTGTTGCTGCCAATGATCATCAGCTTGCAAACTGTGGGAGAAGCAGAGAGAACAAGAATGCCCAGAGCAATGAGAGATTTGTTTGTTGTCTTGCTAACAAACACTGAAATCAACAATCCACAGCAATTATGGAACCGGTTCAAGAATGCAATGTCTGAAGATTTCTTACAAATGGGTTTCTTACAAACTAATATCATGATCGATGAGAGGCACCATGGACAAGCTGTTCCGTATTTCCAAGAGAAACTTGAGAACTTGGGCATAACACTTGAAGAGTATAACTTGCCAATACCAAAAACAGTACAATTACTCAAAATGCTGACAATCTGGAATTATTGCGTGAACTGCAATACAGCAGAGACAAACAGCAGAAATTTCAGGAATTTGTTTCACAGGAGCCGCCCCTATTGAATAACGAACAAAGAGAAGTTTATGAATATGTGTGCGACTGCTTGGAAAGGAACCTCTCTTCAATGATTTTCATTGATGCACCAGGAGGAATGGGAGAGATATTTATCATCAACTTGATCCTCGCTAAAGTTAGAGGAGATGGAGGTGTTGCTATTGCTCTAGCATCATCAGGTATTGCAGTAACATTGATGCCTGGTGGTAGGACAGTGCATTCAAGATTCAAAATACCCCTCAAAGTCAATGAAGATGCCCTTTGTAACATCGATTTAAAAACACCAATACTGCAAATTTACTCCTAAACGTGAGGCTTATTGTCTGGGATGAGTGCCCCATGATTAGGAGGGAGAACTTTGAAGGCGTGGACCGGACTCTTTGCGATGTATGCGGCAAGAATGAGGTCTTCGAGGGTATTTTAACCATTTGCTGTGGCGATTTCCATCAGCTTCTACCAGTTGTGAAACACAGAAAAGATGCTGATGTGGAGAATTCATGCATTAAAAAATCCTACTTATGCAGAAGCTTCATCAAGTTTCAACTGAAGAGAAACATGCGATTTGAGTGAGGGAGAAGGACGATATTCTGAGTTCTTATTGGAGAAGACAAGATTGAGACAAATGAAAACGAAATCGAATTACCTGAAGCTATGATTCTGCCAGCAAAAACTATGGAAGAATGCATTGATTTCATCTACCTGACATTCGACAATCCTGCAGAACTGTTCTCGAGGAATTCTATCTTGGTTCCTCTCAATGAAATGATGTGAAAAATAAACTTCACATGCATTAGATGCTTCCCTGGAATCATGAAAGAATACTGTTCCCTCAATGCCGTAGGTGAAGGAGCCAACGCCACTCATTTTCCAACAGAATTCCTTGGCTCGGTCGAACTCTCTGGATTGCTGCCACATAGACTGGAATTGAAGAGGGGATCTCCCAACATTTCAACGAGGAACTTGGATCCACCAAGGCTTTGCAATGGAACGCGAATGATGGTGGAAGAACTGCACGACAATCTCATTAGCGAAGATAAACATTGGTGCGTTCAATAATGATACTGTCATGATCCCAAGAATTACTCTCAATTTTTCAGAAGGGGAAGATGTCCCTCTCCAGCGGAGCCAGTTCCCAATTCAGTCATGCTTTGTTATGACTACACATAAGGCGCAAGGCCAAACCATGGAGAATGTGTTGATTTATTTGGAGAAACCGGTATTCCAGCATGGTCAGCTGTATGTGGCTTTAAGCCGGGGAAAAAGAAGTGAAAACGTTAGAGTATTCTTGAAGGGTGGCAGATCAACCAGAAATGTTGTCATCAAAAGTGTCCTTCGTTAAACGAGGAGGAGCTATATTTGTCTTGCTACACGTCTTTATTCTTTAATAAACTGAGTTTTTCTTCTTTAATTTCCAAAGCATATCACATCAGACTGCACTATCTTTCTCTCAAAGGTGCCCCAACGAGTCACCTAGTTGTGTAGTTAAACTTAATCCTATACTCTGTGGCAGAGTATAGGAGCTGAACTCGGGCCACAAAGTGTGGTCCGAGCCCAAAGGCCTGCAGAGTGCCCACCAAGAAACTGTGGTCTACCCGGTCAAACGCCTTCTCCTGGTCGAGAAAGAAACGCTGCCGGGGACCCAGTCTCCTGCTGCAGGTGGATCAGGTCCTGTACTAGGTAGACATTGTCCTGGATGGAGCAGCCCAGGACCGTGTAAGATTGTTCAGGATGGATCTCCTGTTTCATTACTGACCCAAGGCGGTTGGCCATTGCCCAGGTGAAGATTTTGTAGTCTGTGCACAAGAGGGAGACCAGGCACCAATTCTTTATCAGGCGGAGGTCCCCCTTCTTGGGCAGTAGGACCACAACAGCTCTTCGCCATGAGAGGGGCATTTCCCCGGTGGCTAGGCTCTCCCCTAGGACAAGGCTGTGATCAACCCCCAGGACATCCCAAAAAGCCTGATAAAACTCCACACTCAGACCATCTAAGCCAGGGGACTTACCCCTCCGGAGTTGCCGAAGGGCAGTAGACAGCTCCTCCCCAGTCAGGGGAGCGTCCAGACGCGCTGCGTCCTCTGGGCTGACCTTTGGCAAATCTTCCCAGACCTCACTGCACGCCTCTGCATTTGATGGATCCGGTGAGAATAAGGACCGATAGAAAGTGCGGACTTCTTTGTTAATTTCGTCGGGTCCGTGATGGAGGAGCCATTAGCAGCCAGTAGCTCCACCAGCTGCTTTTGAACTCCCCACCACTTCTCCAACGAGTAGAAGAAGGGTGAGCTGCGGTCCAAATCTTGCAGCATTTGGATCCGCGACCTCACGTATGCACCTTGGGACTGCTGAAGCTGCAGATTCCTTAGTGAGTCCTTCTTTTCCTGATATTCCTGCCATAGCTGTTGGTCTCTAGCGGTCAGACCAAGACGGGATGCTAGGTCAAGTAACGCTCTCTCAAGCCGCTCAATCTCAGAGCCCCGCCTCTTTGTCGACCCCCTAGTGTACTCCCGACATAAAAACCGGATGTGGGATTTGCTCACATTCCACCACAGCCGTAGGGAGCAGAACTCTTCCGTCTCTCTCTCCAGGTGGCCCAGAACGAATCCCGGAATCGGCTGTCCTCCAGCAGCCGGTTGTTAAAATGCCAATACCCGGATCCCACCCGAGGGTGCAGAGGAGTAAATTCCATCCACACAAGGTGATGATCCGAGCACGACACCGGCCGCATGGAGGACGCCGACACGTGGGAGACATAAGCCCGAGAGATATACAGCCGTTCTATCTGGGAACCCCCCTCTCTAGATCTTCTCGAGAAGGCGCTAGAGTCAGGGTGAAGATTCCGCCAGCTGTCCACCAAGTCAAAGGAGCCGACTAGCTCCTTTAACTTTTTCACCGATACTGGGTCACGTTGGAGGCCCGTGCGGTCCTCCACCTCGAGGGTACAGTTGAAGTCTCCCCCGAGGATGACGCAGTCCCCAGGATCGATGGAACTCAGCAAGGTGGACAGCTGACAGAATAGGCGCGTCTGCATCACCCCGTGCCTCGGAGCATACACGTTGATAAAATGCAGCGGTACTCCATCCAAGCGCACAGCCAGGTGGAGCAGACGGCCGGGCACAACATCTTGGACTCCTACGATTTCTGGCCGAAAGGTTGGGGCCATCAGAATCGCCACCCCGCTAGAGTTGGAGCTAAGGTGGCTCATGTAGACCCTGCCCTGCCACTCCAGGAGCCAAGCGGACTCGTCCCCTGTGATGGTATGGGTTTCCTGCAGGAAATTCACCGCGTATCTCCCATCCCTGAGGACTGAGAGATTGTTATATCTGCGGAGAGAGCCCCTGCTACCATTTACATTAAGACTAGCTATGGTAAGTTTCATGTCGGGAGCACACTAGGCCTCAGCACCGGTCCCCTTCCCACTGAGAGCGGAGGGGCCCTCAGCCGCACTATCCCGAAGAAAACTAAGAATATTTTTTACTTTCTGGGTCTGAGTGATACCATCTCCCGAAGGAACGAGGCTGCTTCTCACTCTGATTTCCCTCACCAGGTCCGGCATGCTGGTGCTATGCCCAAATCGAGAAATATACGGCAGTGCTGGTTATAAAGTCCTGGAGCGAGCTGAGTAACTGGCCGAAGAAGTTTGTACTCGACAGTACCTTGCTGGCTTGGCGCCAGAAATCCCAACGCCAGGAAAGGCTCCGTTAGTCCTGCAGAACTTCCAGGCCGTGAGAGGTCGAGACATCCCAACAGATGCTTTGGCTCCTACACCGAACGAGAATCCCGACGATAAAGGTGGAAGGATGTTGTCCCAATGTCAGTGGGGGAACAACGGTGTTTGTCTCCGGTGTTCAGAGCAAATCGGCTTCCAGGCGAGTTGCCAGCGGCCACAGCTGGGAGCTACGCAGTTAGCAGCCATCAACAAACCCCGTCCAAACTGGCAGAAAATCTCCAAACGAAGCTTCCACACTAACTCAGTCACTCACATGGATGTCCAAGAGACGTTTCGAACCACCTCCAAAGTATCTCACGAACAGTAGCTTTTCCTCGATTTCTCCCAGCTCAATCAGAACAGCTCCACCCTGTCTGACCCTGTGAGTGTGTGATGGGACGGTGTGGAGGGAGTTTCACTCTGTGTCTGACCCCGGGAGTGTGTGATGGGATGGTGTGGAGGGAGTTTCACTCTGTGTCTGACCCCGGGAGTGTGTGATGGGACGGTGTGGAGGGAGTTTCACTCTGTGTCTGACCCTGGGGGTGTGTTATGGGATGGTGTGGAGGGAGTTTCACTCTGTGTCTGACCCTGGGAGTGTGTGATGGGATGGTGTGGAGGGAGTTTCACTCTGTGTCTGACGCCGGGAGTGTGTGATGGGACGGTGTGGAGGGAGCTTCACTCTGTGTCTGACCCCGGGAGTGTGTGATGGGACGGTGTAGTGTAGAACAAAAGTTAAACTCACAGAGCGGTGTCTAATCTGTGCCCTGGGACTCTGGAAAGAGAAGGTATGATAGAGGGGCCTCCAGTTCTACCATCAGTGACTACGATCCTCTTACACCCTCAGGAGGCAGTAGATTGAGCCTCATTCCAACATCCAGAGGATGGCACCTCAGACGGTGCGGCACTCCCTCAATACTGGCACTGAGGGCGCCAGCCTGGATTTTGGGCTATCCTGTCTGGCACAGTCCTGAGGCCGGAGTTCCACGCACATTCCTGAGCAGAGCCCACATTCCCATTGGGAGTTTTAACAGGAAGGATGTGGAAGGTTAAGGAGAGCTTAAAAAGAGATTTACCAGGATGCGGCCTGGATTAGAGAGTACATCTTTGAGGCAAGGTTGAGCGAGCTGGGGCTCTTCCTCTTTGGAGTGAAGGAGAATGAGAGGTGACTTGAGAGGAAAGTGTACAAGATGAGGCACAGATTGAGTGGACAGCCAGAGATTTCTTCCCCAATGCAGAAATGGCCAATGTGAGGGGGCATGGTTTTGTTTGGAGGGAAGTATAGGAGGAATGTCAGAGGTAGGTTTTTCTTTGAAAGAGAGTGGTGGTGGTCGTAGAGGCATTTACACCTGGGAAATTTAAGCGACTCGTAGATAGGCACGTGGATGATAGAGAAATGGAGGGAAGGGTTAAATTGATTGTAAAGTTAAGAGTTCGGCACACATTGTGGTGTTGTGGTGTACAAAATTATGAGTCATAGGCAAGGCAAATGCAAGCAGGTTTTGTCCGGAGGTTGGATGAGACTAGAACTAGAGGTCATGGGTTAAGGGTGAAAGGTGAAATATTTAAGGGGAATAGGGGGAGGGGTGGAGAACTTCTTCACTCAGAATGTGGAATAAACTGTTCGTTCACGCGAGGGAGGGGTTGGAGGGCTCCGGTCCAGGTGCAAGTCAATGGGACTAGGCAGAATTACAGTCTGGCACAGGCTAGATGGGCTGAAGGGTCTTACTTGGGTGCTTTACTTTTCCATGACTATGACTGTGCTATGTTATAGAGTCATAGCAAAGTACAGCACAGAAACGAGCCCTTCGCCAAAACATTTAAACTCCCTGCTCCCATCGACCAGCGCCAGGACCATAGACTTCCATACCCCCGCCATTCAGGCACCTATTCAAACTTAAATGTTGAAATCGAGCTTGCATACACCACTTCTGCTGGCAGCTCATCCCACACTCTCACAACCCTCTGAATGAATACCGTAAATTCCGGTGTATAAGCTGAGAATCTGGCCCTAAATTTTGGTCCTAAAATTAGGGGGTCGGCTTATACAACTTTGGAAAAACGAATACACGGAAGACAGGTCATATTTATTGGCTATTTTTGAGTCAAATGCGTTCCACTGTTGATGCATGAATTCTTTGAATGGTTTGTTTAAACTCACATCTCGTGGCTGGAGCACGGACATCAAACCACCGGGGATGACTGCAATGTCCGTGTTTTCAGCTTTCAGTGCTGCTTTAATCTCACCTGACAAGTGCGCTTTGAACATCTCCCAGACAAGTAGCGACTTTTCCTTCCTGAAACCTTTGGGACATCGACACCACACCTCTTGAACCCACTTCAAGCAACCAGCTTCATCCATCCAGCAGCGTTCTTGAACGTAAACAACAACACCCCACGGGAATTTTCTGAGCAATCTTTGTTTTTTTGTCTCAACGCAAGATCACGTCTATTCATAAATTGGGTGCACCAACTTCACGTAGCTTTGAAATTTTCGCTGACTTCACGGTGTTTTTCATCCCACTTCAACGCTTGAACTCGAATCATTTCTCTGGTAACAATGTATCCGGACAATCGCTGGTGATTCACCCACTCTAAAACTTTTTCTTTCAGTTCCGGCCGCTGACGTTTCCCGCAGTTTGCACATTTCGTCTTTGGCATTTCCCTCAGCGTGTCCTCTGCGTTTTGCCACTCTCTCACTCTCTCTCATTTACACTAAACTTCTTAGCAGCTGAAGAATTATTCGTTCCTTTAGCAAAATCAACAACCTTCAGCTTGAAGCCAGCATCATATCGCATTCGTTTTAATCTTTTGTACATGGAGGTCGCAAACTCAATACTGAGTACACATACTGATCCCGCCACCCCGTGTTATGTTTTAACGAGATTACGGTGGGTGCTAAATGGTTTCACAGGGGTTACATTTCAGAGGATTCTTTACCATTGGAGACCTAATCCAAAACTTCCCTCCCTGATTTATTTATTAAGAATTCGCTTACAACACTCTACAATGTATAGGCCTGTTTTCTTAGCAGTACTTGTTCACAAAATTTCCCGGTTCCAGATCCGGCAAAGCTGAGTACCAGCGTGTGAGATCTTGTGTGATCTTTTCCGGTTAAATCAAAAACCTCTACAAAAGGGGTCGGCTTATACAAAGGTAACATGAAAAAGTCACTTTTTAACCTTGAAAATGGGGGTCGGCTTATACCCCGGAATATACGGTAAGTTTCCTCTCGTGTTCTCCTTAACCCATGACCTTTGGTTGTAGTCTCACCCAGCCTCAGTGGAATGGGCCTGCCTGCATTTACCCTATCTATACCCCTCATAATTTTGCACGTCTCTATCAAATCTCCCCTCAATCTTCTACGTTCCAAGGAATAAAATCCTATTCCTTACAACTCCGGTCCTCCAGACCCGGCAACATCGTCGTGATTTTCTCTGCACTCTTTCAACCTTATTTACATCTTTCCTGTAGGTAGGTGAACAAAACTGCACCCAATACTCCAAGTTAAGTTTCACCAACATCTTATACAACTTGAACATAACATCCCATCTCCTGTACTCAGTATTTTGATTTATGAAGGACAATGTAGCAAAGGTTTTCTTTACGACCCTGTCTACCTGTGCCTCAACTTTCAATAAGTTATGGACCTGTACTCCCAGATCCCTTGGTTCCACCACACTCCTCAGTGCCCTACCGTTCACTGTGTGAGACCTGGCTGGTCCTACCAAAGTGCAACATCTCACATTTCTCAGCATTAGATTCCATCTGCCATTTTCCAGCCTATTTTTCTATTGATCCAGATCCCTCTGCAAGCTGTGAGAACCTTTCTCGCTGTCCACTACATCCCCAAGCTTGGTGTCATCCATAAATTTGCTGATCCAGTGAACCAGATTATCATCCAGACCATCGACACAGATGACAAACAACAAAGGACCCAGCACCGATCCCTGCAGTCACAGGCCTCCAGTCAGGGGCAACCACCTACTGCCACTCTCTGGCTTCTCCCACAAACCCAATGTCTAAGCTTTGTACTCTCAAAGTTTCACTTTCGAAGGCCTTCCGCTTAGCACGTACAGTACCCCTTTGCCAGAGAACAACCTGTCCCAATCCACACTTCTCATACCATCAAAACTGGCCTTTCTCCAATTTAGAATCTCAACCCGTGGACAAAACCTACTGTATCTTTTTGCATGTTTACTTTGAAACTAGTGGCCTTGTGGTCACTGGATGCAACGTGTTCCCCTGCAAAAACTTTTGTCACCTGCCCTGTCTCATTCCCTAACAGCAGATCCAGTATCACACACTCTCTTGGGAACTTCTCCATACTGATTAATGAAACTTTCCTGAACAAATCTGACAAACTCTAGCCCTTCTGGTCCTTTGTGGAAATGTTAAAAATCACCTTCTATAACAACCTTCTGTTTCAAGTAACAGCCTGTGATCTTTCTGCAGATTTGTTCCTCTAAATCCCTTAGACTGTTGGGTGGCCTGTAATATAGTCCCTTTAACCTGACTATATTTCTCCGACCCACCCATAACACCTCGCTAGGCGAGTTCTCCAGCCTGTCCTGATGGAACACTGCCATGTCATTTACCCCGATTAGTAATGCCTCCCCACCTCCTTTAATCCCCCCTACTCCGCCGCATCTAAAACAACAGAACCCCCAAAGGTTGAGCTGCCAGTCCTGCCCCTCCTGCAACCAAGTCTGACTAATGGCTACAGTATCATAATTCCAGGTGTTGATCCACGCCCTGAGCCCATCCGCCTTTCCTACAATACTTCATACACTGAAATATACGTACCATGCTCAACCCTTCGATTCCTGGTAACATCTGTCTCCACAACCTCTCCACTAACTGTTCTGACTCTCCGGTTCCCACCCCTCTAACTCTACTTTAAACCTACCTGTGCAGCATTAACAAACCTTCCCACTAGGATATTAGTCTCCCATCGGTTCAGGTGCAACCGTTCTATGTTAACTGGTGATATTCCACTTCCCACCCCAGCAGCCTGCAGTGCCGGGGACGCAGGTCAGGAATGGCCTGGAACGTGCTGCACTGACCTGTGGCAAACTGGAGGTCATTCAAGAGTTTCAGCTCCCTGCTGATGTCCAGCTGGAAAGGGGTGAAGGATGATTCCACGGCTGGGATGAAGTTCTGCAGGGACTCAGTAGCCTTCACAATCCTGAAAACCAAAAAGACATTTTGTTAACAACCATTCAGAGCAAACAGACAGGAGTCTTGGAGTCACACAGCATAGAAACAGACCCTTCAGCTGACCAAAACTCATTCTAAGCCAGTCCTGTTTGCCTTCATTTCTCCCATATCCCTCTCAACCTTTCCTATCCGTGTACCTGTCCGTATCCCTCCAAACCTTTCCTATCCGTGTCCCTGTCCGTATCCCTCCAAACCTTTCCTATCCGTGTACCTGTCCGTATCCCTCCAAACCTTTCCCATCCGTATCCCTCTAAACCTTTCCTGTCCATATCCCTCTAAACCTTTCCTACCCGTGTACCGGTCCGTATCCCTCTAAACCTTTCCTACCCGTGTACCAGTCCGTATCCCTCTAAACCTTTCCTACGCGTGTACCTGTCCGTATCCCCTAAACCTTTCCTGTCCGTGTACCTGTCCGTATCCCTCTAAACCTTTCCTATCCGTGTACCTGTCCGTATCCCTCTAAACCTTTCCTATCCGTGTACCTGTCCGTATCCCTCTAAACCTTTCCTATCCGTGTACCTGTCCGTATCCCTCTAAACCTTTCCTATCCGTGTACCTGTCCGTATCCCTCTAAACCTTTCCTATCCGTGTACCCGTCCGTATCCCTCTAAACCTTTCCTATCCGTGTACCCGTCCGTATCCCTCTAAACCTTTCCTATCCGTGTACCCGTCCGTATCCCTCTAAACCTTTCCTATCCGTGTACCCGTCCGTATCCCTCTAAACCTTTCCTATCCGTGTACCCGTCCGTATCCCTCTAAACCTTTCCTATCCGTGTACCCGTCCGTATCCCTCTAAACCTTTCCTATCCGTGTACCCGTCCGTATCCCTCTAAACCTTTCCTATCCGTGTACCCGTCCCTATCCCTCTAAACCTTTCCTACCCGTGTACCTGTCCCTATCCCTCTAAACCTTTCCTATCCGTGTACCTGTCCCTATCCCTCTAAACCTTTCCTATCCGTGTACCTGTCCGTATCCCTCTAAACCTTTCCTATCCGTGTACCAGTCCGTATCCCTCTAAACCTTTCCTATCCGTGTACCAGTCCGTATCCCTCCAAACCTTTCCTATCCGTGTACCTGTCCGTATCCCTCCAAACCTTTCCTATCCGTGTACCTGTCCGTATCCCTCCAAACCTTTCCTATCCGTGTACCTGTCCGTATCCCTCCAAACCTTTCCTATCCGTGTACCCGTCCGTAACCCTCTAAACCTTTCCTATCCGTGTACCTGTCCGTATCCCTCCAAACCTTTCCTATCCGTGTACCCGTCCGTATCCCTCCAAACCTTTCCTATCCGTGTACCTGTCCGTATCCCTCCAAACCTTTCCTATCCGTGTACCTGTCCGTATCCCTCTAAACCTTTCCTATCCGTGTACCCGTCCGTATCCCTCTAAACCTTTCCTATCCGTGTACCTGTCCGTATCCCTCTAAACCTTTCCTATCCGTGTACCAGTCCGTATCCCTCTAAACCTTTCCTATCCGTGTACCAGTCCGTATCCCTCCAAACCTTTCCTATCCGTGTACCTGTCCGTATCCCTCCAAACCTTTCCTATCCGTGTACCTGTCCGTATCCCTCTAAACCTTTCCTATCCGTGTACCTGTCCGTATCCCTCCAAACCTTTCCTATCCGTGTACCCGTCCGTAACCCTCTAAACCTTTCCTATCCGTGTACCTGTCCGTATCCCTCCAAACCTTTCCTATCCGTGTACCCGTCCGTATCCCTCCAAACCTTTCCTATCCGTGTACCTGTCCGTATCCCTCCAAACCTTTCCTATCCGTGTACCTGTCCGTATCCCTCTAAACCTTTCCTATCCGTGTACCCGTCCGTATCCCTCTAAACCTTTCCTATCCGTGTACCTGTCCATATCCCTCTAAACCTTTCCTATCCGTGTACCTGTCCGTATCCCTCTAAACCTTTCCTATCCGTGTACCTGTCCGTATCCCTCTAAACCTTTCCTATCCGTGTACCCGTCCGTATCCCTCCAAACCTTTCCTATCTGTGTACCTGTCCGTATCCCTCCAAACCTTTCCTATCCGTGTACCTGTCCGTATCCCTCTAAACCTTTCCTATCCGTGTACCTGTCCGTATCCCTCTAAACCTTTCCTATCCGTGTACCTGTCCGTATCCCTCTAAACCGTTCCTATCCGTGTCCCTGTCCGTATCCCTCCAAACCTTTCCTATCCACACTTTCGATGCTCTTTCTCTGTAACCGATACACTTTATTCTGCTATTGTTTTTCTTAGTTTTATCTCAATGCACTATGTGAAGATCTGTACGAACGGTATGCAGAACAAACTTTTCATTGTGTCTTGGTATAGATGACAATGTTAAACCAAGCCTAATATTCTAAACTTTGTTCTGACTGGTGAAGACCTTCCCTGCTGCCCTGTCTACCTGTAACTCCCCACCAATTAACATCAAAAAGAGTCTTTTTCAAATATATGAAGAGTAAAAGAGTGACACAGCTAGTTATAGGACCGATTGAAAACGATGCTGGAGAAATTATAATGGGTAACAAAGAGATGGCAGAGGAACTAAATGAGTATTTTGCATCAGTCTTCACAGTGGAAGACACATTAGCAACATACCCGATAGCCAGAGGTCTCAGGGAATAGAATTAGGTACAGTCAAGATTACTAGAGAGAAAGAGCTTGGGAAGATAATTGGACTAAAGATAGATAAATCTCCCGGACCGGATGAGGTGCACCCACGGGTTTTGAAGGATGTGGTTTTAGAGATTGTGGAGGCATTGGAAATGATCTTCCAGGAATCGGTAGACTCTGGCATGGTTCCGGAGGACTGGAAGGTCACAAATGTAGTTCCTCTGTTTAAGAAAGGAGGGAGGCAGCAAAAAGAAAATTACAGACCTATTAGTCTGACATCGGTAGTTGGAAAGTTATTGGAGTCGATCCTCAAGGACGAGGTTATGAATTACCTCGAGGTGCATGACAAGATAGGCCCAAGCCAGCATGGTTTCATGAAGGGATGATCCTGCCTCATCAACCTACTGGAATTTTTTGAGGTAATCTCAAATAAAATTGACAAGGGGGAGGCTGTGGATGTTGTGTATTTGGATTTCCAAAAGGCCTTTGATAAGGTGCTGCATAAGAGGCTGCTTAATAAGATGAGAGCCCATGGAGTTACGGGAAAGATATTGGAATGGGTGCAGCATTGCTGATAGGCAGAAAGCAAAGGGTGGGAATACAGGGATCCTATTCTGGTTGGTTGCCGGTTACTAGCGGTGTTCCTCAGGGGTCGGTGTTGGGGCCGCTTCTTTTTACACTGTATATCAATGATTTAGATTATGGATTAAATGGTTTTGTGGCTAAATTTGCAGATGACACCAAGATAGGTGGAGGAGCAGGAAGTGTTGAAGAAACAGAAAGGTTGCAGAGAGACTTGGTCAGTTTAGGAGAGTGGGCAAAGAAATGGCAGATGAGATACAATGTTGAGAAATGTACGGTTGTACATTTTGGAAGAAGAAACAATCGGGCAGATTATTATTTAGATAGAGAGAAAATTCAAAAATCGGAAGTGCAAAGGGACTTGGGGGTCCTAGTGCAGGATACCCTAAAGGTTAACCACCAGGTTGGATCTGCAGTAAGGAAAGCGAATGCTATGTTGGCATTCATTTCAAGAGGAATAGTGTATAAGAGTAAGGAGGTGTTGATGAGGCTCAATGGGGCACTGGTGAGACCTCATTTGGAATACTGTGTGCAGTTCTGGGCTCCCTATCTTAGAAGGGATGTGCTGATGTTGGAAAGGGTTCAGAGAAGATTTACGGGGATGATTCCTGGAATGCAGGGGCTAACATATGAGGAGCGTATTTCAGCTCTTGGACTGTATTCATTAGAGTATAGAAGGATGGGAGGGGATCTCATAGAAACATTTTGAATGTTGAAAGGACTGGACAGTGCAGATGTGGAAAGGCTGTTTCCCACGGTGGGTGAGTCCAGGACAAGTCTTAGAATTAGAGGTTATCCATTTAAAACAGAGATGAGGAGAAATTTTTTTCACCAGACGGTCCTGGATGTATGGAATTCGTTGCCACATACAGCTGTGGAGGCCCAATCATTGAGAGGGTTTAAGGAGGAGATTGATAGGTATCTAATTAGTCAGGGTATCAAGGAATATGGGGAAAAAGCCAGAAATTGGAACTGGATGGGAGAATAGTTTAGCTCATGGTGGAGTGGCGGAGCAGACTCGATGGGCTGAATGGCCTACTTCTGCTCCTTTGTCCTGTGATCTTGTGATCCCCAAATCCTGTAACTGCCGACTCTTCCGGGGCGGAGGGGGGGGGGGGGGGTGGAGAACGATCACGAATTGTACCTGGTATGCAGCTGCCTTGCGGCCTGAATGAAGCAGGCGGGGTCGGTCTCCTTCAGGACCTCCTGCGTGTAGCCCACCATGCCGGAATGCTCCAGCATGCCCTGGTGCTCGGAGATCTGGCCAGCCAGCCGGTGCAGGCGGTGCTGCTTGCTCTCGTCGATGGCCTGCAGCAGCGAGCCCTGCCTCTCCTCCAGTGCCCGGCACAGCTCTCCTATCGAGCTCACCACCTCCTCCCGCGCACGTGAGCTGTTGGCCTTCGAGAGTCACACCGAGAGGGCTGTCAGCATGATGTCAGCGCTCGAGTCTGCCCTCCCATTCCCCACCCGAATCATCCTCCCACTCAAATGAACAATCCACCTTCCCATTCCCCACCTAAATCTTCCCCCCACTCAACCCAACACAGTCCACCTTCCCATTCCTCACCTAAATCCTCCCCCCACTCAACCCAACACAGTCCACCTTCCCATTCCCCACCTAAATCCTCCCCCCACTCAACCCAACAGTCCACCTTCACAAACCCCACTCAACCCAACACAGTCCACCTTCACATACCCCACTCAACCCAACACAGTCTACCTTCCCATTCCCCACTCAACCCAACACAGTCCACCTTCCCATTCCCCACCTAAATCCTCCCCCCACTCAACCCAACAGTCCACCTTCACAAACCCCACTCAACCCAACACAGTCCACCTTCACATACCCCACTCAACCCAACACAGTCTACCTTCCCATTCCCCACTCAACCCAACACAGTCCACCTTCCCATTCCCCACCTAAATCCTCCCCCCACTCAACCCAACAGTCCACCTTCACAAACCCCACTCAACCCAACACAGTCCACCTTCACATACCCCACTCAACCCAACACAGTCTACCTTCCCATTCCCCACTCAACCCAACACAGTCCACCTTCACATACCCCACCTAAATCCTCCCCCCACTGCACCCAATACAGTTCAACTTCACAAACCCCACTCAACCCAACACAGTCCACCTTCCCATTCCCCACTCGACCCAACACAGTCCTCCTTCCCATACCCCACTCAACCCAACACAGTCTACCTTCCCATACCCCACTGGACCCAACACAGTCCACCTTCCCATTCCCCACTCAACCCAACACAGTCCACCTTCCCATACCCCACCTAAATCATCCCCCCACTCAACCCAACACAGTCCACCTTCCCATACCCCACTCGACCCAACACAGTCCACCTTCCCATACCCCACTTGACCCAACACAGTCCACAGTCCCATACCCCACTCGACCCAACACAGTCCACCTTCCCATACCCCACTCGACCCAACACAGTCCACCTTCCCATACCCCTCTCGACCCAACACAGTCCACCTTCCCATACCCCTCTCGACCCAACACAGTCCACCTTCCCATACCCCACTCCACCCAACACAGTCCACCTTCCCATACCCCACTCCACCCAACGCAATCCACCTTCCCATACCCCACTTGACCCAACACAGTCCACAGTCCCATACCCCACTCAACCCAACAGTCCACCTTCCCATACCCCACTCGACCCAACACAGTCCACCTTCCCATACCCCACTCGACCCAACACAAGTCCACCTTCCCATACCCCACTCGACCCAACACAGTCCACCTTCCCATACCCCACTCGACCCAACACAAGTCCACCTTCCCATTCCTCACTCAACCCAACACAGTCCACCTTCCCATACCCCACTCAACCCAACACAGTCCACCTTCCCATTCCTCACTCGACCCAACACAAGTCCACCTTCCCATTCCTCACTCAACCCAACACAGTCCACCTTCCCATACCCCACTCAACCCAACACAGTCCACCTTCCCATACCCCACTCAACCCAACATAGTCCACCTTCCCTTTCCCACCTAAATCCTGCAGAGAATTGAGGACACTGCCCAGCACATCGGGGAAACCAGCCTCCCCGCGCCCCCCATGGACACTTCCTGTTACCTCGGTAAGGCAGCTAATATCAAGGACCCATCCTACCCCAGACTTTCTCCTCTCTCCCCCCTCCCATCAGGTAGCAGATACAAAAGCCTGAAAGCCCAAACTACCAAGCTCGGGGACAGCTTCTGCCTCGCTGTTATCAGATTGTTGAACAGTTTCCTCGTACAGTAAGATGGACTCTTGACCTGACAATCTAGCTCATTATGACCCTCTCTGTAACGGTAACACTCTATTCTGCATCCTGCTGTTGTTTTCCCTCGCACTACCTCGATGTAGTGGTGTGATGAAATAACCTGAATAGGTCACATTCAAAGGAGTCAGCTCAGTAACGAACCGACTCAGCAGATCTGCAGGTGACATCTCTGCTGTCACACGACTGAAGGGTAGCGATGATTCAGCGGCCGGGAGCCAGGCAGGACATGTTTCAGCGTGCCAGCTGCAACAGCAAACGCAAGAGCCGATTGCTGACTGCAGGAAGGGGGAGGGTTAGGGTGACCACGCTCCACCTGCACCGGGGGACCAGTGGCGGAGAGAGTCAGCAGCTTCAAATTCCTGCCCGTTAACATACTGGCCGCCCTGTCCCGGGAACAGCACGTAGCTACCAACCTGAGGAGGGTGTGCCAGCGGCTTTATCTTCTCAGAAAGTTAAGCAGGTTTGGTTGGTCACCGAACACTTCTCCAGGTGTACTTTTGAAAGTACCCTGACTGGTGCAGCAGGAGCACAACAAGCTCTTCCCTCACACATCACCGGCACTTCCGTCTCCAACCCCACCGTGGATGGTCCCACACCCGGCTGTGAAGGAGGGCGAGCTACCCCATCCCATAAAAACCCAGAGCTACAGAAATGACAGCAGAAGCCCCACAGACTGAATCCTGGGAGAGGAAGGATCTTTGCCTCGAAGACGTACGAAAGCAGAAGCCATAGGGCTGACCAACATTCGGGCCGGGACCGGCTGGTGAGTGCTGTCAGCAGCCTATGCCCCAGTGATGGGGTTAAGTTGATGACATCTGTCCCCACAGTCAGTAGTATCTACAGGAGATGCTCTCTCAAGACATTGTCTAAAGACCCCCACCATCTGGGCCAGGCCATCTGCTCACAGCTCCCATCGGGCAGGAGGTACAGAAGCCTGAAGTCCCACACCATCCGGGCCAGGCCACCTTCTCACAGCTCCCATCGGGCAGGAGGTACAGAAACCTGAAGTCCCACACCACCAGGGTCAGGAACAGCAACTTTCCTTCAACCATTCGGTTCCTGAACCGACCGGCACAACCCCGATCACCATCTCAGTTATACACCCACTTTGCACTACAATGGTGCTCTTCCTTGTATAATTTATGTTTTCCTTGTGAATGTTGTGTATTTGATGCTGTGTGTCTGTGGTGCTGCTGCAATAGCACCTGTGAACACGCGTGTATCTGACGATAAACTCAACACTGAGACTCACCCAGGCTCACTGTGAGGGATTCAAGTGTTACGGATTTGTGTTTTAATAGCAAGCATTGATTAAAACAAGAACCTACTCTTCAGCTCTTAATGGAAATGGTAAGCAGTAATCAGTTTGAAATTAAAAGGACAGATTTGCAAATAAACAGTCCTATCTCTTGACTGCCGAAGAGAAATGGTTTTCAAAGCACTATGACAATGAGGATTTCTTGTCTGCATCAGCCAAACACGTGACAATGGGGATGTTACCTGGCTTACAAACCAGGCAGGGCTGTCCAAGTTAGCTTGCCCTATTTCGACTGACAGCCAGGAATTTTCAGACCAGACAGGCACATGACACCTAGTCAGAGGTATATTTGTTCCGTCAATAATTGGGATATTACTGTCACATGTAACAAGGTACAGAACATACTTGTCTGCATGCCGTCCACACAGATCAGTTCATTACAACGGGGTATCGTGGAGGCACAAGGGAAAAGCAATAACAGAGACATAGAAAATAGGTGCAGGAGTAGGCCATTCGGCCCTTCGAGCCTGCACCGCCATTCAGTATGATCATGGCTGATCATCCAACTCAGAACCCTGTACCTGCTTTCTCTCCATATCCCCGATCCCTTTAGCCACAAGGGCCATATCTAACTTCCTCTTAAATATAGCCAATGAACTGGCCTCAACTGTTTCCTGTGGCAGAGAATTCCACAGATTCACCACCCTCTGTGTGAAGAAGTTTTTCCTCATCTCGGTCCTAAAAGGCTTCCCCTTTATCCTTAAACTGTGACCCCTCGTTCTGGACTCCCCCAACATTGGGAACAATCTTCCTGCATCTACCCTGTCCAATCCCTTTAGAATTTTATACGTTTCAATAAGATCCCCCCTCAATCTTCTAAATTCCAGTGAGTATAAGCCTAGTCAATCCAGTCTTTCTTCATATGAAAGTCCTGCCATCCCAGGAATCAATCTGGTGAACCTTCTCTGTACTCCCTCTATGGCAAGAATGTCTTTCCTCAGATTAGGAGACCAAAACTGCACACAATACTCCAGGTGTGGTCTCACCAAGGCCTTGTACAACTGCAGTAGAACCTCCCTGCTCCTGTACTCAAATCCTTTTGCTATGAATGCCAACATACCATTTGCCTTCTTCACCGCCTGCTGTACCTGCATGCCCACTTTCAATGACTGTTGTACAATGACACCCAGGTCTCGTTGCACCTCCCCTTTTCCTAATCGGCCACCATTCAGATAATAATCTGTTTTCCTGTTCTTGCAACCACAGTGGATAACCTCACATTTATCCACATTAAGTTGCATCTGCCATGAATTTGCCCACTCACCTAACCTATCCAAGTCACCATGCATCCTCTTAGCATCCTCCTCACAGCTAACACCGCTGCCCAGCTTCGTGTCATCCGCAAACTTGGAGATGCTGCATTTAATTCCCTCGTCTAAATCATTAATATATATTGTAAACAACTGAGGTCCCAGCACTGAGCCTTGCGGTACCCCACTAGTCACCGCCTGCCAATCTGAAAAGTTCCCATTTACTCCCATTCTTTGCTTCCTGTCTGCCAACCAATTCTCTATCCACATCAATACCATAGCACCAATACCCTGTGCTTTAAGTTTGCACACTAATCTCCTGTGTGGGACCTTGTCAAAAGTCTTTTGAAAATCTAAATATACCACATCCACTGGCTCTCCCCTTTCCACTCTACTAGTTATATCTTCAAAAAATTCTATAAGATTCGTCAGACATGATTTTCCTTTCACAAATCCATGCTGACTTTGTCCGATGATTTCACCTCTTTCTAAATGTGCTGTTATCACATCTTTGATAACCGACTCTAGCATTTTCCCCACCACCAATGTCAGACTAACCGGTCTATAATTCCCCGGTTTCTCTCTCCCTCCTTTTTTAAAAAGTGGGGTTACATTAGCCACCCTCCAATCCTCAGGAACTAATCCAGAATCTAAGGAGTTTTGAAAAATTATCACTAATGCATCCACTATTTCTTGGGCTACTTCCTTAAGCACTCTGGGATGCAGACCATCTGGCCCTGGGGATTTATCTGCCTTTAATCCCTTTAATTTACCTAACACCACTTCCCTACTAACATGTATTTCCCTCAGTTCCTCCATCTCACTGGACCCTCGGTCTCTTACTATTTCCGGAAGATTATTTATGTCCTCCTTAGTGAAGACAGAACCAAAGTAGTTATTCAACTGGTCTGCCATGTCTTTGTTCCCTATGATCAATTCACCTGTTTCTGACTGTAAAGGACCTACATTTGTCTTGACCAATCTTTTTCTTTTCACACATCTATAAAAGCTTTTACAGTCAGTTTTTATGTTCCTGCCAGCTTTCTCTCATAATCTTTTTTCCCTTTCCTAATTAAGCCCTTTGTCCTCCTCTGCTTGTCTCTGAATTTCTCCCAGTCCTCAGGTGTGCCGCTTTTTTTTTGCTAATTTATATGTTTCTTCTTTGGACTTGATACTATCCCTAATTTCTCTTGTCAGCCACGGGTGCACTACCTTCCCTGGTTTATTCTTTTGCCAAACTGGGATGAACAATTGTTGTAGTTCATCCATGTGACCTTTAAATGCTTGCCATTGCATGTCCACCGTCAACCCTTTAAGTATCATTTGCCAGTCTATCTTAGCTAATTCACATCTCATACCTTCAAAGTTACCCTTCTTTAAGTTCAGAACCTTTGTTTCTGAATTAACTATGTCACTCTCCATCTTAATGAAGAATTCCACCATATTATGGTCACTCTTACCCAAGGGGCCTCGCACGACAAGATTGCTAACTAACCCTTCCTCATTCCTCAATACCCAATCTAGAATGGCCTGCTCTCTAGTTAGTTCCTCGACATGTTGGTTCAGAAAACCATCCTGCATACATTCCAAGAAATCCTCTTCCTCAGCACCCTTACCAATTTGGTTCACCCAATCTATATGTAGATTGAAGTCACCCATTATAACTACTGTTCCTTTATTGCACGCATTTCTAATTTCCTGTTTAATGCCATCCCCAACCTCACTACTACTGTTAGGTGGCCTGTACACAACTCCCACCAGCGTTTTCTGCCCCTTAGTGTTATGCAACTCTACCCATATCGATTCTACATCCTTCAGGCTAATGTCCTTCCTTTCTATTGCATTAATATCCTCTCTAACCAGCAATGTTACCCCACCTCCTTTTCTTTCCTGTCTATCCCTCCGGAATATTGAATATCCCTGGATGTTGAGCTCCCATCCTTGGTCACCCTGCAGAGTACAGTTACAGAGAAAGTACAGAACAGGCAGACAAGGTCACAAACAAAGTAGATTGTGAGGTCAAGTCGTAATAACATGCACACACACACAATCATAGTACCTACCTCTGTCTGCTGGACCAGCTCATCCAGTACTTGGATCTGTGTCTGTACCAGGTTCTGATTGGTCAGGATGAATGTGATTGCCTTGGTCAGTTTGTCCTGGATGGAGGGGTTGGGGAGGGGTGAGTGGCAGACAACAAACAGGACAGTGGATGGGGAGGAAAAGAGGGAGGGGGGCGTAAAGGTTGGGATGTGGGGGTGGGGGGGGAGACGTAAGGAAAAGAAAGGATAATCTGAGAGGGTCTCGTCGCTTTACGTGGATCTTTTCCATCCACATCCAACCCCAGTCCAAAACACCGAGTTTTAAATCAGCCCGATGGCTCCCACTGGCGAGGAACACCATTGAGTCATCGCCAAGAGACGTGTCTCCAGACTGGGATTTGGGAAGTGCGAGGAGCAAGAATGCTGTTTTGGGAATGGGGGTAATGGGTGGGTGGGGAGGGGGCTGGGGTTAGTAGTTCAAAGGTCGTCGCTTACAGCTGGTTCATTGCAGGACCAAGTCGAGGGGGAATTGTACATGGACCGGGAAGGTGGGGGGAGAGCAGGCAGGAGTGAAGCATGGCAAAATTCCAACCATCTGGCATCTGACAGTTCGGAAATCACGGCACCCGCCTCTCATTAGTCCGGAATGTGCTCCAGGATCCGGAGTGATCCACATCCTGCTCCCTTTAAACTCACTGGCTCACTAGAAAAGGTAAAGTAAGCAATTGCAACAACTTCCAATAACCTGGAGGGGAAAATCACTGTTGTGTGGAGTCCTACAGACAGACTGCTCTTCCCCGTGCAACCACAGAGAGGGAGAGAGAAATGTGGGGGCTGGGCTGGGGTAGAGACTTGACCAACACAGCGGCCAAATGTTACAGCCCTCCCCACCAGAACACAACATCTCAAGAAGGCAACACCCACCCGAGTTGAGTCGGTAGTGACACTGCAGCTTTATCAAACTGGTCAGGCGCATTTGGAGTTTTCCACTGAGTTCTGGTTGCCCCATTCCAGGAAGGATGCGGAGGCTTTAGGGAGGGTGCAGGACAGGCTACCTGGATGAGAGGGCATGAGGAGAGTTTGGACAAACTTGTGTTGTCTTCTATAGAGTGCCGGGGGCCACGGGGAGACCCAGCATAAAACTGAGAGATGTAAACAGACGATCTTTTACATGGAGATGAATTGTCTGATCCAGAGGGCATGCATTTAAAGTGAGAGGGGAAAAGTTCAAAGGAGATGTGTGGGGTAAGTTTTTTGTTTTGAAAAACAGAGTGGTGGGTGCTTGGAGTGCGCTGCCAGAGGTGGTGGGGGAGGCCGGTATGAAAGGGGTGGTTAAGAGCATCTTGAAGTCAGGCAGATGAATGTACAAACAATGGAGGAGCCACGTGCAGGCAGATGGAATTATGCATCATTATCTCAATTACTTCAGCACTACATCGTGGGCCAAACTGCCTGTTCCAGTGTTCTACTGTTAATCTTCTACCGTCAGGAACCCTCATCCGAGCCGTGCCCTCTCCTTGCAATCAGGCAGGAGGTCCGGGAGTCTCAAGGCTCACATCTCAAGCTTCAACAACAGCTTCCTCCCCACAGCCATCGGGTCCTGAACCAACTTGAAAAACCCAAGCACCACCTTGGACTGTATTTCTTGCTCTCAATATTGACCCCTGCCATAGAGTCACACAGCAAGGAAACAGGCCCTTTGGCCCAATGCATCCATGCTAACCGAGATCCCTATCTAGACTAGTCCCATCTGCTTGCATTTGGTCTGTATTTTTAAGTTTTTGCTGTCCAAGTACCTTTTAAATATTGTTAATGTACCTGCCTTAAACACTTCCTCTGGCAACTCGTTCCATAGACTGACCACCCTCTGGGTGAAGAAGTTGCCCCTCAGGGTTCCCTCTCACATAAAATCTATGCTCTCTGGTTCTTTATTCCCCCATGTTGGAGGAAAAACCATTGACATTCACCCTATCCATGCTCCTTTTGACTTTAGTCTCCTGCACTCCCAGGAATGAAGTCCCAGACGGCCCAACGTCTTGGAAGTCCCAGTAACATCCTCGTTAATCTCCTCTACACACTTCCCAGCGATGCATCTCTCCTAGAGCAGGAGGACCAATGATGATGCTCCAGGGGTGGCTTGCACAGGTACTGCTGGACTTCATGTTAGTCAGCATTGTTTGTAACGGACTGTGCTGCTGAGAAAAAGCTGCTTTTATCTATTTATTTAGAGATACAGCAGAGTTAACAGGCCCTTCCAGCCCAATGAGCCCACAGTGTCCAACTGCACCCAACAACTTACCAGCCTGTATGGCTTTGGCATATGGGAAGAAACCACAGCACCCAGGGGTGGGGGGAACCACAGCACCCGGTCACAGGGAGAACATACAAACTCCTTGCCACCACCCAGATCTCATCACCAGTAGCGTCTCACTGTTTACTGTTGAACCAAGTATCAATCTTCTGGGATACGTGTTATTATTTGTGGTAATATTGCTTTATACGTTGTGTGTGAGAGTTAGATGTACTGCGTTGTGCACCTTGGTCAGAAGGAATATAGTTTTGTTTGGCAGTATACGTGTAAATGGTTGAATGAAAATTAACTTGAACTTCCGGACATCGGTGGAATTGAACCGGTGATAAATGTTACGTTAACCACTATGTGACCGTGCCACCCCCAGGGCATTTCTACCCTGGGGTATAAATGTCCACCCATGATAATACCACGTTGGATCGGAGGGCACCTACCTTCAGTGCCTGGTAGGCACTGGCCACGGGGGTGATCTTGTGCGTGGTGTGGACCCGCCTGAGCTTACACAGCTGGCATATGAGGCGTTGGCATGTCTTGCAGTACAGGCTGACCTTCTCCATCTCATGCTCGGGGCACATCAGGACCTGCAGCAGAACACCTGCAATCCGTTAGTACGAGGAACTCAGCAACCCCCAACATCCCATCCCCTCGCTTCCTGGGCTCAGATCTGAGCTCCGATTCCCAGATCAGATTGTCCAAGGGAGCAGGCTGTTATGCAGAGGGACTTGTGCGTGAATCACAAAAGGTTGGTTTGCAGATCCAACAGAGTATCAAAAAGGCAAATGGTATCCATTTACGTAGATATTGACAGCACGGAAACAGACTCTTCTGGCCCATTGAGCCAGAATTATACCACGAGTTTCATCAGATATATAAAGTGCAAAAGTAAGGTGAGGGGTAGATATCAGACTGCTGGAAAATAATGCTGGAGAGATAGCAATGGGGGTCAAGGAAATGGCAAACGAACTAAGTAAGTATTTTGCATCAGTCTTCATTGTTGAAGACACTAGCAGAATGGGGGAAATTTGAGAGTGTCAGGGGTCAGAAGTGAGAGAAGTTGCCATTACTGGGAAACAAAGGTCTGAAGGTGGATAGATCACCTGGACCAGATGGCTTACTCCCCAGGATTCTGAAATAGGTAACTGAAGAGATTATGGAGGCATTAGTAATGATCTTTCAAGAATCAATGGATTCTGACATGGTTCCAGAGAGCTGGAAAATTGCAAATGTCACTCCACTCTTCAAGGAGGAAGAGACAGAAGGAAGTTATAGGCCATATACCCTAACCTCATTGTTTAGGAAGATATTGTTGAGGATGTGGCTTTGATGTACTTGGAGGCAGATGATGAAATAGGCCGAAGTCAGCATGGTTTCCTCAAGGGATAATCTTATTTGACAAATCTTTGCAGAAATAACAAGGATTGACAAAGGAGAATTGGTGGATGCTGTGTGCTTGGATTTGCCACACAGGAGGCTGCCTAACAAGTTAAGAGCCAATGGTATTACAGGAAAGATACCGGCATGGATAGAGCATAGAGGAGGCAAAGAGTGGGAATAAATGGAGCCTTTTCCGGTTGGCTGCTGGTGACGAGTGGTGTTAGGACCGCATCTTTTTATATGTCAATGATTTTGATGATGGAGTTGATGGCTTTGTAACAAAGTTTGTAAACAATATGAAGATAGGTAGAGGGCAGGTGGTTTTGAGGAAGTACAGAGGCTAAAGGCGGACAGATAGGTTAGGAGAATAGGCAAAGAAGTGGCAGATGGAATACAGTGTCGGCAAGTCTATGCTTATGCAGTTTGGTAGAAGAAATTTTAAAAAGTAAACTGTTTTCTAAATGGAGAGAAAAATCAAAAGCCCAGGGTGCAGGATTCCCTAAAGGTTAATTTTCAGGCTGAGTCAGTGATGAGGAAGGCGACTGCATTCGTTTGGAGAGGACCAGAATGTAAAATCAGAGATGCAATGCCGAGGCTTCAGAAGGCACTGGTGAGGACTCACTTGGAGTATTGTGATTGTGAGCAGTTTTGGGCCTCTTATTTAAGAAGGGATGTGCTGACATTAGGAAAGAACCATGAAAACAATTCCAGGATACAAAGTGTTATCATATGAAGAGCGTTTGATGGCTCAGGGTCTCCGTGCAGATTTCCCCAAGGGTAAAATTGCAGGTGGAGTCGGTAGTGAGGAAGGCAAATGCAACAATAGAAGAGCAAGGGTGAAATACTGAGGCTTTGTAAGTCATTGATTGGACCACATTTGGAGCATTGTGAGCAGTTTTAGGCCCCTTGTCTATAAGAGAGGGTCCAGAGGTTTATGAGAATGATCACGGGAATGAAAATGTTAATGTACGAGGAGCGTTCGATAGTTCTGGGTCTGTACTTGGAGTTTAGAGAAATGAAGGGGGGAAACTCATTGAAACCTGGTTCATATTGAAGGACCTAGATAGAACAGATGTGGAGAGGATGTTTCCTGTGGTGGGAGAGTCCACCATCAGAAAGCACAGCCTCAGAATAGCAGGACATCCCATTAGAACAGAGATGAGGAGGAATTTCTTTAGCCAGAGGGTGGAGAATCTGTGGAATCCATTGCTACAGACAGCCGTGGAGGCCGAGTCATGGGTGCATTTAAAGCGGAGGTTGATAGGTCAGGGCATCGAATGGAGACGTGAAGGAAAGTACATCGCATGTGATCAAATGGCAGAGTAGACTCGATGGGCTGAACGGCCTAACTCGGCCATTAGTGGTAAGTTCCCCAGCAGAGTGCTGTCAGTCTGGATTCCCCTCCCCCCCTCGGCCGAAGGGGAGCAGGACTCACCTTGGGTCTGAAGCTGAGGGTAGGCCCGATGGACTCGTGCTGGGCCTTGGGAGTGCCCCAGGGGTGATAGAGCTTGAAGCACTCCTTGCAGTAGTTGAGACGGCAGTCGGTGCAGCCCTTGGCGGCCTCCTGGGCGGGGGGCTTACACGCCTGGCAAGGCACGGCCGCTCCCAGATCAGCCGAGTGCTTGTAGCGCTCCACGATCCGCTCCAGCGTCAGGTTGCGGAAGAGATCGGAAAGCCCGCGCTCCCCCAGGTCCACGTCCCGCTGGCAGCTCGGGCAGGGCATGGTGATGGTCTGAGCGTGGGCAGCGCCACGTCGACGACCCGGGTACGTACCGTAACCTGCGGGAGAGGCAAGGTAGTTAACTGTGAGGGTGAGGGTGAGGGTGAGACACTCATTCTCATGGACCCACACATTCTCCTTAAAGTCAAGGTCAGGGGCATTGTCATGGATGCACAGGCTGTGGAGTAACAAGGGTTCCAGAGGTCCCACACCAGGAACAATTACTCCCTGACCAAGAGCAGACAACTTCACTCACCTCCACTCAAACTCCCTCCGCAGCCTGCCTCACTGAACCACTCGACACCTCACCTCCACTCCAACTCACTCCACAACGTGCACTCACTCAACCAGTGTGTGTGTGTGTGAGAGTGTGAGTGTGAGTGTGAGTGTGTGTGTGAGAGTGAGTGAGTGTGACTGTGTGTGTGAGAGTGAGTGAGTGTGTGTGTGTGTGCGTGTGTGTGAGTGTGTGTGTGTGTGCGTGTGTGTGAGTGTGTGTGTGAGAGTGTGAGTGTGTGTGTGTGTGTGAGAGTGTGAGAGTGTGTGTGTGAGTGAGTGTGTGTGTGTGAGTGTGTGTGTGTGTGAGAGTGTGTGTGTGAGAGTGTGTGTGAGAGAGTGTGTGTGAGAGTGTGTGTGAGAGTGTGTGTGAGAGTGTGTGTGAGAGTGTGTGTGAGAGTGTGTGTGAGAGTGTGTGTGAGAGTGTGAGTGTGAGAGTGTGAGTGTGAGAGTGTGAGTGTGAGAGTGTGAGTGTGAGAGTGTGAGTGTGAGTGTGAGAGTGTGAGTGTGAGAGTGTGAGTGTGTGAGTGTGAGTGTGTGTGTGTGAGAGTGTGTGAGAGTGTGTGAGAGTGTGTGAGAGTGTGTGAGAGTGTGTGAGTGTGTGAGAGTGTGTGAGAGTGTGTGAGTGTGAGAGTGTGAGAGTGTGAGTGTGAGAGTGTGAGTGTGAGAGTGTGAGTGTGAGAGTGTGAGTGTGTGAGAGTGTGTCTGTGAGTGTGTGTGTGAGTGTGAGTGTGTGAGAGTGTGAGTATGTGTGTGTGAGAGCGTGAGTATGTGTGTGTGTGTGTGAGAGTGTGAGTGTGCGCGCGCGTGTGTATATCAGTTCGATAAGATAGATAGATAGATAGATACTTTATTCATCCCCATGGGGAAATTCAACTTTTTTCCAATGTCCCATACACTTGTTGTAGCAAAACTAATTACATACAATACTTAACTCAGTAAAAAAAAATATGATATGCATCTAAATCACCATCTCAAAAAGCATTAATAATAGCTTTAAAAAGTTCTTAAGTCCTGGCGGTAGAATTGTAAAGCCTAATGGCATTGGGGAGTATTGACCTCTTCATCCTGTCTGAGGAGCATTGCATCGATAGTAACCTGTCGCTGAAACTGCTTCTCTGTCTCTGGATGGTGCTATGTAGAGGATGTTCAGAGTTATCCATAATTGACCGTAGCCTACTCAGCGCCCTTCGCTCAGCTACCGATGTTAAACTCTCCAGTACTTTGCCCACGACAGAGCCCGCCTTCCTTACCAGCTTATTAAGACGTGAGGCGTCCCTCTTCTTAATGCTTCCTCCCCAACACGCCACCACAAAGAAGAGGGCGCTCTCCACAACTGACCTATAGAACATCTTCAGCATCTCACTACAGACATTGAATGACGCCAACCTTCTTAGGAAGTACAGTCGACTCTGTGCCTTCCTGCACAAGGCATCTGTGTTGGCAGTCCAGTCTAGCTTCTCGTCTAACTGTACTCCCAGATACTTGTAGGTCTTAACCTGCTCCACACATTCTCCATTAATGATCACTGGCTCCATATGAGGCCTAGATCTCCTAAAGTCCACCACCATCTCCTTGGTCTTGGTGATATTGAGACGCAGGTAGTTTGAGTTAATACATTTACTTTGAGGATAAGCTGCACTGCGACACACACACTACTTGCCGCACCTTTTATTCAGTCGTGCCACATCAGCTTATAACAGCACAATACTCCATGGTTCACACTACTGACAGAAACAGCTTCAAATTAGCAGAGCCTTCAGCTTAACACAAATAGATACAGGGTCAAATACACATCTATACTCTCAGATACACACAAATCTCCCCACTGCAGGCGCACACAGACAATATGTGGCAAAAATTAGGACAATACTGATATATACATAAACATTTCAATAATTATGGTTCACAGGCATTGAGGACATTGGAAGTGAATGGGAAGGGGTGGGGTCCCATTGGGAGTGTGGACAGTGGGAGTGAATGGGAAGGGGTGGGGTCCATAGGGAGTGTGGATGGTGGGAGTGAATGGGAAGGGGTGGGGTTCATTGGGAGTGTGGTCGGTGGGAGTGAATGGGAAGGGGTGGGGTCCCATTGGGAGTGTGGACGGTGGGAGTGAATGGGAAGGGGTGGGTCCCATTGGGAGTGTGGACGGTGGGAGTGAATGGGAAGGGGTGGGGTCCCATTGGGAGTGTGGACGGTGGGTGTGAATGGGAAGGGGTGGGGTCCATTGGAAGTGTGGACAGTGGGAGTGAATGGGAAGGGGTGGGGTCCCTTGGGAGTGTGGATGGTGGGAGTGAATGGGAAGGTGTGGGGTCCCATTGGGAGTGTGGACGGTGGGAGTGAATGGGAAGGGGTGGGGTCCCATTGGGAGTGTGGACGGTGGGAGTGAATGGGAAGAGGTGGGGTCCCATTGGGAGTGTGGACGGTGGGTGTGAATGGGAAGGGGTGGGGTCCATTGGAAGTGTGGACAGTGGGAGTGAATGGGAAGGGGTGGGGTCCCTTGGGAGTGTGGATGGTGGGAGTGAATGGGAAGGGGTGGGGTCCATTAGGAGTGTGGACGGTGGGAATGAATGGGAAGGGGTGGGGTCCCATTGGGAGTGTGGACGGTGGGAGTGAATGGGAAGGGTTGAGATCCCATTGGGAGTGTGGACGGTGGGAGTGAATGGGAAGGAGTGGGGTCCCATTGGGACTGTGGATGGTGGGAGTGAATGGGAAGGGGTGGGGTCCATTGGGAGTGTGGACGGTGGGACTGAATGGGAAGGGGTGGGGTCCCATTGGGAGTGTGGATGGTGGGAGTGGATGGGAAGGGGTGGGGTCCCATTGGGAGTGTGGACGGTGGGAGTTGATGGGAAGGGGTGGGGTCCCATTGGGAGTGTGGACGGTGGGAGTGAAGGGGAAGGGGTGGGGTCCCATTGGGAGTGTGGACGGTGGGAGTGAATGGGAAGGGGTGGGGTCCATTGGGAGTGTGGACGGTGGGAGTGAATGGGAAGGGGTGGGTCCCATTGGAAGTGTGGACGGTGGGAGTGAATGGGAAGGGGTGGGTCCCATTGGAAGTGTGGACGGTGGGAGTGAATGGGAAGGGGTGGGTCCCATTGGGAGTGTGGACGGTGGGAGTGAATGGGCAGGGGTGGGGTCCATTGGGAGTGTAGACGGTGGGAGTGAATGGGAAGGGGTGGGGTCCATTGGGAGTGTGGACGGTGGGAGTGAATGGGAAGGGGTGGGGTCCATTGGGAGTGTGGACGGTGGGAGTGAATGGGAAGGGGTGGGGTCCATTGGGAGTGTGGACGGTGGGAGTGAATGGGAAGGGGTGGGTCCCATTGGGAGTGTGGACGGTGGGAGTGAATGGGAAGGGGTGGGGTCCATTGGGAGTGTGGACGGTGGGAGTGAATGGGAAGGGGTAGGGGCTCGTTGGGATTCTGGACAGTGGGAGTGAATGTGAACATGTGTGGTCCTATTGGGAGTGTAGTCGGTGGGAGTGAACGGGAAAGGGTGGGTTCCCACTGGGAGTGAATGGGAACGTGTGGAGTCCGGTAGGATTCCGGACTGTCAGAGTGAATGGGAAGAGGTGAGGTCCCATTGGGAGTATGGACTGGGAGTGAATGGGAACATGTGGGGTTCCTTTGGGAGTGAGGACAGTCAGAGTGAATGGGAAGGGGTGTGGTCCCATTGGGAGTGAGCAGGAAGGGGTGGGCTCTGTTGGGAGTGCAGATGGTGGGAATGAATGGGAAAGTGTAGGGGCTGTTGACAGTGCAAACAGTCAGCGCGAACATGAATGAGAGAGGTCCAGCAAGCAGTAATTCAGGCAGTGTGAGAGGGAGGATAGGCAGGTGATAGAGAAGGGACATGCTCAGACCGATGGTTTGAGATTGTCTATTTTAATGTGAGGAGTATTATGAATAAAGTGGATGAGCTTAGAGCATGGATCAGCACTTGGAGCTGTGATGTTGTGGCCATTACAGAGACTTGGATGGTGCAGGGGCAGGAATGGCTACTTCAAGTACCAGGCTTGAGATGATTCAGAAAGGACGGGGAGGGAGGCAAAAGAGGTGGGGGTGTGGCACTGCTGATCAGAGATAGTGTCACGGCTGCAGAAAAGGAGGAAGTCATGGAGGGGTTGTCTACAGAGTCTCTGTGGGTGGAAGTTAGAAATAGGAAGGGGTCAATAACTCTACTGGGTGTTTCTTATAAACCACACAATAGTAACAAGGACATCAAGGAGCAGAAAGGGAGACAGACTCTGGAAAGGTGCAGTAATAACAGGGTTGTCGTGGTGGGAGATTTTAATTTCCAAAATATTGATCGGCATCTCCCTAGAGTTAGGGGCTTAGATGGGGTGGAGTTTGTTAGGTGTGTTCAGGAAGGTTTCTTGACACAATATGTAGATAAGCCTACAAGAGGAGAGGCTGTACTTGATCTGGTTTTGGGAAATGAACTTGGTCAGGTGTCAGGTCTCTCAGTGGGAGAGCATTTTGGAGATAGTGATTACAATTCTATCTCCTTTACCATAGCATTGGAGAGGGATAGGAACAGACAAGTTAGAGAAACGCTTAACTGGAGTAAGGGGAAATATGAGGCTAACAGGCAGAACTTGGAAGCATAAATTGGAAACAGATGTTCTCAGGGAAACGTATGGAAGAAATGTGGCAAATGTTCAGGGATATCTGTGTGGGTTCTGAATACGTATGTTCCAATGAGACATGGAAAGGATGGCACGGTACAAGATCCATGGTGTACAAAGGCTGTTGTAAATCTAGTCAAGAAGTAAAGAAAAGCCAAGCTTATGAAAGTTTTAAAACACTAGGTAATGATGGGAATCTAGAAGATTCTTAGGCTAGCAGGAAGGAGCTTAAGAATGAAATTAGGAGAGCCAGAAGGGGCCATGAGAAGGCCTTGGTGGACAGGATTAAGGAAAACCCCAAGGCATTCTACAAGTATGTGAAGAGCAAGAGGATAAGATATGAAAGAATAGGACCAATCAAGTGTGACAGTGGAAAGGTGTGTATGGAACCAGAGGACATAGCAGAGGTACTTAATGAATACTTCGCTACAGTATTCACTAAGGAAAAGGATCTTGGTGATTGTAGGGATGACTTGCAGCAGACTGAAAATCTTGAGCATGTAGATATTAAGGAAGAGGATGAGCTGAAGCTTTTGGAAAGCATTGAGTTGGGTAAGTCACTGGGATAGGATGAGATGTACCCCAGGGTACTGTGGGAGGCAGGAGAGGAGATTGCTGAGCCTCTGGCGATGATCTTTGCATCATCAATGAGGACGGGAGAGGTTCCGGAGGATTGGAGGGTTGCAGATGTTGTTCCCTTTTTCAAGAAAGGGAGTAGGGATAGCCCAGGAAATTATAGACCAATGAGTTTTACTTCAGTGGTTGGTAAGTTGATGGAGAAGGTCCCGAGAGTCAAGATTTATGAACATTTTGAGAGGTATAATATGATTCAGAATAGTCAGCATGGTTTTGTCAAAGGCCGGTCATGCTTTACAAGCCTGATTGAATTTTTTGAGGATGTGACTAAACACATTGATGAAGGAAGAACAGTAGATGTAGTGTATATGGATTTCAGCGAGGCATTTGATAAGGTACCCCATGCAAGGCTTATTGAGAAAGTAAGGAGGTATGGGATCCAAAGGGACATTGCTTTGTGGATCCAGAACTGGCTTGCCCACAGAAGGTAAAGAGTGGTTGTAGACGGGTCATATTCTGCATGGAGGTCGGTAACCAGTGGTGTGCCTCAGGGATCTGTTCTGGGACCCCTTCTCTTTGTGATTTTTTATAAACGACCTGGATGAGGAAGTGGAGGGATGGGTTAGTAAGTTTGCTGATGACACAAAGGTTGGAGGTGTTGTGGATAGTGTGGAGGGCTTTCAGAGGTTACAGCGGGACATTGATAGGATGCAAAACTGGGCTGAAAAGTGGCAGATGGAGTTCAACCCAGATAAGTTGAGGTGGTTCATTTTGGTTGGTCAAATATGATAACAGAATATAGTATAAATGGTAAGACTCTTGGCAGTGTGGAGGATCAGAGGGATCTTGGGGTCCGAGTTCATAGGATACTCAAAGCAGCTGCGCAGGTTGACTCTGTGGTTAAGAAGGCATATGGTGTATTGGCCTTCATCAACCGTGGGATTGAGTTTAAGAGCCGAGAGGTAATGTTGCAGCTATATAGGGCCCTGGTCAGACCCCACTTGGAGTACTGTGCTCAGTTCTGGTTGCCTCACTACAGGAAGGATGTGGAAACCATAGAAAGGGTGCAGAGGAGATTTACAAGGATGTTGCCTGGATTGGCGAGCATGCCTTATGACAATAGGTTGAGTGAACTCGGCCATTTCTCCTTGGAGCGACGGAGGATGAGAGATGACCTGACAGAGGTGTTTAAGATGATGAGAGGCATTGATCGTGCGGATAGTCAGAGGTTTTTCCCCAGGGCTGAAATGGCTAGCATGAGAGGGCATAGCTTGGAGGTGCTTGGAAGTAGGTACAGAGAAGACGTCAGAGATAAGTTTTTTTTAATGCAGACAATGGTGAGTGTGTGGAATGGGCTGCCAGCAGTGGTGGAGGCAGATACGATGGGGTGTTTTAAGAGACTCCTGGAAGGCTACATGGAGCTTAGAAGAAGAGGCCTATGGGTAAGCCTGGGTAGTTCTAAGGTAGGGACATGTTCTGCACAGCTTTGCGGGCCGAAGGGCCTGTACTGTGCTACAATACAGTTTTCTATGTTTCTATATCAGATGAATCAGTTCTAATCTTAAACGTATTCCTAAATGTTTGAAAGAACAGCACAGGAACAGTATATTTGGCCCACCATGCTGCCCAACTAATTAAAGTAGTGATTAAGTGTCTAATTAAATTAATTATATCTGCCTACACAACTCCCATATCCCTGCATGGGCCTGTCTACGAGCTTCTTAAACACCTCCATCATATCTGCCTCCACCACCACCCCCGGCAGCACATTCCAGGCACCCAGCCCGCTGCACAAATAAAAACCGGCCCTTCACATCTTTTTTAAACCTGTCCTGTCATAATGGATCCCCACCCTGGGGGCCACAGACCCCCCTTTGTGTGTTGGGAACCCCTGCTCTGTCCTATTAAATATTTTAATTCCAGGATAAAAGATTACAGGTAACAACTGTCTATCCTCTGATAATTTTATAAATCTCTATCTGCCGCTCCAGAGAAAACAACGCAAGTTTTCCGACCTCTCCTTATAGTTCGTGCTCTCTAATGCAGGCAGTGTCCTGGTGAACCTCTCCTTCACCCCCTCCGAAGCCTCCGCATTCTTCCTGTAATGGGGCGGCCAGACTAAATGCAGTACACCAGATGCCACCTTAAAGCTCTTAATAGTCTGGGACCAGAATACTTTGTCGCATTGTTTTCACTGTGTAATGCTGCTCAAACTTATAGATAGGTCTTCTGCTGCTGGATGTAAATGATCTCCCTCAGAAGATCAGGTCAGCTTTTCTGAACTACGCTCCTGAACTGTGGAAAACAACACCTGAAAGTATTAGGGATGGAGGCTCAGGTGACACTTTCAAATGCCTATGTATTTAACCTTGTTTTCAATTAACATAATTTTGTCTTTTAATTCCATGCTTATTTTTACATGCTTGCACTTTTATTGCATTTAAAGCACTTTGAACTACATCGTCTGTAAGTGCTCTGTACAGTTGTTATTATTATATAAAGTTTCAGTTAGCTGCGACTCAGCCTCCTGACTTGAACACAAAACCTCGATTCATGAGGTAAAGCATGGCAGACGCCTTCTTTAACCAACTGACACTTCCATGTCACGCAGTAACTGAAAAGCCACCATGCACACAGCCTTCGCTGCTGCACAGCTCAAATTTTCTTTTATATAATGTTAATATAACTTTGAAATACGCTGTAGTTATGTGTTAATGAATATTATCCAAAAATTTTCTAAATAACGTACATGATCTTTACTTTGAAACGGGTTGACATCGTCAGTGTTTCAAATTGCAACACTTACGAATTGTAACAGTAAACACAGAATGGAAGTTACTAAACCGCTGGCCCGTTGAATACAACGGGAAAGATTTTCTTTGTTGTTCAGTATTTCATTATACCCTTCGATCAATAAATAAAATCAAAAGCATGTGATTATTCAATTTTCATTCTGAATATTCATAGTATGCATATTACATAAAACATTCAAAGTTTGCACAGTTTTCAGGCAGTGTAATAATTTCCTGCACGGGGCAATGGTTGGTCCACGCAGCTGTGTTAAAAATAATTGGAGAGAATGTTGACTTGGACCCCAAGACACCTCTTAACAAGACTACTATTCATCATCATTATGTTGTATGACATGGGAGATCATGGTCTTGACCATGATTATTCTTGGCAAATTTTTCTACAGAAGTGGTTTGCCATTGCCTGTCTGTACAAGACAGGTGACCCCGGCCATTATCAATACTCTTCAGAGATCTGGTTACATGACCAGGACTTGTGGTGATCACCAGCTGCTCATATGACCATCCACCACCCACTCCCAAGGAGGACCTGCAGACTAGCAGAGGTCAGGAGCACCTTTGGTAGAGACGCATCTCCACCCTGCCACCCAGAGCACTCCTAAAGGGTCTTTAAATGAACACTGCTGAGCCCTTTGCTCTGTCTGCAACAAGCACAATTTCCCAGCGGCCAACCATTTTAATTTCAATTCCCACTCTGCTGGGGTGGAGATACGTGTCTACCAAAGGAGGTGTAAGGTGCTCCTGAACTCGGTCCATAGCCTCTACTGCCAGCAGGAGGCTCCTCTTTAGTTGGAACAACATCTCGTATTCCATCTGGATAGCCTTCGACCTGACAGCATGAACATCCCCAGTTTCCAGTCATTTCTACCCTCTTTCCCTTCTTTCTTTTTCTATATTCCCATTCCAGCTCCCCTCTTATCCCTTCTCTTCTCCTCACCTGCCTCTGGTGCCCCACCTCATTTCCTTTCTCCCAATCTCCTCTTCTAGCCGATTCCTTCTTCTTCACCACTTTAACTTTTCCACCTATCACCTCCCAGCTTCACTCTTCAACTCCCTCCCCTATCCGCCCACCTTCCCCCTCACTTGGTCTCACCTATCCCCTGCCAGCATGTACTCTTACCCACCCCCACCCCCCCACTGATTCTGGCTTATCCCCTTTTCTTTCCAGCCCTGGTGAAGGGCTGTTTATTCCTCCAGCATGTTGTGTGTGTCATTCTGGATTTCCAGAATACAGCCTTGTGCTTACGACATGATTGAGGGCCCTGCCATTAATTGTGCACCATTTCCAAAATGGCAAATTCTCGCGTTTACCAGAGTCAGATTCCACCTGACATTACTCTGGCCACATCTGCAACTGGTCTATATCCCACTGGATCCTCGGGTAACCTTTACCATCTACACAATCCACTACAGCACCAGCCACTGTCAGTAGTGCGAGCACTCGTCCAGCACGATGTTCTCCTCAGTTGTCGTGTATCAGCGGGGCCTCAGCTGACTGGAGAGGACTACACAGGATCCGTATAAATGGAAACACCTGTGTGTGTTTATCATGAGGAGACAACCACCACATGGCGCGTGAGCGCGAACAGTTTAAAAAGAAGGCAGCCATATCCAGCGGGCAGCAGAGTGAGAGGCAGCAGAGTGAAAGGGCTTTGGCTCCATGGGCTTCGGCGGTAACGGGACGAGGTCAGGCAGTTGTTGATTGCTAAAGGATGTAGTATGTGTGTGAGGCTGGTTTTCTGTGGTTGGTGTCAGATGTGGGAGGTCCTGGAGTCTCTCGGTGTCCCAGACAGCCACATCTGCACCCAGTACATCAAGATGCAGCTCCTATGGGGCCGTGTTAGGGAACTGGAGCTGCAGCTCGATGACCTTCGTCTGGTCAGGGAAAGTGAGGAGGTGATAGAGAGGAGTTACAGACAGGTGGTCACTCCGGGGCCACGGGGGACAGAGAAATGGGTCACAGTCAGGAGAGGGAAGGGGAAGAGTCAGGTACTAGAGAGCACCCCTGTGGCTGTACCCCTTGACAATAAGTACTCCTGTTTGAGTACTGTTGGGGGGGACAGCCTACCTGGAGGAAGCGACAGTGGCCGTGCCTCTGACACAGAGTCCGGCCCTGTGGCTCAGAAGGGTAGGGAAAGGAAGAGGAAAGCAGTAGAGATAGGGGACTCTGTAGTCAGGGGGTCAGACAGGTGATTCTGTGGATGCAGGAAAGAAACTTGGATGGTAGTTTGCCTCCCAGGTGCCAGGGTCCAAGATGTTTCTGATCGTGTCCAAGATATCCTGCAGTGGGAGGGAGAACAGCCAGAGGTTGTGGTACATATTGGTACAAATGACATAGGTGGGAAAAGGGAAGAGGTCCTGAAAGAAGACTACAGGGAGTTAGGAAGGAAGTTGAGAATCGGATCTCAAAGGTAGTAATCTCAGGATTACTGCCTGTGCCACACGACAGTGAGAATAGGAATAGAATGAGGTGGAGGATAAATGCGTGGCTGAGGGAATGGAGCAGGGGGCAGGGATTCAGATTTCTGGATCATTGGGACCTCTTTTGGGGTGGGTGTGACCTGTACAAAAAGGATGGGTTACATTTGAATCCCTCGGGACACCGAGGAGCAGATAAGTAGGCAGATTTTAGAATGGTGCACAAAATACAGGGTAGCAGTTATGGGTGATTTCAACTTCCCTCATATTGACTGGCACCTCCTGAGTGCAAGGGGGATAGATGGGGCTGAATTTGTCAGGTGTGTTCAAGAAAGATTCCTGACACAGTATGTGGACCGGCCAACGAGAGGTGAGGCTATACTGGATCTAGTTCTGGGTAACGAACCTGGTCAGGTGACAGACCTCTTGGTGGGGGAGCATTTTGGTGAGAATGACCACAACTCCCTTAGTTTCAGCCTAGCTATGGAAAGGGATAAAATCAGACGAAATGGTAAAGTGCTTAACTGGGGAAGGGCTAACTTTGAAGGGATGAGGCAGGAACTAGCGAGAGTAAATTGGAAACTGATGTTCAAAGGGGAAAGCACAGAAGTAATGTGGGAGAAGTTTAGGGACCACTTGAGCTGGGTTCAGGATAGGTTTGTCCCACTGAGGCAGGGAAAAAATGGTAGGAAAAGGGAACCGTGGCTAACGAAACATGTGAGGCAACTCGTCAAAAGGAAAAAGGAAGCATATGTTAGATATATGAAGCAGGAAGTAGGAGAGGCTCATGAGAAATATAGGGCAGCCAGGAAGGAACTAAAGAAAGGATTTAGGAGAGCTCGAAGGGGGCATGAGAAGGCCTTGGCATGTAGGATTAAGGAGAACCCCAAGGCGTTCTATGTGTATGTGAAGAACAGGAGGATGAGAACGAAGATGGGACCGCTAAAGGATAAAGAGGGCAACATGTGCCTGGAGGCGGAGAAGGTTGGGGAGGTCCTAAATGAATACTTTGCTTCAGTATTCACAAGTGAAAAGGATCTTGATCAGGATGAGGTCGAAGTAGAACGGCCTGTGTGC
Organism: Hemitrygon akajei; assembly: GCF_048418815.1. Classification (NCBI taxonomy): domain Eukaryota; kingdom Metazoa; phylum Chordata; class Chondrichthyes; order Myliobatiformes; family Dasyatidae; genus Hemitrygon; species Hemitrygon akajei. The sequence continues at coordinate 84,714,407 of NC_133134.1, forward strand.
TGGACAATGTGGAGATTAAGGAAGAAGTGCTGGATCTACTTAAAAACATCAAGATTGGTAAATCCCCAGGGCTGGATATGATACACCCCAGGTTGTTGTGGGAATTGAGAGAAGAGATCGCAGGAGCTTTAGTCATGATCTTTGAATCCTCTTTGGCTACAGGGGAAGTGCCGGAGGACTGGAAAATGGCAAATGTAGTTCCCTTGTTTAAAAAAGGTATTAGGGAGAAACCTGGGAACTATAGACCGGTGAGTCTTGCGTCGGTGGTCTGCAAACTACTAGAAAGGATTCTTAAGGATAGGATCTACGCGCATTTGGAGAAGTACAGTCTACTCATGGATAGTCAACATGGTTTTGTGAAGGGAAGCCTAACTGAGTTTTTTGAAGAGGCAACAGAAGAAATTGATGAGGGTAGGGCAGCGGATGTGGTATACATGGACTTTAGCAAAGCATTTGACAAGGTTCCTCATGAAAGACTCATCTAGAAAGTCATGAGGCATGGGATAAGTGGAACCTTGGCTGTTTGGATAAAAAATTGGCTTAAAGGAAGAAAGCAGAGGGTAGTTGTGGAAGGAAAGTATTCTGCCTGGAGGTCAGTGACTAGTGGAGTGCCGCAGGGATCTGTCCTGGGACCCCTGCTATTTGTGATTTTTGTAAATGACCTGGATGTAGAGGCGGAAGGATGGGTGAGTAAGTTTGCGGATGACACGAAGATTGGAGGAGTTGTGGATGGAGCCGTAGGTTGTCGAAGGTTACAAGAGGATATAGATGGGCTGCAGAGTTGGGCAGAAAAATGGCAGATGGAGTTCAATCCGGTTAAGTGTGAGGTGATGCATTTTGGAAGGACAAACCAGAAGACTGAGTACAGGATTAATGGTCGGTTACTTAAGAGTGTGGATGAACAAAGGGACCTTGGGGTTCAAATCCATACATCCCTCAAGGTCACTGCACAGGTTGTTAGGTTAGTTTAGAAGGCCTATGGGATGCTAGGCTTCATTAACAGCGGGATTGAGTTCAAGAGTAGAGAGGTCATGTTGCAACTCTACAAATCTCTGGTGAGACCGCACTTAGAGTATTGTGTTCAATTCTGGTCACCTCATTATAGGAAGGATGTGGAAGCTATGGAGAGGGTGCAGAGGAGATTTACCAGGATGTTGCCTGGTTTGGAGAACAAGTCTTATGATGCAAGGTTAGCAGAGCTGGGACTTTTCTCTTTGGAGCGTAGAAGGATGAGAGAGGACTTGATAGAGGTCTACAAGATTATGAGAGGCATAGATACGGTGGATAGCCAGTACCTGTTTCCCAGGGCACCAATAGCAAACACCAGAAAATTAAAGGAAAATTAATAGTACAAAATTAAGGGAGGGAAGTTTAGAGGAGACATCAGGGTAAGTTTTTTTTTGTGTTTTTTTTAAAAAAAAATTTATACACAGAGGGTTGTGAGTGCCTGGAATGACTTGCCAGGGATGGTGGTGGAGGCTAAAACATTAGGGGTATTTAAGAGCCTCTTGGACAGGCACATGGATGAAAGAAAAATAGAGGGTTACGGGGTAGCGTGGTTTAGTATTTTTTTTAAAGGATTATATGGGTCGGCACAACATGGAGGGCTGAAGGGCCTGTACTGTGCTGTAATGTTCTATGGTCCTTGAGAGATCAGGGTCAGGGTCCAGTGGCATGGTGCTAGATGACTGGGGACCCTTCACTGCTGCAGCCTTCCTCCCCCTTACTGCCCTTGCGATGTGTCATCATCTTCCACCTCTGAGGTCTTGGCTGGATGTCTCTTCGGAATACCCCTATGACCGTCCCACCATGGGTGTCCCTACAAAGAGCTAAGCTCCAGATGGCATCGCCCTGGGACCTCAGGAACTCGAGCCTCTTCATCACAGCAAGGTGATGAAACTCGGAGAAGGGTATTAACGGCCTGACACACCAGCAGCCCACACCCCGCTGAGGAACTGTGGAGAAACACATCTTTCAGAAGGCGGTGAGGGGGAGAAACATCCCAGACACATTACTCCCACCTCACCTTGCCAGAGCCCCCCCTCACCCCACCCTTCCAACAAAATCACTCAAACCTGCAAATGGACCCGCGAGCCGTGAGTCGTGGGCACAGCTCAGCACATCACGGAAACCAGTCTCCCACACGTCCTGTTGCCCTGATAAAGCACCAGCGTCACCCACCCGGGACATCCTTTTCCCCTCTCCGATTGGGCAGGCGCAGGAGCCTGAAATCACACAGCTCCATACTGAAGGAGGACTTGTATCCGGCTGTTATTTGGAATTAGTATATGTACCAAGCGATGGTGAAGAGCTCGTCTTGCACACTCTTCATACCGATCAGATAATCACACAGTGCATCGAGGCAGAACAAGGTAAAACAACAACATAATGCAGAATAAAGTGTCACAGCTGCGGAGAAACCGCAGTGCCGGTAGACAAAGTACAAGACCGTAATGAGGTAATCATTAGGCCAAGAATCCATCTTATCATGTGGACGAGACCTTTCAATAATCTGATAACAGCCGGATAGAAGTTGTCTTTGAGACTGCTAGTATGTGCCTTCAGGCTTTTGAAACTGGCCAGAAACGAGCCAGGGTACGCCACGAGTCACAGGCCTCCAGAAACAATCGTCCACCATCACCCGCACAAGAAAGATTCGACAGATGCAGGAAATCCAGAACAATGCACACAAGACGCTGGAAGATCTATGGAAGGTGAATAAATAGTTCATGTTTCTGGCTGAGACTGACTATTCATACCTCTCCATAGATGCTGCCTGACCTGATGAATTCCTCCAACATTTTGTGTGTGTTCCACGATAAAACATAAGAGCACAAGTAGGCCGTTCAGCCCATCAGTTCTGTTCCACCCTTCGATGATGGTGGATTTATTTTCCCTCAATCCCATTCTCCTGCTTTGCTCAGTAACATTTGACGTCTTTACTAATCAAGAACCCAGCAGCCTCTACTCTAAATACATCCAATGATTTGGTTTCCACGGCTGTCTGTAGCTATAAATTCTACAGATTCACCATCTGGCTGAAGACATTCCTCCTCATCTGTGTTCTAAAGGGATATCCAGAGGCCGCGCCCTCTGGTCCTAGAATCTACCATTACTGGCAGCATCCTCTCTGCATTCACTGTCTCCAAATCTAGTCTGTCTAATAAAGCCTCAGCATTATATCCTTCCTTTTATATTCTGGCCCTCTCGAAATGAATGCCAACATTGCTTTGCCTTCCTTACCACTGATGTCAGCTGACAATTTTTGAGAAATATCAATAGGCAAGGTAAGCCAGCAAATGGGAGTGTAATATTGGAAAATAACTTGGAAAGGAAAGAGCCAGAAAGAACAATATTCTATGGAACTCATTCTGGAAAAGTGTGACGTGATTCACGTTGGAAGATTGAACTTGCGGAGTACAGTGTTAATGACCAGATTCTTCGCAGTGTGCAGAGTAGCGTTAGAGATTGTGGAGGCATTAGTAACGACCTTTCATGGTGCCAGAGGACTGCAAATGTTCTTCCACTCTTTAAGAAAGGAGGAAGGCAGCAGAAAGGAAATTACAGACCAGTTAGATTGACCTCATTGGTTGGAAAGGTGTTGGAGTCAATTAAAGATGAGGTTATGGAGAACTTGGTGACAAGAGTACAAGATGGGACAAAGTTCGCATGGTTTCCTTCAGGGAAAATCTTGCCTGACAAACATGTCGGAATTCTTTGAGGATATTACACATAGGAGAGATAAAGAGGATGAAGTGCATGCTGTATATTTGGACTTTCAGAAGGCCTTTGACAAGGTGCCACACACGAGGCTGCTTATGAAGTTAAGAGCCCATGGTATTACAGGAAAGTTACTAGCATAGTTAGAGCTTTGGCTGATTGGTAGGAGGCAGTGAGTGGGAATAAAAGGATCCTTTTCTGGTTGGTTGCCAGTAACTAGTGGTATTCTGCAGGGGTCGGTGTTGGAACCACTTCTTTTTATGTTATATATCAATGATTTAGATGATGGAAGACTGGTGAAGGGGCAGGTAGGGTTGAGGAAACAAGTAGACTGCAGAAGGACTTAGACAGATTAGGAGAATGGGCAACAAATGAAATAGTGTTGGAAAATACGTGGTCAGCACTTCGGTAATAGAAATAAATGTGCAGACTATTTTCTAAACAGGGACAAAATCCAAAAATCGGAAATGCAAGGGGACTTGGGAGTCCTTGTGCAGAACACCCTAAAGGTGAACTTGCAGGCAGAGTTCGTAAAGAGGAGGCAAATGCAATGTTAGCATTCATTACAAGAGGTCTAGAATAAAAGAGCAGGGATGTGATGCTGAGGCTTTATAAGACAATGGTGAGGCCTCACCTTGAGTATTGTGAATAGTTTTGGGCTCCTCATCTTAGAACAGATGAGCTGGCATGGGAGAGGGTCCAGAGGAGGTTCACAAGGATGATTCTGGGAATGAAAGCGTTATCATATGAGGAACGTTTGATGGCTCTGGGTCTGTACTCACTGGAATTTAGAAGGATGAGGGAGAATCTCATTGAAGTCTTTTGTTGAAAGGCCTAGACAGAGTAGATGTGGAAAGGATGTTTCCCATGGTGGGGGAATCTAGGACAAGAGAATAGAAGGGCATCCATTTAAAATGAAGAAATTTCTTTAGCTATTGGGTGGTGGATTTGTGGAATTTGTTGCTGTGGTCATTGCGTGTATTTAAGACAGAGCTTGATAGGTTCTTGATTGGACATGGTATCAAAGGTTTTGGGGAGAAGGCGTGGTTGAGCAGGGGGACAAAAGGATCAGCCATGACTGAATGATGGAGCAGACTTGATGGGCCAAATGGCCTGATTCTGCACCTATGCCTTATGGCCTTAATGGCCAGATTGTTAGTGGAGCAGTGAACAGGGAGATCTTGAGGCCCCACATCCATAGACCCCTCAAAGTTGCCATGCATTTTGATAGAGGCATAAACTGGTTAGGAAAGTTGGCGTTTGTTAGTCGGGGGATTGTGTTGAAGAGTTGTGAGGTAATGTGGCAGCTCTATAAAACCCTGGTTAGACCACACTTGGAATGTTGCGTTCAGCTCTAATCACTTCATTATAGGAAGGGGTTGGAAGCTTTGGAGAGGGTGCAGAGGAGATTTACCAGGATGCTGCCTGGATTAGAGAGGGTACATAGAAGATTTACCAGGATGTTGCCTGGATTAGAGAGGGTACAGAGGAGATTTACCAGGATGCTGCCTGGATTAGAGAGGGTACAGAGGAGATTTACCAGGATGCTGCCTGGATTAGACAGTGTGGCTTGTCAGGAAAGGTCAAGTGAGCCAGGGCTTTTCTCTCTGGAGCGACGAAAGATGAAAGGAGATGAGGTGTATAAATGACGAGAGGCACAGACAGCACCCTTACCCCAGGGTGGCAGTGGCCAACTGTTTCACAGGACAACCATTGAAGGTGAGTGGAAAGAAGTTTAGGGGAGATGTCAGAGGTACAGTAGATTATTTACACAGAGAGTGGTGTGAGCCTGGAATGCACTGCCACAAGCATTGGTAAAGCTGACAGAGGGACGTCTAAAAGATTCTTACAAAGACGCATGGATCTAAGAAAAATGGAGGGTTACGTAGGAAGGAAGGGGTAGATTGATCGTGAACAGTAGGCATGACATCGTAGGCAGAAGGGCCGGTACTGTGCCTGAAGAAATCCACCATTGCATCTGAAAGCGGGGAAGACGTTGCACTCACAGGCACGCCTGGAGGAAATCTGTTCGCGTGAGTCGCGCGACGGGCGAGCGACCTCCGCTGTGCCGCAGAGAACAAGCGGCAGCTCTGAGAGGAGAGACTGAACAACGAAAAGTCCCAACCGCTGACCACAGCCGCCACTTACTCACGTCCACTCTGCACCAGATCGGCCTCTACAGCCACCAATGGACTCGACTCGAGTGAGGGCACTACTCACTACACTGTTCCACGTTCTGTCATATTAATCAGACCATAGAAACAACCTTCCACTGTTACCAAAGGCCTTCTAAACCTCCCCTGTGGCCTTTCCAATGTCATTGCCACTAACTGGATTCAGAACACACGGACATTTACTCTTCAAACATTCTTCATTTTACTTGCGCACAGCGTGGCCCCCGTCACCACACTGTTCTGAAGTTTGAACAGAGAAATGCCATTTTGATACTGAATTGTCCAGCAGTTTCATTACGTAGGTCATTTGGTAAACTGTGCATGTTTCAACTCCTTCCTTGCAAGATCAGTCACAATTCACAACTCGGGTGTTACGAATCGATAGAAGTTACACGCTGACGTCCCGTGACACTTTGAAGTTAGCAAAGCAATCGTCCCTCAGTTGCTGGGTGTGCTTCGCATCCTTCCATCGCTCCCATCTTGTCCGTCTCCGGCACCACCTACTGTGTAAGGGAAGCCATGGTCTCAGAGACCTTTCCAGCAGAGGTCTCACTTTAGAGGCCCTGTTCATTTAGCTGGATTACACACCACTGCAGTCATCCTTGCCTATCTCAAGGTGCCACTTCAAAGATCTGGGTTGGCTATTACTGCCCCAGGCTGCCCTTGCCTGGACGTTGCCTTACTGCAATTTCCACACCGGTTTAGCGGCATCTTTACCACAGTAGGGACAGCCAAACCTGAACAACATCCACGTCTCACACTGCCACTCAGTAATCCGCTCAGGGACTGTGGGGTGGTCTCACCTGCCCGGACGAGTCTGTCCAACCTGTCGGTCTTGGCCCCAGCTCGGCGGCCGAGGCGGGGGCTGCGCATCACGGGGGTGGACGCAGGCGAGGAGGGCTCGGAGGTGGGCTCCGCACACAGGATGCCCTGCTGCACCAGCAGCTCGGTGGCACACATCAGGCAGACGTTGTGCGCGCAGGGCAGGATGACGGGCTGCTTAAACATCTCCTTGCACACCGGGCACAGAAGCTCGCGCTCCATGTTCTTCATGGCCGCCTGAAGACAGGAAGGAGAGTCAGAGGGAGTGCATCCTCCATGTGGCCCCGTGTCCCCCTCCAGCCCACTGCACCGTCCCCATCTCCATGATCCCCTTTACCTCACCTCAACGATCAGACCTACCCTGACTGTGATCACCCCCACCATGGAATCACACCCTGTCTGTTCACTTCTCCCCATCTCTGTGACCTGTGTCCCCCCCCCAAACTCCTGAACTTGCAGCCCTCCCCATCTCCACAACCCTCTCCACCACTCTCACTCCATCTCCGTGAAGTCCTTCCTGCCCCTCCCTGCTTCAGTGACTCCCCCACCCCTGCGATCCCCCGCACCCCATCCTGGCCTCTGCTACCCCCTCACCTTTGTGACCCCCTCCAACCTGCCTCCCTGTCTCAGACCCCTACACTTTTCCCATCTCCGCAACCCCAGAAATCGCTTCAGATACCTCCATCTCACAACCGCCCTGCTAACGGTAACGCTCGGTGTATAATACATGCAATTGGACGTGTCTGACCAACCACATCCATGCCAGAAACAAGCTTTAGTCTGATCTTTGTGTAACGGGAACAGTACATTGGATAGATTATAAATTTACAAGTTGTATAACATGCATTAAAGTACTGCCGCAAGATAGCAACAAACGGTAACTCCAAAGATTGGTTTATTATTCTCAGACGTACAATGGAGAAACTTCTGTCTTACACGCCATCCGGACAGATCGTTTGACAAGTGCACTGAGGTAGGGAAACAGAGTGCCACAGTTACAGAGAGAGTGCAGAGCAGTGCAGGCAAAGTGCGAGGGCCACAAGCAGCCAGACTGGGAGATCGAGAATTCAGTGCTCAGCCTAGCGGACATTCACCCAAGCGTGTGATGACGGCAGCTGTCTCTGAGCCTGGTGGTACGTGATTGCAGACTGTTGTACCTTCTGCCCGATGGAAGGGGGAGAAGACAGAATGTCCGGGGTGACGCAGGCTGCTTTCCTGAAGCAGCGAGGGGTGGGTGTGGGGGAATAGAGCAGACACTTGTGGGTGGCTGGAGATGCGGTGGTCAATGGAAATAAGTTACTGACGCCGAGACCATCCCCGTCAACCCCAGATGCAGAAAATGTACACAGAGATTGGAAATATGGCGCTGACTTACAAAACTATTGAGATCCAACATCTGACCCGTCATTGCTGCAGCCTGTAATTTCCCTTTAAGGAAGGGACTTGACCTGTCTAAACACAGTAGCCACCTAGCGATGGACACCCTGACGAGCCCAAAAGATCCTCAGTGCTGTTTATTCACGTCTTTATTTGCACAATGTGCCTGCTTTTGCGTCAGCCATTCTGCAGTTTTATTCTATCGTAATTCTTTATTCTCCTGTGAATGCCTGGACGACAGGAGTGTGAGGGTGGGACACGGGACGTGAGGGGAGGGCACGGTAACATGCACATACTCTGGTCATGACTCTTTGATACTGGCTGATGGATGAATATTTATCCTAAAGAATGTCTCATTAATGCCAGTACTTTGCAATGGCAGTCCTGGATTGCAGGCACGCCTGGCGGTGGGGACACAGTCCCACTTGGAAATCTCCTGGTGGACACAATACCACACGTGATGTAGCCATGGCTCACTGTACAGCCCTCCTGTTAAATCCCCTCATGATCTTCACAGCTCCGAGAAGCAAGCATCCTCTCCCCCACCAACCACCGCATCCTCATTCCTGGAATCATTCCAGTAAATCAAAATTAAGATCCACATATAAACAGAGAAAAGCTGATTCCATGGACAGGGTGCAAGTGAGGGGTAACTTGGTACATGTGACTACAATCTGGGGTGTTCCACCCCGGACCGATGGAGGGAGGAAACGTGGGAGAGATAAAGATATAGAATGATTGCAATATGAAACAAGGTTTGGGTGAGAGGGAAGTGATCTAATCAGAATCTGAGGGGCAACAATCCACCCAGAGAGTGATCAATCTATGGAACGAGCTGCCAGAGGAAATAGTTGAGGCAGGTACATTTTCAACATTTAATTATACTTGGACAGGTACACGGATAGGAAAGGTTTAGAGGGATAAGGACGGGGACACGGATAGGAAAGGTTTAGAGGGATTCGGACGGGGACACGGATAGGAAAGGTTTAGAGGGATACGGACGGGGACACGGATAGGAAAGGTTTAGAGGGATACGGACGGGGACACGGACAGGAAAGGTTTAGAGGGATACGGACGGGGACACGGACAGGAAAGGTTTAGAGGGATACGGACGGGGACACGGACAGGAAAGGTTCAGAGGGATACGGACGGGTACACGGACAGGAAAGGTTCAGAGGGATACGGACGGGTACACGGACAGGAAAGGTTCAGAGGGATACGGACGGGTACACGGACAGGAAAGGTTCAGAGGGATACGGACGGGTACACGGACAGGAAAGGTTCAGAGGGATACGGACGGGTACACGGACAGGAAAGGTTCAGAGGGATACGGACAGGTACAGGGACAGGAAAGGTTCAGAGGGATATGGACAGGAAAGGTTTAGAGGGATACGGACAGGTACACGGACAGGAAAGGTTTAGAGGGATACGGACAGGAAAGGTTTAGAGGGATACGGACAGGAAAGGTTTAGAGGGATACGGACAGGAAAGGTTTAGAGGGATACGGACAGGAAAGGTTTAGAGGGATACGGACAGGTACACGGACAGGAAAGGTTTAGAGGGATACGGACAGGTACACGGATAGGAAAGGTTCAGAGGGATACGGACAGGTACACGGATAGGAAAGGTTCAGAGGGATACGGACAGGTACACGGATAGGAAAGGTTCAGAGGGATACGGACAGGTACACGGATAGGAAAGGTTCAGAGGGATACGGACAGGTACACGGATAGGAAAGGTTCAGAGGGATACGGACAGGTACACGGATAGGAAAGGTTCAGAGGGATACGGACAGGGACACGGATAGGAAAGGTTCAGAGGGATACGGACAGGGACACGGATAGGAAAGGTTCAGAGGGATACGGACAGGGACACGGATAGGAAAGGTTCAGAGGGATACGGACAGGGACACGGATAGGAAAGGTTCAGAGGGATACGGACAGGGACACGGATAGGAAAGGTTCAGAGGGATACGGGCAGGAAAGGTTTAGAGGGATACGGATAGGAAAGGTTCAGAGGGATACGGACAGGGACACGGATAGGAAAGGTTCAGAGGGATACGGACAGGGACACGGATAGGAAAGGTTCAGAGGGATACGGACAGGGACACGGATAGGAAAGGTTCAGAGGGATACGGACAGGGACACGGATAGGAAAGGTTCAGAGGGATACGGGCAGGAAAGGTTTAGAGGGATACGGGCAGGAAAGGTTTAGAGGGATACGGACAGGAAAGGTTTAGAGGGATACGGACAGGAAAGGTTTAGAGGGATACGGACAGGAAAGGTTTAGAGGGATACGGACAGGAAAGGTTTAGAGGGATACGGACAGGAAAGGTTTAGAGGGATACGGACAGGTACACGGATAGGAAAGGTTTAGAGGGATACGGACAGGGACACGGATAGGAAAGGTTTAGAGGGATACGGACAGGGACACGGATAGGAAAGGTTCAGAGGGATACGGACAGGGACACGGATAGGAAAGGTTTAGAGGGATACGGACAGGTACATGGATAGGAAAGGTTCAGAGGGATACGGACAGGGACACAGATAGGAAAGGTTTACCAGGATATGGGCCAAACACAAACAAATGGGACTGGCTTAATGGGAATCTGGGTCAGCGTGGGCCAGTTGAGCTGGACAGTTGGTTTCTGGACTCTGAGCTTTGTGGGGGAAGCGGTGGGTGTGGTGAGGAGGGTGGTATTGACTGAAGGACCTATTCAAATAGCTAGCAGAGGCCTCTTGCTGCGCCTTGCAATCTGTGTGTACACGTGCAATTCGGAAAACCCAAATAATTATTCCAATTAATTAACTTCCTCCCACAAGGTTCTATTGAAGGAAGGTTAACTAATTGGAATAGTTTGGGTCAGGGAGTGCAGAGGCCATTTAGTCCAGTCTGTACTAGCCCTCTAGATAGATAGATAGATAGACAGATACTTTATTCATCCCCATGGGGAAATTCAACATTTTTTCCAATGTCCCATACACTTATTGTAGCAAAACTAATTACATACAATACTTAACTCAGTAAAAATATGATATGCATCTAAAATCACCCTCTCAAAAAGCATTAATAATAGCTTTTAAAAAGTTCTTAAGTAGTTTACTTAAATACATTGAGTCCTAACCCCGGCACTTTAACATATCTTAATCCTGACGGTTGAATTGTAAAGCCGAATGGCATTGGGGAGTATTGATCTCTTCATCCTGTCTGAGGAGCATTGCATCGATAGCAACCTGTCGCCAGTACCTCTACCAGTAGTTCCAACCCCTAGACCACTTACCCCACTGTACGTTTACCCCACGCCTTCTTGAAAGCCTGAGTCCCGACCCCCCCTTGGCCACAGACGGTGTTCCAGATTCCAACCACACCTTCCTCCTGCGATCACTCCTAAAGTCTCCTAGCCACCATCCCTATAGACTGCCACCCACTATCAAGACATTTTATAGATCCAGACCCTCAAGCCCATCGGGAAAACAGTACCTGCCTCGCCCTACCTCTCGTTCACTGCAATTCCCCTCCTCCCAGGAACTCACTGCCTACAGCCCTCAGCAACATAACCACCCCCCTCGGGGATTCTGCCTTTGGCGACATAACACCCCCACCCCGGGGATTCTGCCCTTGGTGACATACCCCCCCCCCCCACCCCGAAGAATCTGCCCTCGGCAACAACTCTCCCACCCCGGGGATTCTGCCCTTGGTGACATAACACCCCCCCACCCTGGGGATTCTGCCCTCAGCGACATACCCCCCCCCCACCCCGGGGATTCTGCCCTCGGCAACATAACACCCCCCACCCTAGGGATTCTGCCCTTGGCAACATAACCCCCACCCCCCCCCGGGGATTCTGCCCTCAGCGACATACCCCCCCACCCCAAAGAATCTGCCCTCGGCAACATAACCCCCCCCCCCACCTCAGGGATTCTGCGCTTGGTGACATAACCCCCACCCCAGGAGATTTTATTATTGATTACAGACACAGCATGGTAAACGGCCCTTCCAGTCCAACAAGCCCAATTCCAGCCAAGTGACCAATTTACACACTGAGCAGCGCGTCTCCGGAACGGGGAGTAAACCAGAACCACCGGCTCACGGGGAGAATGTAACTGAACCCAGGTCACTGGGCTCCTCTGCACACATCAACCCCCAGCTGTCTGAGGGGGTGGTGGAGACGCATTCCCAGTTTATCAACAGGCGCGTTGAGGACCGTGTACCAAAAGAGTGCAGTCTGTGTTCCCACACCGGATGAACCCGGAGATTCACTCCTCAAGTCTAGGACTGCGGCATTCAAATCAAATGACCCTGACTTTTACAAGAAAGGCATTATGGTTACCAGGAGACGATACCAGCCTATGACCACAGGAAACCGCAGAGAGTTGTGGACACATCACAGAAACCAGCCTCCCCTCCCTGGACTCTGCCTACACTCCTCACTCCCTCCGCACCGCAGTCGACATAATCCAAGAGCCCACCCACCAAAGCCATCCTCTTCGCCCCCCCCCCCCCCGAGAAGACGCAAAAGCCTGAAAGCACATTCCACCAGGCTCAAGGACAGCCTCTGCCTATCGAAGCAACACACACACAAAATGCTGGAGGAACTCAAGCGTCTACGGAAAGGAATAAACAGCAACACTTCGGGCCGAGACCCTTCATCACGACGATTTCAAGACTGTTGGTCAGTTCTCTTTTTCAATAAGATGGACTCTTGACCTCCATCTTGTAGTGACCGTGCACCTTACTGCCTGCGGGCACCCTCTCTGTAGCTGTTACCCTTCATTCTGCATTGTTACTGTTTTACCTTGTTCCAGCACCACTTCATACTACAGTGCATTTCTTTGTTCTGATCGTGGTCCTCTTGTAAAAATCCATTCATTTGTTCACATTTAAGTTTGATTATGACATCTCCGGGGGTATCCTGACGGATTTTTGCTCAGCCATCACTGAGAATGTTGTGACCACCTCTATCACCGTTTGGTTTCCAGCCGTCTCCTCCCTCTCCGAGTTCAGGTTGCAGTGAGTGGCCCACTCAGCAGAGATCTGGCCATCAGCTACTGACATTAATAGCCAGAGTGGAGAAAAAAGCTGAAAACAATCCCTGCTGACTCCACCAGCCCTAGTTGGCACCTATTCACCAAACTGCCATCAGGAAGACACTGCCAGTCCATCAAGAGCAGGACTACACATCATCTCCAAAGCCTCTTTCCTGCAGCTTCTCAACAAAACTCACCCTAACTGCCCCTGCACAACGTCCTTCCTGCTCTCCGTGTTCTGTTCACATTCATTTAATTTGATTACTGACATTTGTGCAATTCTGCTAATTGTTGATGGCCCGTGGCTGTTTGCACTGTCGTCTTGTAAGCTGCTGGTTGCTGTGTTGTCTGTTCCGGTATGGCCCTGTGTTTTGTGCCTGGCTCTGAACCACGATCAGTTCTGGTGTGTTTCAAACACTGGCAATGAAGTGATTGTGAAAAATTGTACAATTTCTTTAATTTATGTACTTCTTGTGACAGCTGCTTATTTGACGCTGTGTGCCTGTGGCGCCACTGTAAGTTTCTCTTGTGTGCTCGTGCATTTGTGCACACAATAAGCTTCACATTGATTTTGCTACGATATCATCGGCCCATCCAGACGATGAACCAACCACACCCCCCCCCAGATTCCGCTCCTCAGCCACAGCAATCAGGGGGCAATGCACAGCAGCTGATCAACCTGACGCAAAGTAAACTACCGGAGGAACTCAGCGGGTCCGAGGAGGTCGAGGGCCGGCCGCAGGACTGAGTGTGTAGAGAGGTACAGTGGGGTGAGGGGGTAAATTGGTTTGTTATTGCCACTTGTATGGAGGTAGAGTGGAAAACCTGTCTTGGGTCGGAGGGAGGAACGGAGCTTGTCTCACTGTTGTTGCCTGTGATCTGATGGGTTTAACTGAGCTCTCTGTTACTCTGCCGTGTTCTGTGCTCCTGCTACGTTGGCACCGGAATGTGCCCCGACACTCGCGGACAGCCCCCAGCACATCAGTGGGTGTGTCGATGCTAATGCAAACAATGTACATGGATAATTAAATCTGAAACTGTGCCCGGTACTCTGCGGGTGGTCTCACCAGTACCCCGTATCCCGGGAACGGCACAGAAGGGCCCGTTTCCCTGTTGTGTGATTCTGACAATGAAAGGAGGGTTGGTACAGAGACACTGTTTCCCTCAGCAGAGTGGGCAGTAATTCAGCACTGCAGTCAAAGGCAAGAGGCACTTGGCATAAGGATAGAGGGGGATGGTTCCTTAAGGCTGTTATAGTCAGCGTGGTAATGAGGACAAGCTCCCAGTATTTATTAAATCCTCCCAATAGCACACGTCTGAAATGGCCTCTGACAACACCAGCTCCTGGCCTTCACGTGTGGCTTAGCTACTAAGCCCCGTGGAACCAATTCTACTGACAGGCGAAAGGGAAAAGGCGGGCCACTGTTGCCTTAAAACCAGTCGCTTTGGATAGATAGGGTCCATCAGCCGTGACGCATCTAGAAGGTAAGCTCTCATCTCAAACCTCCACTGCCTTGTACACAGAACATAGAACGTCTACAGCACATTACAGGCCCTTCGGCCCACAATATGGTGCTGACCTTGTATCCTACAGCAGAGGCTGCCTAGAATTTCCCTACCGCATAGCCCTCTATTTGTCTGAGCTCCATGTACCTATCTAAGAGTCTCTTAAAAGACCCTATTGCAGCTGGTCCAAATACAGCTAATGGGACTGGCTCGGATGGGAATCTTGGTCAGCAAGGACTACATGGAGTGCCCGCTTCTGAGGTTTTTGTTGAGGGATACAGGACAGTAACAGGCCCTTCTGATCCAATAAGCTCACCCCCCCTGCCCAATTATACCCACGGAAGCAATAAACCTACTAACTAGTACACCTTTGGAATGTAGGGGGGAAACTGGATCAGCGAGGGGAAAGCCACCATGTCACGAGGAGAACGTATGAACGAGGTAGTGGCAGGAATTCAAGTTCGAGTTTAGCTGTCATTCAGCTATCGGTGAATACAGCCAAAGAAAAGAGCGTTACTCCAGGGCCAGGGTGCAAACCGCAGTACCGACAGTCGCACACAGCACATACCAGACAGCAGTAAAATATAACCACACAAATGATATGGTGCAAGTCCCCCACTTCATGAATGTTGCAGCAGTCGAACGCAGTACACCTTCTGCTGAGCACCCACCGCCTCCAGCACTCCGGCGACTGGGCGGCTGCCGACAGGCAACACCACGGCTCGACGCCCAGTCCTCGCCACGCCGTCCGCCAACAGATCAGTGAATCGGACTTGCAGCGCTCCACATGAACAATGTCCGACAGGGTCTTGCGATCACAGGAAAAGCGACCAAGGTGATCACCCGCTGTTAGACTGCACGCACTGACTCAGACTCTGCGAAGCAGGCAGCAGCGCGATCCGCTCCACCAGCGGGCAACTCGCTGATGGGGTAAACCTGCAGTACACTCACTTCTTAACGTCCAGCAGGCTCTTGTGGTCGTAAAAAAAACTAGTTTAAGAGTAAATACCTTTGGCTGGCCCTGTAGAAGTTGCTGCGTCCCAGCATGCTGCTGCCTTACCAGAACTGAAGCCGAGTCACTGGCCCAGTCAGAGCGTCACGCTAACCGGCAAGCCACGACTGTATGACTATGATGAATCTCACTGGCCTGTATCATAACTGCACCTTCTATTCCCCCTCCAAGCCTTCTTATTGCTCCTTTCTGCATCGGGCGCAAACATTTATTTTTTTAAAAACGAGGCTGAGTGGCTAGTTCCACGCTCAACCCAGCAGCTGGCCGGATTCGAACCCGGGACCACCTGCGAAGCCCGTGCAGATAGCACTATAACACCGGCCAACCAAGTACCGTACCCGTCTCTTGCCCCTTAAATACAATGATCGTATCTGATTACGCCATCTTTCCTTGTCACACCAGGCCGTTCTCTCTTCTCTGCCCTCCCATACAGAAGCCAGAAAGCATGCACCAGGAGGCTCACTGCTGTTGTAGACTACTGAATGGTTCCCTAGTCCGCTAAAGTGGATTCCTGGCCTCAAAATCCACCTGGTTGTGGCCCTTGCACGTTGTCTGCCTGTACTGCACCTTCTCTGTAACTGTGACACTCTGCTGTGCTTTCTGTTTTTGATTTCCCTTGTTCCATCTCAACGTGGTGAAATCAACATGGTTGATCAGGAGTTGTTTTCACTGTACCGGAGGACACAGGGCAACACTAAACCAGTTTAACTATCTTTCTGCATCCAGGTATCGGCCATTAAAAATAAAATCCTACCCACTCAGACCGCTCTCTCCTTAACCCCCCTCCCTCGCACCCAAAACCCACGCTCTCGTTTTGGATCCCCTACTGCGGCAGACAGAATCATGAAACCAGCGCAAGCTGGCCCAGGAGGTTAGTCTCAATGATGCAGCACAAAACCCGATGGGCTGAATGGCTTGCAGCACTCGAAACCTCAGCCGATTTCCCAGTGACGGCGACTCAGAGTGCTACAGTACAGAAACGAGCCCTTCGGCCTGTCTAATGCCATCCCAGGTAGATAGAGCCATAAAGAGAGCTATAAAGTACTGAGTACAGGAGCTGGGATGTTATGTTGTAGTTGGTGAGGCCTGATTTGGAGCATTGTGC
The DNA here is from genome assembly GCF_048418815.1 of Hemitrygon akajei. Lineage (NCBI taxonomy): Eukaryota > Metazoa > Chordata > Chondrichthyes > Myliobatiformes > Dasyatidae > Hemitrygon > Hemitrygon akajei. The sequence goes on from NC_133134.1 coordinate 84,731,150, forward strand.
GCACTTTTGGTCACCTGCCTACAGGATCGAAAGAGTGCGGAGAAAATTTACAAGGATGTTGCCAAGACCCGAGTCACAGGGAAAGGTTGAATAGGTCAGGACTTTATTGCCTGGAGCTTGGGAGAGTGAGAGGAGATTTGATAGAGGTGTTCAAATTATGAGGGGTATTGATAAGTTTGGGTGAGACTACAATGAGTGGTCATGGGTTAAGGGTGAAAGGTGAAATATTTAAGGGGAATCAGAGAGGGAACTTCGCTCAGAGAGCGGTGAGTGTGGAAGTGGCAGACGCGGGGTTCAGTGCAACACTTTTAAGAGAGGTTTGGCTGGTAGGGGTATGGAGGGATATGGTCCGGATGCAGGTCGATGGGTGTAGGGTGACAGCAGCAATCATGGGATCCACACACAGCAAACAAACGCATCCAAAAACACCCCAGGCCAGGGCCAGTCACGCCACCCCAGGCCAGGGCCAGTCACGCCAACCGGCCAGGGCCAGTCACGCCACCCCAGGCCAGGGCCAGTCACGCCAACCGGCCAGGGCCAGTCACGCCACCCCAGGCCAGGGCCAGTCACGCCACCCGGCCAGGGCCAGTCACGCCACCCCAGGCCAGGGCCAGTCACGCCACCCGGCCAGGGCCAGTCACGCCACCCCAGGCCAGGGCCAGTCACGCCACCCCAGGCCAGGGCCAGTCACGCCACCCCAGGCCAGGGAACAAGCAGAGGGCAGTGTGGCACTGTGTGCCATCTGTTCTCAGGCGCACCTTGACTGTCAGTAACTGCTGCCACACAAGCTGGCAGAGCGACAGCACAGGGAAAAATCTCTTAAAGGGACAGTGTTGGCTTGTCCCCAACGACCCTCACCAACTTTTACCGATGCCCCACAAGAAGCATCCCATCTGGATGCATCGGGCTCGGTGTGGCATCTACTCTGCCCCAAACCGCAAAAATACAGCAGTACAGCCAGCCCCTCCTCCACTACCTCTGCCTACACTTCCATTTTATACCCCACTTGCCCATCACCCTGAAGGATTTGCCCCTTAAATCTATTCCTCCTCCTTCCCCCCCCCCCCCCACAACCCACCAGCCTCCCCTCCACTGACTCTCTCTAGATGTGCCTCAGGAAAGCAGCCAATATAATCGGGAACACCTCCCATCAGGCAGAAGACACAAAAGCCTGCAAGTATAAACCCCCAGGCTCAAGGACAGCTTCCACCCCGCTGTTACCGGACTCGAACAGACGACTCACACAATAGAGATGAACGCCTGATCTGCCAACCTGCCTCGCTGTGGCCCTTGTGCCAAACTTTGTGACTGTGACACTCGACACTGAATTCTCTTTCCCTCTGTACTGCCACAGTGTACTGATGTGTGGAAGGACACCCAAACGAACGCTTTTCACTACATCCCGGTACATACGACAATAATAAATTAATTACCATTTAACCCAACGGGGTGCTGGTCAACCCACGGGGGAGACATCGACACAGCTTTTCCCCCGGTACCCCATTTTCTCCCACACCCCAATGATGTGTGTGTGGGGGGAGCTGATGGTGGACATGAGCAAAATTGAATGGGATTAACAAAGGATTACAGTTAATTGTTGTTTGACGGCTGGCAGAGAGTTGATGGGCTGAAGGGCCTGTTTCTAACTCCACTGCATTCCTAACAAGATCATCTCAGAGTTTTTCCCCAGCTGAACACCTCCAGTCACCGATGAGCACCATCAGTGGAGGGTACTTTGCACAGCGAGGCAATCAGCCATGAAACACCGTAAACCTCCGACCAGAGTTTCAGATCCAAACACAGGCATCCCACCAAATCTCAGGATGTTGGGTGTGGGGCTTCACAGCCAGATCACCGTCCCATCACACACTCCCGGGGTCAGACACAGAGTGAAACTCCCTCCACACTGTCCCATCACACACTCACAGGGTCAGACACAGAGTGAAACTCCCTCCACGCCATCCCCATCACACACTCCCGGGGTCAGACACAGAGTGAAACTCCCTCCACACCGTCCCACAGGGTCAGACACAGAGTGAAAACTCCCTCCCACACCGTCACATCACCCACTCCCGGGGTCAGACAGAGTGAAACTCCCTCTACACCATCACATCACCCAATCCCAGGGTCAGACACAGAATGAAACTCCCTATACACCGTCCCATTACAAACTCCCGGGGTCAGACACAGAGTGAAACTCCCTCTACACTGTCTCATCACACACTCCCAGGGTCAGACACAGAGTGAAACTCCCTCCACGTCATCCCATCATACACTCCCGGGGTCAGACAGAGTGAAACTCCCTCTACACCATCACATCACCCAATCCCAGGGGTCAGACACAAAATGAAACTCCCTATACACCGTCCCATTACAAACTCCCGGGGTCAGACACAGAGTGAATCTCCCTCCTCACCATCCCATCACACACTCCCGGGGTCAGACACAGAGTGAAACTCCCCCCACGCCATCCCATCATACACTCCCGGGGTCAGACACAGAGTGAAACTCCCTCCACACCATCCCATTACAAACTCCCGGGGTCAGACATAGAGTGAATCTCCCTCCACACCGTCCATCACACACTCCCGGGGTCAGACACAGAGTGAAAACTCCCTCTACACCGTCCCATCACACACTCCCGGGGTCAGACAGAGTGAAACTCCCTCTACACCATCACATCACCCAATCCCGGGGTCAGACACAGAATGAAACCCCCTCTACACTGTCCCATCACACACTCCCGGGGTCAGACACAAAGTGAAGCTCCCTCTACACCGTCCCATCACACACTCCCGGGGTCAGACACAGAGCGAAGCTCCCTCTACACTGTCCCATCACACACTCCATCCACACTGTCCCATCACACAGTCCCGGGGTCGGACACAGAGTGAAACTCCCTCTACACTGTCCATCACACACTCCCGGGGTCCAGACACAGAGCGAAGCTCCCTCTACACTGTCCCATCACATACTCCATCCACACTGTCCCCATCACACAGTCCCGGGGTCGGACACAGAGTGAAACTCCCTCTACACCGTCCATCACACACTCACAGGGTCAGACACAGAATGAAACTCCCTATTACACCGTCCCATTACAAACTCCCGGGGTCAGGACACAGAGTGAAACTCCCTCTACACTGTCTCATCACACACTCCCAGGGTCAGACACAGAGTGAAACTCCCTCCACGCCATCCCATCATACACTCCCGGGGTCAGACAGAGTGAAACTCCCTCTACACCATCACATCACCCAATCCCAGGGTCAGACACAAAATGAAACTCCCTATACACCGTCCCATTACAAACTCCCGGGTCAGACACAGAGTGAATCTCCCTCCTCACCGTCCCATCACACACTCCCGGGGTCAGACACAGAGTGAAACTCCCCCCACGCCATCCCATCATACACTCCCGGGGTCAGACACAGAGTGAAACTCCCTCCACACCGTCCCATTACAAACTCCCGGGGTCAGACATAGAGTGAATCTCCCTCCACACCGTCCCATCACACACTCCCGGGGTCAGACACAGAGTGAAACTCCCTCCACACCGTCCCATCACACACTTCCAGAGTCAGTGCAAGCTTGCAATTAAGATAGAATAATTTACATTCTAAAAATCCCCAAAAGTCCCAAAACAGAAAAAACAAAGAATCTCAATGTACAGCAAGATGCCAAGCAACAGAAGACAGAGATCTATCAAAATCTGAGGAAACAGGAGATATGGGACACCAGCTCAGGAAAGTGATGCTGCTCTTACTGAATGGAGGAGTAGAATGAGGGGCCAAATGGCCTCCTGCCTCTCCTACTCATGGAACATTAACGCCTTCTCTCACCGCAGACGCTGCTTGACCTGCTCTTACGATTGGCAATACTTTGAGTAGACCCATGTGCTGCAGAAGTAGGCCATTCAGCCCATCGTGCTGCAGCTGACCCATCCACCCACGTGCCGTTTCCCAGCACCTTTGTGCCTTGGTCCATTCAAGTGCCCATTTTGGTATTTCTTGACTAGTGAAGACACAGGGAGTTTTGGAGAACTGGATAAAGAACTTGAGTTGAGGGGTGGGAGGTTTCTCGACTGACAGGGTGGGGTGCAACTGCTGGCTTCAGTGGGCTTGGGCGGGGAGGAGATGGAGACCTTGGGATGGTGATGCTAGTCATGCTAGGGATCAGGACATTAAAGCTGAGTACTGAAACACCTTCTCCTACCTACTAGGGAGACAGAGAGTCTTGCAACTGGGAGGGTGGGTGAGGAAGAGATTGGTTTGGGAGGGGGTCTGGTTAACAATAGGGCAATAAACCAAAATTCTCATAGCTCAAATGCTTAAAGTTATGGGAGGCATAACTGCCCATAAGGTGGACAGTAGTCTTTTTCCAAGCAACACACACAATATGCCAGAGGAACTCAGCAGGTCAGGCAGAGAGGAATAAACGGTCAACATTTCAGGTTAAAACCTGAGGAAGGGTCTCTCCTCCATAGATGCCTCCTGACCTTCTTGCATTTCCGTACTTGTGTTGCTCTGGATTTCCAACATCCACAGAATTTCTTGTGTTCAGTCTCTTCCCAGGTTGGGGAGATCAATACCAGGTGGCACTGTTTTAGATGGGGGGGGGAGATTTAAAAGGGACCCGAGGGGAACTTTTTCCATCTGGAGGGCGGGTGAGCGTACGGAACGAGCTGCCAGAGGAAGCGGTTTGAGGCAGGTACAGAAGCACTTGGATATGTTCACGGGCGTGGGGCTTGGAACCCAGAAAACTGGGATGGGCGCAGGGGTCAGCACAAGCTGTTGGGCCAAAGAGTCTCTATGCCTCATACAGGATGAGCTCCAGGATTTGGAGGTCTCGAGAGGCAGCCTCTACCCTTCCCAAGCTGGGCCCCACATTCTCTCACCTGAGGGCCATGGGTTCAAGTCCCACAACCACCACGTTAGAACAAGTGCCAGGACAGTCCCCCAGTGGAGCGCCAAGGGGAAAGCCCTCTGCTCTTAAAAATAAAAGATCCCCCCCCCTCCCCACAACCCATACCAGAAGGGAAAACGACCCCTCCCTCCCAAAGCCTCCCATTGGAAAGACAGGGAGGGGTTTCCCTGTGCTTTCTCGGTCAGTATCTACCCCTTAACCAAAGGGTGGGGAATACAGGCGACCTACTCATTAGCAGGCTGCTGTTTCTGGGATCCTGCTGTGCACGGAGTTGCTGTCAAGATTCCCCGCGTTAAAACCCTTCACTGAAACACTGAAATTCCGTTAGCTGCAAAGGTCCTTATGAGGTCATGAAAGATACAACAGGAAAAATGGTTGGAGAGTGGGGTGGGGGGGGGTTGGGATATAGGGAGAGCAGGGAGGGCCGAATGAGTGAGAATCAGCGATGGCTCTCACCTGTAGATGTAGAGGTGTCCCAGAGCGAGGTCTGAACCCCGACCAGCCCCGTTACACACAACAGGCAGGGCGAGAAGGGGGCCGGTGCGGTGAAGTGGTGGTGATGGGGGGGGGGGGGGGGGGGGGGGGGGGGGGGGGGGGGGGGGGGGGGGGGGGGGGGGGGGGGGGTGATCGCCTACTTAAATACACCCACCGCCCCAGTCAGAACGCCCACCCTACACTCCCGGAGCAGATTTCAGACCACCGCAGCTCCCCCACATCCGCTGGGCCGCATAACAAAAGACTAATAGCAGAAATGTATCTGTCAAGACAAGTGATCCGCAGAGCCCGTTCCGTGCGAGCACTTTCACCGGGGGGGTGGGGGGGGGGGAGAAAAAAATAATATCCCGGCTGAGCAGGCGGATTAATTATGCACGATACGAAATGCAAAAATTAAAAATGCGCCCGCGGACCTTGCCATTATCGCTAATTTACTTGGAGGCACCGGGTTTTAAATTCTCCGCAACGTCCCCTCCTTCCCGTCATATACTCACTCTCAAAACCTTCTTTGATGTCATTGTCCTCCGAATTGCAAATGTTTCATAAAGCAGAAGGTGGGGGGGGGGGGCCGAGATTTTTTTTAAATAAATTGGGGGTGGGTGGTGTAAAATTCTGCCGATTGCTGCGATTCGCTCCTTCCCCCTCTCTCATGCACACACTCACACTCCCCTTGCACGGTGGGCTCTGCAGTCTTACCGGTGTCAAAATAAGGAGGGGAGGGCTTGAAAAGCACTGTTAAAAAAAAACAGGAGGGAGAGGAGGGAGAGAGAGAGAGAGAGAGAGAGAGAGCGAGGGAGAAAGAGAGCGAGGGATCTGTAGTTTCTATAGAAACTGCGACCAGACGAGATGATGAGGAAATCGTTTTGCAAGATCCCCCAAATTAACATTACAAGTGTGGTGCGCGTTAATTGCCATTCCTCACCCCCCCGCACACTCATGTTCACCCTATCTCAATCCCCAGACATTTTTGTTTTTAAATACATAATTTTCCTTGTAAAAAAAAATTGCAACAAGAACGCTGTATTGCAATGCAAATCCAGTCGCCAAAAACATGCTGCAATCTCTCTCCCTCTCTCTCTACAAAACATGCTGCAATCTCTCTCCCTCTCTCTCTACCAGTAAAACAACAATATTTACCTGCATTAGATGGCCTTCTGTCGCATTTAAACTTGTAACGTGCAATATTTTAATCGCCAAAACGTTGCAATGCACATAAATCAGGAAGGACTGTCCAATATGTTACTTTCTGGGTTAGAGAATCTGCAAATACTGATACTTACACTTATTCGGGATAGGGTGTCCATGATGGAGTTTAAGTGGTATATTTCGCCGGAGGCCGGCTCAGCCATGCTAAAGTCTACGTGCGATGCTCCCTCTCTCTCTCTCTCTACCGAGACGGCGGCTACATTGGCTACCTGTGCGCGCTCACGGCGAGGAGGCTGCGGCTGGGGGACGAGCGCTCATGTGCGGGTCGCAGCAAGTTCGGCGCAGGCGCAGGCGGGGCGGGACCCCCGTCGCCGCGCCTGCGCGCTGGCTCGCCCGGAGCTGCAGCAAGATGCGAGCTGGGGGCTGGGGGCTGGGGGGCTGGGGCTGGGGGGTGGGGGGCATTGTGGCAAGAGACAGGCTGGGTGGGACGCGAGGTGCAATGGCGTGCAAGAGTCACCAGATACAGAAGAAAAGGTTCCTGAAGGTTGTCAGAGCTGGGCAGGTAGTGGACATTACCTATTAAGTGCTCCAAGTGGTCTCAAATAGCCTCTGACAAGCCAAGGCTAGCTCCTGGCCTTCGTGTGGCTTAGCTACTAAACCAGGCGGAACCGTTTCTGTTGACACGAAGAGGGGCAAAGGTGGGTTACTGGCCTCTGAAAACCAGTCGTGGCTTGTCAGCTGTGGGTTGGCATCTCATCCAGCAGAAAGAAAACTTTGATCTCACACCTCCACTGCCTTGCGGCTATACCCGCTCATAGGGACTCTGAGGAAAAATTCAGAGCTGGAGTCCCTAAAGCAGTCCCACATTGGGTTCAAGGCGGACTGGCAACTTCTGCAACGCCACTGGTGCCATTCTGTGCCATTCCTGTGCCATCAGTTGTTTGGAGGGGACAGCCTGCTCACTCTCCATATTATTGCTGCCCTGGCTTGTGTATCACGTAGACAGCTAGGACACAACATCCTCAATCTACCCCAAACAATGGAAGGGCTCACAGAAGAATAATTAGGCCAATCAGTCCATAGAGGCAGAGGGATGAAGGGTGGGGGGGTGGCTTTGCTAGTCAGGGAAAATATTACAGCAGTGCTTCGGCAGGACAGATTAGAGGGCTTGTCTACTGAGGCCATATGGGTGGAGCTGAGAAACAGGAAAGGTATGACCACATTAATAGGGTTGTATTATAGACCACCCAATAGTCAGCGAGAATTGGAGGAGCAAATCTGCAGAGGGATAACAGACAACTGCAGGAGACAGAAAGCTGTGATTGTAGGGGATTTTAATTTTCCACACATTGATTGGGACTCCCATTCTGTTAAAGGTCTAGATGGGTTAGAGGTTGTGAAATGTGTTCAGGAAAGTTTTCTAAATTAATATATAGATGTACCAACTAGGGAGGATGCAATACTAGATCTCCTATTAGGAAATGAGTTAGGGCAGGTGACGGAAGTGTGTGTAGGGAACACTTTGGTTCCAGTGATCATAACGTTATTAGTTTCAACTTGATCATGGATAAAGATAGATCTGGTCCTCAGGTTGAAGTTCTAAACTGGAAAAAGGCCAAATCTGAAGAAATGAGAAAGGATCTAAAAAGCGCGGATTGGGACAGGTTGTTCTCTGGCAAGGATGTGATTGGTAAATGGGGAGGCCTTCAAAGGAGAAATTTTGAGAGTGCGGAGTTTGTATGTTCCTGTCAGGGTTAAAGGCAAAATGAATAAGAATAAGGAACCTTGGTTCTCGAGGGATATTGGAACTCTGATAAAGAAGAAGAGAGAGATGTATAACATGTATAGGCAACAGGGAGGAAATAAGATGCTTGAGGGGTATAAAAAGAGTAAGAAAATACTTAAGAAAGAAATCAGGAGGGCTAAAAGAAGACATGAGGTTGCTTTGGCAGTCAAGGTGAAGGATAATCCAAAGAGCTTTTACAGGTATGTTAAGAGCAAAAGGACAGTAAGGGATAAAGTTGGTCCTCTTGAAGATCAGAGTGGTCGGCTATGTATGGAACCAAAAGAAATGGGAGAGATATTAAATGGGTTTTTTGCATCTGTATTTACTAAGGAAACTGGAGTGGAGTCTATGGAAACAAGGCAAACAAGTAGGGAGGTCATGGAATTTATACAGATTAAAGAGGAGGAGGTGCTTGCTGTCTTGAGGCAAATCAGAGTAGATAAATCCCCAGGACCTGACAGGGTATTCCCTCGGACCTTGAAGGAGACTAGTGTTGAAATTGCAGGGGACTGGCAGAAATATTTAAAATGTCGATATCCATGGGTCAGGTGCCAGAGGACTGGAGGATAGCTCATGTAGTTCTGTTGTTTAAAAACAGGCTCAAAAAGTAAGCCGGGAAATTATAGGCCAGTAAGTTTGACATTGGTAGTGGGTAAATTATTGGAAGGAATACTGGGAGATAGGATCTACAAGTATTTGGATGGACAGGGACTTATTAGAAACAGTCAGCATGGCTTTGTGCATGGTAGGTCACGTTTAACCAATCTATTAGAGTTTTTCGAGGAAGTTACCGATAAAGTGGATGAAGGGAAGGCAGTGGATGTTGTCTACATGGACTTCAGTAAGGCCTTTGACAAGGTCCCCACATGGGAGGTTAGTTAGGAAGATTCAGTTGCTAGGTATACATGGTGAGTTAGTAAACTGGATTAGACATTGGCTCAATGGGAGAAGCCAGGGAGTGGTAGTGGAGAATTGCTTCTCTGAGTGGAGGCCTGTGACTAGTGGTGTGCCACAGGGATCAGTGCTGGGTCCATTGTTATTTGTCATATATATCAATGATCTGGATGATAATGTGGTAGATTGGATCAGCAAATTTGCTGATGATACAAAGATTGGAGGTGTAGTGGACAGTGAGGAAGGTTTTCAAAGCTTGTAGAGGGATTTGGACTAGTTCAAGTCAAGTCAAGTCAAGTCACTTTTATTGTCATTTCGACCATAACTGCTGGTACAGTACATAGTAAAAATGAGACAACGTTTTTCAGGACCATGGTGTTTACATGACACAGTACAAAAAGTAGACTGAACGACGTAAAAAAAAACAACACAGAGAAAGCTACACTAGACTACAGACCTACACAGGACTGCATAAAGTGCACAAAAACAGTGCAGGCATTACAATAAATAATAAACAGGACAATAGGGCAGTAAGGTGTCAGTCCAGGCTCTGGGTATTGAGGAGTCTGATAGCTTGGGGGAAGAAACTGTTACATAGTCTGGCCCTGAGAGCCCGAATGCTTCGGAGCCTTTTCCCAGATGGCAGGAGGGAGAAGAGATTGTATGAGGGGCAGAAAAATGGCAGATGGAGTTTAATGCGGACAAGTGTGAGGTATTGCACTTCAGAAGGTCAAACCAAGGTAGAACATACAAGGTAAATGGTAGAACACTGAGGAGTGCAGTAGAACAGAGGGATCTGGGAGTACAGGTACATAATTCCTTAAAGGTGGTGTCACAAGTAGATAGGGTAGTAAAGAGAGCTTTTGGTACATTGGCCTTTATAAATCAAAGTATTGTGTATAGGAGTTGGAATGTAATGGTGAGGTAGTATAAGACATTGGTGAGACCGAATTTGGAGTATTGTGTGCAGTTTTGGTCACCGAATTACAGGAAGGATATTAATCAGGTTGAAAGAGTGCAGAGAAGGTTTACAAGGATGTTGCCGGGACTTGAGAAACTGAGTTACAGAGAAAGGTTGAATAGGTTAGGACTTTATTCCCTGGAGCGTAGGAGAATGAGGGGTGATTTGATAGAGGTGTATAAAATTATGATGGGTATAGATAGAGTGAATGCAAGCAGGCTTTTTCCACTGAGGCTAGGGGAGAAAAAAACCAGAGGTCATGGGTTAAGGGTGAAGGGGAAAAGTTTAAAGGGAACACTGGGGGGGGCTTCTTCACGGAGAGTGGTGGGAGTGTGGAATGAGCTGCCAGATGAAGTGGTGAATGCGGGCTCACTTTTGACATTTAAGAAAAACTTGGACAGGTACATGGATGAGAGGGGTTTGGAGGGATATGGTCCAGGTTCAGGTCAGTGGGACTAGGCAGAAAAATGGTTCGGCACAGCCAAGAAGGGCCAAAAGGCCTGTTTCTGTGCTGTAATGTTCTATGATTCTATGAGTCTGCTGCAGCATTCCATCATGGCTAATTTATTAACCCTCTCAATCCCATTCTCCAGCCTTCTCCCTGTTCCTTTGACATCCTGACTATTCCAGAACCTATTAACCTCCACTATAAATATACCCAATGACCTGATGACTGCGGCAATGAATCCACAGACTCGACACGCTCCGGCTAAGGACATTCCTCAACACAGGCACAGCCCTCCACACCGTCGGTAGTACAGGTATCTCTACAAGGCGCTGCCTCAAGGAAACGACATCCACCATCCGGACCAGGCCATCTTCTCACAGGAGGTACAGAAGCCTGAAGTCCCACACCTCCAGGTTCAGGAACAGTGACCATTCAACCATTCAGTTCTTGTAATCACCACCTCGGTACAGAAACACTGTGACTTTCGTGATCATTTTATACTAACATTGACTTTGCCTGTCTGTTTATTTAGGGGTACAGTGTGGAGCATGCCCTTCCCACCCAATGAGCTGCACCATCCAGCAACCCCTCGATTTAACCCTAGCCTAACCACAGGGTAATTTACAATGATAATTAATGGTCTGTGGACTGTTGACACCCCGCGGTCACAGGGAGGACATACGAACTCTTTCCAGAGGATGCCAGAATTGAACTCTGAAGTCTGACACCCGAGCTGTAATAGTCATGCTAATTGCCGAACTACCACATTGTGTTCTTTCTTGTAAAAATTGTGTATAATTTATATCTGATTTATGTTTTTCTTGTGAATGCTGCTTGTCTGATGTTATGTGCGTGTGATGTCGCTGTAGTTTGACCTCCTCCGAGTCTGGCATCGATTCTGGTCACGGCTGACAAGCAAACGCGAACAGATTGCTGTAGGAACTTGGAGAGTTGAGCAGCATCTATGGGACAGAATCCGAATGAGATTTATTATCACTTACTTCAGATAATGTGCAATTTGTTATTTTGCTTTACTATAAATTACAAAATAAACATGAAACCCCCTGGTTTCCTTGGCTGCGTAAGTCTGGGGAAGACCCTCTCCAGTCCCGCTAAACTCATGAGATTGGGCACTTGATCCCACCCCAAACCCCAGTTCGTGTGGACGCTGTGTATTTGCTACCCTGTTACAAATTAATGCCACAAAATAATGGACAGCACACTGCACACAAATCAAGAAATTATATTTATGAATCTTAACTTTAAGGGTTAGTAAAGAAGGGCCCATTCTAATTAAACAGTTAAATATGCACAAGTTGGAGCTCATCTTGAACTTCTCTGTCACTCACGCGCTGGGCTCTCGGTCAACGTGAAAGCACACTCCACCTCCCAACATCGCTCGCAATCCATCTCGAACAAACAGGTCTCCCACCGGATCATATGCTACGACCAGTTCTCCCTAGCGTCTCCTCTCTTCACCTCCTCTCGAACAAAAGCCCCAAGACCAACTTCAGAGTCCCTCACCAAAAAAGCCTCCCGCCCCACCCCCCCAGTTCTGGCATCCTGATTGGACGGCACACATTCCACGCCATTCCTCATCTTCAACAATAACCCAAACGGGCTGAGAGCAGAACAGACGGCTCTTACAGAACTGCTAATTGAAAATACCTACAGCATAACCGTAAACCTATGAACTGGGGCATTGCAAGGAAACAGTGTCAAAAAAAGAATAATGGATTCATGTACTGCTCAGAAATCTGATGGCTTTTTTAAACTTCTTTAAAATTTGTACAGTTTTTCTTCTTTTGTACATCGGTTGCTTCTCAGTCTTTGTGTAGTTTCTCATTGATTCCACTGTGAATGTCCGCAAGGCAATGAATTTCAGGGTAGTGTGTGGTGACACATACCTAGTCTGATGATAAATTTACTTTGAACTTAGAAGCTGTACTGAACCAGTGAGTGTAGGTTTTTAGGCTTCTGTACCTCCTCCCCGATGTTGGAAATTAGAAGAGGGCAAGTCCTGGGTGGTGAGGGGCTTTCGTGGTGGATAATGCCTTCTTGAGGCTTCACCTTTTGAAGGTGTCCTTGGTGGTGGGTGGGGAGGGGGGGGGTTGTGCCTGTGATGGAGCTGGCCAAGTCTACAACCCTCTGCGGCCTCCTACGATCCTCCTCACCAGGCAGTGTTCTTCATCCCCACCCTTCATCTGTCAAGGCAAAGGGATCACCGGCACTTCAAAAGGGGACAGGACTGATGCAAGGTCCTGACCCTGAAATGACGACTATCCCTAAACCCCCCCCCCCCCCCCCCCACCGACGCTGCCTGACCCGCTGAATTCCTCCAGCAGTTTCCTCTGTTGCTGCAGCTTCCGACATCTGCAGGTTACTTCATTAAAAGTGAAAGGTGGTGTGGAATTCTGCAGCCCCTCCATTTCTCCCTGTAACCCTTGATGCACCTACTAATCAACAGGACTAGATTGGCTGGGCAGGAGGGGTAAGTGCTTGTGCTCTGCAGAGTCTGTTGCCAGTTACCCTTCTCGTGGCCGCCTCCTGTACCTAGTAAAGTGGCCACAGGAGTGGAGCCCTGTGTGGTCTTCTGCTGCTGTAGCCCATCCACTTCTGCACACCACTGTTGTCACATGTGATTACTTAGGTTACTGTCGCCTCCCTGTCAGCTTGGAGGCATCTGGCCATTCTCCTCTGACCTCTCACTAACAAGCAGTTTTGCTGTCGGAACTGCCATTGTTGTTGTTTTTTTGTTTTTCACACTATTCTCTGTAAACTACAGACCGTTGTGTTGAAAATCCCAGGAGATCAGCAGTTTCTGAGATACTCAAACCACCACGTCTGGCACCAACAGTCAAAAGTCAAATCTCTTTCCCGTTCTGATGTTTGGTTTGAGCAACAACTGAACCTCTTAAGTGCTTTTATGCACTGAATTGCTGTCATATGGTTAGCTGATTAGATATTTGCAGTAATGTCTCGAATTGAGGGACTTGGAGAAGCGATGGGGGACTCCAAGAGGCAACAGGAAAAACAGTGAACTGCTGGTCTCCCACTCTCACTGTTGCAGGAGTGACCCCTCTCTCCCTCGCTAGTGAGAGAGAGCCTGTCTGAGATTCCGAGTTGTTAGGATGGAAGTGTTGGGTCGGTGTCGCGGCGGGAGGTTCGGAAAATCTACTGCTGTGGGCCTGAAGACCTGGGATCTTTGGGTGATTGATAAGTTTGTAGCCTCAGGTAGAAGGAGATGGGTTATGAATCATCCCTGCTGTGGACCACTTCTGGAGGTCCAAGACACCGACTTCTACAAAGAAGGGATCCGTATGCTCCACGACCGCTGGACTAAGTGTGTAAGTGTAGGAAAAATAAATGTGCTAGGTTTTCTGAAATTGACTCCGTCTACTTTAGGCCACGAACTTATCAATCACCCCTCGTAAATCAAGGTCTCTTTGGGGGGCTTTGCTATTGCCTGCATGGTGGGGGAAGGCATAGTACTTTTGCTGGTGTCAGTGTGGGGAGGGGTGTTGATGCTTTTGCTGCTGCTTGTTTGTGGGGGGGCATGGGGGTTTGGGGTTTCTGATATTTCTGTCATTCAATCTTTCGGGTTTTTTCCTGTTTTTTGGATGTCTGTAAAGAGTAAGGATTTCAGGTTGTCTACATTCTCTGCTATTAAACTGAGCCATCGAACCAGCAGGTGTACCTAACAAAGTGGCCACTGAGTATATAGTGTCTTTTCATTGCAGACTCAACTTCTGTCATTTCCATATTTGAAAATGTAATCCCGTATGTCCTGTACACCAATTCATGAAGACATTTTAAGAAAAGCAGTGGTCCAATTTCTAATGATCTCGCTGTATAGTTTCCTCCAAGGATGAAAAAGTGTTTACTAATACATTTCTTCTTGTTACCTAACCTAGTTTATTTTATGCCATGGGCTTCAATCTAGAAGACAAACTTATTGTACAACAATAAACAAAAATCTGCTGGAGAAACTGCAGCACACACTGGAAAACGAGTCCTTCGGTCTAACTAGTGAATTCAAGATTGCTTAATGTCATTTCCAGAACACAGGTGAAAAGGAGAATGGGATCATTGTTACTCTGGCTCAGATGTAGTGCAAAAAAATACACTATAATAAATAACACGATAAACATAAATACATAAGATAGCATTAGCCACATAGATTGACCGTACACACATAAAGTGACACTAGCTACGAGAGTGCTTGTACAGAAGGTGATTCTGACAGGAAACGATAAAGAGGTGGGTTGGTAGGTGGAGGTGTTAATCTGCCTGCTGGTCCTGGCGTGGAAGATATTTAGCCCTCCTACTTGATAGGACAGGGACTAACAGTCCATGAGCAGCTGGGTGAGTGGAATCTATAGTACTGGTACACAAGACAAAGGGGTAGAATTAACCCACTCAGCCCATCGAGTCTGCCCATGGTTGATTTACAATCCCTCTCAACTCCACTCTCCTGCCTTCTCCCTGTAACCTTTGATGCCCTCACTAATCCAGAACCTTATCAACTTCCACTTTAAATATACACAAGGACTTGGACCTGCACAGCCATCCATGGCAATTAATTCATCTCATCTGTGTTGTATCTGGACATCCCTAGGTTCTGAGGCTGTGCCCCCTCGCCCTAGACTCCCCCGCTATAGAAAACATCTTCTCCACATCCACTCTGCTAGGCCTTTCAATATTCAATAGGTTTCAATGAGATCCCCCCCCCCCCCATTCTTGTAAACACCAGAGCCATCAAATACTCCTCATACATTAACCCTTTCATTCCTGAAATCATTCTCGTGAACCTCCTCTGGACCCTCTCCAATGCCAACACATCTTTTCTTAGATAAAGGATGCAAAGCTGCCAGCAATACTCCGTGTGGCCTGACCAATGCCTTAAGAAGCATCAGTATCATATCCTTGCTCTTATATCCTAGTCCTTTCAAATTAAATGCTAACGTTGCATTTGCCTTCCATACGACTGACTCAACCTGCAAGTTAGCCTTTAGGGAATCCTGCACAAGGACTCCCAATTCCCCTTGCACCCCAGATTTGTGAATTTTCTCCCCATTTAGAAAATAGAAAATGCCTTTATTCCTTCTGCCAAAGTGCATGACCATACAATTTCCTATGTGATATTCCATCAGTCACTTCACCCACTCTCCCAATCTGTCCAAGTCCTTCTGCAGATTCCCTGCGTTCTCATCGTTACCTGCCCCTCCACCTATCTTCCTATTGTTTGCAAATTTGGTCACAAAGTCATCAATTCCGTCATCCAAATCATTGACATACAATATGAAAAGTAGCAGTCTCAATACCAACCCCTGTGGTACATCACTTATGACCGGCAGCCAACCAGAATAGGCCCCCTTTATTCCAACTATTTGCCCCCTGTCAATAGCCGATCTTCTATTCATGCTAATATCTTGCCTTTAATATTGTATCTTGTTCAGCAGCCTCATTGTGGCACCTTGTCAAAGGCCTTCTGAAAATCCAGGTGAACAACATTCACTGAATCTCCTTTCTCTATCCTGCTTGTTATTTCCTCAAAGATTTGTCAGGTAAGATTCCCGCCTAAGGAAACCATGCTGACTTCAGCCTATGTTACCATGCACCTCCATGTTCTCCAAAAACTCATCCTTAATAAAGGACTCTAATCACTGAAGCCAGGCTAACTGGCATCATCCCCCATCCTTCTCAGTCCTGAAGAAGGGTCTCAGCCCGAAATATCGACGTTATTCTTTTCCGTAGATGCTGCTTGGCCTGCTGAGTTCCTCCAGCGTTTTTGTGTGAGATGCTTTGGATTTCCAGCATCTGCAGACTTTCTCGTGTTTGTGACTGGCCTATCATTTCCTTTCTTCTGCCTCCCTCCCTTCTTAAAGAGTGGAGTGACATTTGCAATTTTTCAGTCTTTCAGAGCCATTCCAGAACTACAGATTCTTGAAAGATCATTAATAATGCTTTCACATTCTCTTCAGCTACCTCTTCCAGAACCCTGGGATGTAGTTTATCTGGTCCAGGAGGCTTATCTATCTTCAGATCTTTCAACTTCCCAAGCACCTTCTCCCTAGAAATAGCAACGACACTCACCTTTACCCCCTGACACTCCTGAATTTCTGGTATACTGCCAGTGTCTTCCACAGTGACGACTGATGCAAAATACTGATTCAGTCCGTCTGCCATTTCCTTGTCCCCTCTCCAGTTTTTCCAGCTGTCCAATATCCACTCACCCTACTTTTACTCCTTATATATCTGAGAAAAAAAACTTTTGGTATCCTCTTTGACGTTTTTGAATGGCTTATCTTCATATTTCATCTTTTCTCTTCTGTCTTTTTTAAATGCCTTCTGATGACTTTTAAAAGCTTCCCAATTCTCTAACATCCCACTGATGTTTCCTATATTACATATTGTATGCCCTCTCTTTTGCTTTTATGCTGTCTTTGACTTCCCTTGTCACTGGCAGTTGCCTCGCCCTCCCTTCTTCATCTTTGGGATGTACCTATCCTGCATCTTCTGAATTGCCCCCAGAAATGCCACCCATTGCTGTTCTGCCATCATCCCTGGCCAACTCCTCTCTCATGCCTCTAATTCCCTTTCATCGTCATGGTCTCACGACCTTAATTGTTCTTGGTAAACCTACTGAAGTGTTTTGCCATTTCCTCCTTCTGGGCAGTGTCTTTACAAGATGGGTGACCCCAACCATTATCAATGGCTCTTCAGAGACTGTCTGCCTGGCGTCAGTGGTCAGGTAGCCAGGACTTGTGATATGCAGCGGCTGTTCATATGACCATCCACCACCTGCTCCCATGGTTTCACATGACCCTGATTAGGGGGCTAAGCAGGTGCTACACCCTGCCCAAGGGTGACCTGCAGGCTAGCGGAGGGAAGGAGCACCTTCCACCTCCTTTGGTAGAGACACACCCCCATCCTACCACCCAAACTTCCCTTTACTCCACTGTAATGTCTGACTTCACCTTTTCCCTCTCAAACTGTCATGATCACTCCTTCCCAAGGGTTCCTTTACCTAACCCAGTCTGGTTAACTACACAACACCCAGTCTAGAATTGCCTTTCCCCAGTCGGCTCAACTACAAGATGCTCTGTAAAACCACCTCGTAGGCATTCTACGGATTCCCTCTCTTGGGATCCAACAGCAACCTGATTTTCACAATCGACCTGCATATTGAAATTCCCAAAAGCTATCGTAACATTTCCCTTAACGCGTGCCTTTTCTAGTTCCCTTTGCATTATATATTCCCCCTCCTGGCTACTGTTCAAGGGCCTGTATACAATTCCCATGAGGGTCATTTTACCCTTGCAGTTTCTTAACTCCACCCATAAGGACTCTACATCTTCTGATCCTATGTCATCTTTCTGAGGATTTGATTTCACGTTTTAAACCAACAGAGCCACACTACTCCCTCTCCCTACCTGCACTTTCAATACAAGGTGTACTTGGATTTTAAGCTCCCAATTGTAATCTTCTTTCAGCCACGACTATGATACCGGCAACGCCATATCGGCCAATCTCTAACTGTGCTGCAAGATCAGCTACCTTATTCTGAATAGTGTGTGCATTTATCACCCATATCCATTTTGCCCCATGTTACACTTCACCTCATCCCACTGACTGCATTCTTGTCCCACAATCTGCCTGTCCATCCTCAGTCTCACTACACACTGCATTGACATCTCAGAGTACATGCACTGCTCATCTCAGAATCATAGTCTTACAACATGGAAACACACTCTTCTGCCCATCTGGTCCAAGATTCCCGTTTAAGCTGGACCCATTTGCTGGTGTTTGCCCATATCTCTCTAAACCTTTCTCATCCATGTACCTGTCCAAGTGTCTTTGAAATATTTTTCACCTGTGTGCCACTAACTATTTCCTCTGGCAGCTCATTCCCTATGGGTGAAAAAGTTACCCCTCAGATTGCTATTAAATCTCTCCTCCCTCACTTGAAACCTGGGCCTCCTGGTTTGAGATTGCCTAGCCTGGGGGTGGAGGAGGGGGTGGAAGGACTGTATGCATTCATCCTATCTACACCCCTCGTGATCTTATACACCTCTATTCTCCTAGGCTCCAGTGGGAAAAGTCCCAAGCTGCTTGACCCCTTTATCCCCATAACTCAGTCCCTCAAGTTCCAGCAACATCCACGTGGTCCTCTGCACTCTTTCCAGCTAATGGCATCTTTCCTACAGCATGGTGATCAAAAACTGTGTACGATGTAGCTTCAGCAAACACCTTGTACAACTGCAACGTATCATCCCAACTCCGACACTTCGTGCCCTGACCAATGAAGGGCAGCGCAGATCTTCAGCACCCTGTGATGCCACTTGCCACACCAGTGATCAAGAAGCAACTGTGGAGGGGAATTGACAGTGGACAGCTGGCGTTTCGGACCAAAACACTTCATCCAGACACAGTTCCTCCAACCGTCTGTGTGTCTGCAGTCTCCAGGCACCTTGTCAAGTCCCTTTGGAAGGCCACATGTACTGCTATCAACTTTATTAACCCGGTGTGACTTCATTAGAGAACACTACCATTGACGAGGCACAATTTACCATTAACAAATCTCTGCTGACTATCCCTAATCAATCTACATAGTCTAAATGACTTACAGTACAGAAAAAGGCCACTCAGCCCACCAAGTCCTTGCTGACCATCGACCACCCATTTACACAGATGCTAGCGATTCCCCCCACGCTCCCAGCACCTCCCCCAGATTCTACCCCATCACCCACACAGACGGACAACCGACGTTCTCAGTATTTATTTACCTACTTGTTACTCCTATTTTTTATTTGCACAATTTGTCTTCTTTTGTACTTTAGTTGTTTGCCAGTCTTTATGTATAGTTTTTCATCCATTCTGTTGTGCTTCCTGTTTCTTCAGTGAATGCCTGCTAGAAAATGGATCTCAAGGCAATGTATAGAACATTACCGTATGGCAGAGGAACAGGTCCTTTGGCCACAACGTTGTGCTGAAACAATCCAATGGCCAACTAAACTAATCTCGTCTGCCTACTGATGCACCATCAATAACTCTCGGAGACGGGAGGTGAACGATAGGCTTTTATTAGCAGCAAAAGGGACCACAACATCTCGGAGACTGAGGGGGGAGCAGTGCCTCCAATCGCCTTTATACAGGGGTCTGTGGGAGGAGCCACAGGAGCAGTCAGCAGAGGGGCGTCTCCAGACAGGTATACATAGTTTACCACATTCACCCCCCCCCTTTGTTTTAAAAGAGAGTCCCCACGGGGCAAAGTTTCTTACAAGTATATTTACAGGTTAAGTCTATCGGGCGGTCGAATCTGTTGCTGTGATCTACGTAGCACCGGTGGTGATTGCACCAGTGACGGTGGTTGTGCTGGCTCTGGCCTGACTTGAGGTGCCAGCCCGTTAGGCGTCAGTAATCCCTCATGCGTGTGCGTGGCGCCCGGTATGGGAATGTCGTGAGGAGTCTGTGTAGGGTTTGGCATGCGCGGTGTCTCGTGGGTATATACATCGGTGGGTACGGGGTTCATAGTCACCGTGGAGTGTTCGGGGTAGGGGTCTGGTGCTCCTGCGGGCGCCAGGTCGCGGACGGAGACCGTGTCCTCTCGCCCATCAGGTAAGACCACGTAGGCATACTGGGGGTTCGCATGAAGTAGGTGAACCCTCTCGACCATCGGGAAGTATTTATTGCTCCTCGCATGTTTCCGGAGCAGCACCGGCCCTGGGGACGTCAGCCAAGCCGGTAGGGTGGTCCCAGTGGCAGACTTCCTGGGAAAAGAAAAGAGGCGCTCATGAGGGGTGGCATTGGTGGACGTACACAACAGGGAGCGGATGGAGTGGAGTGCCTCAGGGAGGACCTCCTGCCAGCGAGAGACCGGAAACCCCTTTGACTTAAGGGCTAAAAGTGTGGCCTTCCACACTGTGGCATTCTCCCTCTCCACCTGTCCATTCCCCCGGGGATTATTGCTCGTGGTCCTACTAGTAGCAATACCCCTAGCCAGCAGGTACTGGTGCAGCTCGTCACTCATAAATGAGGATCCTCTATCACTGTGGATATAGCAGGGATATCCAAACAGAGTGAAGAGCTGGCGCAGGGCTTTTATGATGGATGTGGCAGTGGTATCGGGGTAGGGGATGGCAAAGGGGAACCGCGAGTACTCGTCGATTATGTTGAGAAAGTAGACATTGCGGTCGGTGGAGGGAAGGGGGCCCTTAAAGTCGACACTTAGTCGCTCAAAGGGGCGGTTGGCCTTGATAAGTTGCGCCTTTTCAGGACGGTAGAAGTGCGGTTTGCACTCAGCACAGACTTGGCAGTCCCTGGTCATTGTCCTGATTTCCTCAAGGGAGTACGGCAGGTTCCGGGCTTTCACGAAATGGTAAAGTCGGGTGACCCCCGGGTGGCAAAGATCTGCATGGAGGGTGTATAGCCGGTCGAGCTGCACGCTGGCACACGCTCCCTGGGATAGGGCATCAGGGGGCTCATTGAACCTTCCAGGCCGGTACAGGATATCATAGTTGTAGGTGGAGAGTTCTATTCTCCACCTCAAAATTTTATCATTTTTGATTTTGCCCCGCTGTTGGTTGCTGAACATGGACGCAACTGAGCGCTGGTCGGTCAGCAAGGTGAACCTTTTGCCGGCGAGATAGTGCCTCCAGTGCCTAATAGCTTCCACTATGGCCTGGGCTTCTTTCTCCACCGCGGAGTGCCGAATTTCAGGGCCTTGAAGGGTACGAGAGAAGAATGCTACTGGCCTGCCTGCCTGATTGAGGGTAGCAGCAAGCGCAAAATCGGAGGTGTCACTCTCTACTTGGAAGGGATTAGTCTCGTCCACCGCATGCATCGTTGCTTTGGCAATGTCCCCTTTAATGCGGCTGAAGGCCGCGTGGGCCTCGGCTGAGAGGGGAAATGTGGTGGACTTGACCAGGTGGTGGGTCTTGTCTGCGTAGTGAGGGACCCATTGGGCGTAACAGGAAAAGAAGCCCAGGCACCGTTTGAGGGCTCTGAGTGTGGTGGGAAGGGGGAGTTCCAACAGGGGGCGCATACGGTTGGGGTCAGGGCCAATGATCCCGTTCTCCACGACATACCCAAGGATAGCAAGTCAGGTGGTTCCAAACACACACTTGTCCCTGTTATAGGTGAGGTTAAGAGCTTTGGCCGCTTGGAAAAATCATTGGAGGTTGGTGTCGTGATCCTGCCAGTCATGACCGCAGATGGTGATGTTATCCAGATATGGGAACGTGGCCTTCAGTTGGCACTGGTCCACCATCTGGTCCATTTCCCTCTGGAAGACAGAGACACCATTCGTGACACCGAAGGGGACGCGCAGGAAGTGATAGAGCCTGCTGCCCGCCTCAAAGGCGGTGTAGGGGCAGTCCTCCGGGCGGATGGGGAGCTGATGGTAAGTGGATTTCAGATCTATGGTCGAGTACACCTTGTACTGAGCTATCTGATTGACCATATCTGCGATGCGGGGTAGGGGGTACGCGTCAAGCTGCGTGAACTTATTGATGGTCTGGCTATAGTCCACGACCATCCTATTTTTCTGCCCGGTTCGAACAACATCCACCTGGGCCCTCCAAGGACTTGTGCTTGGCTCAATGATCCCCTCCCTGAGCAGCCGCTGCACCTCCGACTTAATGAAGGCCCTGTCCCCCGTGCTGTACCTCCTGCTTTTAGTTGCCACAGGTTTACAGTTGGGGGTCAGGTTGGCGAACAGCGATGGGGGAGGGATCTTGAGAGTGGAGAGGCTGCAAGTGGTGTCCGTAGTGTGGCTGTTGACATGGTGTTGGGTGGGATGTGCGGGTTGGTGTGTGTGTGTGGTCAGTAGCGGGGTATATGACGAAGTCCCACAAAACTGAGGATTCCTGACAGTGAGTGGTGGGAGGGGCCCGTCATATGCCATAGTCACACTTTTGAGGTGGCTCTGGAAGTTGAGCCCCAATAGCACAGGGGCACACAGTTGAGGCATGACCAGTAATGCAAAGTCCCGATATTCTGTGCCCTGCACCACCAGTGTCGCTACACAACCCCCCCGGATGTCTGTGGAATGTGATCCAGAAGCCATGGTGACCCTCTGGCTTAACGGCCGTGTCACAAGTCCGCAGCGTTGCACCGTGTCCGGGTGAATAAAACTCTCAGTGCTGCCCGTGTCAAACAGGCAGCTAGTCCTGTGTCCCTCCACCAGGATGTCCATCATTGACCTTGCATGCTAGTGTGGGGCGCTTTGGCCGAGGGTCACGGAGGCCAGAGTTGAACCGCCGTCTTGGTGTCCAGTAAGCACCCGTGGGTCGGAGGCAGGGCGAGGTGGCGCCGACAAAGATGGCCGCCCCCATGCCTCGCACGTGGCGGGCAGGCAAGATGGCAGCGACCAAGATGGCGACCCCCATGCCTCGCATGTGGTGCTGCTCAACCCCGCTCGTGGTTTAGACTTACAGACCTTGGCGAAATGGCCCTTCTTCCCGCAGCGGGAGCAGGTCGCTTCTCGGGCCGGGCAGCATTTTCGGGGGTGTTTTTCGAGTCTGCAGAAGTAACACTGCGTGGACTTGCGACTGGCAGCAGCCGAGGTCGATTCGCCGGTGAGTGGCGGGGTCTGCAGCGTCCATGGGACCGGCGGGAGATCGCGTGCCTGGACAGCATCAGCGTTGTGCAGAGCAGCCTCCAGCATGTCGGCCAGCTCGATCACCAACTGTAAGGTAAGATCAGCGTTTTCCAGCAGCCGCTGGTGCACATACACTGACCTGATCCCCATAACGAAGGCGTCTCGTACCAGGAGCTCCACATGCTGTTCCGCTGTCAGTCCCCTGCAGTCACAGGCCTGCACGAGTGTCTGTAGGGCCCGGACAAACTCAGCGCTCGACTCTCCAGCCCGCTGCCGCCGTGTCGCTAAGCGATGTCTTGCATAGACGGTGTTCACCGGCCGCCGGTATTGTCTTTTGAGGGCGTCCAGTGCCCCCTTGTAGGTCGGCAGGTCCCTGATCAGGGAGTAGACCCGCGGACTGACTCTGGAGAGGAGAACCCTGTGCATTGTGGCAGGCTCGGTCACTTGAATCTCTTCCAGGTACGATTCGAAGCATGCTAGCCAGAGTTCGAAAGCGTCGCCAGCTTCCTGGGATTGAGGGTCGAGATCCAATCTGTCGGGTCGTAAAATGCTCTCTTTGTTTTAAAATTGCTGCTAATAAAATTGATGCACCATCAATAACTCTCGGAGACGGGAGGTGAACGATAGGCTTTAATTAGCAGCAAAAGGGAGCATGGCATCTCGGAGATGAGGGAGGAGCAGTGCCTCCAATCGCCTTTATACCGGGGTCCATGTGAGGAGCCACAGGAGCAGTCAGCAGGGGGGCGTGTCCAGACAGGTATACATGGCTTATCACACCTACACAACATCCATATCCTTCCATTTTCCTCAGATCCATCTGCCTACCTAAATATCTCTTAAAGTCCCTATGCATCAGCCTCTACCACCACCCCAGGCAGGGCATTCCGGGCACCTACCACCCTGTGTAAAAAAACTTACCCCCCTCACCATAAATGCATGTCCTCTGGTATTAGACAGATACAATACTGCGCCAAAGTCATAGGCATCCTAATATATATAATTTATGTATTGCACTGTACTGCTGCCACACATAAACAAATTATATGAGCAAACACGAGGAAAGCTGCAGATGCTGGAAATTCAAACAACACACACAAAATGCTGGTGGAACACAGCAGGCCAGGCAGCATCTATAGGGAGAAGCTGTTTGCCCGTTCTCCATCTCCCTCTGGTGCTTTCCCCACCCCCCCCCCTTTCTTTCTCCTGAGGCCTCCCGTCCCATGATCCTTTCCCTTCTCCAGCTCTGTATCACTTTCGCCAATCACCTTTCCGGCTCTTAGCTTCATCCCACCCCCTCCGGTCTTCTCCTATCATTTCGCATTTCCCCCTCCCCCCTCTACTTTCAAATCTCTTACTATCTTTCCTTTTGGTTAGTCCTGACGAAGGGTCTCGGCCCGAAACGTCGACATCGCTTCTCCCTGTAGATGCTGCCTAGCCTGCTGTGTTCCACCAGCATTTTGTGTGTGTTGTTGGTTGAACAAATTATATGATATGTGAACAGTGATAAACCTGATTTTGATTTGGATCTCTATTGTGGACCGAGAGTGGGAAGGGGGCAGGGAAAAGGAGGAGGGAGAGGGGAGGGAGTGGGAAACCCCAGCAAGTTCCACGTATCCACCACTGTGTGTAAAAACAAGCCACCTCACCCGTCCCTGGTGTCGCAATGGCATCAGCGCTGGACTCCGGAGTGAGGGCTCCCAAGTCCAAACCCAGTTGGACCCCCCGCCCAGCACACTTTCCATCCGTGCCGGGTTGAGCATCGAGCTAGCCACTCGGCCTCATAAAAAAAGCCTTAGCCTAATGACAGGACAGTTAACCTACTAACCAGTTTGCCTTCGGACTGTCGGAGGAAACTGGAGCACCCGGAGAAAACGCATGCATACAAACTCCTTACAGGTGATGTTGGAATTGAGACCGATTTGTAGAAATTTGTTTTCACTTTGACACAAAAGAGTTTTTTCTGTTGATCAGTGTAAAGAAAAAGCCAAATTAAATCCACTGTGATTCAATGTTATAGAACAATAAAACATGAAAACTTCCAAGAGGAGTGAATACTTTTCATAGGCACTGTATATGTGCCTTAGCCTCTTGCACAGTACTGTACAGCATATACAGAAAGGTGTCAGAAAAAGGCCAGAAGTCTCATGCGTAATCCCACCTACCCGGCTCATGGACTGTTCATCCCACTCTCGAAAGGAAAGAGGCTGCGCAGCATCCGCACCAGGACCACCAGACTCAAAAACAGTTACTTCCCCCAAAGCCTTCAGGCTGATCAACACCTCCACCCATTAACCAACCCCATCACCACAACTTCATCATTTGCTGTCAGAGTCGTGGCAGTGTAGCAGTAATAGTGTCACTCTGACTACTCGGGGTCCGAGTTCATTCCCAGCATCCTCGGTAAGGAAGTTTCTTCCTGTGAGCACGTGGATTTCCTCCGGCTGCTCGGGGCTCCCCCTACATGTACCAGTTAGTAGGTTAAATGATCATTGTAAATTGTCCTGCAGTTAGGTTGGTGTTAAATAGGTGGGTTGCTGGGTGACGTGGCTCGTTGGGCTGGAAGGGGTTGTTTAAATAAAAATAGAATCACCTTGTGTACAGAAACTCCTGTATCTAGTATTGCTTTACCTACATAAAAATCAGTCTAGGTATACAAGTTAATCTTACTATTTATCATGGTTTTAAAAATTGTGCTTTACGCTTGTTGTTTTTAATGCTGCGTCAGATCTGGAGTAAATCATTTTATTCTCCTTTACATTTGTGTACCGACGAGTGACAATAAATAATCTTGAATGTCGATTTTGTTTTTTTTTTAAGAAAAGAGCTGAACTCAGTCTGGCTAATGAGCCCCACTTTTGGTATCTGTTAAAAGTTTTATTGTTCTTATCTTGGCAGCTCTATTCATCATGATTTGTGGGCCGGCTTTAAGAATGTAAGGAACACCAACAGGAGTAGGTCATACAGTCCCCAGAGGTTTCAGATAACCAGCCATCCCAGTTTGGTTCAGAACTGACATTTCCATTTGAATGATCATTAACCTCTAAAACACTCCACACATGCTGTCTGGCCCCCTGAATATTTACACATCTCAGGTGTACAGCAATTTTACATCTCACAGTGCAGGCCTTGTGCTCTCCCCTTAGTGATCAAGAATTTACACCTCCTTCAGAACCTCTCTCTCAGTCAACACCATCTGTGCAATTCACATTCTTTTGACCTCTGGTTGTAAATTCAGAACAGAAAATGTTACTACAAGGCTATTAACGGTCCCTTGGTACCTTAGATAAAATGGATACTTGACCTTCCATCTACCTCGTTATGACCCTGGTACTTTATTGCCTGCCACTCTGTGACTATAGCAAGATTAGGGTGATAGGACAGACAAGGAGTTGGTACAGGGGGCAGAGTATCAGATTTGTGGATCATTGGGATCTCTGCTAAAAGGTTTGACCTGCAGAAAAGGTACGTTAGATATCTAAACTCCAGAAGGAC
Organism: Hemitrygon akajei; assembly: GCF_048418815.1. NCBI lineage: Eukaryota > Metazoa > Chordata > Chondrichthyes > Myliobatiformes > Dasyatidae > Hemitrygon > Hemitrygon akajei. The sequence continues at coordinate 84,757,902 of NC_133134.1, forward strand.
TAAAGTCCTTGCTGGCATATTTGCAAGCAAGTTCAGCAAATCTGTCAGGGAGGATTTAAACCAGATTGGGAGGGGAATGGTAATCAGAGTGTTAGGTCAGATGATGAAGTAGTTGGTATAAAGGTCCAGCAGATGTTAATTATAGAGAAGGGGAAGGATAGCCAGTGAACAGACCATAAATGCACTGGATGGGTTTTCAGTTGATTGTATTTAATGCGAGAAGGCTGAGAACCTTAGAGCAGAGACAAGTACATAGATGCTGCACCCTTACCGAGACCTGCTTACACAAGGGTGTAAATGAAAATTTTAATATTTGTTATGTGTTCTTTTCTGGTACAGCACAGGGTTATCATTTACAGTGTCTGTAAAAAGTATTCACTCCCCATGGAAGTATCATGTTATTGTTTCACAACATTCAATCACTGCGGATTTAATTTGTTCTTTTTTAAAAACACACTGACCAACAGAAAAGACTCTCGTGTCAAAGTGAAAACAGATTTATATAAATTGGTCTAAACATTAATACTATTAAATATAAAATAACTGATTGCAAAATTACTCACCCCCTTCAAGTCAATATTTAGATGAACTTTTGGCAGCAATTACAGCCTTAAGTCTATGTGAATACGTCTCTGTCAGCTTTCCACATCTGGACACTGCAATTTCTCCCCTTTCTTCTTTATAAAGCTGCCCAAACTCTTTCAGACTGCATGGGGATCGTGAGTGAGCAGCCCTTTTCAAATCATAGAAACATAGAAAACCTGCAGCACCATACAGGCCCTTCAGCCCACAAAGCTGTGCTGAACAGGTCCTCAGCCTAGAACTACATAGGCTTTACCCATAGCCCTCTACTTTTCCAAGCTCCATGTATCCATCCAGGAGTCTCTTAAAAGACCCTATCGTTTCCACCTCCACTGCCACCGCCGGCAGCCCATTTCAGACACTCACCACTCTCTACGTAAAAAACTTACCCCTGACATCTACTCTGTACCTGCATCCAAGCACCTTAAAACTGTGCCCTCTCATGCTAGCCATGAGAAAAGCCTCTGACTATCCACACGATCAATGCCTCTCATCATCTTATACACCTCATCAGGTCACCTCTCATCCTCCGTCACTCCAAAGAGAAAAGGCTAAGTTAATTTAACCTGTTCTCATAAGGTATGCTCCCCAATCCAGGCAACATCCTTGTAAATCCCCTGTGCACCCTTTCTATGGCTTCCACATCCTTCCTGTAGTGAGGCGACCAGAACTGAGCACAGTACACCAAGTGGGGTCTGACCAGGGTCCAATATAGCTGCAACATTACATCTCAGCTCTTAAATTCAATCCCACGATTGATGAAGGCCAATGCACCATATGCCTTCTTAACCACAGAGTCAACCTGCTACTCAGACCCCAAGATCCCTCTGATCCTCCACACTGCCAAGAGTCTTACCATTTATACTATATTCTGCCTTCATATTTGACCTACCAAAATTAAATACCTCAACTTATCTGAGTTGAACTCCATCTTCCACTTTTCAGCCCAGTTTTGCATCCTATCAATGTCCCACTGTAACCTCCGACAGCTCTCTATACTATCCACGACATCTCCAACCTTTGTGTCATCAGCAAATTTACTAACCCATCCCTCCACTTCCTCATCCAGGTCATTTATAAATTGCATGGCCTTGCATGGGGTACCTTATCAAATGCCTTGCTAAAATCCACATACACTACATTTACGGCTCTACCTTCATCAATGTGTTTAGTCACATCCTCAAAAAATTCAATCAGGCTCCTAAGGCACAACCTGCCTTTAACAAAGCCAAGCTGACTATTCCTAATCATGTTATGCCTCTCCAAATATTCATAAATCCTGCCTCTCAGGATCTTCTCCATCTCTAAGGTAAGACTCACTATTCTATAGTTTCCTGGGCTATCACTATTCCCTTTCTTGAATAAGGGTACAACATCTGCAACCCTCCAATCCTTCTGAACCTCTCCCATCCCCATTGATGATGCAAAGATCATCGCCAGAGGCTCAGCAATCTCCTCCCTCGCCTCCCACAGTAGCCTGGGGTACATCCCGTCCAGTCTTGGTGTCTTATCCAACTTGATGCTTTCCAAAAGCTCCAGCACATCCTCTTCCTTAATATCTACATGCTCAAGATTTTCAGTCTGCTGTAAGTCATTCCTATAATTGCCAAGATCCTTTTCCGTAGTGAATACAGAAGTATTCATTAGGTACCTCTGCCATCTCCTCTGGTTCTATACACACTTTTCCACTGTCACACTTGATAGGTCCTATTCTCTCACGTCTTATCCACTTGCTCTTCACATACTTGTAGAATGTCTTGGGGTTTTCCTTAATCCTGTCCACCAAGGCCTTCTCATGGCCCCTTCTGGTTCTCCTAATTTCATTCTTAAGCTCCTTCCTGCTAGCCTTATAATCTTCTAGATTCCCATCATTACCTAGTGTCTGGAAATATTTGTAAGCTCTTCTATTGTTCTTGACTAGATTTACATTTCCTGTACCCTACCATCCTTTCCCTGTCTCATTGGAATGTATCTACGCAGAACCTCACGCAAATATCCCCTGAACATTTGCCACATTTCTTCCATACGTTTCCCTGAGAACATCTGTTTCCAATTTATGCTTCCAAGTTCCTGCCTGATAGCCTCATATTTCCCCTTACTCAAATTAAACATTTCCCTAACTTGTCTGTTCCTATCCCTCTCCAATGCTATGGCAAAAGGAGATAGAATTGTGATCACTATCTCCAAAATGCTCTCCCACTGAGAGACTTGACACCTGACCATGTTCATTTCCCAACACCAGATCAAGTACAGCCTCTCCTCTTGTAGGCTTATCTACATATTGTGTCAAGAAACCTTCCTGAACACACCTAACAAACTCCACCCCATCTAAACCCCTTGCTATAGGGAGATGCCAATTAATATTTGGGAAATTAAAATCCCCCAACACAACAACCCTGTTATTATTACTCCTTCTCAGTATCTGTCTCCCTATCTGCTCCTCGATGTCCTTGTTACTATTGGGTGGTATATAAAAACACTCAGTAGATTTTTCCCCTTCCTATTCCTAACTTCCACCCACAGAGACTCTGTAGACAATCCCTCCATGACTTCCTCCTTTTCTGCAGCCGTGACACTATCTCTGATCAACAGTGCCACACCCCCACCTCTTTTGCCTCCCTCCCCGTCCTTTCTTAAACATCTAAAGCCTGGCACTTGAAGTAGCCATTACTGCCCCTTCACCGTTCAAGTCTCTGTAATGGCCACAACATCATAGCTCCAAGTGCTGATCCACGCTCTAAGCTCATCCACTTCATTTATGATACTCCTTACATTAAAATTGACACATCTCAAGCCATCGGTCTGAGTGCATCCCTTCTCTATCACCTGCCTATCCTTCCTTTTGCACTGCTCCAAGCTTTCTCTATTTGTGAGCCAACCTCCCTTTCCTCCGTCACTTCAGTTCGGTTCTCACTCCCCAGCAATTCCAGTTTAAACTCTCCCCAATAACCTCTGCAAACCTCCCTGCCAGGATATTGGTCCCCCTCAGATTCAAGTGCAACCCGTCCTTTTTGTATAGGTCACGCCTGCCCCAGAAGAGTTCCCAATGATCCAGGAATCTGAATCCCTGCCTCCCCGCTCCAATCCCTCAGCCACGCATTTATCCTCCACCTCACTCTATTCTTATACTCACTGTTGTGTGACTCAGGCAGTAATCCTGAGATTACTACCTTTGAGGTCCTGTTTCTCAACTTCTTTCCTAACTCCCTGTAGTCTGTTTTCAGGACCTCCTCCCTTTTCCTGCCTATGTCGTTGGTACCAATATGTACCACGACCTCTGGCTGGTCTCCTTCCCACTTCAGGATATTGTGAACGTGATCAGAAACATCCCGGACCCTGGCACATGGGAGGCAAACTACCATCCGCGTTTCTTTCCTGTGTCCACAGAATTGCCTGTCTGACCACCTAACTATAGAGTCTCCTATCACTGCTGCCATCCTCTTCCTTTACCTTCCCTTCTGAGCTACAGGGCCAGACTCTGCCAGAGGCATGACCACTGTTGCTTCCCTCAGGTAGGCCGCTCCTTCCCTTAGCAGGAGTACTTATTGTTAAGTGGGACTGCCACAAGGATGTTCTCTAGCCTCTGACTCCTGCCCTTCCCTTTCCTGACTGTTACCCACTTATCTGTCTCCCCAGTCCCCGGTGTGACTACATGCCTATAACTCCTCTCTCTCCCTGACCAGATGAAGGTCATCGAGCTGCATCTCTAGTTCCCTAACGCGGTCCCCAAGGAGCTACAATTCAATGCACCCGGTGCAGATGTGGCCATCTGGGAGGCTGGGAGTCTCCAGGACCTCCCACATCTGACACCGAGCACAGAAAACCAGCTTCACACACATACTACCTGCCTGTAACCTACCTCGCCTCAACCTGTTATTGCTGAAGCCTCGTTGAGCCAAAGCCTTCCTACTCTGTCTCCCACTATTCCGTTGCCTGCTCTGTAAAGCTGTCTTCTTTTAAAACACCTCCCACTGTTCTCACTGGCCGACCTCCACCCGCTTGCACGGTCATGCCCCATGTGTCAGAAAATCCAGTCACAAATTCTCAATTGGATTGAGGTCTGGGCTCTGACTTGGCCAGCCCAGGACATTAACTTTGTTGTTTATAAGCCATTCCTGTGTAGCTTTGACATTATGCTTGGGATCATTGCCTTGCTGGAAAACCAATCTTCTCCAAAGTCACAGTTCTCTTGCAGACTGCATCAGGTTTTCCTCCAGGATTTCCCTGTATTTTGCTGCATTCATTTTACCCTCTACCTTCACAAGCCTTCCAGGGCCTGTTGCAGTGAAGCATCCCCACAGCGTGATGCAGCCACCACCCTGTTTCACGGTAGGGATGGTGTGTTTTTGATGATGTGCAGTGTTTAGTCTATTGGCCACAAAACTCAATTTTGGATCATCAGACTATAGAACCTTCTTCCAGCTGACTTCAGAATCTCCCACATGCCCTCTGGCAAACTCTAGCCAAGATTTCAAGTGAGTTTTTTTTCCCCAATAGTGGCATTCTCTTTGCCACTCTCCCATAAAGCTGTGACTGGTGAAGCACCCGGGCAACAGTTGTATGCACAGTCTCTCCCATCTCAGCCACTGAAGCTTGCTGGCATGGGTCTCCTGGTGGCCTCCCTCACTAGTCCCCTTCTTACAGTCACTCAGTTTTTGAGGACAGCCTGCTCTAGGCAGATTTATAGCTGTGCTATATTCTTTCCATTTCTTGATAATTAACAACTGTACTCCAAGGGACATACAGTGACTTGGAAATTTTCTTGTATCCATCTCCTAACTTGTGCTTTTCAATAACCTTTTTGCAGAGTTGCTTGGATGTTTTGTCCTCACGGTGTAGTTTTTGCCAGGGTACTGACTCACCAGCAGTTGGACGATCCAGATACAGGAGTATTTTTACTACAATCAGTTGAAACACCTTGACTGCACACAGGTAATCTCCATCTAACTATTTATGTGACTTCTAAAGCCAACTGCCTGCACCAGTGATGATTTGATATGTCATATTAAAGGGGGGGGGTGAATACTTCTGCAATAAATTATTTTGTGTTTTATATTTGTAATTAATTTAATATCACTTTGTAGAGATCTGTTTTCATTTTGACACTAAAGAATTTGTTTCTGTTAATCAGAGTCAAAAAAACAAATTAAATCCACTCTGATTCAATGTTGTAAAACGATAAAACATAAAAACTTTCAAAGGTGGTGAATACTTTTCATAGGCACTGTATGTATTTGCAAACAAAGGAGACAACACACGTGTTCAGGCCACAAGAAAACACTTTATTAGAACCAGCACAAATGTAACACAGAAAGCGAAAACAGATCTCTAAACCAATAGCAGTACAGAAATCAAATTAATACTGATCACCCTCTGAGCTGATTTGTGGAATGCCGACAGACTTTCACACCACCTGTCTCCTCTCTCACTCTCACTAACTCAAACACAACATTCTGTTCCCTCTCTGAGTACTAGCCACCAGCAATGACCTAGCCGAGGACAAAAATCTCTCCTCTTGCACCAAGACAATTCTCCTTTTATACCCTTCAAAAGCCCCTCCACTTGTCCTTTTTCACGCATTTGGTACCTATACCTGCGCAATGACCTTGCCTTCCCCAGAAAAAAATTATCTTTTTCACCACTTTCTACTATTATGGCTGCAAACTTGTCCTTCCTTGACTCTATCAAAACATTGTTGTGAACGGGTCCCCTTGTACTTTCCAAAAGAATTCTTCTCCAAGCTAACAGCACTCTGTCTGACAGACTTCCATTATATTTCAGCATCTACCAAGGAGGAATCGCATTGAACTTTTTCCTCACCAAGAGTGGGATTGAATGTTTGATGTTTCCAGAGGGATAGGGAGGGAGGTGGAAGAGGTGAGGAATGACTTTGCTCACCAGGGATAGTGTAACAGCTCCAGAAACATAGATAGACACTTCATTGATCCCAAAGGAAATGACAGTGTCACAGTAGCATTACAAGTGCACAGATATATGAATATTAGAAGAGAAGTAGCATGAATAAAAAAGTAAGTTACCACAAACAGTGTAACAGTGGAAGGGGTCATCACTGCCCTGGCTGTAGGTTGACTCATTATGGAGACTAAATGGGGACAACTCCTGTGACGACACTGGTGCCAAGCTGTATCGGCCCTAGCCCTTCCCTTGGGCAACATCGGTGGCGTGGAGAGGGGAGACTTGCTGCTTGGGCAACTGCCGGTCTCCCATACAACCCTGCCCAGGCCTGCACCCTGGAGAGGGACTGAAGCAAGACTTTCCAGGCGCAGATCCATGGTCTCGCGAGACTAACGGATGCCATCATTATCATATTGAGCCTGTTGGCATCACCGTGTTGATGCCATTGCCCCAGCACGCCACCGCATAGAAAATTGTACAGGTGCAAACAGACTGGTAGGACATGTGAAGGAGAGACCTGTGCACTCCAAAGGACCTCAGACTCCTCAGGAAATATAGGTGACTCTGGCCCTTCTTGTACACGGCCTCCGTGTTGGTGCTCTGCTCATGTTTGTCATCCAGGTGCACCCCCAGGTACCGGTAGGTCCTTACCAGATCCACGTCCTCACCACCAATAGTAACAGGGAGCAATGCAGGCTTTGGTTTCCTGAAGTCCATCACCCTCTCCTTTGTCTTACTGACGTTAAGCTGCAGATGATTCAGCTTGCACCGTTTGACAAAGTGCTCCACCTTTATACACCCAACTATTGCTGAGCCAGCAGAGAATTTCTGCAGAAGACGTGACTCAGTGTTGTATTTAAAGTCTGATGTATACATGGTAAACAGGAAGGGAGCCAATGCAGTCCCCTTTCAGGCCCCAGTGCTGCTCACAGCGATGTCTGACACACAGCTCACTAACTGTGCTCTGCCGGGCAGGTAGTCCATTTTCCAAGATACAGTGGAAGTGCCAGCCTGCATTGAATGGAGCTTCTCCCCCAGCAATGAGGGCTGTGTGCTATTGAAGACAAAGAACATGATCCTCACTGTGCTGCCCTGCTTATCCAATGGGAGTAGGCCCTGCTCGGCAGGTAGTTGCCAGCCTCATTGACTCCAATGTGCTCCTGGTAGGCAAACTGCAGGGGTTGGAAGTGAGCCAGGACCAGCTCCTCCAGGGTCTTCATGATGTATGAAGTCAGGGCAACTAGACAGTAGTCATTCAAGACTTTTGGCTGGCCCCTCTTGGGTACTGGGACCACAGATGAGTTTTTCCAGAGTCAATTTCCTGGCTGAGACTCAGATTGAAGGTTCGCTGGAGAACTCCACGTGGCTGCTCAGCACCCTGGGGTAAAACACCATCCGGTCCCAATGTGTCTGAGTTTCCCAGAGCCCTTCTCACCGGCTCAGTAGTGAAGGTGAGTCGTGAGTCAGTGTGGGTGGGAGTCAGAAACAGGAAACACAGAAACATAGAAAATAGGTGCAGGAGTAGGCCATTCAGCCCTTCGAGCCTGCACCGCCATTCAGTATGACCATGGCTGATCATCCAACTCAGAACCCTGTACCTGCTTTCTCTCCATACCCCCTGATCCCTTTAGCCACAAGGGCCATATCTAACTCCCTCTTAAATATAGCCAATGAACCGGCCTCAACTGTTTCCTGTGGCAGAGAATTCCACAGATTCACCACTCTCTGTGTGAAGAAGTTTTTCCTCATCTTGGTCCTAAAAGGATTCCCCTTTATCCTTAAACTGTGACCCCTCGTTCTGGACTTCCCCAACATTGGAAACAATCTTCCTGCATCTAGCCTGTCCAATCCCTTTAGAATTTTATACATTTCAATAAGATCCCCCCTCAATCTTCTAAATTCCAGTGAGTATAAGCCTAGTCAATCCAGTCTTTCTTCATATGAAAGTCCTGCCATCCCAGGAATCAATCTGGTGAACCTTCTCTGTACTCCCTCTATGGCAAGAATGTCTTTCCTCAGATTAGGGGACCAGAACTGCACACAATATTCTAGGTGCGGTCTCACCAAGGCCTTGTACAACTGCAGTAGAACCACCCTGCTCCTGTACTCAAATCCTTTTGCTATGAATGCCAACATACCATTTACCTTTTTCACCGCCTGATGTACCTGCATGCCCACCTTCAATGCCTGTTGTACAATGACACCCAGGTCTCGTTGCACCTCCCCTTTTCCTAATCGGCCACCATTCAGATAATAATCTGTTTTCCTGTTCTTGCAACCAAAGTGGATAACTTCACATTTATCCACATTAAATTGCATCTGCGATGAATTTGCCCACTCACCTAACCGATCCAAGTCACCCTGCATCCTCTTAGCATCCTCCTTTTAGCTAACAGTGCCGCCCAGCTTTGTGTCATCCGCAAACTTGGAGATGCTGCATTTAATTCCCTCGTCTAAATCGTTAATATATATTGTAAACAACTGAGGTCCCAGCACTGAGCCTTGCGGTACCCCACTAGTCACTGCCTGCCATTCTGAAAAGGTCCCGTTTACTCCCACTCTTTGCTTCCTGTCTGCCAACCAATTCTCTATCCACATCAATACCATACCCCCAATACCGTGTGCTTTAAGTTTGCACACTAATCTCCTGTGTGGGACCTTGTCAAAAGCCTTTTGAAAATCTAAATATACCACATCCACTGGCTCTCCCCTATCCACTCTACTAGTTACATCTTCAAAAAATTCTATAAGATTCATCAGACATGATTTTCCTTTCACAAATCCATGCTGACTTTGTCCGATGATTTCACCTCTTTCCAAATGTGCTGTTATCACATCTTTGATAACTGACTCTAGCATTTTCCCCACCACCGATGTCAGACTAACCGGTCTATAATTCCCCGGTTTTTCTCTCCCTCCTTTTTTAAAAAGTGGGGTTACATTAGCCACCCTCCAATCCTCAGGAACTAATCCAGAATCTAAGGAGTTTTGAAAAATTATCACTAATGCATCCACTATTTCTTGGGCCACTTCCTTAAGCACTCTGGGATGCAGACCATCTGGCCATGGGGATTTATCTGCCTTTAATCCCTTCAATTTACCTAACACCACTTCCCTACTAACATGTATTTCCCTCAGTTCCTCCATCTCACTAGACCCTCGGTCCCCTACTATTTCCGGAAGATTATTTATGTCCTCCTTAGTGAAGACAGAACCAAAGTAGTTATTCAACTGGTCTGCCATGTCTTTGTTCCCTATGATCAATTCACCTGTTTCTGACTGTAAGGGACCTACATTTGTCTTGACCAATCTTTTTCTTTTCACATATCTATAAAAGCTTTTACAGTCAGTTTTTATGTTCCTGCCAGCTTTCTCTCATAATCTTTTTTCCCTTTCCTAATTAAGCCCTTTGTCCTCCTCTGCTGGTCTCTGAATTTCTCCCAGTCCTCAGGTGTGCCGCTTTTTTTTTGCTAATTTATATGTTTCTTCTTTGGACTTGATACTATCCCCAATTTCCCTTGTCAGCCACGGGTGCACTACCTTCCCTGGTTTATTCTTTTGCCAAACTGGGATGAACAATTGTTGTAGTTCATCCATGCGATCTTTAAATGCTTGCCATTGCATGTCCACCGTCAACCCTTTAAGTATCATTTGCCAGTCTATCCTAGCTAATTCACGTCTCATACCTTCAAAGTTACCCTTCTTTAAGTTCAGAACCTTTGTTTCTGAATTAACTATGTCACTCTCCATCTTAATGAAGAATTCCACCATATTATGGTCACTCTTACCCAAGGGGCCTCGCACGACAAGATTGCTAACTAACCCTTCCTCATTGCTCAATGCCCAATCTAGAATGGCCTGTTCTCTAGTTGGTTCCTCGACATGTTGGTTCAGAAAACCATCCTGCATACATTCCAAGAAATCCTCTTCCTCAGCACCCTTACCAATTTGGTTCACCCAATCTATATGTAGATAGAAGTCACCCATTATAACTACTGTTCCCTTATTTCACGTATTTCTAATTTCCTGTTTAATGCCATCCCCAACCTCACTACTACTGTTAGGTGGCCTGTACACAACTCCCACCAGCGTTTTCTGCCCCTTAGTGTTATGCAGCTCTACCCATATCGATTCCACATCTTCCAGGCTAATGTCCTTCCTTCCTATTGCGTTAATCTCCTCTCTAACCAGCAATGCTACCCCACCTCCTTTTCTTTCCTGTCTATCCCTCCTGAATATTGAATATCCCTGGATGTTGAGCTCCCATCCTTGGTCACCCTGGAGCCATGTCTCTGTGATCCCAACTATATCATATTCATTAATAACTATCTGCACATTCAATTCATCCACCTTATTATGAATGCTCCTCGCATTGACACACAAAGCCTTCAGGCTTGTTTTTACAACACTCTTAGCCCTTATACAATTATGTTGAAAAGTGGTCCTTTTTGCTTTTTGCCCTGGATTTGCCTGCCTGCCACTTTTACTTTTCACCTTACTACTTTTTGCTGCTACCCTCATTTTACACCCCTCTGTCTCTCTGCCCTTGTTCCCATCCCCCTGCAGTAATTACTCTATTGGGGGTATTCTATAGACTCCCCCCACCCCCAATACAACAGTGACATGGAGGAGCTGATCAGGAGGCAGATTTTGAAAAGCTGCAAAAATAACAGGGTTGTTGTCATGGGTGACTTCATCTTCTGCAATGTTGATTGGTACCTCCTTAGTGCAAAAGGTTTAGGTGGGGCAGAATTGTTAGCTGTGTACAGGATGGATTTCTGACACAGTATGTGGACAGAACAACTAAAGGAGAGGTCCTACTGGGTAATGAACCACGTGAAATGACAGATCTCTCAGTGGGCACTTCGCAGTCAAAGACAACTCCCTGACCTTTAGCTTTGCAACGGACAAGGATAAAGACAGACGATATGGAGAAGGGATTTAATTGGGGATAGGCTAATTACAATGGTATCTGCATGGGACCTGGACAGATTTGTCCCATCGAGGCAGGGAAAGGATGGGAATGGGACGTGGAATTAAAATGTGTGGCCACTGGACCTATCAGAATGGGAATGGCACATTTTAATTCCACGTCCCATTCCCATTCTGATATGTCTATCCATGGCTTCCTCTACTGTCAAGATGAATCCACACTCAGGTTGGAGGAACACCACCTTATATACCAGCCTCCAACCTGATGGCATGAACATTGACTTCTCTAACTTCCGTTAATGCCCCTCCTCCCCTTCTTACCCCATCCCTGACATATTTAGTTGTTTGCCTGTTCTCCATCTCCCTCTGGTGCGTCCTTCCTCCTTTCTTTCTCCCGAGGCCTCCCGTCCCATTATCCTTTCCTTTCTCCGGCTCTGTATCACTTTCCCAATCATCTTTCCAGCTCTTAGGTTCATCCCATCCCCCTCCAGTCTTCTATCTTTTCGCATTCCCCCTCCCCCCCACTACTTTCTAATCTCTTAGTATCTCTCTTTTCAGTTAGTCCTGACGAAGGGTCTCGGCCGGAAACGTCGACAGTGCTTCTCCCTATAGATGCTGCCTGGCCTGCTGCGTTCCACCAGCATTTCGTGTGTGTTAATCGGACAATAAGTAGGCTTTGCCCTCATCAAAATGGTCGCCGCTGCCTGCGCCTGCGCACTCCTCAACAGGCGGGTCCCATGCAATCCGCGCATGCGCCTATCGTAGAGCCGAGAGTGGCCGCCAAAGACGAAGCGCGACGTGGCGCGGGAGGTCACGTGGGGGTCGTGCTCAAGCCCCGCCCCCCCGGGTAGAGTCGTGACCGAGGCAATGGGTGAGTGGGGTTGAGGGACGGAGGGCAGGAGGGAAGCATTGTGTCGGAGGCTCGGGGTCTGGGCTGCTCCGAGTGCCCGGACTGAGGGGGTTGAGCGAACCGATAACAGGGCTGAACCAGACGTGGGGGGGGGGGGGAGGCTAACTAAGGGGCGACAAATTATAAACATAATTCACAATGCCAGCACGTCAGGCAAAATCTGTGGTGGGGGATCTATGCCGTTTCAGGCCGAGACCCTTCATCAGGACAGGAAAGGAAGGGGGGAAATCCAGAATAGGAAGGTGGGGTGGGGGAGGGGAGGGGAGGGAGGGAGGTAATAGGTGAGACTAACTTTTCCTCCCTACAATGACCACCTCACTGGTGCTGCTTCCTACGCCCATTCTGAGCTCGTCAATGTCATCAAATTTGCCGCCGACTTCCATCCCGCAGTCAAATTCACTTGCTCCATTTCTGACACTTCCTCCCTAAGTTCTGTAGATACTTCAGCAGCACATAAAATACTGATGGAATTCAACAGATCAGGCAACATCATTGGAGGGGAACGGACAGTTAGTTGATGGTTCAGGCTGAGACCCTTCCAGAATAAGAAGGTGCGGGCGGGACAGGTCTCTAATCCCCTTACTCGATCTCTCTGTCTCCATACTGACATCTTTTGCAAACCTACTGACTCTCACAGCTATCTTAAATAAACCTCCCATTGCCATCGATGCTGCTCTCACCTGTGCTCCTCCATCTGACCCTTACCTCACCTTCCTGTTGCCATAAAAGGGAAAAGGATGACCTTGTCCTTACCTACCACTCCACAAGCCTCTGAACCCAGCACGTCATTCCCCAACAGGATCACATCTTTCTCTTCCTGACCCCACTCCTCTGCTTTCCACGGGGATCGGTCTCTACGTGACTGCTTTGTCCACTCATCCCTCTCTTTGGTTCCCTGCAAGCCTGACAACTTCTACAGCTGCCTCTACGCCCCACTACCATTCAGGGCCCCAAACAGTCCTTACAGGTAAGGTAACACCTCTTGAGCCTGCTGGGTTCATCTATTGTATCTGATGCAGATCGGGGGACCGCTTTGGTGAGCACCTTGGCCCTTTTTGTTTGTACGTGGCCTCCTCCACCACCACGTTGAAGCCACTCGGATTGGAGGAGCAACAATTCTCACTGCCAAGCTCCTTCCTGGTTTTCCTCCTCCTCTTTCTTCCATGGTTCATTGTCCTGTTAGATTTCTTCAGCCCTCCATTCTCTCATCTATCCACTCCCAGTTTCTTTCTTCAATCCACAGCTCTACCCTCACCTGCTAGCTTGTACTTCTTCGCCCTCTCCCTACCTTACTCTGGCTTCTGCCCCCTTCCTTTCCTGTCCTAATGAAAGGTCTCGACCTGAAATGTCAACTGTTTATTACCCTCCACTGATGCTGCCGCCTGACCTGCTGAGTTTCTCCAGCATTTTGTGGGCAAGAAGCAGGGTGAGGTCCAGACTTGGAACTTCTAGGTTGAAGGAGACCAGAGCCATGAATTGGGGTAGATCGAGGGTGACGGGAACACTAAGAGGTGGGGAGGTGGAGCCATGACCTTACTGAACAAGGCAGGCATGAGGGCAGATTCTGGAATCAAGAGTAACGAATATGATCATATCTGTACTTCTCATTGCCTTGGTAAAGTGGTCAGCATAACCAAAGATTCTACGTCAGACATCTCTCTTCTCTCTCCCCCCTGCCCCGGATTGGCAGAAGCCTGAGAGCACACACCATCAAGACAGCCTCATCCCCGCTGTTAAGAACACTATTGAAAGGTTCCCTAGTACAATAAAATAGATTCTTAGCACTCCTGATGAATGGTCTCAGCACACAAAAATGCTGGAGGAACTCAGCAAGTCAGGCAGCATCTATGGAGAGGAATAAACAGTCAAGGCTGAGAGATAGTGCCATTTACACCAGAGATTCTGCAGACGCTGGAAATGCAGAACAACACAGACAAAATGCTGGAGCAACTCAGCAGGTCATTTCTAAATAGTATTGCTACTGTAACTGTTTACTATCCAAATACCAAATGTGTACATCAGGTGTGTGAGGATTTCAAAATATGTCTTGCAACTGTCTAGCTGGTGCCAAGCCGGCATGAGACGTTTCCTGCGAAAGCATCTCCCTGCTCTCTCGGTTTTAAAAAAAAATTATTCGCTGCTTCACTTGGCAGTAAAGATAATCGTTGTGTACATTTTTGTTAGGCGTGGAGTTTGGCACCGCACGCCGTGTGCCAGCAAAGTTTTTGCGTGTGTTACCTCAGGCACCCTGACAGGACGCAGTGCTACAAAGATTTCCCTAGGCGACACTGTCCAAACCCACCACCTGGGTTTTTGTCACACATTCTGAAATGCACTCAGTGGCCACTTTATTAGGTACAACAGTACACCTGCTCATTAATGCAAATATCTAATCAGCATAAAAGCATACAGACATAGTCAAGAAGTTCAGTTGTTTGTAAGACCGAACATCAGAATGGGGAAGAAATGTGATCTAAGTGATTTTGACCATGGAATGATTGTAAATCTAGCCAGCTCCATCTTGGGTACTAGCCTACAAAGTACCCCGGACATCTTTAGGGAGCAGTGTCTCAGAAAGGCAGCATCCATTATTAAGGACCTCCAGCACCCAGGGCATGCCCTTCTCTCACTGTTACCATCAGATAGGAGGTACAGGAGCCTGACGGCACACAGTCAGCAATTCAGGAACAGCTTCCCCTCTGCCATCCGATTCCTAAATGCACATTGAGGTTTTGGGCACTATCTCACTGTTTTTAATATGCAGTATTTCTGTTTTCACATTTTTAAAAATCTTTTCAATATACGTATACTGTAATTGATTTGCTATTTATTTATTTATCTATCTATCTATCTATCTGTTTATTTATTTATTCATTCATTCTTCCCTTCTATATATCGCATTGAACTGCTGCTGCTAAGTTGACAAATTACACGTCACATAATAAACCTGATTCTGGTGCCAGGCGGGGTGGTTTGATTATCTCAGAAACTGAAGGTCTCCTGGAGTTTTCATGCACAACAGTCTCTAGATGGTACAGAGAATGGTGTGGGAAAACGGAAAAAATTCCAGCGATTGGCAGATGTGTGGGTGGAAATGCCTTGTTAGAGAGGTCGGAGGAGAATGGCCAGACTGGTTCCAGTTGACAAGAAGGCAACAGTAACTCAAATATCCACGTGATACAACAGTGGTTTGCAGAAGATTGCACACCACATTGAACCTTGACATGGATGGGACACAGCAGCAGAAGACCACAGCGTGTTCCACTCTTGTACCTAATAAAGTGGCCACTGAATGTATGTTGCCTTTCCTTCATTGTTACTGGGTTAAGGTCCCGGAACTGCCTCCCTAAACACCTACACCACACCTCAAGGACCTCGCCAGATCAAGAAGACAAGTCACCACCACCTTCATAAGGGCAGCTAGGAGTGGGAAATTAAACACTCACATCCCTTGTATGAATCAAAGATCGTCTCTGTCTTAAATGATATGAAATTTGTTTTGCAACAGTAGTCCGATCATAAAGTTTCTATAAACAACAAAAATAAGGTGTAATGAGGTAATGTCTATGGACCATTCAGAAATCTGGTGGTCAAGCTTCCTGAGTTGTTGAGGTGGATCTTCAGGCTCTCATATCTCTTTCCTGCCGATAGTAACAAGAAGAGAGCAATTACCAGGTGGTGAGGGTCTTTAATGATGGATGCTGCTCTCTTGAGTCACTGCCTCTCAAAGATGTCCTCGATGGAGGGGAGGGCTGTGCCTGTGGTGGCGCTGACTGAGCCTACAACTCTCTGCAGCCTCCTGAGATCCTGAGCATCGGAGCCTCCCCACCAGGTGTCGATGCGACCAGTCAGAATGCTCTCCACTGTACATCTGTAGATATTCACTAGAGTCTTTGCTGACATTCAAGTCCTAATGAAATAGAGTTTCTGGCATGCCTTCTTTAGGATTGCATTGATGTGTTGGGTAGATTTTTGATGTGCAGCCTATAGTTACCATGGGTTTGCTAACAGTGTTTCTTTGTTGTGTTCCAGCGGTCAGCACTAAGTCCTCGCTTGTGCTCTCATCCCTCCTCACCCTCCTGCTCTTTGCCGGGATGCAGATGTATAGTCGGCAGCTGGCTTCTTCTGAGTGGCTGACCATATTGGGCGGATTCCTGGGGTCGGTCCTCTTCATCTTCTCCCTGACTGTATCCTTTTACCGGACCCCTACTTCCCGTTGGAATTAGTCATGGTGCCGAACGCCTCGAAGGAATTGAACAGCAGGATACAACGTAATCTGGAGCAAACCACCGGATCAACTCAGCAAGCCAGGCAGCAGTTGTGGAGGCAGAGGAGTGGTTGACGATTAGGATCGAGAGTAGTTTATTGTTGTGCGCACAAGTACGGTGAGGTACAGGTACAATGAAAAACTCGCAGCAGCATCACAGGCATGTGGGTGCCATAAAACAGTCTGTGCAAGACAGGATATTAGTGCAAAAAGCATAATCAGAGAGAAGTCCATGCTAGTGCAAGAGGTGGTCAGTAATGTTCTGTTGCTGGGGTAGTGATCAGGGCTCTGCCGGTTGGTTCAAGAACTAGATGGTTGAAGGCAAGTAGCGGTTCCTGAACCCATTGATATAGGACTTCAGACTTCTGTACCTCCTGCCCAGGGGATTAAAGATTGCTTTATTTGTCACACAGGCGTGGAAACATGCAATGAAATGTGTTGTTTGTGTCAATTGCCAACAGAAGTCTGAGGATGTGCTGGGGCAGGAGGAGTGTTGCCAAGCCTCTGGCACTGACATAGCATACCCACGGTTTACTAATCCTAACCCGTACGCTTTTGGAATATGGGGGGACACTGGAGCACCTGGGGGAAACCCGTGCGGTTACAGGGAGAATGTACAGACTCCTTACAGACAGCGGCGGGAATGGAACCCTGATCAGTGACACTGTAAAGCGTTGTGCTAATCACTATGCTACCATGCCTCCCTATAAAGGTGGGTGGGATAAAGAGTTGAGAGGGAAGGGGGTGAAGCAGGGTCTGGTAGGTGATGGGTGGAACCAGCTGGGGAGGAGTGGAATTGATAGCTGATAGGGAAAAATGGATAATAAAGGCCCATCACCTTCTCCTCGTCTCACCTGGATCCACTTATCACCCGTTCCATCTCGCCGCTCCTTCCCACCTCACTAGATTGGATCTCTTCTCCCGACCTTCTCAGTACTGATGCAAGGGTTGGATATTTACCTGATGTCAGTTGCCAGTATCCCCTAAGTCCATCAGTCCACCTCCCCGCCCCATCTGGTTCTTCTGTGGATCTGCCTTTCATACCCCATTCCTAAAGGCACGTGGTTCTCTGAGAATACAATGTCACAAGTTGAAGAAGTTGTTATTTGGAATTCTGGCCTTCATCAGTCAAGGCACTGAGAACAGAAGTTGGGACATACATACAAGATGTTGGTGAAACCGCTCCTGGAGCATTGTATTCAGTTTTGGATGGGTAAGCTTTTATTAAGCTGGGAAGAGTGCAGCGATTTATAAGGATGCTTCCAAGACTGGAGGGGCTGGTTATAGGGAGAGGTTGGACAGGCTGGGACTGTATCCCTTGGTGTATTGGAGACTGAGGGGTGAACTTATAGAGGTGGGTAAAAATCATGAGGGGCAGAGAGAGTGGATGCACAGTCTTTATCTCGGGCTTGAGGAATTGAGAACTAGAGGGCACAGGTTTCAGATGAGAGGGGAGTCCACCCTTAACACCTCACTGGATGAGTTCTCCATGTTTTAAGAAAAACTTGGACAGGTACATGGATGAGAGGGGTTTGGAGGGATATGGGCCAGGTGCAGGTTAGTGGGACTAGGCAGAAAAATGGTTCCGTACAGCCAAGAAGGGCCAAAAGGCCTGTTTCTGTGCTGTAATGTTCTATGGTTCTATGGGAGAGATTTAGTAGGAACCTGAGGGGCAACTTCTTCACCCTGTATATGGGACGAGCTGCTAGAGGAAGTGGTTGAGGCAGGGACATGAACAATATTTAAAAGACACTTGTGGGCCAATTGCAGGCAAATGGGACTGGCTTAGCCCATTGGGACTAGGAATCATGGCTGGCATGGACTAGTTGGCCTGAAGTGTGTGTTTTCTTGTTCTTGTTATAAATGCTGAGATGAGGAAGTGGAAGGGTGGGATGGGACATTTGCAAATGACACAAAGTTTGGTGGTGCTATGGATAGTGTGAATAGAGCTTGGCAGATGGAGTCCAATCTGGAAGAGAATGAAGTGATGCAGTTTGTAGGATTGAAACTGAAGGCAAGGTGTAAGATTGTGGCAAGATTCTTGGCATTATGGAGCAACAGAGAGATTTTAGTGTCCAGGTCTATACAGTAACTTGTAAAAGTATTCAGTCTCCAAGCCTTTGTTCACATAATGAGTATTGCATAGAAAACCTACAGCACAATACAGGCCCTTCGGCCCACAAAGCTGTGTTAAACATGTCCCTACCTTAGAACTACCTAGGCTTACCCATAGCCCTCTATTTTTCTAAGCTCCATGTAGCCATCCAGGAGTCTCTTAAAAGACCCTATCGTTACAACCAGGGATTTTCATCAAGATAACTGAAAATTTTTATTTGTGAATCACATGTTCCCTTTTTCACAGCAGAGTCCAAAACAATAGGGAAAATTATAAAGCATGTAAAAACTAAAGATTCAGAAACTGAAATGTCAGCAGTTCAAGAGTATTCATCCCCATTTGCTCACTGCTTGGTTGAACCACCTCTCAGCTATTGCAGCCAGTGGTCTTTTGGGATAAGTCTCTTTATTAGTTTTGCAAATTGGTGCAAGATTTGTCCATTCCTCCTTGCAAAATTGCTCAAGCTGTGCCAGGTTAGTCGGGGGAGCAGCAGTGGGCAGCAATCTTGAGGTCTTGTCAGAGATGTTTAATCAGGTTAAGGTCAGGACTCTTGACTGGGCCACTCAAAGACATTAATTTTCTTCATTTGAGGCCATTCCATGGTTGCTCTGGCAGGGTGCTTTGGGTCGTTATTCTGCTGAAAGTCAAACTTCCTCCCCAGTTTAAGCTTTCTGGACGAGGCTAGTAGGTTTTTATCCAGGATCTCTCTGTATTTAGCAGTATTCATCTTCCCATCAATCCAGGCCAGATTTCTAGTCCCTGCTGCTGAAAAGCATCCCCATAGCGTGATGCTTCCTCCACCATACTCTTCAGTAGGGATGGTGTTACCTTGCTGAAGCGTAGTATGAGATTTATGCCAAATGTACTGCTTAGTGTTGAGGCCAAAAAGTTCTATTTTAGTCTCATCTGACTATAAGATCTTCTTCCACATCTTCTCAGTATTTTCTAAGTGATGCTTTGCAAAATCTTTGCGAGCAAGGATATGTTGTTTTTTAGCCAGGGCTGCTTCCTTGCCACTCTTCTATAAATGCCCTTTCTGTGCAAGGCCTGAGAGATTGTAGAACCATGAACTTCATGTCCAGTTGCAGCCGCTGACTTGTGCAGCTCACCCAATGATTTTTGGCATGTTAGAATAGTAGCTTCTCTTACAAGTGCAATTCCTCTCCGGTGACTAAGTTTCGAGGGGCAGCCTGACCTTGGCATTGTGGCTGTGGTTTCATATTTTTCACGCTGGAATGCACTAAGCTGCGAGGAGTATTCAGTGCCTTTGAGATGGTCTTGTTCACTCACCCAGATCTGTGCATCATTTCCTGACTTGTTTTGAATGCTCTTTTGTCTTCATTTCGGCTTGGTCTGCTGAAAATCTACTATACATTGGACCTTACAGAGAGAGGGGGTACTTATTCTTATGAATTCATTGAAAACAAGTGATCCTCCAATTCTCTACACCAGCAAATTGGGCAAGTTGGTAAGGTGATATACAGTATTGCACCTGAGGAAAGTTAGCATAGGAATTACAAACAAAATGAATGCCTTTCCAGCCTCACAATTGTGGTTTTTAATTTTTAGTAAATTGTTGACAGGTTTTCATATGACTTGACATGATACAAAATGTGTGTAGATGAATTCAAAAATCCTACTGCAATATACTTTAAATTTAGAAAATGAGACAGTAAAACAGTTGTGGGGGCTGAATACATTTTCAAGGCACTGTATATTCCTTGAAGTTGCTGGGCAAGTTGATAGGGTTGTTAAGAAAGCAACACACACAAAATGCTGGTGGAACGCAGCAGGCAAGGCAGCATCTATAGGGAGTACAGTTGACGTTTCGGGCCGAGACCCTTCGTCAGGACTAACTGAAAGAAGAGATTTGTAAGTCACTTTTGTGTGTGTGGCTTGAATTTCCAGCATCCTCGTGTCTGCTTTATTAAGAAAGCGTTTGGTGTGTTTGTCGGGCGATTGAGTTCATGAGCCGCGAGGTAATCCATAAAACGCGGATTAGACCACGCCTAGAGTATTGTGTTCATCTCTGGTTGCCACATGATAGGCAGGATGTAGGAGCTTTAGAGAGGGTGCAGAGGAAATTTACCCGAATGCTGTCTGGATTAGAGAGCATATCCTATGAGGATAGGTTGTGCGAGTTTTCTCTTTGGAGCGATGAAGGATGAGAGGTGTATAGATTATGAGAGACACAGAGTTGACAGTGAGCACATTGGCTTGCCTGCTCTGCTGATGACTGGTGTTCCCATCCACATCCAGGCAAGGGCAGTGGGGTGTTGAGTACTGCAGTGTTAGGAGTGGGTGGGGAGGTGCCGTTGCCAGGTTGGGGGGTTTGTTGGGTGAGTGGGACAACTCGGCACAGCATACCCTTAACTCCACTGACACAGGCCTTCAACAACTTGGAGAGTGTGGTGTTTGGCAAAGGATTCCAGGCAAAGATATTCCCTGAAAGTAAGTCCCGGTCTCGCGGTTGCTAGTGGGGGGTGTGGGATTGCTACAAGGTACTGCAGGAGAGCTGGTGTCAGACTCGCTCCTTGTACCCTGTGGGCTGAGAGATACCTGTGGCAGTGACCATGGGATGGATGCAGTATTTAAATGGAAGCACAAGGAGTGTGTCAATGTTGAAGGGAGGGATGGGTTGGTCTTAGGGAGTGTATTGGTATCTACGCATCATCTTGGGGAACGTGTCAGTATCTACGGGGTTCCCTGAGAGAGTGTTGATATTTACAAGTAGTCCCATAGAGTGTGTCAGTAATTACAGGGGGTCCTGGGGAGAGTGTTGGTTTTTACAGGGGTTCCCGGAGAGTGTGTTGGTATTTACGAGGGGTCCCGGGGAGTTTGTATTTACAAGGGGTCTCAGGGACCGTGTTGGTTTTTACAGGAGGTCTCAGGGAGTGTGTTGGTATTTACAGGGGGTCCTAGGGGTGTGTCAGTATTTACGGGGGGTCCCAGGGAGCGTGTTGGTGTTTATAGGGGGTCACGGGGAGTGTGTCGGTTTTTACAGGGGGTCCTGGAGGTGTGTCAGTATTTACGGGGGGTTCTGGGGAGCGTGTTGGTGTTTATAGGGGGTCACGGAGAGTGTGTCGGTATTTACAGGGGGGTCCCGGGGAGTTTGTTTGTATTTACAAGGGGTCTCGGGGACCGTGTTGGTTTTTACAGGAGGTCTCAGGGAGTGTGTTGGTATTTACAGGGGGTCCTAGGGGTGTGTCAGTATTTACGGGGGGTCCCAGGGAGCGTGTTGGTGTTTATAGGGGGTCACGGGGAGTGTGTCGGTTTTTACAGGGGGTCCTGGAGGTGTGTCAGTATTTACGGGGGGTTCTGGGGAGCGTGTTGGTGTTTATAGGGGGTCACGGAGAGTGTGTCGGTATTTACAGGGGGGTCCCGGGGAGTTTGTTTGTATTTACAAGGGGTCTCGGGGACCGTGTTGGTTTTTACAGGAGGTCTCAGGGAGTGTGTCGGTATTTACAGGGGGTCCTGGGGGTGTGTCAGTATTTACAGGGGGGTCCTGGGGAGCGTGTCGGTGTTTATAGGGGGTCTCGGGGAGTGTGTCACTATTTACAGGGGGTCCTGGGGGTGTGTCAGTATTTACAGGGGGTCCCGGGGAAAGTGTTGGTATTTACAGGGGCCTCAGTGTATCAGCAGTATTTACAGGGGGTCTCAGAGAGGGTGTTTAGTGTTTACATTTTCTTTGAGGTCAGTGGTTTACTATGAGTCTTGTCTGCAGTGCTGCTACCATCCACAAACCTTACTCTGACCTTCTACCCCCCCCACCTCAGTCACGCTGTGCCTGCTGCTGTCCCTGTTCGCCTCCGCGCTGATCCACAGAGTCTGCGTCACCACCTGGTAAGTGCATCCGTGTGCTAATCCTTGATGACAGAAATCACTGGGAGGAGCTGGTGCCTCCCACCTAGTACATCTGCAGCTAAGACATCAATTGTCTTGATGGATTAACGAGACGGATAGAATTTGACCCTCAGGTGTACTCTAACACTAGTGTCTTGTACCTTTGTTGGAAAATGACCAGTGATAATAGGGTCCTTCTAACCAACCCTGTTTCAATCACCAGGAGTGACAACTGCTCTAACCCACCAATCAGATCATTCCTTTGGATCACACAGCACAGGAACAAGTCCTATGGCCTGAATGTCTGTGCCAGACCTGTTCGGAGTTTAATTCCAGCTCCTTCTGTGTGAATGTGTGGGTTTCCTCCCACAGTCCAAAGATGTGCTGGTCATTGTAAGTTGTCCTGTGGTTAGGCTAGGGTTGCTGTGCCGTGCGGCGTGTTGTTCCTGAAGAGCCTGTTCCATGTTGTATCTCCAAATAACCAAATTGATAAACCAGTCCTTTCTGCTGACAGAATGTCCATATCCCTCCATTCCCTGTACACTCATGTGCCTAAGAGCCTCTATCATAACCCTCCACCACCACCCCTGGCAGTGCATTTCAGACTCAAAAAGAAACAGGCATTGCCCTGTGCGTCTCCTTTCAACTTACCCTACTCGGACGGTGAGGGCCCTTCATGATGGATGCTACCTTCTTGAGGCATTGCCTCTTGAAGATGTCCTCGATGATGGGGAGGGTTGTGCCCCTGATGGAGCTGGCTGTCTATAACCCTCCGCAGCCTCTTGCGATCCTCTGCATCGGAGCCTCCACACCAGGCAGCGATAGAACTAGTCAGAATGCTCCCCACTGCACACGTGTAGAATCTACCAAATCTTCTCAAACTCCTAATGAAGTGTGCCTTCCTTGTGTTGGGCCCAGGGTTGATACTGTGAGATGACTGATGCCTCTCGACTTCCCCTTCCTGAAGTACGCACTCATTTCCTTGGTGTTGCTGATGTAGAGTGAGGTTGTTGCTGCGACCAGCCAATCTATCTCACCAGTGTACACCTCCAGAGAGTTGTCTCGAGGTGGGGTTGGTGGCGGGGCAGTTGGACCCAATGGCTGCCCCGCACTACTGCAGCCAGCTGAACGGTGGTCTGTGCATCTGCTCCTGTATCACACCACCCTCCTCCCGACTCATGGGATCTTACAGTGTAAGAAAAAAGACAGCAAGACCACAGAGACCTGGGGTTGGGCGCGGGGTGGAGCACAGTCAGGATTCATGGCCCTTGTGGTTGACCTCACTCTCTCCGTCCTTCCCACAGCTTCATCTTTTCCATGTTGGGTCTGTACTACCTGAATCGGCTATCGGCGGCCCTCTACCAGGTGGCCCCCCCACCCCCACTCGCCACCAAAGCACCCAAGAAGAAGAAGAACTGAGCCTGCGCCCTGACCTGGTGCTGGGGAGTGGGAGCAGGGTGGGGGAGGGAAGGGGGCGCAGGAACACATCGTTCCTTCCAAGACCCTGGTTGGTCCCCGCTGTTACTGTCCTTGCTGGAATAAAGAACGGTTTAATTTGTCTCAGAGAGTTGGTGAGATGCTTAATTAGGGTGGGGTCTGTGGGGTTTGGAGGCCATTCCTGCCACTCAGTGGAGGCAGAAAGGGAGGGGTCACATTGTCCCCTCCCCTTCCCCCTCTCTCCCACCCTGACTTCATCCTCCCTCTCTCTCTCTCTCCCGTTTTTGCCTCTCCAGAATTTGCTCAATGAGAGACAGCGAGGGGTGCGGGAACTGGAGGGATGGTGGGGTGGGTAGGGAGTATAGGGGACAAGCAATGGTGTAAGGGTTTGGAAGGTGTGTGATGGGGAGGGGGTGGAGCCATGGGGATGGGGAGCAGGTCTGGATGGGAAGGGGTGTAGATCAGGACAGAGATGAGTGTAGGAGCTGGGGAGGCCCTTGGGGAGTGGGGAGGAGATGATAGGGCAAACATGAGGAAATCTGCAGATGCTGGAAATTCAAGCAACACACACAAAATGCTGGTGGAACACAGCAGGCCAGGCAGCATCTATAGGGAGAAGCACTGTCGACGTTTCGGGCCGAGACCCTTCGTCAGGATTAACTGAAAGGAAAGATACTAAGAGATTTCCTTTCAGTTAGTTCTGACGAAGGGTCTCGGCCCGAAACGTCGACAGTGCTTCTCCCTATAGATGCTGCCTGGCCTGCTGTGTTCCACCAGCATTTTGTAGGAGATGATAGGGATGGGAGGGTGTTACACAGACAGGGAGGGGTGAGACCACAGAGGGATTGGAACTCGTGGCTGAGAATGTGAAAGTGGAGGTGTTTCACCGGCACTCAACGTAGATCAGGAGCACTAGGCAGTCAGGGTGGGAAAGAAGGTGGGGGTGTGGAACAGCAGAGGGCGTGTGGAACTCTGCGGCAGGGGAACAGTGAGGGCAGTGGTACAGTTCCAGTTCCACAAAGATGCGGCAGGATCTTACAGAGGGTGCAGATCCCCAGGGAGAGATGCAGAGGGTGCGAGGCTGGCTACCGGCCGGCAAGTGCTCAACAGTGCTGGCACGGTCAGTGTCAGCTGCAGGGGTTGGGAATTGTCATCCTGCTCAGCGACACCAGGGTGCACTGAAATTCCTTGCTCGCGTGAAGCAAACAGGCCAGGCAGCAATAGGTTCATGAACATTCATGCAACAACTGAACCATACAGAGACTGGCCGAGGCTGCGCTGACAGCAGTAACAGGGAGGGGGTAGTGTTCAAAGTCTGCAGATGTGAGAGAGGGGACGCTTCAGTAATCTGATAACAGTGAAGCAGAACCTGTTCTTGGGTTTAGGGAGGATGTTTCTCCTGGCTGACCGGGGAGCACCGTCACAGAATAAAGGGTCGGGCATTGAGGGCATAGATGGGGAGAAAGCTATTCACAGGGGTTGAATAGCTTGGAATGAATCTCTAGAATATTCTCCCCCTAGAAGCTCCGTCACTGAGGATATTCAAGATTATACTTTGGGGTGATGCAGAACCACTGCCTCACACTCCCAGGGTCGCAGGTTTGATTCCGACCTCCAGCCCTGTGTGTGTGTGGAGTCTGCATGTTCTCCCTGTGACTGTGTGGGCTACTCCCCAAGTGCTCCAGTTCCTCCCACATCCAAACGACATGTGGAGTGGCTGGGGGCCGGTGAGTTAATCACAGTGTGGGAAACTTAAGTGTTGAAGAGATGAGAGAAAAGGTGCAGGAGTTATAGAGGAACAAGACCAATGGGACTGCACTGCTTGTGGATTGAATAACCTCTGTGTCATGATAAGAGAATGTTGCTTGAACTGCAAGAAGTCATGGAGTTAGACAGCAGATACAAGCCCTTTGAACTGACTCATCCATGCTGCCATCTGAGCTGGGCTGCATTGCCTGTTGACCTTTCGCCAAATGTCTTTCCAATGTTAATGTACCTGCCTCATCCAGCAGTTTGTGCTGTTTACCCACTGCCTTCTGTGTGGAAGAAGTTGCCCCTCAGGTCCTATTAACTCTTCCCATCTCATCTTAAACCTGTGCCCTCCAATTCTGATTTCCTAAACATGGGGAAAAACTGTGCAATCACACTATCCATGCCTCCTCGTGATTTTATAACCTCCGTAAGTCTCTGACACTCCAAGCAATATAGCTCCAGCCTATCCAACCTCCCCCTATAACTCAGACAAAGTCCTAACATCTTCATAAATCTTTCCAGTTTAATGGCATCGTTCCTACAGCAGGTGAGCAAAGCTGCACACAATACTCCAAATGCAGCCTCACCAACATCTTACACAACTGCAACGTAACATCCCCACTCCTCCACTCTGTGCCCTGGCTGACGAAGGCCAGTGTGTCAAATGTCTTCACTGCCCTGAAGTTTTAGTAGTTGTGCTTGAGCTTTTGTGGCTACTGTAGACTTGGTCACTGTTCAGAGGGGAGGCAGTCTGGGGTTTGGAATCGCCCATTTTGTCATCAAAAGCTTTGACAAACTTCTATACATACACAGTGGAGAGCATCATAACTGGTTGTCTCAAGGTCTGGTATGGAAACACCAATACCCTGGAATGGAAGTGGACACAGCCCAGTCCATCATAGGCAACACCCTCCCTACCACTGAGTGTGTTTACGTGGAGTGCTGCTACAGGAAAGCAGTATCCCTCATCAAAGACCTCCACCATCCATCCAGGCCATCATATAGAAGCCTTGGGTCCCACCCAACCAGGTACAGTTATTACCCTACAACCATGAGACTCCTGAACCGACACGGATAACTTCATTCACCACTACTCTAAACTGATTTTACCACATACTTTCAACTCATGTTCTCTTTATTATTAATTACACAGTCTGTCTTCTTTGATTTGGGTTCTGGGGCTGCTTTAAGCTGCCGGGCCAGCAGAGGGCAGCTGCACCCCATCAAGAACTCAGGCCAAGGTCGAAATCATTCATCATTCAAAGTAAAGTTTATCATCAGAGTCCATACACATAATTAAATACAACCCTGAGATTCTTTTTCTGTGGACATACTTAGCAAGTCTATAAGACTTAGCTAAACATCAGGAGCTGTAAACTAAACGAACTTCAAATGTGGATATAAATAAATAGCAATAAATGACAAGCATGAAGTAACAGTACAGTATATCAGAGTCCTTAAATGAGTGTAGCAAACCCCTTTTTGAAGAGCTTGATGGTTGAGGGGTAGTAACTGTTCTTGAGACTCGGCCCATCAAGGTTGCTCATTTTGGTGAGAAATCTATTGGTTCAAGGTGCATCTTGCATTCAAATCAGGTCAATGAGGCGCTGTTGCCTTTCAAAACCATGAGGCATAGGAGCAGAATTGGGCCAACTGGCCCATCAAATCTGTTCTACCATTTCATCATGGCTAATCCATTTCCTTCTCAGCCCCATCCCCTGCCTTCTCCCCATATCCTTTCACACCCTGACTAACCAACACGACATCAACCTCCACCTTAAATGCACCCAGTGACCTGGTCTTCACAGCCAACTGTGGCAAAAAATTCCTCAGGTTCTCCACCCTCCGGCTAAAGAAATTCCTCCTCATTTCTGTTCCAAATGGACGTCCCTCTATTTTGAGGCTGTCTCTTCTGATCCTAGACTCTCCCACCAAATGAAACATCCTCTTCACATCTGCTCTATCTAGGCCTTTCAGCATTCGATAGGTTTCAATGAGATCCCCCCCTCATTCTTCTAAATTCCATTGAGTACAGGTCCATATCACTGCTCATGGTAACCACTTCATTCCCGTGAACCCCCAGTGTCAGCACATATTTCTTAAGTAAGGGGTTTAAAGCTGTTCATGAGGCCTCACCATGCCTTATACAGCCTCAGCATTACATCCTCGCTTTTAATTCTAATCCTCTTGAAACAAATGCTGTCATTGCATTTGACTTCAACCTGCAAATTAACCTTTAGGGAATCCCACATGAGAACTCTTAAATCCCTTTGCACTTTGGATTTTTGAATTTTCTCCCCATTTAGAAAATAGCCTATGCTTTCATTCCCTCTGCCGAAGTGCATGACCCTCCTTTAGAACCCTGGGTGTAGTCCATCAGGTCCGGGTGACCTAAGCACCTTCTCCCTAGTAACTGCTCAGTTCTCAGTTCTGCCCCTTGACACCTTGAGCTTCCACAGTGAAGACTGATGCAAAATACTTATCCAGTTCGTTCGCCATTTCATCGTCCCCATCACTACCTCTCCAGCGTAATTTTCCAGCTGCCCGATATCTACTCTCGCCTCTCTTTTACACTTCATATTTTGCAACTGGTGTGTGGTTACACTAATTGGAAATAATTGGTTTATTGTTTGTGTACCAGGATACAGTGAAAAGCTTTTGTGTACTATCCAGGCAGATCAGAATCAGGTTTAATATCACCAGCATATGTTGGGGAATTTGTTGTCTTACAGCAGCAGTACAGTGCAATACATGGTAATAAGAATTATAAATTACAGTAAGTTTATATAAAAATAAATAGGGCAAACAGAGAGGGAAATATACTGAGGTGGTGTTCATGTATTCATCGTCTATTCAGAAATCTGATGGCAGAGGGGAAGAAGCTGTTCCTGAATGGGTGGTGGGTATCCTTAATGACAGATGCCGCCTTTTTGAGACATCACCTCCTAAAGGTGTCCTCGATGCTGGGGAGGCTGGTGCCCATGATGGAGCTGGCTGAGTTTGCAACTTTCTGCAGCTTTCTCTGATTCTGTGCAGTGGCCCCTCCAGACCAGACAGTGATGCAGTCAGTCAGAATGCTCTATGGTCCATCTGTAGAAAACTGCGAGTGTCTTTGGTGACATACCACGTTTCCTCAAACTCCAAATGAAGTACAGCTGCTGTTATGCCTTCTTTGTCATTGCATCAATATGTTGGACCCAGGATAGATCCTCAGAGATGTTGACACCCAAGAACTTGAAACTGCTCACCCCTTCCACTTCCCTCTAGATGGCCTGGTGTGCATTCTGTCATCTTACCCTTCCTGAAGTCCAGAATCAATTCCTTGGTCTTACTGACTTTGAGTGTGCAAGGTTGTTGCAGCAGCAACACTCAACCAGCTGATCTATCTCACTCCTGTGCGCCTCCTTGTTGCCACGTCAAATTCTGCCAACAGTAGTTGTGTCATCAGTGAAATTGCAAATGGCATTTGAGCTGTACCCAGCCACACGGTTGTGGGTGCAGAGTAGAACAGTGGGCATTCCGTTCATTGAGGGGTTGAAAAAGAGAGCAGAATGAAGACTATGGTGTTAGTTAAATTGCAGTGCAGACAGACAGATAAAGATCAAGAGCCACAGCAAGTAGATTGGGCATCGTAGACAAAAGATTTGCCTCTGCTGTGGACCATTCCAAGCCATGAGGTTTGGCCATGGCGTTAGCAACCCCATCCCTTAAAGAGCCAGAACTACAGAAGCTCCAAAGACCTCATGGCTGGGAGAGGAAGGATCCTCGAAAATGGGCTACACCTGGGGACAACTTGAAAGACTCTGGTGAGCTGCTGTCGATGACCTATGCCCCAGTAGGGGTGGTGGGTTTAAAGAAGAGAAAAAGACGGGAGATTCTGCGGATGCTGAAAATCTTGTGCAACGCACACAAAATGCTGGAGGAGCTCATCAGTGGAGGGGAATAGACAGTCAATGTTTGTTCATGTTTTAGTGTATGAGTGGTTGTTCAAGAGTCTGATAGGGTAGAAGCTGTCCTTGAACCTTATGCTACCTAATTCCGAGGTGTTATGTCTTCTGCCTGATGAGAGAAGGTCTGGGGTGTGAGGGGTCTTGGATTCTGCTGGCTGCTTTACTGAGGCAGTGGGAAGTGTAGACAGAGTCCATGGAGGGGAGGCTGGTTTCGGTGACGTGCTGATCTGTGTCCGCAGCTCTCCGCAGTTCCGTGTGGTCTCGGACAGAGCAGTTACCATAACAAGCCGTGATAGGATGGTGCATCAATAAACACTTTGAATGTGCCTCATATAGGGCGCGGAGGTAAGGATTATCTGTAGTATTCACCCCCACGGCTGGGAATAATTCCTAAGGGCACATCTTCTCCCGGTTTCTCTCCCTAAACACTGATACATGGGAGGGGAAGGAGAACTGGGCTTTGACAGAGAACTCTGGGAGGCTGGTTTGGAATCACACCTCATCCAGGACATTGTCCTGCAGATGAGCGTCTGGATAGGGAGGAGACTGCGGGAACGTTGGGCCCGAGCAGGGATCCGAGAATCGTCTGCCGATCAAACTGTCTGAAATTTCAACAAACGCATTGCTTTATTGAAAAAGAGAATCTACAGGAGTCACAACCAGTTACACAAAGAGCGCTATATAACGCAAGAGAGGCTTTGACTGGGGAGAGTGTTGCGGAACACCCGCTCTCTCTTCACTCCGTTCTTTATTTCTTCTCTCCCACGTCGCCTCCTTACCACCTCTTCTTTCTTATCTTGCTCTTCCCGTTCCCTCTCTCTCCGCCTGCTCCCCTTGCTCCCCTCTCCTCGTTACCCTCCTGTCATTTACCCTTTCCTCGTTTCTCCCTTCTCCCTTATCTCTCCCCTTCTGCCACACCTCTTCCCTCT
This sequence comes from Hemitrygon akajei, assembly GCF_048418815.1. NCBI lineage: Eukaryota > Metazoa > Chordata > Chondrichthyes > Myliobatiformes > Dasyatidae > Hemitrygon > Hemitrygon akajei. Next base: position 84,788,536 of record NC_133134.1, read on the forward strand.
CCCCCCCCCCCCCATCTCCTCCACAGCAGCCAGATGTTGGTCCCATGACGTTTCCAGGCAACCGGGATGTCTCCCGGCAACCGGCAGGAAGCCAGGCATAAATCGGTGCTGACAGCGAAGGTGCTGCGTTGACGGGGAACCTCTGAGTCATCGGCCGATGGTCCAGCTCCGCTCGTAAACACCCGTCAGCCCGGCTCCCGGCTTCCTGCTCAGATCGCTGCGCTCGGACAGTGACTTGCTGCCCTTATCTCGACACAACATTTACGGGAAAAGAATCTCAAAACAATAGGAAAAACATGTAGCCAAACAGGAACCTGCGCCAACAGTCAGCAGGTCCTCGGGGAAGAGGCTCTTGTAGAGTCACACAGCACGGAGAGAGAGGCTTCGGCCCAACTTATCCATGTAACCCAGTGAACTAGTCCCATCTTTGACACCCTCTAAACCACGCACTAATCCAGATGCCTTTTAAATGTTGTGAACGTGCCCTACTCAACCACAAATACCCGTGACGCATTCCAATTACGCACCAACCTCTCTGTGCGAAGCAGCTGCCCTTTTAAGTCTCTCATCCGATCTGAAACTTATTATTTTTAGTAAACCCCCCCCCCCCCGGGAAAAGACTGTGAGCTTTCGCCCTGTCAACGCCCCTCATGATCTTACACACGGCTGTCAGGTCACCCTTCAATCCACGTTCCAGACAATAAAGTCCTTGACTACGCAACCGCTCTCTGCAATTCAGCGAAGTCCGGGCCGCATCTTGGTGAATCTTTCCCGCACTTCTTCCAGTTTACTAACATTTTTCCTATAACAGGGTGACAATACGCCAAGCGTGGCCTCACTGACATATAACTGCACCATAATATCCCAACTCCTGCACTCGTCCTGACTGATGAAGAAGGTCACCACCCTGTCCGCCTGTGGTGGTGTTTCCAGCGAACTATCGACTTGTACTCAGGTCTCTGTTCTGAACACTTCACGGGGTCAAGTCCATACCTCATTGTTTATCTGAATTGAAAGTCACTTGCCAATCCTCAGCTATCTTCCACATGCCTTGAATGTTCATATTTAAATTGTTTACACCTCAGCCACGTCACTACACACAAACCTTTATCCAGTTTTTTAGAGGTGTTGGCCCTCCCGACTCGACCTGCTGACCCGCACGGCTTTGGAATTTGGGAGGAAACCCACATGATTGACAGGGAGAACATACAAACTCCTTAGTGCCGGAATTGAACTCTGAACTCAGAAACACCCCGCGCTGTAACAGTGTCACTCTACCTGCTACACCACCCATAGCCTTGACCCTCTGCTCTTTACCACTATGAATCCAATCCACTGTCTTCCCCGGATCCCGTGTGATTTGACTTCAGACTAGCCTGCCCTGAGGGACCTTCTTGATACACATCTCCCCATGCACAAAGCCATTCTGAATCAGACCCAGTCTCTCCAGACGTTGGTAGATCCTGTCCCTTGGAATCCTCTCCAGTAATTTACCCACTGTAGGTTCCTGGGTTTTATTCTTCAAAGTTCAAGATAAGTTTATTACCAAACTACCTACATGTAATCCCATACATTCCTGAGATTTGTTTTCTTGTGGGAATCCCATAACCATCATAGAATCAATTAAACCTGCACTCAACAACCAGTGTGCAAAAGACAACAAACCATGCAAATACTAAATAATTAATAGGAAATAATAAGCAATAAATATGGAGAGCATGAGATGGAGTCCTTGAAAGTGAGTCCATAGGTTGTGGGAACTGTTCAAGTGAAGTTATTCCTTCTGGTTCAATAACCTGATGGTTGAGGGGTAATAACCTGGTGGTGTGAGTCCTGAGGCTCCTGTACCATCTTCCTGATGGTAGCAGTGAGAAGAGAGCGTGTCGTGGGAGGTGAGGGTTCCTGATGGTAGCAGTGAGAAGAGAGCGTGGCCTGGGAGGTTGGGGTTCCTGATGGTAGCAGTGAGAAGAGAGCGTGTCGTGGGAGGTGGGGGTTCCTGATGGTAGCAGTGAGAAGAGAGCGTGTCGTGGGTGGTGGGGGTTCCTGATGGTAGCAGTGAGAAGAGAGCGTGGCCTGGGAGGTTGGGGTTCCTGATGGTAGCAGTGAGAAGAGAGCGTGTCGTGGGTGGTGGGGGTTCCTGATGGTAGCAGTGAGAAGAGAGTGTGGCCTGGGAGGTGGGGGTTCCTGATGGTAGCAGTGAGAAGAGAGCGTGGCCTGGGTGGTGGGGGTTCCTGATGGTAGCAGTGAGAAGAGAGCGTGGCCTGGGAGGTTGGGGTTCCTGATGGTAGCAGTGAGAAGAGAGCGTGTCGTGGGAGGTGGGGGTTCCTGATGGTAGCAGTGAGAAGAGAGCGTGGCCTGGGAGGTGGGGATTCCTGATGGTAGCAGTGAGAAGAGAGCGTGTCGTGGGAGGTGGGGGTTCCTGATGGTAGCAGTGAGAAGAGAGCGTGGCCTGGGAGGTTGGGGTTCCTGATGGTAGCAGTGAGAAGAGAGCGTGTCGTGGGAGGTGGGGGTTCCTGATGGTAGCAGTGAGAAGAGAGTGTGGCCTGGGAGGTGGGGGTTCCTGGTGGTAGCAGTGAGAAGAGAGTGTGGCCTGGGAGGTGGGGGTTCCTGATGGCAGCAGTGAAAAGAGAGCGTGGCCTGGGAGGTGGGGGTTCCTGATGGTAGCAGTGAGAAGAGAGTGTGGCCTGGGAGGTGGGGGTTCCTGATGGTAGCAGTGAGAAGAGAGTGTGGCCTGGGAGGTGGGGGTTCCTGATGGCAGCAGTGAGAAGAGAGCGTGGCCTGGGAGGTGGGGGTTCCTGATGGTAGCAGTGAGAAGAGAGCGTGGCCTGGGAGGTGGGGGTTCCTGATGGCAGCAGTGAGAAGAGAGCGTGGCCTGGGAGGTGGGGGTTCCTGATGGTAGCAGTGAGAAGAGAGCGTGGCCTGGGAGGTGGGGGTTCCTGATGGTAGCAGTGAGAAGAGAGCGTGGTCTGGGAAGTGGGGGTTCCTGATGGTAGCAGTGAGAAGAGAGCGTGGTCTGGGAGGTGGGGGTTCCTGATGGCAGCAGTGAGAAGAGAGCGTGGCCTGGGAGGTGGGGGTTCCTGATGGTAGCAGTGAGAAGAGAGTGTGGTCTGGGAGGTGGGGGTTCCTGATGGTAGCAGTGAGAAGAGAGCGTGGCCTGGGAGGTGGGGATTCCTGATGGTAGCAGTGAGAAGAGAGTGTGGCCTGGGAGGTGGGGGTTCCTGATGGTAGCAGTGAGAAGAGAGTGTGGCCTGGGAGGTGGGGGTTCCTGATGGTAGCAGTGAGAAGAGAGTGTGGTCTGGGAGGTGGGGGTTCCTGATGGTAGCAGTGAGAAGAGAGCGTGGCCTGGGAGGTGGGGATTCCTGATGGTAGCAGTGAGAAGAGAGTGTGGCCTGGGAGGTGGGGGTTCCTGATGGTAGCAGTGAGAAGAGAGTGTGGTCTGGGAGGTGGGGGTTCCTGATGGTAGCAGTGAGAAGAGAGTGTGGTCTGGGAGGTGGGGGTTCCTGATGGTAGCAGTGAGAAGAGAGCGTGGCCTGGGAGGTGGGGGTTCCTGATGGTAGCAGTGAGAAGAGAGTGTGGCCTGGGAGGTGGGGGTTCCTGATGGTAGCAGTGAGAAGAGAGCGTGGCCTGGGAGGTGGGGGTTCCTGATGGTAGCAGTGAGAAGAGAGCGTGGCCTGGGAGGTGGGGGTTCCTGATGGTAGCAGTGAGAAGAGAGTGTGGCCTGGGAGGTGGGGGTTCCTGATGGTAGCAGTGAGAAGAGAGTGTGGTCTGGGAGATGGGGGTTCCTGACGGCAGCAGTGAGAAGAGAGCGTGGTCTGGGAAGTGGGGGTTCCTGATGGTAGCAGTGAGAAGAGAGCGTGGTCTGGGAGGTGGGGGTTCCTGATGGCAGCAGTGAGAAGAGAGCGTGGCCTGGGAGGTGGGGGTTCCTGATGGTAGCAGTGAGAAGAGAGTGTGGCCTGGGAGGTGGGGGTCCCTGATGGTAGCAGTGAGAAGAGAGCGTGGCCTGGGAGGTGGGGGTTCCTGATGGTAGCAGTGAGAAGAGAGCGTGGCCTGGGAGGTGAGGGTTCCTGATGGTAGCAGTGAGAAGAGAGTGTGGCCTGGGAGGTAGGGGTTCCTGATGGTAGCAGTGAGAAGAGAGTGTGGCCTGGGAGGTGGGGGTCCCTGATGGTAGCAGTGAGAAGAGAGCGTGGCCTGGGAGATGGAGGTTCCTGATGGTAGCAGTGAGAAGAGAGCGTGGCCTGGGAGGTAGGGGTTCCTGATGGTAGCAGTGAGAAGAGAGTGTGGCCTGGGAGGTGGGGGTCCCTGATGGTAGCAGTGAGAAGAGAGTGTGGTCTGGGAGGTGGGGGTTCCTGATGGTAGCAGTGAGAAGAGAGTGTGGTCTGGGAGGTTGGGGTTCCTGATGGTAGCAGTGAGAAGAGAGTGTGGCCTGGGAGGTGGGGGTTCCTGATGGTAGCAGTGAGAAGAGAGCGTGGCCTGGGTGGTGAGGGTTCCTGATGGTAGCAGTGAGAAGAGAGTGTGGCCTGGGAGGTGGGGGTTCCTGATGGCAGCAGTGAAAAGAGAGCGTGGCCTGGGAGGTGGGGGTTCCTGATGGTAGCAGTGAGAAGAGAGTGTGGCCTGGGAGGTGGGGGTTCCTGATGGTAGCAGTGAGAAGAGAGCGTGGCCTGGGAGGTGGGGGTTCCTGATGGTAGCAGTGAGAAGAGAGCGTGTCGTGGGAGGTGGGGGTTCCTGATGGCAGCAGTGAGAAGAGAGCGTGGTCTGGGAGGTGGGGGTTCCTGATGGTAGCAGTGAGAAGAGAGCGTGTCGTGGGAGGTGGGGGTTCCTGATGGCAGCAGTGAGAAGAGAGCGTGTCGTGGGAGGTGGGGGTTCCTGATGGCAGCAGTGAGAAGAGAGCGTGGTCTGGGAGGTGGGGGTTCCTGATGGTAGCAGTGAGAAGAGAGTGTGGCCTGGGAGGTGGGGGTTCCTGATGGTAGCAGTGAGAAGAGAGCGTGTCGTGGGAGGTGGGGGTTCCTGATGGCAGCAGTGAGAAGAGAGCGTGGCCTGGGAGGTGGGGGTTCCTGATGGTAGCAGTGAGAAGAGAGCGTGGTCTGGGAGGTGGGGGTTCCTGATGGTAGCAGTGAGAAGAGAGTATGGCCTGGGAGGTGGGGGTTCCTGATGGTAGCAGTGAGAAGAGAGTGTGGCCTGGGAGGTGGGGGTTCCTGATGGTAGCAGTGAGAAGAGAGCGTGGTCTGGGAGGTGGGAGTTCCTGATGGTAGCAGTGAGAAGAGAGCGTGGCCTGGGAGGTGGGGGTTCCTGATGGTAGCAGTGAGAAGAGAGCGTGGCCTGGGAGGTGGGGGTCCCTGATGGTAGCAGTGAGAAGAGAGCGTGTCGTGGGAGGTGGGGGTTCCTGATGGCAGCAGTGAGAAGAGAGCGTGGCCTGGGAGGTGGGGGTTCCTGATGGTAGCAGTGAGAAGAGAGCGTGTCGTGGGAGGTGGGGGTTCCTGATGGCAGCAGTGAGAAGAGAGCGTGTCGTGGGAGGTGGGGGTTCCTGATGGTAGCAGTGAGAAGAGAGCTTGGCCTGGGAGGTGGGGGTTCCTGATGGTAGCAGTGAGAAGAGAGCGTGGCCTGGGAGGTGGGGGTTCCTGATGGTAGCAGTGAGAAGAGAGCGTGGCCTGGGAGGTGGGGGTTCCTGATGGTAGCAGTGAGAAGAGAGCGTGGCCTGGGAGGTGGGGGTTCCTGATGGTAGCAGTGAGAAGAGAGCGTGGCCTGGGAGGTGGGGGTTCCTGATGGTAGCAGTGAGAAGAGAGCGAGGCCTGGGAGGTGGGGGTTCCTGATGACAGCAGTGAGAAGAGAGCGTGTCGTGGGAGGTGGGGGTTCCTGATGGTAGCAGTGAGAAGAGAGCGTGGCCTGGGAGGTGGGGGTTCCTGATGGTAGCAGTGAGAAGAGAGTGTGGCCTGGGAGGTGGGGGTTCCTGATGGTAGCAGTGAGAAGAGAGTGTGGCCTGGGAGGTGGGGGTTCCTGATGGTAGCAGTGAGAAGAGAGCGTGGCCTGGGAGGTGGGGGTTCCTGATGGTAGCAGTGAGAAGAGAGCGTGGCCTGGGAGGTGGGGGTTCCTGATGGCAGCAGTGAGAAGAGAGCGTGGCCTGGGAGGTGGGGGTTCCTGATGGTAGCAGTGAGAAGAGAGTGTGGCCTGGGAGGTGGGGGTTCCTGATGGTAGCAGTGAGAAGAGAGCGTGTCGTGGGAGGTGGGGGTTCCTGATGGCAGCAGTGAGAAGAGAGCGTGGTCTGGGAGGTGGGGGTTCCTGATGGTAGCAGTGAGAAGAGAGCGTGTCGTGGGAGGTGGGGGTTCCTGATGGTAGCAGTGAGAAGAGAGCGTGTCGTGGGAGGTGGGGGTTCCTGATGGCAGCAGTGAGAAGAGAGCGTGTCGTGGGAGGTGGGGGTTCCTGATGGTAGCAGTGAGAAGAGAGTGTGGCCTGGGAGGTGGGGGTTCCTGATGGCAGCAGTGAGAAGAGAGCGTGGCCTGGGAGGTGGGGGTTCCTGATGGTAGCAGTGAGAAGAGAGTGTGGCCTGGGAGGTGAGGGTTCCTGATGGTAGCAGTGAGAAGTGAGTGTGGCCTGGGAGGTGGGGGTTCCTGATGGTAGCAGTGAGAAGAGAGTGTGGCCTGGGAGGTGGGGGTTCCTGATGGCAGCAGTGAGAAGAGAGCGTGGCCTGGGAGGTGGGGGTTCCTGATGGTAGCAGTGAGAAGAGAGCGTGTCGTGGGAGGTGGGGGTTCCTGATGGCAGCAGTGAGAAGAGAGTGTGGCCTGGGAGGTGGGGGTTCCTGATGGTAGCAGTGAGAAGAGAGTGTGGCCTGGGAGGTGGGGGTTCCTGATGGCAGCAGTGAGAAGAGAGCGTGGCCTGGGAGGTGGGGGTTCCTGATGGTAGCAGTGAGAAGAGAGCGTGGTCTGGGAGGTGGGGGTTCCTGATGGTAGCAGTGAGAAGAGAGCGTGGTCTGGGAGGTGGGGGTTCCTGATGGTAGCAGTGAGAAGAGAGCGTGGCCTGGGAGGTGGGGGTTCCTGATGACAGCAGTGAGAAGAGAGCGTGTCGTGGGAGGTGGGGGTTCCTGATGGTAGCAGTGAGAAGAGAGCGTGGCCTGGGAGGTGGGGGTTCCTGATGGTAGCAGTGAGAAGAGAGCGTGGCCTGGGAGGTGGGGGTTCCTGATGCAGCAGTGAGAAGAGAGCGTGGCCTGGGAGGTGGGGGTTCCTGATGGTAGCAGTGAGAAGAGAGTGTGGCCTGGGAGGTGGGGGTTCCTGATGGTAGCAGTGAGAAGAGAGCGTGTCGTGGGAGGTGGGGGTTCCTGATGGCAGCAGTGAGAAGAGAGCGTGGTCTGGGAGGTGGGGGTTCCTGATGGTAGCAGTGAGAAGAGAGCGTGGCCTGGGAGGTGGGGGTTCCTGATGGTAGCAGTGAGAAGAGAGCGTGTCGTGGGAGGTGGGGGTTCCTGATGGTAGCAGTGAGAAGAGAGCGTGTCGTGGGAGGTGGGGGTTCCTGATGGCAGCAGTGAGAAGAGAGTGTGGCCTGGGAGGTGGGGGTTCCTGATGGCAGCAGTGAGAAGAGAGCGTGGCCTGGGAGGTAGGGGTTCCTGATGGTAGCAGTGAGAAGAGAGTGTGGCCTGGGAGGTGAGGATTCCTGATGGTAGCAGTGAGAAGAGAGTGTGGCCTGGGAGGTGGGGGTTCCTGATGGCAGCAGTGAGAAGAGAGCGTGGCCTGGGAGGTGGGGGTTCCTGATGGTAGCAGTGAGAAGAGAGCGTGTCGTGGGAGGTGGGGGTTCCTGATGGCAGCAGTGAGAAGAGAGTGTGGCCTGGGAGGTGGGGGTTCCTGATGGTAGCAGTGAGAAGAGAGTATGGCCTGGGAGGTGGGGGTTCCTGATGGTAGCAGTGAGAAGAGAGTGTGGCCTGGGAGGTGGGGGTTCCTGATGGTAGCAGTGAGAAGAGAGCGTGGTCTGGGAGGTGGGAGTTCCTGATGGTAGCAGTGAGAAGAGAGCGTGGCCTGGGAGGTGGGGGTTCCTGATGGTAGCAGTGAGAAGAGAGCGTGGCCTGGGAGGTGGGGGTCCCTGATGGTAGCAGTGAGAAGAGAGCGTGTCGTGGGAGGTGGGGGTTCCTGATGGCAGCAGTGAGAAGAGAGCGTGGCCTGGGAGGTGGGGGTTCCTGATGGTAGCAGTGAGAAGAGAGCGTGGTCTGGGAGGTGGGGGTTCCTGATGGTAGCAGTGAGAAGAGAGCGTGGTCTGGGAGGTGGGGGTTCCTGATGGTAGCAGTGAGAAGAGAGCGTGTCGTGGGAGATGGGTGTTCCTGATGGCAGCAGTGAGAAGAGAGCGTGTCGTGGGAGGTGGGGGTTCCTGATGGTAGCAGTGAGAAGAGAGCGTGGCCTGGGAGGTGGGGGTTCCTGATGGTAGCAGTGAGAAGAGAGCGTGGCCTGGGAGGTGGGGGTTCCTGATGGTAGCAGTGAGAGAGAGTGTGGCCTGGGAGGTGAGGGTTCCTGATGGCAGCAGTGAGAAGAGAGCGTGGCCTGGGAGGTGGGGGTTCCTGATGGTAGCAGTGAGAAGAGAGCGTGTCGTGGGAGGTGGGGGTTCCTGATGGCAGCAGTGAGAAGAGAGCGTGGCCTGGGAGGTGGGGGTTCCTGATGGTAGCAGTGAGAAGAGAGCGTGGCCTGGGAGGTGGGGGTCCCTGATGGTAGCAGTGTGAAGAGAGCGTGGCCTGGGAGGTGGGGGTTCCTGATGGTAGCAGTGAGAAGAGAGTGTGGCCTGGGAGGTGGGCGTTCCTGATGGTAGCAGTGAGAAGAGAGCGTGGCCTGGGAGGTGGAGGTTCCTGATGGATGCAGCTTTCCTGTGACACCACGCCATGTAGACGTGCTTTACCAGTGATGGCCTGGGCTGTAATTCACTACTTTTTGTAGGAAAAGGTACTTTGAAGTTTGAATTTTAATAACAATGATCTAGAGAGGGGATCATCCACTGAGGCTGTATGGAATAAGATGGGGGGGGGGGTATTATTGGAGACATTGTTAGTGGGAGAGTTTAACTTCCCTAATATAGTCTGGTCCAACCATAAGACATATGAGCAGATTAGACCACTCAGCCCATCGAGACCTTCTGCCATCCCATCATGGCTGATTTATTATCCCTCCCAACCCCATTCAAACCCCTTCTCCCTCCAACTTTTGATGCACTGGCTAACCAAGAACCTATAAACCTCTGCTTTAAATGACTGGCCTCTACAGCTGTCCATGATGATGAATTGACCATGACTAAAGAGATTCCTTTGCATTTCTGTTCTAAATGGACTTCCCTGTATTTTGAGGCTGTGTCTTCTGGTCTTAGTCTCACCTACTCTACATCCACTCTGTCTCGGCCTTTCAATATTCAATAGGTTTCAATGAGATCCTCCTTCATTCTTCTAAACTCCAGCGAGTGCAGGTCCAGAACCATCAAACTTTCATTTCTGGGATCATTCTCATGAACCTCCTCCCAGCCCTCTCCAATGCCAGCACATCTTTTCTTGGAAATAGGGGCCACAACTGCTCAGTCTGACCAATGCCTCATCAATCCCTGCTCTTATATTCTAGCCCTCTTGAAATGAATACTAAGATTGCATTTGCATTTCTTACCTCCAACTCAACCTTTAGGGGATCCTGCAGGAGAACTCCCCCAAGGTCCATTTCAGCCTCAGAACCTGTCTCAGTGCCACTCACTTGGTTGCTGCCCCTCTGTCAAAAGGGGTCTAAAGTCAAGTTCATTGTCATCTGTACAAGTCCATGTGTGCACAGGTGCAACAGCATCATACATGCACATTCATAAGGAGAGCATAAATTACACACAGTTTTTATTAGAAAGCACAACTAGTACAAAAAAAATTCTATTTTAGTGCAAAGTGGTCATAATATTGCTGTACTGGTGTGGTGATTAGGGTTGTCCCAGCTGGCTCAAGAACCAAATGGTTGAAGCTGTTCATGGCTTCTGTGAGAAAATGGCATGGCATCTTTGATGATGCTTTCTTGAGGCAGTGTCTCCTGTAGATACGACCAATTGAACAGGCTCAAGAACAGCTCTTATTCCACTGTAATCAGACTTTTAAATGGACCTCTTGCATGATAGGACGGACTCTTTAGTACACCATCTACCTCGTTATGATCTTGCACCTTATTGTCTGCCTAGCAGCCGCTGCACTTCATTCTGCATTCTGTTACTGTTTTACCTTGTTCTCCCTCACTGTAGTGTGTGACTAGTATGCAAGGCAAGCTTGTCACCGTATTCCCATACATGCGACAGTAATAACCCTGTACCGATCGTGCCTGATGGTGTCTGTGAGAAGGTGGATGATGGGGATTGTTGATCTTTGTTGCTGAGAGGAGTGGCTGCCGAGAGACCCAGCGCCATCGGTCTCTTCCCCTTACCCAGCCTGCACCTCGCTAACGCTCCGATCAGCTTCCCAGACAATCCAATGTCAGTCCAGCTCGATGTGCGAAGTAAATTTATTATCAAAGTATGTATACCACATACAACCCTGAGAGTCTCTCCTGCAGCTTTGCTCACTTCCTAGGGGAAGGCATCATAGAGGATCCTTAAGGAGTGGAGAAGTGTGTTAGAGGGAGAACAGGAGCCCATTTTGACGAGGTTCAGATCAATAACGTGCATCACTCCACAGGTTATATTGACTACAGTTCCTCCCTCCCTCCTGTAAAAACTCCATTTTATTCTCCACCGAAGTTGTGTCTTTCGTCATTGAGACTTTCTGAGAGGTCCTCCTACTTCTGGGTCAGGGGTTGGCCCAGTGGTACAGTGGGTAGAGCCACTGCCTCATGAATCCAGATGCCCAGGTTCAGTCCTGATCTCTGGTGCCGTGGGAGGGTGAGGTTACACATCCTCTATGTGACAATCCTGCGGAAAGTAGACGTGAGAAGATGGCATCCCTGGATGGAAGGAATTGCTGAGGCTGAGGGAAATGGGTGCAGAGGTACCCTGCACGGTCAGTCTGCTCCTGATGGACACCCAGCTGTCCAAAGCCAGCACCACCCTGGGTGCTCCAGGTTCCTCCCAGTTAATCCAACACCCCCTGTGTGTGGATGAGGGGTAGATTCTTAGGGGGAGTCAGTGGGAATGTGGAGAGAATGAAATGGGGATGGGTGTAAACGGGCAGTTGATGGCCAGCATGGTGGGGGAATTTGTGGTAGAGATACAAAAACAGCGCATAATAAAATTGAGAATGAGAGAGAGAGAGAGAGAGAGAGAGAGAGAGAGAGAGAGAGATGTGGGTGGGGGGGGGGTCACACAGACACAGATGACAAGAGAGAGCCTGAGAGCTGGAGCAAGATAGATGTAGAGGAAGTTTGTCAGCCCCACAGTGAGATTCACTGGGGGGATTAAAGGGATTCAGAAAGAGAGAGGCGGTGGAGAGATAGACGGAGGGAGTAAAAAAATCAAATTAAAATGAGAGAGTGAAATAGGAAGATAGAAAGAGCAAAGAGGTGGAGAGAGAGGGAAATGGAGAGAAGTAGAGAGAGAAGGAAAAAGCAAGACATTTCAAGAGAGAGGGAGAGAAATCTTTAAAAGTATCTGACCCAGTGACTGAGAGGAAGTGGCCTTGTTCAGTTCCAGTAACGCTAACTGATGAGCTAAATATGTGCTTAGCTTGTCAATCTCATGAGATTTACGTGTGTAAGTCTCCCTTTGTATAATCTTGCCACCTCTAAGCTGGTTGAATATTTAGGGGTTCATTGATACGGAGGGAGCAGCTGGTCGGCTTGCCAGGAAGGTGAGCAGTGACAAGCTGGGTCTCGAGTTGGGGATCCAGCTCTAGTTGGGACAGATCAGTCTGGATCTTCGAGCATCCAAAGGTCGGGATGGTTGTGGGGGATGTCAGAGAATGCAGAGGCTCAAAGGACAATAGCGCTCAGTTCCAAGGGTGGTTTGATGTTCACAGTGATGAACAGATCAAAGGAAAGCTTTCATCTCCCTCGCCCTCTGTGAAGCTCTGTCTTTAATCACTTGTGGATTCAGATCATAAAGTCGTAGAGCATTACTGCACAGAAACAGGCCCTTCAGTCCATCTAGTCTGTGCCAAAATGTTATTCTGCCCAGTCCCATCAACTTGAACCCAGACCAGAGCCCTTCATACCCCTCTCATTCACATAACTATCCAAATTTCTCTTAAGTGTTGAAATTGAGCTTGCATGAACCACTTCAACTGGTAGCTTGTTCCACACTCTCACCACCCTTTGAACGAAGAAGTTCCCTCTCATGTTTCCCCTAAATATTCTACCTTTCATCTTTAACCCATGACCTCTAGTCTCACCCAACCTCGGTGGAAAAAGCCTGCTCATATTTAACCTATCCACATCCGTCATAATCTTATAGACCGATGAGGTGTTCTACAAGTATGTGAAGAGCAAGAAGATAAGACGTGAGAGAATAAGACCAATCAAGTGTGACAGTGGAAAAGTGTGTATGGAATCGGAGGAGGTAGCGGGGGTACTTAATGAATACTTTGCTTCAGAATTCACTACAGAAAAGGATCTTGGCAATTGTAGGGATGACTTACAGTGGACTGAAAAGCTTGAGCATGTAGATATTAAGAAAGAGGATTTGCTGGAGCTTTTGGAAAGCAACAAGTTGGATAAGTCACCGGTACCGGATGAGATGTACCCCAAGCTACTGTGGGAGGCAAGAGAGGAGATTGCTGAGCCTCTGGCAATGATCTTTGCATCATCAATGGGGACGGGAGAGGTTCTGGAGGATTGGAGAGTTGCAGATGTTGTTCCCTTGTTCAAGAAAAGGAGTAGAGCTAGCCCAGGAAATTATAGACCAGTGAGTTTTACTTCAGTGGTTGGTAAGTTGATGGAAAAGATCCTGAGAGGCAGGATTTATGAACATTTGGAAAAGCATGGCTTTGTCAAAGGCAGGTCATGCCTTACGAGCCTGATTGAATTTTTTGAGGATGTGACTAAACACATTGATGAAGGTAGAGTAGTAGATGTGGTGTATATGGATTTTCAACAAGGCATTTGATAAGGTACCCCATGCAAGGCTTATTGAGAAAGTAAGGAGGCATGGGATCCAAGGAGACATTGCTTTGTGGATCCAGAACTGGCTTGCCCACAGAAGGCAAAGAGTGGTTGTAGACGGGTCATATTCTGCATGGAGGTTGGTAACCAGTGGTGTGCCTCAGGGATCTGTTCTGGGACCCCTACTCTTTGTGATTTTTATAAATGACCTGGATGAGGAAGTGGAGGAATGGGTTAGTAAATCTGCTGATGAAACAAAGGTTGGAGGTGTTGTGGGTAGTGTGGAGGGCTGTCAGAGGTTACAGCGGGACATTGATAGGATGCAAAACTGGGCTGAGAAGTGGCAGATGGAGTTCAACCCAGATAAGTGTGAAGAGGTTCACTTTGGTAGGTCAAGTATGATGGCAGAATGGTAAGACTCTTGGCAGTGTGGAGGATCAGAGGGATCTTGTGGTCCAAGTCCACAGGACACTCTGCTGCGCAGGTTGACTCTGTGGTTAAGAAGGCGTATGGTGTATTGGCCTTCATCAATTGTGGGATTGAGTTTAGGAGCTGAGAGGTAATGCTGCAGCTATATAGGACCCTGGTCAGACCCCACTTGGAGTACTGTGCTCAGTTTTGGTCGCCTCATTACAGGAAGGATGTGGAAACCATAGAAGGGGTGCAGAGGAGATTTACAAGGATGTTGCTTGGATTGGGGAGCATGCCTTATGAGAATAGATTGAGTGAACTCGGCCTTTTCTCCTTGGATCAAACGAAGGATGAGAGGTGATCTGTTAGAGGTGTAGATGATGGTGTGGATTGCATTGATCGTTTGGATAGTCAGTGGCCTTTTCCCAGGGCTGAAATGGCTAGCATGAGAGGGCACAGTTTTAAGGTACGTACAGAGGAGATGTCAGGGGTAAGTGTATTACGCAGAGAGTGGTGAGTGCGTGGAATGGGCTACCAGCAATGGTGGTGGAGGCAAATACGATAGGGTCTTTTAAGAGACTTTTGGATAAGTACATGGAGCTTAGAAAAATAGAGGGCTATGAGTAACCCTAGGTAATTTCTAAGGTAAGGACATGTTCGACACAACTTTGTGGGCCAAAGGGCCTGTATTGTGCTGTAGGTTTTCGATGTTTCTATGTTCTAGACCTCAGTCAAGTCTCCCCTCATTCTCCTACCTTCCAGGGAATAAAGTCCTAACCAATAACTCAGGTCCTCAAGTCCCAACAACATCCTTGTAAATTTCCTCTGTACTCTTCCAATCTTTTTGATATCCTTTTTGATAGGTAGGTGATCAGAACTGCACACCATGTTCCATATTTGGCCTCACCAATGTCTCGTACAACTTCAAAATAACGTCCCATCTTCTGTACTCAATACTTTGGTTTATGAAGGCCAATGTGCCAAACGCTCTCTTTATGACCCTGTGATGACATTTTCAATAAATGATGGATTTGTATTGCCAGGTCTTGCTCTACTACACTCCTCAGTGCCCCACCATTCACTGTGCAAATCTTATCCTAGTTTTGCCTCCAAAATCAAGTGTGTGTGTGTGTGCACGCGCGCCTCAGCTGAGGCAGCTTGTGCCCTTGAGCAAGGCACTTAACCACGCATTGCTCTGCGACGACACTGGTGCCAAGCTGTATTGGCCCTTGACCTTCCTTTGGACAACATCGGTGGCATGGAGAGGGGAGACTTGCAGCATGGGTAGCTGTCGGTCTCCCATACAACCCTACCCAGGCCTGTGCCCTGGAAACTTTCGAAGGTGCAAATCCATGGTCTCTCAAGACTAACAGATGCCTAATATATATCCATTAGAGAGAGAGAGAGAGAGAGGCCAGAAAAAGGACAACAGTATCATGAGGGATCCCAGCCACCCTGCTCATGAACTGCTTGTCCCACTCGCATCAAGGAGGAGGCTATGTAGCATTCACAGCAGAAACCCCAGAATCAAAACATTTACTTTCCCCAAACCATCAACATCTTCACCCACCAACCCACCAATCACCTCCACAACATTATCACTTCCTGTCAATAACCTTCTGTGCCTCGCGTCCCTTTATCTTGTTGTGATTTTTGTGCTGCATCAGATCCGGAGTAGCAATTATTTCATTCTCCTTTACACGGGAAATGACATTGAACAATCTTGACCCTTGAAGCAATGTGCAACGCCTCTCCTCTCTCTCGTTCTGTTCATATGTCACTGAAACAGGTCCCTCTGCTCCGAACACTGAACACCCACTACTCTCATTCTCCCCAACGCCCGTCAGCTAACACCTCCCCCCACCACCCCCAGATTCCCTCAACACCCACCCACTCAGTGACGGAGCCTCTTGGGGGGAGAGGTTCCCGATTCCCCCACCCTCCAGGTGAAGAGACGCTCCCCGTCCCAAATGTCCAACCTCTCAGTCTGAGACAGTCAAGGACACCCTCTCCGTCGAGCCCAGTCAGACGTCTCGATGGGATCTCGCTTCGATCTTCCCAGCCCCAGAGAACAGAGTCCCGGTCTCCTTAATCTCTCTCCAAACCTGCCCGCCTTCCGAGTCTGGTGGATCTTCTGGGCACTCCCTTGGTGGCAAGGACATCTTTTCCTGGGTCAGGGGGCTAGAACTGTGCGCTCTCGCCAGGGCGGTGAGCCACTCTCTCGTGGTAAAGCCCGACACACTATCTACTCACCTGATCGCTTGCTGCCCCCTGGGTGTGTGGGAGAGAGAGAGAGACCCATCCCCCAGTGAAGGTCTGTGTGTGTCACAGAGACCATCCTCTCCGGACGCATCCCGGCTCGGTTAGGTAACCGCTCTGCCCAAGACCACCAACAACTGCAGGGAGCCATGGGCATCAGGGAGACCACGGACTCTGTCCCCGCTCAGTAAACATAGGTCCCACCCACCCCGGCAGTCTCTCTCCCCCCTCCTCACATCAGGGAGACCACGGACTCTGTCCCCACTCAGTAAACATAGGTCCCACCCACCCCGGCAGTCTCTCTCCCCCCTCCTCACATCAGGGAGACCACGGACTCTGTCCCCGTCCAGTAAACATAGGTCCCACCCACCCCGGCAGTCTCTCTCCCCCCTCCTCACATCAGGGAGACCACGGACTCTGTCCCCGCTCAGTAAACATAGGTCCCACCCACCCCGGCAGTCTCTCTCCCCCCTCCTCACATCAGTCAGGAGACCTGGAGGTACGTAGGGCAGCTTTTCACCCACTGTTACCAGAGTCTTGAATGATAAGGTGAACTCTTGACTTCGCACCCCTTATAACATCTGCCTGCACTGCGCTCTCTCTGTAACTGTAATACTTTATTCTGCATTCTGTAATCGCCTTTCCCTTGTACGACCTTGATGTATTGTTATAACCATAACAGCACGGAAACAGGCCATCTCGGCCCTTCTAGTCCGTGCCGAACGCTTACTTTCACCTAATCCCACTGACCTGCACTCAGCCCATAACCCTCCATTCCTTTCCTGTCCATATACCTATCCGATTTTACTTTAAATGACAATATCGAACCTGCCTCTACCACTTCTACTGGAAGCTGGTTCCACACATCTACCACTCTCTGAGTAAAGAAATTCCCCCTCGTGTTACCCTTAAACTTTTGCCCCTAAGTCTCAACTCATGTCCTCGTTTGAATCTCCCGTACTCTCAATGGAAAAAGCCTATCCACGTCAACTCTATCTATCCCCCTCATAATTTTAAATACCTCTATCAAGTCCCCTCTCAACCTTCTACGCTCCAAAGAATAAAGACCTAACTAACTTGTTCAGCCTAAATGATGTCATGAAAAGTTCAGTATGGACGGCATGAAAAGCAAAGTTTGTCACTGGACCTCGGTACTTGTGATGATTAAACCATCTCATCTGTCCTCCCTACGCCTTCTCTGCAGGTCAAGCTGTTTCCTCGTTTCCTTCGACGCCCCCCACCCACCCACCCCAGGGCCGGCTGTGAAATTGGGCACGGGGGTTTGCAATGTTCCCTCGAAGGTGTGTGAGCACACATCCTTCGCTGCTAGCGCACAGAGGAACCCTCCACCTCGTCGGCAGGTGACGTCTATCGTACACTCTCACATTTCCATTTCCGGTTTCTGATGCAGACCGTGTTGACAACGTCGAGTTTGTGACGGTTTGCCTGCAAATTTTAGAACTGACTTACTTATACTGTTCTTAGTGAATAAGTTATTGATTCACTGTCCAAAGAAGCGGAATGGCTTATTGAAACAGCTACACTGAAAGCTCACGAGGGCAGGAACGTGCAGCTACGGGAAATATTTATGTACAACACAGAAACCGCTGTTCCCTGCGTGTATCGTCACAATGCAAAAGTTGCTGGAGAATTTGCAAGTGGGAAGAAGTGGAGTGATATGTGGAAATTTTAAAGCGTCATTTAGCAAGCAAATCATGTATATGGATGGTGTGCTCCAAGCTTGCTGAGTGCGTTTTGTGAGAGTGCAGATAAACAAGAGGAAAAGCGATCAAGACCAGAGATCAAAGTTCTTATTGACAGTGTTTCGCTAGCTGTTAAAATGAATACCTGTCTATATAAAATTCAGTGCGCACATGTTGTCACTGGGCAAAAACAGCACAGCACAAGATGTTTGCGCACACTGGTAGAGGGAACACCGCATGCAGTGGGAACATCCCATAAATGCCAGGAGCTATAGCAACACCGACAGAGGCTCATCCTTGGAAGAGGATGGATCCACCAAGAGGATGTGCTACACCTGGGGACAACGTGAAAGACTGGCCCAGCACAGGGGGCTCTGGCGACCTATACCACAGTAGGGGTGGTGGGGTTAAATAGCTTACTACCCTCTGAAAACACTGCCTGGCCTGCTGACATCATTTTTTTGCTTTCAATCGCTTGGCTGTCCCCTTCCACCATTTCTCTCTCACCATAGATTCTACCCTCCTCACCTTACCACCTTCCTCCTGGGGCCCCCTCCATCGAAACCCCAGCGTGGGGTTGAGGAAAGGCACCTCGCCCTCTCCCCGGAATGGCTACAGTCATTGGGCTTCATGGTTGAATTCAGCTTGCCACTGTTCGTGACAGAATTGGCCAGCTTCAATGACATGTGATTAGAATAACTATCTTCTTGTCCCATCTCTCCCCCACTGTCCCCATCGATGGCTCAAATTGCAGGGGCCACATGTCCTGGGACACTCCCCCTCTTTCCCCGTCCTCCATCCTCTTCCCCCTCTGATCTCCTCTTTTCTCCTTCCATCTCCCCCAGTCCTCCCTCCTTATCTCCCCCTCACCTTCCCTTCCTATACTCTTGTCTCCCTCCATCTCCCCAGTCCACCCTTCTCTCTCCCTCCCCATCCTCCCCTCCATCTGTCTCCCTTTGTCCCTCACTCCTCACTCCCTTCTCCTCCTCTCCGTCCCTCTCTCCTCATTCCATCCCTTTCCTTCCCTCTGCTCCCTCCTCAAAGCCATTCAGCCCGGTTCCCCCATGCCAGTAAATCAGCTGCGAGAGCCAGAGGGATCAGCAAAACATTTTATTACGAAACAGCATAAACATCGCAACAAACAGCAGGCAGCTGCAGGTGGTGGAATTGGGCCCCTCACCACTGCTAGCCCCGGCTCAGGGCGTGGGCCGCGGGGAGGAGGGCGGACAGTTCCAAGCGGTATCGCCCCACCACACAGTCCCTCCTGACCCCCGAGCCCCGGTTCAGGACCTTGATTTTCAAGTGTCGTTGGCTCAGCTCATCCTGCGGCAGTCCCTCGAAGAAGAAGTCCTCGTTGAAGACGGGCTCCCGGCTCCTTCTGATCACGGCACTCCGCTGCCTCTGGCACTTTCCGGGCAGGAGGCAGAGGGACACGCAGCAGCCCACGTCCCGGGCCGGGAAGGGAGGAGGGTAGAGGCCGTGGGCCGCCAGCAGCCGGAGGTGCAGCCTGCTGCCCTCAGGACTGTACTCGGCCTCCAGGCTCAGTGTCCCACCCTGGTCCAGGGTTAGCGTCCTTTCCTGAGCTGGGAAGCCGAGCGGAGGCCCTAAGCGGCGGGGTGCCCAGCTGGGCTCACGGGCCCGCGGGGGAGACGGCGAGCCAAGGGGTGAGGAGTCAGCCGAGGAGGCCGTGTCACTGTCCAAGGCTCGAGGCCTCTGCGTTGCATTGGGGTAAGCCCACGAGCCAGAATAAGGCCCCTGTAGTCCCAAGGATGAGCAAGGGTAGGAATTAGGTCCCTGGGGGCAAAGACTAGGCCCTTGTGGTCCCAACGAGATCCAGGTGTTGGGACTAGACCCCTGCGGGCAAAGATTAGGCCTCTGTGGTTCCAAAGAGGCCCAAGGGCTGGAGTTAGCCTCCTGCGTGTCTAGTAAACCCCAGGGCCAGGCCTCGGAGTTGTGGAAGAGGGACTCCTTCCTGCGTGTGTGGGGGCTCTCGGGCAGATAGATGATTTCAGATGGGTTGGCATGCAGCGGGACCAGGCCGGCCCCCAGAGTTGGGCCTTCCTCCTCGTCCTGCCCCTCGCCCTCTTCCTCCTCCCCCTGTCCCAGGCTGGGTCCCACGCTCTCCACCTGGATGATGTGGCGGCGGGCGGCCTGGAGGGGGCTGAGGCGGGTGCCGATCCTCCTCGCTGGAACCGCGGCCCTCCGGGGCGGGATGCAGAAGTCGGGAATGCTGTCGGGGGTCAGCACGTTGGGGTGGGAGGGGGTGGCTCGGACGCGGGATCCCCCTTCCCCGCTCAGGCCCAGGCTCTGCAGGAAGAACCACATGCAGCCTGTCCCGGGAGGGGGTGCTGTTGCTCCCAGATCCACGACCCTCTCCGCTGGGGGACCCTGCAAGACACCGGACAGGAGAGCACCTTAGATCCTGCTTCACTACCGTCTCCCCTCCCGCCTCCTCCCTTTCCCTCCACAACTGGCTCGTCCCTCCTTCCCCACATTGACCACCCCTCCCCTCTCCCCTCGCTTCACTCCTCCCCTCCACCCTATCCTCCTCCCCCTTTCTTCTATTTCTCCCTCTCTCGCTTTCCTTTCCCCTCCATCCACTCTCCCCCATCCTCTCTCGATCCCTTCCCCTCTTGACCCTCTCACCCTAACCCTTCCTTCCTCATCCTGCCTTCCCTCTCCTTTCCTCAGCCTCGCTTCCTCCCCGTTCTACGCACTCTTGCCCCGTTTCCCCCCACTCCTCTCCCTCCTCCCGTTTCCCGGTTGGACTCACCACTCGGCGTGAAGACGCTCTAGCGCCCGTCACTGTCTGCTGATCTCCTCTCCGGGCCGAAGGTGCGAGGACGGGGCACTGCTACAGACGCTGTCCCGACACCGGTCCCTCTCGCGGGCGACTCTCTCCACGTACTGGCCGCTGGAGCTTTATACCCGTGGTGAGAGAGAACTGGGCGGGACAGTCCGGCCCCTACATACAGTCACGCACTCCCTGTCCCGGCCGAGCAACGTCTGACCAGGGGGGAAAGTGCGTGGAGGGAGCAGGACCGAGAGACAGAAAGGGAACGAAAAGCCGGGGGGCGGCGTGAAGAATGATTTGGTAAAATAGAGAGGGAAGGAGGGAAAGACAGAACGAAAAAGAAACAGGTGCATGTGTGTGAGAAAGACAAAGAGATAAGAAAGGTTGAGAGAAGACGAGCAGAGAGAGGTGGCCAGAAAGAGGTACATAAAGAGAGACATAAAGACACACACACAGACACAGAACACTCTCTCACACATACACATTTTTTCCCTCTCACAGGCACGCACAGACACATTTATTCTCTCTCACACACACACTGTCTCTGTCTCACACTCACACACACTCTGTCTCTGTCTCACACTCACACACACTCTCTGTCTCTGTCTGTCTCACACTCACACACACACTGTCTCTGTCTCACACTCACACACACTCTGTCTCTGTCTCACACTCACACACACTCTCTGTCTCTGTCTGTCTCACACTCACACACACTGTCTCTCTCTCACACTCACACACACTCTGTCTCACACTCACACACACACTCTGTCTCTGTCTGTCTCACACTCACACACACTCTGTCTCTGTCTCACTCACACACACACTGTCTCTGTCTGTCTCACACTCACACACACTCTCTGTCTCTGTCTGTCTCACACTCACACACACACTGTCTCTGTCTCACACACACACTCTGTCTCTGTCTGTCTCACACTCACACACACACTCTGTCTCACACGCGCGCCCGCACACACACGGGCACGGAAACCTCGGGTCAGCTTGGCCAGTCCCGGAGCGTTTGTAAGTACTGTACTGTGTGCTGTTACGGTCAGCTGTTTATGTTTGGTGTGCTGACCCCGTCAGGACTGCGTGTTGGGGAAAGTTCCCCCAAGATTCTCGCATTAAGACTTTCTCCTTTGGGCATTCGGGTTGCCATTTAGACACGCTCCTTTAACTCTTCTGGGATTGTTCCTTTGCGGTTTTCTACTACTTGCGTTTTTTTCTCGGGAGTTTGTTGGGGGGGGGGGGGGGTTGTCATTTGAGTCCCTTAATAAATCACTCAAAATGCTGGCGGAGCTTAGCAGGCGGGGTGGGGGTGGGGGGCACTATGGAGGAGAATAGTCGACGTTTCGGGTTAAGATCCTTCATCGGGACTGAATCCAGCATTTGTGCCTTGAAATCACCCACCCGTTTCTAATCGAAGCGCCACAGACGGCACCCTGTCCGGGCACATCAGGGCTTGGCGTGGCCACTGCTCTCCCCGGGAGCGCAAACACATCACGGAAACCAGCCTCCCCTCCCTCCATCTACATTCAGTAAAGCAGCCAGCATAATCAACAGCCCCTCCCGTCCTGAACATTCCCTCATCTCCCCTCTCAAGCCTCGTACCAGGCTGAAGAACATATTCCCCGCTGCGATCCGACTCGTGAACACACCTCTCAAACGCTAAAAGGTGATCTGCTTCCTCGTGACCCTTGCACTTTCGCACACCGGTTGTCTCTCATGGTGTGTGTCTTTATTGGGATTGTTGGATGTATCGAGTACACCCGCAAGTAAATGAGTCTCAGGCTTGTATATGGTGACGTACATGTACTTTGATAATAAATTCACTGTCACTGTTTTCCTATTGTACAAGCTCGCGTGTCTGAACGGTGGGCAGAAAGAAGTTTTCCCCTGCATTGCGGGGAATAATAAAAGCTCTGTAAATCCTGCAAATTAAAGGCAAGCACGGCACCTGTTCTTGTACACGGCGATTTTAAGGAATTCCTGAGGAGTTTGCCAAGATTCGGCATGACATCTAAAAGTTTGACAAACTTCTGCGGTGGAGTGTGTATTGACCGGCTGTGTCACAGCCTGGTGTGGAAACACCAATGCCCTTGAACGGAAAATCCTACAAAAAGTGATACATTCAGCCCAGTCCATCGTGGGTAAAGCCCTCCACATCACCGAACACATCCACACGGAACTTTGTCACCGGAAAGCAGCACCCATCATCAGGGACCCCCCACCACCCACCACCCAGGACACGCTCTCCTCTCGCTGCTGCCATCAGGAAGAACGTACAGGAGCCTCGGGACCCGCTCCACCGGGTTCAAGAACAGTTATTAACTCCCAATCATCAGACTCCTGAACCAGTGGGAATTAAAACAAATCCCCGTATATGAGGGATAAACTCATCTCGGGTTTCCAGCCGGGTACCTGTATCAATAACTAACTCTGTAGCGTTTGTCATCGACACGTCCGTTCAAATCGATGCCAGTACAGTACTCGGCTGGAAACCCGGCAAGAGTTTATCAGTGGGGATAACTTCTCTCGTTCAATAACTGAACTTTCCCACAACCTATGGACTCAACGGCTCTTCATCTCCTGTTCTCGGTTTTAATTGAGTATGTCCGAAAGAAAGTGAATCTTGAAGACATGTATGTACTTTGATAATGAAGTTACTTTGAATTCTAAGCCTTTGCCGCTGTGTAGCTTCATCAGGTTAAGTCTTGAAAGGTTTCGGTCCCAAACACATGGATGATAGAAAAATGGAGACTACGGAGGAGGGAGACGTTAGACTGACCTTGGAGTAGGTTATAAGTTCGGCCGAATGGCCTGTACTGTGCTGTACTGTTCAATATACAGTACTTGTCACTGTACAGGCCACAATAATAAATTAATTTTAAGCAACAGATAAAATGGTGGAAGAACTCAGCAGATCAGGCTGCTCGGCTCCCAAACATCTCCCGGAGCACTGAGACAGATTGAAATCAAGATTCTGTCCTCCATCGGAACTCCCCAGCCACCACCTGCTGCCGTCAGTGCCAACACTCAACGCAGGAGCTGAGTCAGCAAAGAGGGAGGGGATTCTGCCGATACCCCCCACCACTACCAATGATGACATAGTCCACGTGGTAAAGGGTGGTCAGGATTCAGGGAATGCCCTGCACCCCACACCTGCTCATTTCTTCAACTCCAACCATTCACCCCTCATCTCCAACCCTTCATTCCTCACCTCCAACCATTCACCCCTCATCTCCAACCCCTCATTCCTCACCTCCAATCCTTCACCCCTCATCCACACCTCCTCAACCCTCTCCCTGGAGAAACCCCTCATTATTTCATATCTCCCCAGCTTCCTCTCTGCCTTCTTTGGGAAGACCATCCTGGCCTCTCTAAACCCTCCACATCACTGCCATTCCCGTGGCACATTCACCCGAATCTGGCCCTTTCCAGCACCCCCCCCCCCAGCCCGCACACAATGTGATGAGCTCCGTTTGTGACAAGTATATAAACACAGTGAAATGCATCTCAGTCTGAGGATGTGCTGGGGAAGTGTCACTGTACTTCTGACACCAATGTAGCATGCCCACAGTAACACACACAAAATGCTGGAGGAACTCAGCAGGCCAGGCAGCATCTATGGAAAAGAGTACAGGTGATGTTTTGGGCCAAGACCCTTCATCAGGACAGGTAGCGAAGGGGATGATGTCTGAATTAAAAGGCTAGGGGGTGGTGGCAGGGAAAGAGGCTAGGTGGACGGTGATAGGTGAGGCCAGTTGGGTGGGAATGGTAAAGGGCTGGAGAGGAAGGAATCTGATAGGAGGAGGGGACCCAGATAGAGAGGTGAGAAGAAGTGAAAGGTCAGAATGGGGAATAGAGGAAGGGCAGGGAGAAGTTTCTTCACTGGAAAGAGAAGTTGATGTTCATTCCATCAGGTTGGTGAATACTCAGACAGGACAAAAGATGTTGCTCCTTCACCCTGAGAGTTGCCTCTTCTTGTCCCAAAAGGAAGCCATAGATCAACATATCGGAACAAGGATGGGAAATTGGAATTATAATGTTTGGCCACCAGGAAGTCACACTTGTGGCAGATGGAGTGGAGGTGCTTGATGAAGCAGTCCCCAGATTTACAAAGAGTCTCACCAATGTAGAGGAGGCCGCTTTGGGAGCACCAGACACCACTGACCACCCCGGCAGGTTCACAGGTGAAGTGTTGCCTCACCTGGAAGGACTGTTTGGTGTCCTCAATGGAGGCGAGGGAGGAGGTGTGGCACTTCAGCTGCTTGCGAGTACAAATTACTAACCTGTTACAAGAGCGTGGCTGTGGACAAACCCAAGTGCAGAACACGGGCGTGGAGGCAGAGTCAGGAGGCGTTATTAATGTAGCGAGCGTGGAATCGGTATCCAGGAGTGATGTAAGACCTACAACTGTCAGTCCTAAGAACTAGGAAACGAGGTTACTCACACCGGAGTCAACCAATGAACTGGCAGCTCCTTGTTGTGCTCACGGGGTTTTTATCCTGCATTTGCTGACGGAAAGCAGGTGTTTGTAGTTAGTGGAACCTGGGAATGATTGGAAACTAAACGAGGGGATTGAGGCCCAATTCCTGAGGTAAATAGCCAGGTGGGCGATATGCCAGAAGGGACCATGACATAACCCTAACTGGTACATCTTCGGAACATAGGAGGAAACCAGAGCACCCAGAGGAAACAGACACCGTCACGGGGGGACATCAGTGCAAGTAGAACCCAGGTGGCTGGTGCTCTAAGCCGTTGTGCTAACCACTACCATTGCTTCTAAGTTGTGCAGATGCACAGCCGTGCAGTAACTGAAATGCTCCCACGCACATAGCCTTCGTAGCCAGGCAGCAGGAATTCTCTTTTACGTAATGTTAATGTAATTTTGAAATGTATGTTAATTTAATCATGAAATACTCTAATTATGTGTTAACAAATATGATCCATAAATTTTCTAAATAATAAACGTACCACAACCTATAGTTTAAAAGACTTTAGAGCTTCAAAGTATTTACATTGTCAGTGTTTCAAATTACAACACTTAAATTGTAACAATTTGTAAGTTTCTGTTGAGTTTCCCTTTTTTCTTACCTGTGTCTTTCTTTCTTCTTAAATCTTTTTATTGATTTTAAACAAACTTAAATGAAACATTGAGTACAAAGAGCTTGAGAGTACATAATTAATAGGTTAAGGAATAAATACAAACGTTGTATAAATAGATGATAATCCATATATAATAACCTCCCAAACTCATAGTGGTTACAAAGAATGGAGTAAATAAGAACCCCCCCCCCAAAAAAAAGAAAAAAAAAACCTAACCAACATGGGCCATTGCATTATGTCAAATATACACAGTAGCGTCAATAACTCCGCACCTCCATCCAAATAATTAGGGATAATAAAAGTAAGGTTTAGGAAAGTCAGTTTAGCTCATATGAAAATGTTGAATAAATGGTCTCCAAGTTTCTTCAAATTTAACTGAAGAGTCAAAGACAACACTTCTAATTTTTTCTAAACTCAAACAAGAAATAGTTTGAGAAAACCACTGAAATGTAGTTGGAGGATTAATTTATTTCCCATTCAATAGGATAGATCTTCTAGCCATTAATGTGACAAATGCAATCATCCGCCGGGCTGAGGGTTTTAAACAACTGTTATCCACCACTGGTAAACCAAAAATTGCAGTAATAGGATGTGGTTGCAATTTGATTTTCAGAACTGTTGAAATAATACCAAAAATATCTTACTCTTACCGTGTCAGGGATGCCTAGTGTAGTAAATGGCCGTTGTGTGTTCTTCATGCCGGATGTTGGAGTCCTGGGAGACCCAGAGTCTCCTGGGGAACCACATCTGGGTGAAGTGCACCGGGCTGCAGCTCCGTGAAGACCATGTTAGGGATCTGGAGCAGCAGCTGGATGACCTTCGGCTTGTACGGGAGAGTAGGGAGATAATCGATCAGAGTTACAGGGAAGTAGTCACCCCGAAGTTTCAGGGGGCGAGTAGCTGGGTGACTTAAGAGACATGCAAAGGTGAAAAGGCAGTTAGCACAGAGCACCCCTGCGACGTTCCCCTCAATAATAAGTGTACAGTTTTTGATACTGCTGTGGCAGATGACCTCTCATGGGAGTGCCATGAAGACCAGGATACTGGCACTGAGCATGGGTCCATGGTGCAGAAGGGTAAGAGGGAGAGGAGGGGAGCAGTAGTTATGGGGGCTCAATAGTCAGAGCAACAGACCAGAGATTCTGTGGGCATAAATGGGACATGCAGATGGTATGTTGCCAGGGACATCTCAGATCACACTCACACCATTTTGGAGGGGGAGGAAGAGCAGCTTGATGTCTTGGTACATATTGGTAGCAATGACTCAGGAAGGAAAAGAAGAGGTCCTGAAGAGAGAATTTAGAGAGCTAGGCAGAAAGCCGAGAAGCAGGACCTCCAGGGTAGTAATTTCTGGACTGCTACCTGTGTCATGCACCAGTTAGGGTAAAAACAGGATGATTTGGCAAATAAATGCATGACTGAGAAGCTGGTGCAGGGGGCAGGGCCTCAGGTTCTTGGATCATTGGGATCTCTCTTGAAGGAGGTTTGACCTGTACAACAGGGACGAGTTGCTCCTAAACCCAAGGGGGGGGGGGGAAGCAATATTCTTGTGGGCAGGTTTGTTGGGGAGGGTTTAAACTAATTTGGCAGAGGAGTGGGAACCAGAGTGAATGGACTCAGGATAGGATGATGGTTTAAAAAACACAAAGATAGCATGCAGTCAGACTGTCAGGAAGGGCAGGCAGATGATGGGACAAAACTGCAGCCAGCAGGGTAAGTATCAGTGCATTAGGGATGCAGAGTCAAAAAGGGTAGCAAATACAGTTTTCAAAGTGTTGTATCTCAGTGTACGGAGAAACAAGGCAGATGATCGTTGCAGTATTACAGATTATTGGATATGATGTTGTGGTCATCACTGAATCGTGGCTAAAGGATGGTTGTAGTTGGGAGCTGAATGTCCAAATTTATACATTGTATTGGAGGGATAGGAAGGTAGGCAGAGGGGGTGGTGTGGCTCTACTGGTAAAGAATGGCATCAAATCAATAGAAAGATGTGACATAGGATCGGAAGATGTTGAATCCTTGTGGGTTGAGTTAAGAAACTGCAAGGGTAAGAGAGCCTGATGGAAGTTATATACAGGCCTTCCAACAATGGCTGGGATGTGGACCGCAGGTTACAACAGGAAATAGAAAAGGCGTGTCAAAAGGGCAATGTTATGGTAGTCATGGGAGATTTCAACATGCAAGTAGATTGGGAAGATTAAGTTGGTAATGGATCCAGAGAGAGTTTGTTGAATGCTACAAGATGACTTTTTACAGCAGTTTGTCATTGAGCCTTCTTGGGGATCAGCTGTACCGGATTGGGTGCTATGTAATGAATCAGAGGCAAATTGGGAGCTTAAGGTAAAGGAACCCTTAGGGGACAGTGATCACAACATGATTGTGTTCAACTTGAAATCTGATAAGGAGAAAGTAAAGTCTGATGCAGCAGTATTTCAGTGGAGTAAGGGAAATTACAGTGGGATGAGAGGAGCTGGCCAAAGTAAATTGGAATGAGATGCTGACAGGGATAACAGCATTTTCTGGGGAAAATGAAGGAGGGGCAGGAAAGATGTTTTCCAAAAACAAAGAAATACTCAAGTGGCAAAATAGTACAACTGTGTCTGACAGGGGATGTAAAAGCAAAAGAGAGGGCATACAAAGTAAAAACCAGCTGATTGGGAAGCTTTAAAAAACCCACAGAAAGCAACGAAAGGATGGAAAAGATGAAATATGAAAGCAAGCAATATCAAAGTGGATAAACAAATCAGAAACAAAAGAAAATCTGCAGATGCTGAAACTCCGAGCAACACACAAAGTGCTGGAGGAAGCCAGCAGGCCAGGCAGCTTCTCTGGAAAAGAATACAGTCAGCATTTCAGACCCAGACCTTTCATCAGGATCCTCTTGGCCTGAATTGTCAACTATTCTCTTTTCCATAGATGCTGCCTGGCCTTCTGAGCATTTTGTGTGTAGCAAGGTGGATAGAAAAAAGCTTTTTCAAGTATATTAAAAAAAAAGGGAGGGAAGAGTGGATACAGGACCTCTAGAAAATGAGGACAGAAATAATAACAGGGGCCAAGGAGATGGCAGATGAACTGAGTATTTTGTGTCAGTCTTTACTGTGGAAAACACTAGCTGTGTGCCAGATGTTGATGGGTGTGAGGGAAGAGAAGGGAGTGCAGTTACGATTACAAGGGAGAAGATGCTCAAAAAGCTTAAAGACCCAAGGGTACGTAAGTTACCCGAATGAGATGAACTGTGGGTTATGAAAGAGGTAGCAGTACAGATTGTGGAGGCATTAGTAATAACCTTTCTTTTTTTTTACTGGTTTTTTAATGCATTTTCTACATCACTACAGATAAAAAAAACCCAAACCAAAATGAAGAAAATTAATACAGTGCAAAAATAAACATGCAATAATAGTATAATACAAAAAAGATAATTGAGAAAGCACCCAAATTGAAGTCATGTAAAGTTAGTATCCTCCCCAAGCCCCACAACAAAAAAACTCCAGACCAACCACAACACAATATAGAGAATACAAATCAGGACATTCAAACCCCCAAAACTGTAAATACACTTGAAAACAGAAGATAATAATGCCTACTACCAAAAAAAAGAGCTGAAAGCAAGGGACCGAAGAAAAAAACCTTAATTAAGAGGAAGGTTATGAAAGTACTCAATAAAAGGTCCCCAGACCTTATGGAACTTTATATCCGAATTAAGAACTGAATAATGAATTTTTTCAAGGTCTAAGTAGGACATAATATCATTAAGCCATTGAGCATGCATGGGCGGGGCAGCATCTCTCCATCTAAGGAGGATTAAACGTCTAGCCAGGAGAGAAGCAAAAGATAATATTCAACACTTAGTCAAACTCAGACGTATATCTGTCTCACCCAAAAAACCAAACAAAGCAATTAAAGGGTTAGGTTCTAAGTGGTGATTCAGAATATAAGATAAAGTTGTGAAGACGTCTTTCCAAAATTTCTCTAAGCTAGGACAGGACCAGTACATATGTATAAGAGAGGCCTCGCCCCTTTTGCATTTATCACAAATAGGACTAATATTAGGGTAAAATCGAGATAATTTAGATTTAGACATATGGGCTCTATGAACAATCTTAAACTGTAAAAGGCAATGGCGAGCCCAAAGAGAGGTTGAATTGACCAATTTGAGAATCGAGTCCCAAGTCTCATCAGATAAGGAGATATTTAAATCATGCTCCCAAGCCATTCTAATTTTATCTACAGGGGCACGCCGTAAGAATGCTAATTTATCACGAATAAATGATATTAAACCTTTACCCAGTGGATTAATAGAAAGAAATAAATCCATAACATTTTTCTCAGGCATTTCAGGGAAGTTAGGAATTAAAGGATTAATAAAATGTCTAATTTGGAGATATCTAAAAAAAAATGGGCATTAGGCAGATTGAACTTAGCAGAGAGCTGTTGAAAAGATGCGAAGCGATTATCAATAAAAAGATCTTCAAAATGTCTAATGCCCTTCCTATACCAATCATGGAATGTTGAATCATACATAGTAGGTAAAAAAAAAGGTGATTATGTAAGATAGGACTAGAAGAGGAAAAACCATAGAAACCATAAAATTTCCTAAACTGAGCCCAAATTCGCAAAGTGTGTCTAACAAGAGGATTAACAATTAATCTAGACAAACTACTAGGGAGTACAGAGCCAAGAAGTGCAGAAATAGATAAATCTTTAGTGGAACTCAACTCCATTGCCACCCAATTAGGGCACTCGGGTTGGTTATGGAAAAAAGACCAAAAGGCAGCACAACGTATATTGGCTGCCCAATAATATAAACGAAAGTTAGGTAAGGCCATGCCACCCTCTTTTTTAGATTTTTGGAGATAAACTTTACTAATTCTAGAACGCTTATTCTTCCACAGATATGACAAAATAATAGAGTCTAAGGAATCAAAAAAAGTTTTAGGAATAAAAATTGGGATTGATTGAAATAAATATAAAAATTTAGGGAGAACATACATTTTAACAACATTAATACGACCTACCAAAGATATAGATAGAGGTGACCATTGTGACAGACTCTGTTTTGTAGTATATAAAAAATTGGCAAAATTTTCACGAAAAAGATCTTTAAACTTCCTTGTAACTGTAATCCCAAGATAAGTAAATTGATTATGAACTACTTTAAAAGGGAGGTAACGAAATGCTAATTCTTGTGCTTCTTTATTAATTGGGAAAAGTTCACTCTTATGTAAATTAAGTTTATAGCCAGAAAACTGGCTAAACTGATCAAGAAGTAAGAACATTGGAGGTAAGGATGTAGACGGATTTGAAAGAAAAAGTAATAAGTCATCAGCATAAAGAGAAACTTTATGCTCAACACCCCCCCCCCCCCCCAAATCCCGGTCAATTCAGGACAGCTTCGGAATGCTATCGCCAAAGGTTCTATCGCCAAATCAAAGAGAAAGGGACTTAAGGGGCATCCTTGACGGGTGCAGTAATAACCTTTCAAACATCACTGGACTCTGGCTTGGTGCCAGAGGACTGGAAATTTGGAAATGTTTCTCCACTCTAAGAAAGGAGGAAGGCAGCAGAAAGGAAATTACAGACCAGTTAGCCTGACTTCAGTGGTTGGGAAGATGTTGAGTCAATTGTTAAGGACGAGGTTATGGAGTACTTGGTGACAGAGGACAAGATAGGACAAAGTCAGCATGGTTTCCTTCAGGGAAAATCCTGCCTGATGAACCTGTTGGAATTCTTTGAGATTACACGCAAGATTGATAAAGGAGATGTAGTGGATGTTATATATTTGGACTTTCAGAAGGCCTTTGACAAGGTGCCACTCACGAGGCTGCTTACCAAGTTAAGAGCCCATGGAATTACAGGAAAGTTACTGGCATGGTTAGAGCATTGGCTGATTGGTAGGAGGCAGTGAGTGGGAATAAAGGATCCTTTTCTGGTTGGCTGCCAGTGACTACTGGCGTTCTGCAGGGGTCGATGTTGGGACCACTTCTTTTTATGCTGTATATCAATGATTTAGTGTCACCAGGTGCAGATATGGTCCAAGTGCGGAGTGAGAGAAACTGACGCGGGTCGATAGTTCACAGGCTTTAATGCGGACAATGTTAAAAGGAAAGAAAACAATAAACACTAGGCCAAACAGGGCCGTTAACTAAAACTCTGAAATGGAAAACGAAGCTGACACCGGGGCTGAAAAGGACAATGAAGAATAGAACGAAGACCACTAGTCTTCACAGTCAGTTGAATCGACAGTCCAATTTCTCAGGCAAGGCGGAATGCAGGCAAGGCAGGCAGTGAAGCGTAGTTATGTCCAAGTCACGACAAAAACTACAACAGAATGAATGGAGTTAAATACTATCACAATGAAATTATAATTAGCTGACACGTGCATATTCACGGGCGCAATTGCTGAATCTGATGCGCTGCCGAATCCGTGGTTGTGACAGGGCCCCCCTCTCTAGGCACAGCCCCTGCGGTGCAACAGAACTGTGTCTGCTGGAAGTCCCGAATGAGGGACTTGTCCAAGATGTCCTTCAGTGATGCTGGTAGATAAGTGCCATGGTGTGCACTCCCAATATCGGAGCCAAAGACTTATAAGCAGAGACAGAGACAAGAGCTTAGACAGAGGTAGCTCCACCAAGTGACACCGTGAGACAAAACATGAGGACCCTCCGATTGGAGTTAATCAGACATCTGCTTCAAGAATAAAACTAACAGAATCTGAATTTATCAAAATAAACTTAAACTTAAAGCACCGGGAAACTGCATTGCAAAGAGTGAGTCACTCAAGGAAAACTAACCACAAGAAACTAACATCATTAATAACTTTTGAGCAACAATTAACCAATTCAGGTGCTCTAAAAACTTTAGAACCAAAAATCTCTCTGATGCCCTGCACAAGCCTGAAGAAGTCACTACAGGACCCCCTCTATAGCTGGCACCCAATGGCCCAGGAAGATCTGAAAACTCGAGATCCAGGGAAGACTCAAGAGACCTGGGGAACTCAAGAGGCAGGGAGACTCGGGAATCCAGAGAGAATGAGAGGCCTCAGAACCCCAAGAGACTGAGATCAAGAAACCTTGGATGAGGCCGAGAAGGAGGCTTGGGAGTCCTTAAGTTGGGGAGGACATTGAAAAATCCTAAACACATTGAATAAGCCTTGGAAATGATCGGAAAAAGAAAACCCCGGGGACATAGAGAAAGGTCCTTGGGAAACCTTAAAACCATGAAACTTGAAACCTAGAGAAGGAACCTTTTCAAATCTTGCTCAGGGTTTTCTTTCACAATTTTATCTAGAGGCAATTAGGATATGCCCTCAATTTCACAGATCAACACAGCGTGGAGAGGTTTCTTTCATCACTAAGCTGGCTGGTTCTCTGTAGATCTGTTTAATTTGCTACATGAAAGTTCAATTTTCCTGGTCTGTACCACGACATTCATCAAGGGGTTAAAATACTCCGATAGGGCTACTTTAGTTGTGTATTTGCACACCCCAGTCAGGGATCAGCTTTTGGAGTAGGGCTCTTCCAGAATTTACACTTGACTTGAATGTTGAATCAATTGAAAAGCTCGCTCGAAGCGAGCATTTGTTATGCAGATCTGAGTCACGGGCCCACAACGCTGGGAACCTGAGTACTTGTGAGTTGAAAAGCTTAGAATGGATACCGGAGAAACTCAATGTAGACTAAAGCTCGGCGAGCAGACTCAGGACTCCCGGAATATAGAGTCAAGGCAGAAACATACAGCACAATACAAGCCCTTTGGCCCACAAAGCTGTGCCAAACACGTCTTTACCTTAGATATTACCAAGCCTTCTATTTCTCTGTGCTCCATGTACCTGTCCAGGAGTATCTTAAAAGACCCTATCGTATCCACCTCCGCTACCGTTGCCAGCAGCCCATTCCACACACTCACCACTCTCTGAGTAAAAAAACTTACCCCTGACATTTCCTCTGTACCTAATCCCCAGCACCTTAAACTGTGCCCTCTCGTGCCATTTCAGCCCTGGGGAAAAGCCTCTGACTATCCACACGATCAATGCCTCTCATCATCTTGTACACCTCTATCAGGTCACCGCTCATCCTCCATAGCTCTGAGGGAAAAAGGCCAAGTTCACTCAACCTATTCTCATAAGGCATGCTCCCCAATCCAGACAACATCCTTGTTAATCTCCTCTGCACCCTTTCTATGGCTTCCACATCCTTCCTGTAGTGAGGTGACCAGAACTGAGCACAGTACTCCAAGTGTCCTATATAGCTACAACATTACCTCTCGGCTCCTAAACTCAATCCCACGATTGATGAAGGCCAATGCACCGTATGCCTTCTTAACCAGAGTCAACCTGTGTAGCAGCTTTGAGTGTCCCATGGACTCGGACCCCAAGATCCCTCTGATCCTCCACACTGCCAAGAGTCTTACTATTCTGCCATCATATTTGACCTACCAAAATGAACCACCTCACACTTATCTGGGTTGAACTCCATCTGCCACTTCTCAGCCCAGTTTTGCATCCTATCAATGTCCCACTGTAACCTCTGACAGCTCTCCACACTATCCACAACACCTCCAACCTTTGTTTCATCAGCAGATTTTCTAAGCCATCTCTCCACTTCTTCATCCAGGTCATTTATAAAAATGACGAAGAGTAGGGGTCCCAGAACAGATCCCTGAGGCACTCCACTGGTCACCGGCCTCCATGTAGAATATGACCTGTCTACAACCACTCTTTGCCTTCTGTAGGCAAGCCAGTTCTGGATCCACAAAGCAATTTCTCCTTGGATCCTATGCCTCCTTACTTTCTCAATAAGCCTTGCATGGGGTAGCTTGTCAAATGCCTTGCTGAAATCCATATACGTACACTACATCTATGGCTCTACCGTCATCAATGTGTTTAGTCACATCCTCAAAAAAATTCAATCAGGCTCATAAGGTACGACCTTCCTTTCACAAAGCCATGCTGACTACTGTATTCCTAATCATATTATGCCTCTCCAAATGTTCATAAATCTTGCCTCAGGATCTTCTCCATCAACTTACCAACCACTGAAGTAAGACTCACTGGCCTATAATTTCCTTGGCTATCACTACTCCCTTTCTTGAATAATGAACAACATCTGCAACCCTCCAGTCTTCTGGAACCTCTCTCGTCCCCATTGATGATGCAAAGATCATCACCAGAGGCTCAGCAATCTCCTCCCTCATCTCCTAGCCTGGGGAACATCTCATCCGGTCCCAGCAACTTATCCAACTCAATGCTTTCCAAAAGCTCCAGCACATCCTCTTACTTAATATCTACACGCTCAAGCTTTTCAGTCCGCTGCAAGTCATCCCTACAATCGCCAAGATCCTTTTCCTTAGTGAATACTGAAGCAAAGTATTCATTAAGTACCTCTGCTATCTCCTCCCGTTCTATATACACTTTTCTACTGTCACACTTGATTGGTCTTATTCTCTCATGTGTTATCCTCTTGCTCTTCACATACTTGTAGAATGCCTTGGGGTTTTCCTTAATCCTGTCTGCCAACGCCTTCTCATGGCCCCTTCTGGGTCTCCTAATTTCTTTCTTGAGTTCCTTCCTGCTCGCCTTATAATCTTCTAGCTCTCTGTCATTACCCAACAACCTCTGTACACCACTGTTCCTGTACCCTACCATCTGTTCCCTGTCTCATTGGAATGTACCTATGCAAATATCATGCACTGAGAATAGAATAGAAGGCACCTTCTCCTCAAGCCACCAATGTCTAAACATCCCTGTTCAATCTTTTGTGGGTCCATTATTTGGCAAGATCCTTCTGTCACGCTGGAGACAGAAACAAGAGTTCATACATTGGAATTTCAATGGAACATTGTTTCCTTCACAAATCATTGACCATTGAATCTCATGGCCAAGGTCTCTCTCTGCTGGGTCCATCTTTGTGTGGTCGAGACTTGCTGTCACTGGGTTCGGATATGGCCCAAGTCAAAGTGAGAGACCCTGAAGCAGGACAATAGATCACAGACTTTAATGCGAACAGTGTTAAAGGGGGGGGGGGGGGAACAACAAACTCTGGGCCAAACAGGCCATTAACTAAAACTCTCAAATGGAAGACGAAGCCAACACTGCAGCTGAAAAGGACAACGAAGAATAGAACGAAGACCGCTAGTCTTCAGAGTCAGCTGAATCGACAGTCCAATTTCACAGGCAAGGCGGGAATGCAGGCAGTGAAGCGTAACGATGTCCAAGTCTCGACAAAAACTACGACAGAATGAATGGAGTTAAATACTATCACAATGAAATGATAATTAGCTGACACGTGCATATTCACGGGCGCAATTGCCAAATCTGTGGTTGTGACATTTAGATGATGGAATGGATGGGTTTGCAGATGATACAAAGATTGGTGGAGGGGCAGGTAGTGTTGAGGAAACAGGAAGGCTGCAGAAGGACTTAGACAGATCAGGAGAATGGGCAAGAAAGTGGCAAATGAAATACAGTGTTGGAAAAGGCATGGTCATGTACAAACGTTTGTACTTTGGTAGTAGAATAAACGGGGAGAAAATCCAGAAATCTGAGATGCAAAGGGATCTGGGAGTCCTTGTGCAGAACATCCTAAAGGCTAACTTGTAGATTAAGTCGGTGGTGAGGGAGGCAAATGCAATGTTAGTATTCATTTCAAGAGGACTAGAATACAAGAACAGGGATGTGATGCTGAGGCTTTATAAGGCACTGGTGAAGCCTCACCTTTAGTACTGTGAACAGTTTTGGGCTCCTCATCTAAGGAAAGATGTGTTGGCATTGGAGAGGGTCCAGAGGAGGTTCACAAGGATGATTCTGGGAATGGAAGGGTTATCAGACAAGGAATGTTTGATAGCTCTGAGACTGTTCCTGGTGGAATTTAAATGAAAAAGGAAGATCTTATTGAAAACTTTCTAATGTTGAAAGGCCTAGACAGAGTAGATGTGGAAAGGGTGTTTCTCATGGTGGGGAGTCCAGGATAAGAGGGTACAGCCTCAGGATAGAGGAAGTCCATTTACAACAGAGATGCAGAGAAATTTCTTTAGCCAGAGGGTGGTGAATTTGTGGAATTGAATTGAATTGGCTTTATTTCCTACATCCTTTACATACACGAGGAGCAGTCAATCAGTGCGAGTTCATCAGTCTAACGGCTTGGTGGAAGAAGCTGTCCCAGAGCCTGTTGGTCCTGGCTTTTATGCTGCGGTGCCATTTCCTGGGTGGTAGCAGCTGAAACAGGTTGTGGTTGGATTGACTCGGGTCCCCAATGATCCTTCGGGCCCTTTTTACACTCCTGTCTTTGTAAATGTCCTGGATCATGGGAAGTTCACATCTACAGATGTGCTGGGCTGTCCGCACCACTCTCTGCAGAGTCCTGCAATTAAGGGAAGTACAGTTCCCATACCAGGCAGTGATGCAGCCAGTCAGGATGCTCTCAATTGTGCCCCTGTAGAAAGTTCTTTGGATTTGGGGGCCCATACCAAACTTCCTCAACCGTCTGAGGTGAAAGAGGCGCCGTTGTGCCTTTTCACCGCACAGCTGGTGTGTACAGACCGCGTGAGGTCCTCGGTGATGTGGATGTTAAGGAACTAAATTAATCACCCTCTCAACCCCAGATCCATTGATATCTATAGGGGTTAGCCCGTCTCCATTCCTCCTCTAATCCACAACCAGCTCCTTTGTGTTTGTGAGATTGAGGGGGAGGTTGTTTTCTTGACACCACTGTGGGGGTCAGAGAGATGACTCTTCCCTGTAGGTCACCTCATTATTGTTTGAGATTAGGCCAATCAATGTAGTGTCATCGGCAAATTTAATTAGCAGATTGGAGCTGTGGGTGGCGACACAGACCTGGGTATACAGAGAGTAAAGGAGGGGACTCAGTACTCAGCCCTGAGGGGCTCCTGTGTTGAGGGTCAGAGGGTTGGAGGTGAGGGAGCCCACTCTCACCACCTGCTGGCGATCTGACAGGAAGTTGCAGAAGGCAGGGTGAAGGCCGAGGCCTCTGAGCTTCCTGTCGAGCCTGGGGGGAATGATGGCGCTGAGTGCTGAACTCTAGTCCAGGAACAGCATTCTCACATAAGCGTTCTTCCTCCTCTCCAGCTGTGTAAGGACGGTGTGTAGAGCAGTGACTATTGTGTCATCTGTCGATCGGTTGTGTAGGAAAGGCGGATTGTAGGGGGTCCAGTGTGGGTGGTAACAAGCTGTAGATGTAATCCTTGACCAGCCTCTCAAAGCATTTGCTTATTATTCAGGTGAGTGCAACAGGACTCCGGTCGTGTGGAGCTGTGGAGGCCAGGTTGTTGGGTGTATTTAAGACAAAAAGTGATAGGTTTTGATTGGCCACAGCATCACAGGTTACGGGGAGAAAGCTGGGAAATGGGCTGAGAAGAGTGGGGAGAAAAAGGATCAGCCATGATGGAATGACGGAGCAGACTTGATGGGTCAAATGGCCTGATTCCGCTCCTATCTTCTAGTCTTATGGTAACAATAAACACAGGAGGAAAGTCGGTAGCTCATTGTTAATAAACTGACATTGTGATACGCGTTCTGTATTACCGGAAGAACACATCTAAAGTGCCACGCTGCTTTCAGGCCACGTACAAACTCCTGCTCGGAGCAGTGGGTCAGTCTGTGCAGCTGTAAATAGAAATGGGAGGGAAGGTTGCAGAAACCACTGGTGCCCACGATAATGAAATGACCATGGTGGTCCAGTTCAGGTCCGCCTGGCGGTTTATAAAATGTCAGTTTCCATACTCTGTACATCTGTAGAGCTCAGTCTATCACCCAATGGTGTGAACATTTGACTTTCCAACTCCCTCTCCCACGTCCTTTTCCTGCTCCCGCTGGTCCACCAAGGGTCTCTCTCCCTTTGCTTTATCCATTCGTTACCCAGACTCAACCCCTCCCCTTCCTGCTTCCTCACCCTATCATCCTCTCCCTCACCTGGATCCACCTCCCACCCCTCCCTCTCACCTCGACACACCGACCATCTCCTCTCTACACTCTCAGCTGGAACCATTGACCCGCTGAGTTCCTCTGGCAGTTATTTTGTGGCTTGTGGGTGACACGGTCGTGTAGTGGTCAGTGGAATCGATTCACATTCTGTTATTGTCACACCCACTTTGCGTGCCATTCCGTTCATCAGTATCGAGGGGGAAACGGTAACAGAGTGCAGAATAGAGTGTCACAGTTACAGAGAGAGTGCAGAATAGAGTGTCACAGTTACAGAGAGAGTGCAGAATAGAGTGTCACAGTTACAGACAGAGTGCAGAATAGTGTCACAGTTACAGAGAGAGTGCAGAATAGAGTGTCACAGTTACAGAGAGAGTGCAGAATAGAGTATCACAGTTACAGAGTGCAGAATAGTGTCACAGTTACAGAGAGAGTGCAGAATAGAGTGTCACAGTTACAGAGAGAGTGCAGAATAGAGTGTCACAGTTACAGACAGAGTGCAGAATAGTGTCACAGTTACAGACAGAGTGCAGAATAGAGTGTCACAGTTACAGAGAGAGTGCAGAATAGTGTCACAGTTACAGAGAGAGTGCAGAATAGAGTGTCACAGTTACAGACAGAGTGCAGAATAGTGTCACAGTTACAGAGAGAGTGCAGAATAGAGTATCACAGTTACAGACAGAGTGCAGAATAGTGTCACAGTTACAGACAGAGTGCAGAATAGAGTGTCACAGTTACAGAGAGAGTGCAGAATAGAGTGTCACAGTTACAGACAGAGTGCAGGGCAGCCGGATGAGGGAAACTGTGAGGTCGAGAGTATGGCTTCATCGAAAAAGAGGTACAAATTCTGACATTTAAAACCATTCAGACAGGCACATGGGTAGAAATGGTTTAGAGGGTTTAATATAGGAAAGGTTTAATGGGACAAACACAGGTAAATAACCAAAGGACATAGGAGCATATAGACAGGCTGCAGAGTTGGGCAGAAAAGTGGCAGATGGAGTTCAATCCGGATAAGTGTGAGGTGATGCATTTTGGAAGGACAAACCAGAAGGCTGAGTACAGGATTAATGGTCGGTTACTTAAGAGTGTGGATGAACAGCGGGACCTTGGGGTTCAAATCCATACATCCATCAAGGTCGCTGCACAGGTTGATGGGATAGTTAAGAAGGCCTATGGGATGCTAGGCTTCATTAACAGGGGGGATTGAGTTCAAGAGTAGAGAGGTCATGTTGCAACTCTACAAATCTCTGGTGAGACCACACTTAGAGTATTGTGTTCAATTCTGGTCACCTCATTATAGGAAGGATGTGGAAGCTATGGAGAGGGTGCAGAGGAGATTTACCAGGATGTTGCCTGGATTGGAAAAAAAAAGTCTTATAAGGCAAGGTTAGCAGAGCTGGAACTTTTCTCTTTGGAGCATAGAAGGACGAGAGGGGACTTGATAGAGGTCTACAAGATTATGAGAGGCATAGATAGGGTGGATAGTCAGTACCTGTTTCCCAGGGCACCAATAGCAAACACCAGAGGGCATATGTACTAAATTAAGGGAGGGAAGTTTAGGGGAGACATCTGGGGTAAGTTTTTTTTTTACACAGAGGGTTATGGGTGCCTGGAATGACTTGCCAGGATGGTGGTGGAGGCTAAAACATTAGGGGTATTTAAGAGCCTCTTGGACAGGCACATGGATGAAAGAAAAATGGAGGGTTACGGGGTAGTGTGGGTTTAGTACTTTTTTTAATGATGATATGGGTCAGCACAACATGGAGGGCTGAAGGGCCTGTACTGTGCTGTAATGTTCTAGTGTTCTAGCAGAATTCGGCCGCTTGGTCCGTCGTCTGCTCTGACATTCGATCGCGACTGATTTATTTCCCTCTCAACCCCATTCCTCTGCCTTCTCCTCGTAACATGCGACGCCCTGACTGGTTCAGGGTTCAATCCCCGCGCCGGCAGCAAGGAGTTTCCTCCGGGTTCCTCCCACATTTCAGAGACGTGCCGGTTAGTGGGGGTACTCGTAAATTGTCCTGTTGGTTCGGAAAGTCGGTAGCTCATCGGAGACTCGCTGGACCGGAAGGACCTTTTCCCTGCTGCATCTGTAAATAAATAACAAAAAACTAAACAAATAGTGGGACGAGATCGGGCAGACATGGAGTAGATGGGCCGGAGGGCCTGATTCCGTGCGGCAAGGGGCTGTAAGTATACGGGGCCAGTCCCTCTGTTGCCGGCTAATGGCTCGAACTCCCTCGCTAATTATCCACGGGGCAGCTTCGGGAAACGCAGACACAGGCTGGTCTATGTTATGCAAATCAACCCAATAAACCAGCCCCTGCCGGCACGAAACATCTTTGAACAGCCGCTTTGAATAATTCATCAGCCTAATGGGCGTTCGGCACAGATTTTGATCTTCAAGGCAAATTATTGGCAGCGCCCCCTCCCCCAGCTCCATTACGAGATCCTTGGCCGCGTTGTGGTGACGGTCGGCTGAATCATAGAGCACCTTTTAACCCGCTGAAGAACACACGCTCTCTCCCTCTGTTACCCCAACTGGGTCGTTATAGTCACAGTTCCTTCGGC
Organism: Hemitrygon akajei; assembly: GCF_048418815.1. Classification (NCBI taxonomy): domain Eukaryota; kingdom Metazoa; phylum Chordata; class Chondrichthyes; order Myliobatiformes; family Dasyatidae; genus Hemitrygon; species Hemitrygon akajei. The sequence goes on from NC_133134.1 coordinate 84,829,324, forward strand.
CCATCTAGTCCGTGCCGAATCCGGGGTGAAACGCTTTTGTCTGCGTGCCGTCCAGACGCGAGAAGGAGCGGAGGGACGGGGAGGGAGGGGCGGTGTAGGCTGGAGGGAAGATGGGCAGTTCGAGCCGGGTAGGTGCGGGGACCTGGGTGTTGAGGTTGGGATACAGAGGTAGGGAGTGTTAGATAGAGGAAGAGAGAGGTGTGTGTGTGGGGGGGGCGGGGGTGAAGGTGAAGGTGAAGACAGATTGTAGGGAGGTAAGCAGGAACTCAAGGGGCTTCTGGAGCCAGACAGTGATAAATAAAGGAGGCAATAATATGAACCAACAGGTGAGGGGTATAGAGGTTGGAGGGGGTTACAGAAATGGAGAGGGTGTAGGGCCAAAGGGGGGGTTACAGAGATGGGGAGGAGGTGTAGAGGCTGGAGAAGATTTCAGAGACAGGGAGGGGTGTAGGGGACAGAGTGGTTTACCGAGATGGGGAGGGGTGTAGGGGACAGAGTGGTTTACCGAGATGGGGAGGGGTGTAGGGACCAGTGGGGATTACACAGACAACCTCTCCTTCAGCATCCACAGAAATATTCACTGCACTCTCCTTTTTAGTCTAATAGCACAAGAACCGGACACAACATTGGAAGTACGATCCCACCAAAGTCTTGTACAACTGCGGCGGGACATCTCATCTGCCCAGACTGATGAAGGGAAGCTGCAAACACCCTTTCACCAGCCTGTTGACTGCTGAACTCCGTCCGATGACATGTACGAGGGAAAAGTAGGGTGTGCAGCCAGGGCAGAAATGGCGAATATGAGGGGGCATAATTTTGAGGTGATTGGCAGAAAGTGCAGGGGGGTTGTCAGGGGTAGTTTTTTACAGAGAGTGGTGGGTGCGTGGAACATTCTGTCAGGGTGTGGTAGAGGCAGGCACACCAGGGATGAAAGAAAAAATGAGGGTTATGTGTGAGGAGGGTTAGATTGATCTGGAAGTAGGTTAAAGGGTCAGGACAACATTGTAGGCTGAAGGAACTGAATTGTCCAAGAGTTGAGATTCTAAATCGGAGAAAGGCCAATTTTGATGGTATCAGAAAGGATCCTGGGAAGTGCGGATTGGGAGAGGCTGTTTTCTGGCAAAGGTGTACTTGGTAAATGGGAGGCTTTCAAAAGTGAAATTTTGAGATAGAAAGCTTGTGTGTGCCTGTCAGAGTAAAAGGTAAAGATAACAGGTTTAGAAACCTTGGCTTTCAAGTGATATTGAGGCCCTGGTTAAGGAAAAAAGGTGTATAGCAGTAGGAACAAATGAGGTGCTTATGGAGTACAAGAAATGCAACAGAACACTTAATAAAGAAATCAGAGGGTTAAAAGAAGGCACAAGGTTGCCCTAGCAGACAAGGTGAAGGAGAATCCTGAGGGACAAGGACCCTGTGGGACACTGGTGCAGAAATTGCAGGGACCCCAGCAAAGATATTTAAATCATCCTTAGAAACAGGTGAGGTACCAGAGGACGGGAGGATGGCCAAAGTTGTTCCAAGGTTTAAGAAAGGCTCTAAATATAAACCAGAAAATAATAGGCCAGTGAGCCTGGTATCAGTAGTGGTAAGGGTCATGAGGTTAAGTATATGGATAGACAGGGACTGGTTCAGGACAGTCAGCATGGCTTCGTGTGTGGTAGGTCATGTCTGACCAATCTTATAGAGGTTTTCGAGGAAGTTACCAGGATAGTTGAGGCAAGGCAGTGGATGTTGTCTACATGGATTTAGCAAGGCATTTGATAAGGTTCAGTACGGGAGGCTGGTCAGGAAGGTTCAGGCACTTGGCAATCAGGATGAGGTGGTAAATTGGATTAGATATTGGTTGTGTGGGAGAAGCCAGAGAGTGGTAGTAGAGGGTTGCCTCTGACTGGAGGCCTGTGACTAGTGGAGTGCCACAGGTATCAGTGCTGGGTCCTTTGTTGTTTGTCATCTATGTCAACGATCTGGATGATAACGTGGTTCACTGAATCAGCAAATTTGCAGATGACACAAAGATGGGGGGGGGGGGGAGGGGAAGAGCTAGTGGACAGTGAGGTAGACTATCAGAGCTTGTAGTGTGATCTAGACCAGCTGGAAACTTTCATTGATGGGATGGGATGCTGAGGTTGTATAAGATGTTGGTGAGCCCTAATTTGGAGCATTGTGTACAGTTTTGGTCACCTATCTACAGGAAAGATGTTGCCGGGTCTGGAGTTATAAGGAAATATTGAGTAGGCCATGACTTTATTCGTTGAAGAATAAAGTTTGAGGGTATACAAAATTATGAGGGATATAGATAGGGTAAATGCAAGTAGGCTTTTTCCACTGGGGCTGAGTGAGGTTACACCTAGATGTCATGGGTTAAGGGTGAAAGGTGAAATGATTAAGGGAACATGAAGGGAAACCTCTTCACTCAGACAGTCATGAGAGTGTGGAATGAGCTGGCTGCACATGTGGTGCATGCAATCTCGATTTTAATGCTTAAGAGAAGTTTGGATAGGAACATGGATGGTAGGGGTATGGATGGCTTTGGTCCAGGTGCAGGTCGATGGGAGCAGTGGGTCAGCATGTACTAGATGGGTTGAAGGACCTGTTCCTCTGCTGTACTTTTCTATGCCCCTATAACACTATGTTCTACGTTCTGTGTTCTGTGTCTGTGTTCAATGCTCTATTTTCTGTGTCTGTGTTCTGTGTCTGTGTTCTATGATCTATGTTTGTGTTCTATCTTCTATGTTCTGTGTCTGTGTTCTATGTTCAATGTTCTGTGTTCTGCGTCTGTGTTCTATGATCTATGTTTGTGTTCTATATTCAATGTTCGTGTTCTATGTTCAATGTTCTGTGTCTGTGTTCTATATTCTGTGTCTGTGTTCTATGTTCTGCATCTGTGTTCTATGATCTATGTTTGTGTTCTATGTTCAATTTTCTATGTTCGTGTTCTATGTTCAATGTTTTGTGTCTGTGTTCTATGTTCTATGTTCTGTGTCTGTGTTCTATGTTCTATGTTCTGTGTCTTTGTCTGTGTTGTATGTTCTGTGTCTGTGTTCTATGATCTATGTTTGTGTTCTATCTTCAATGTTCTATGTTCTGTGTTCTATGTTCAATGTTCTGTGTTCTACGTCTGTGTTCTATGATCTATGTTTGTGTTCTATCTTCAATGTTCTATGTTCTGTGTCTGTGTTCTATGTTCAATGTTCTGTGTTCTACGTCTGTGTTCTATGATCTATGTTTGTGTTCTGTCTTCAATGTTCTGTGTTCTACGTCTGTGTTCTATGATCTATGTGTTCTATCTTCAATGTTCTATGTTCAATGTTCTGTGTTCTACGTCTGTGTTCTATGATCTATGTTTGTGTTCTATGTTCAATTTTCTATGTTCGTGTTCTATGTTCAATGTTCTGTGTCTGTGTTCTATGTTCTATGTTCTATGTTCTGTGTCTGTTCTATGTTCTGTGTCTATGTTCTGTGTTCTATGTTCTGTGTCTTTGTCTGTGTTGTATGTTCTGTGTCTGTGTTCTATGATCTATGTTTGTGTTCTATCTTCAATGTTCTATGTTCTGTGTTCTATGTTCAATGTTCTGTGTTCTACGTCTGTGTTCTATGATCTATGTTTGTGTTCTATCTTCAATGTTCTATGTTCTGTGTCTGTGTTCTATGTTCAATGTTCTGTGTTCTACGTCTGTGTTCTATGATCTATGTTTGTGTTCTATCTTCAATGTTCTGTGTTCTACGTCTGTGTTCTATGATCTATGTTTGTGTTCTATCTTCAATGTTCTATGTTCTGTGTCTGTGTTCTATGTTCAATGTTCTGTGTTCTACGTCTGTGTTCTATGATCTATGTTTGTGTTCTATCTTCAATGTTCTGTGTTCTACGTCTGTGTTCTATGATCTATGTGTTCTATCTTCAATGTTCTATGTTCAATGTTCTGTGTTCTACGTCTGTGTTCTATGATCTATGTTCGTGTTCTATGTTCAATGTTCTATGTTCGTGTTCTATGTTCAATGTTCTGTGTCTGTGTTGTATGTTCAATGTTCTGTGTTCTATGTTATGTGTCTGTGATCTATGTTCTGTGTTCTGAGGCGGGGGGGGGGGGGGTGTGCTAGCACCAGTGCTCTTTAACATCTTCCTCCTGTGTGTTACCAAGCTTCTCCACAACGAGATTGAGGACAGCAGCAGTGTGGCAGTGGACGTCAGATTAGATGGCAACCTCTTTAACATCAGGAGGCTCCACGCAACCACCAAACTCCATAGAGAACGGGTCCTGGAGCTGCAGTATGTAGATGACTGTGCTCTTGTGGCCCACACTCCGGAGGATCTTCAGACTGTCCTTGCTGTGGCGGTGAGAGCGTACAGCGGGATGGGGCTGACTGTCGACACCTCCAAGACAGAAGTGGTTTGCCGATGGGGTACCAGTGTCCCACCCACTCTACCTGCCTTCACTGTTGGTGATGAAAAGCTGTCAGTGGTGCCATCTTTCAAATATCTGGGGAGCATCCTCTCTGAGGATAGCGGCATTGACAACGACATCGAGAGCCACATTAAACAGGCATCAGCTGCCTTTGGGAGACTTCAGCGTAGAGTCTTTCAGAACAGGAGCCTTCGTCCCTCCACAAAGGTCGCTGTATACCAAGCGGTCTGTGTCACCACCCTCCTTTACGGCTGTGAAGCTTGGGTAACATACAGCCGTCACATCAAGTCCTTGGAGCACTTCCACAGAAGCTGCCTTCAGTGCATCCTGGGAATTACTTAGCGTGAGCGGGTGCTTCACACTGAAATACTTGTAAAGACCAACTGCAGAAGTATTGAGGCCATGATCACCCAGTGTCAGTTGCAGTGGCTGGGGCACGTGATAAGGATGCCCCCACGTCGGCTACCCTGCAGAGTGTTATACGGCCAGCTACATCATGGTCGACGCTCAGCTGGAGGGCTGAAGAATCACTATAAGGATCGGATGAAGAACGCTTTAAGGAAGTACAAGATCAGACCCGAGGACCTGGAGGATGTTGCTGCTGACCGTAACACTTGGCGACAGCTGTGTAGGGACGGGGTTCGTATTCTGGAGATGGAAAGAACAACCAGAAGACAGCAGAAGAGAGCCAGGAGAAATGCAGCCATAGTTGCCATCAGTACCACCACCACCACATATACATGTCCCACCTGCAATAGAACTTGTGGGTCCAGGATAGGACTGTATAGTCATCGAAGATCTCACCGTTAAAGGAGTGGACGTCATCATCGGATTTCGATGGACAACCGAAGAAAAAGATGTTCTGTGTCTGTGATCTATGTTCTATATCCTGTGTCTGTAGAAACATAGAAAACCTACAGCACAATACAGGCCCGTTGTGCCACAGTGCTGTGCTGAACATTTCCCTACCTCAGAAATTACTAGGCTTACCTACAGCCCTCTATTTTACTAAGCTCCATGTACCTATCTAAAACTCTCTTAAAAGACACTATCGTTTCCGCCTGCACCACCGTTGCCGGCAGCCCATTCCACACACTCACCACTCTCTGAGTAAAAAACTTACCCCTGACATCTCCTCTGTACTTACTCCCCAGCATCTTAAACCTGTGTCCTCCAATGTCAACCATTTCAGCCCTGGGAAAAAGCCTCTGATTATCCACACGGTCAATGCCTCTCATCATCTTATACACCTCTATCAGGTCACCTCTCATCCTCCGTCACTCCAAGGAGAAAAGGCCGAGTTTACTCAATCTCCCCAATCCAGACAACATCCTTGTAAATCTCCTGTGCACCCTTTCTATGGCTTCCATATCCTTCCTGTAGTGAGGCGACCAGAACTGAGCACAGTACTCCAAGTGGGGTCAGACCAGGGTCCTATATAGCTGCAACATTACCTCTTGGCTCCTAAACTCAATCCTATGGTTGATGAAGGCCAATACACCATACGCCTTCTTAACCACAGAGTCAACCTGCACATCTGCTTTGAGCGTCCTATGGACTCGGACCCCAAGATCCCTCTGATCCTCCACACTGTCAAGAGTCTTACCATTAATACCAAATTCTGCCATCATATTTGACCTACCAAAATGAACCACCTCACACTTATCTGGGTTGAACCCCATCTGCCACTTCTCAGCCCAGTTTTGCATCCTATCAATGTCCTGCTGTAACCTCTGACAGCCCTCCACACTATCCACAACACCCCCAACCTTTGTGTCATCAGCAAACTTACTAAACCATCCCTCCACTTCCTCATCCAGGTCATTTATAAAACTCACAAAGAGTAGGGGTCCCAGAACAGATCCCTGAGGCACCCCACTGGTGACTGACCTCCATGCAGAATATTACCCGTCTACAACCACTCTTGCCTTCTGTGGGCAAGCCAGTTCTGGATCCACAAAGCAATGTCCCCTTGGATCCCATGCCTCCTTACTTTCTCAATAAGCCTAGCATGGGGTACCTTATCAAATGCCTTGCTGAAATCCATATACACTACATCTACTGCTCTTCCTTCATCAATGTGTTTAGTGTTACGCCTGTGCCCAACTCTGAGGGGTCGAAGGGTCCCAAAGTAGCCCCCTCCTTTTTGAGAATCGCAAGATCGCTATTAATTCAGGTCAGGAGACCCAGGAAATGAGAGAGAGACATTTGAAATGTCTTGGCCCCTCGGCGATACAAAGCTACGGGAAACGGCCATTGTCTCTTAGAGACGGAATTGTGTATTGAGTACTGTGCTGCGTGGAGGCCCTCAGGCAACGTGGGCTGGTTGGGGGATGGCATCATTCCACCCTGATTGACATCTGAGACCCCGTGAGTGGGGATAAAAGAGGGTCTGTGGGAACAGCCCCTCAGACTCGCCAGAAGAAACGCTAGAACTCCTGTAACGGCGTAATAGCGAAAGCCGGTGGAAAGCCACGTGCGTCCTTTTCCATTTGCCTCGGAATTGGTGGGCCTTGCCACAGAAGAACGGCTTTAGCTAACAACAAAGGAGAAATCAGCCCCAACGACTCTCGAAGGATTGACTTCATAAAAGGAATGGGCAAGTTAAACCTCCGTCTCTCTCTCCAACCAAAAGCTGCAGCTTGAATGAACTGAGTGACTTTTATATTTCCATCGGACAATACATTATCCCCTAGACAACGATAGAGCTATTTCTTATTGATTACTATTAGACCCGCGCTTTTAGATTTAGTATTGACGACGTATATTATCTGTATGTTTGCATCAATGTTATTTTTGTGTATTTTTATTAATAAATACTGTTAAAAATAGTACCATCAGACTTCAACGGACCTCTCTATCTTTGCTGGTAAGTGACCCAGTTACGGGCTACGTAACATTAGTCACATCCTCAAAAATTTCAGTCAGGCTCGTAAGGCACGTCCTGCCCTTGACAAAGACATACTGACTATTCCTAATCATATTATGCCTCTCCAAATGTTCCTAAATCCTGCCTCTCAGGATCTTCTCCATCAACTTACCAATCATTGAATTAAGACTCACTGGTCTATAATTTCCTGGGCTATCTCTACTCCCTTTCTTGAATAAAGGAACAACATCCACAACCCTCCAATCCTCTGGAATCTCTCCCCTCCCCATTGATGATGCCAGAGGCTTAGCAATCTCATCCCTCACCTCCCACAGTAGCCTGGGGAACATCTCATCCGGTCCTGGTGACTTATCCAACTTGATGCTTTCCAAAAGCTCCTGCACATCCTCTTCCTTAATATCTACATGCTCAAGATTTTCAGTCCACTGTAAGTCATCACTACAATCACCAAGATCCTTTTCCATAGTGAATACACACTTTCCCACTATCACACTTGATTGGTCCTATTCTTTCACATCTTATCCTCTTGCTCTTCACATGCTTGTAGAATGCTTTGGGGTTTTCCTTAATCCTGCCCACCAAGGCCTTCTCATGGCCCCTTCTGGCTCTCCTAATTTCCTTCTTAAACTCCTTCCTAGTAGCCTTATAATCTTCTAGATCTTTAACTCTACCTAGTTCTCTGAATCTTTTTGAAGCTTTTCTTTTCTTCTTGACTAGATTTATTACAGCCTTTGTACACCACGATTCCTGTACCCTACCATATCTTCCCTGTCTCATTGGAACGAACCTATGCAGAACTCCACACATTTCTTCTATACTTTTACCTGAGAACATCTGTTTCCAATTTAAGCCTCCAATTTCCTGCCTGATAGCCTCATAATTCCCTTTACTCCAATTAAACAATTTTCTAAATTGTCTGTTCTTATCTCCCTCCCAATGTATGGTAAAGGAGGTAGAATTATGATCACTATCTCCAAAATGCTCTCCCACTGAGAGACCTGACACCTGACCAGGTTCATTTCCCAACACCAGATCAAGTACAGCCTCTCCTCTTGTAGGCTTATCTACATATTGTGTCAAGAAACCTTCCTGAACACACCTAACAAACTCCACCCCATCTAAGCCCCTAACTCTAGGGAGATGCCAATCAATATTTGGGAAATTAAAATCCCCCAACACAACAACCCTGTTATTATTACTCCTTCTCAGTATCTGTCTCCCTATCTGCTTCTCGATGTCCTTGTTACTATTGGGTGGTATATAAAAACACTCAGTAGATTTTTCCCCTTCCTATTCCTAACTTCCACCCACAGAGACTCTGTAGACAATCCCTCCATGACTTCCTCCTTTTCTGCAGCCGTGACACTATCTCTGATCAGCAGTGCCACACCCCCACCTCTTTTGCCTCCCTCCCTGTCCTTTCTGAATCATCTCAAGCCTGGCACTTGAAGTAGCCATTCCTGCCCCTGCACCATCCAAGTCTCTGTAATGGCCACAACATCATAGCTCCAAGTACTGATCCATGCTCTAAGCTCATCCACTTTATTCATAATACTCCTTGCATTAAAATAGACAATCTCAAACCATCAGTCTGAGCGCATCCCTTTTCTATCACCTGCCTATCTGTGCTCTATGTTTGATGTTCTGTGTCTATGTTCAACGTTCAGTGTCTGTGTTCTATGATCTATGTTCTGCGTTCTGTGTCTGTGATCTATGTTCTGTGTCTGTGATCTATGTTCTGTGTCTGTGTTCTGTGTCTGTGATCTATGTTCTGTGTTCTGTGTCTGTTCTGTGTCTGTGTTCTATGTTTTGTGTTCTGTGTCTGTGTTCTGTGTTCTATGTTCTGTGTTTGTGTCTGTATTCTGTGTCTGTGTTCTATGTTTTGTGTTCTGTGTCTGTGTTCTATGTTCTGTGTTCTGTGTCTGTGTTCTATGTTCTGTGTCTGTGTCTACGTTCTGTGTCTGTTCTGTGTCTGTGTTCTATGTTCTGTGTCTGTGTTCTGTGTCTATGTTCTGTGTCTGTGTTCTATGTACTATGTTCTGTGTCTGTGTTCTGCGTTTTGTGTCTGCATTCTGTGTCTGTGATCTATGTTCTGTGTTCTGTGTCTGTGTTCTATTTTCTGTGTCTGTGTTCTATGTACTATGTTCTGTGTCTGTGTTCTGCGTTTTGTGTCTGCATTCTGTGTTCTATTTTCTGTGTCCGCGTTCTGTGTCTGTGTTCTGTGTCTGTGTTCTATGTTTTGTGTTTTGTGTTCTGTGTCTGTGTTCTGTGTTCTATGTTCTGTGTTTGTGTCTATGTTCTGTGTCTGTGTTCTATGTTCTGTGTCTGTGTTCTATGTTTTGTGTTCTGTGTCTGTGTTCTGTGTTCTATGTTCTGTGTCTGTGTCCTGTGTCTGTGTTCTATGTTCTGTGTCTGCATTCTGTGTCTGTGTTCTATGTTTTGTGTTCTGTGTTCTATGTCTGTGTTCTATGTTCTGTGTCTGTGTTCTGTGTCTGTGTTCTATGTTTTGTGTTCTGTGTCTGTGTTCTGTGTTCTATGTTCTGTGTCTGTGTCTACGTTCTGTGTCTGTGTCTACGTTCTGTGTCTGTGTTCTATGTTCTGTGTCTGTGTCTATGTTCTGTGTCTGTGTCTATGTTCTGTGTCTGTGTTCTATGTTCTGTGTCTGTGTTCTATGTTCTGTGTCTGTGTTCTATGTTCTGTGTCTACGTTCTGTGTCTGTGTTCTATGTTCTGTGTCTGTGTTCTATGTTCTGTGTCTGTGTCTATGTTCTGTGTCTGTGTTCTATGTTCTGTGTCTGCATTCTGTGTCTGTGTTCTATGTTTTGTGTTCTGTGTTCTATGTCTGTGTTCTATGTTCTGTGTCTGTGTTCTATGTTTTGTGTTCTGTGTCTGTGTTCTGTGTTCTATGTTCTGTGTCTGTGTCTACGTTCTGTGTCTGTGTTCTATGTTCTGTGTCTGTGTTCTATGTTCTGTGTCTGTGTCTATGTTCTGTGTCTATGTTCTGTGTCTGTGTTCTATGTTCTGTGTCTGTGTTCTATGTTCTGTGTCTGTGTCTATGTTCTGTGTCTGTGTTCTATGTTCTGTGTCTGTGTCTACGTTCTGTGTCTGTGTCTACGTTTTGTGTCTGTGTTCTATGTTCTGTGTCTGTGTTCTATGTTCTGTGTCTGTGTCTATGTTCTGTGTCTGTGTTCTATGTTCTGTGTCTGCATTCTGTGTCTGCGTCTGCGTTCTGTGTTCATATGAGGTTCTGCTTCTCTGTAACCTAACCCTGGATGTGGCCGGTTAGACACAGCCCAGTTATACGATCTTGCTGAAATCTGACACCTCCCCGGTCCAGTGCACTGGAGGGGACCCTCCTCTCCGTGCCCAAGGCAACTGCACAATGCCTGTCCCCCACTGGCAGCCCCCTGCTTAACACTTGCAACCCACCAGGAGGGAGGTGAGCACCAGGAGTCGATAGCCGAAGGAGGAAGGGGAGAGGACAAGACAGAGGACAGAACGGTGATACCCAGACCAGCACAGTGAGTACACTGTGACATTGAAACCTAATCCAGCAATCATTTGACACTTTCATCCAGATCTGGTGACTCCCGGGAGGTGAGCGAAGGGTTAAACAAACCCTGCCAGGCCGTTAGACCTAAACCTTCCCACAGATGCATTGTATCAACACCACCCTGTCTCTGTAACCACTTCACCCCTCCCCGTCTCTATAACCCCCTCCAGCCTTCCACCTCGCCCCATCTCTGTAACCCCTCTGGCCTTACTCCCCTCCCTGTCTCTGTCAACCTCTCTGGTACAACACTTATCCCCATCTCTGTGACCCTTTCTGGCCTCTACACCCCTTCGTGTGTGTGAGTGTGTGTGTGTGTGTGTGTGAGAGTGTGACTGTGTGAGTGTGTGTGTGTGTGTGAGTGTGTGTGTGTGAGTGTCTGTGTGTGAGTGTAGTGTGTGTGAGTGTGTCTGTGAGAGTGTGTGTGTGAGTGTGTGTGTGTGTGTGTGACTGTGTGTGTGTGTGAGTCTGTGTGAGAGTGTGTGTGTGAGTGTGTGTGTGTGTGAGTCTGTGTGAGAGTGTGTGTGTGTGTGTGAGAGTGTCTGTGTGTGAGAGTGTCTGTGTGAGAGTGTGTGTGTGTGAGTGTGTGTGAGAGTGTGTGAGAGTGTGTGTGTGAGTGTGTGTGTGTGTGTGAGAGAGTGTGTGAGTGTGTGTGTGTGTGTGTGTGTGTGAGAGTGTGTGAGTGTGTGTGTGTGAGTGTGTGTGTGTGAGTGTGTGTGTGAGTGTGTGTGTGAGTGTGTGTGTGTGTGTGAGAGAGTGTGTGAGTGTGTGTGTGTGTGTGTGTGTGAGAGTGTGTGAGTGTGTGTGTGTGAGTGTGTGTGTGAGTGTGTGTGAGAGTGTGTGAGAGTGTGTGTGTGAGTGAGTGTGTGTAAGAGAGAGAGGTGTGTGACTGAGTGAGCTGTGTGTGTATGTGAGTGAGTGTGTGTGAGTGTGTGTGTGAGAGTGTGTAAGAGAGAGAGGTGTGTGACTGTGTGTGTGTGTGAGAGTGTGTGTGTGTGTGCATGCATCTTTGTGAGAATGAGTGCAAGACTGTGTGCAAGTGCATGAATGGGTGTGTGTGTGTGTATGTGTATATGAGTACATGTGTACACACTTGTGTGTGAGTGCACTGATGTACAGATTTGTGTGAGAGCACGTGTTGTACGTGGGGGTGTGTGTCTGTGTATGTGTGATTGTAGGTTTGCAGTGTGTGTGTCTGTGTGTTTCTTTGTCTGTATTTGAGTCAGTTTGGCTCTTCACCCAGAGGATGGTCAATAACAACAGAGATACATTAACAGGGACTTGGACAGGTACACGGATAGGAAAGGTTTAGAGGGATACGGACAGGTACACGGATAGGAAAGGTTTAGAGGGATATGGACAGGGACACGGATAGGAAAGGTTTAGAGGGATACGGACAGGGACACGGATAGGAAAGGTTTAGCGGGATAAGGACAGGTACACGGATAGGAAAGGTTAGGAGGGATACGGACAGGGACACGGATAGGAAAGGTTCAGAGGGATACGGACGGGTACACGGATAGGAAAGGTTCAGAGGGATACGGACGGGTACACGGATAGGAAAGGTTCAGAGGGATACGGACAGAGACATGGATAGGAAAGGTTTAGAGGGATATGGACAGGTACACGGATAGGAAAGGTTTAGAGGGATATGGACAGGTACACGGATAGGAAAGGTTCAGAGGGATACGGACAGAGACATGGATAGGAAAGGTTTAGAGGGATATGGACAGGTACACGGATAGGAAAGGTTCAGAGGGATACGGACGGGTACACGGATAGGAAAGGTTCAGAGGGATACGGACAGGTACACGGATAGGAAAGGTTTGGAGGGATACAGACAGGTACACGGATAGGAAAGGTTTAGAGGGATACGGACAGATACATGGATAGGAAAGGTTTGGAGGGATACGGACAGGTACACGGATAGGAAAGGTTTAGAGGGATACGGACAGGTACACGGATAGGAAAGGTTTAGAGGGATACGGACAGGTACACGGATAGGAAAGGTTTAGAGGGATACGGACAGGTACACGGATAGGAAAGGTTTGGAGGGATACGGACAGGTACACGAATAGGAAAGGTTTGGAGGGATATGTACAGGTACATGGATAGGAAAGGTTTAGAGGGATACGGACAGGTACACGGATAGGAAAGGTTTAGAGAGATACGGACAGGGACACGGATAGGAAAGGTTTAGAGGGATACGGACAGGTACACAGATAGGAACAGTTTAGAGGGATAGGAACAGTTTAGAGGGATAGGGACAGGTACACGGATAGGAAAGGTTCAGAGGGATACGGACAGGTACAGGGATAGGAAAGGTTCAGAGGGATACGGACAGGTACACAGATAGGAACAGTTTAGAGGGATAGGAACAGTTTAGAGGGATAGGGACAGGTACACGGATAGGAAAGGTTCAGAGGGATACGGACAGGTACAGGGATAGGAAAGGTTCAGAGGGATACGGACAGGTACACGGATAGGAAAGGTTTGGAGGGATACGGACAGGTACACGGATAGGAAAGGTTTAGAGGGATACGGACAGGTACACGGATAGGAAAGGTTTAGAGGGATACGGACAGAGATACGGACAGGGACACGGATAGGAAAGGTTTAGAGGGATACGGACAGGTACACAGATAGGAACAGTTTAGAGGGATATGGGCCAATGCGGGTAAATGGAACTGGCTAGGAAGTTGGGCTGAAGGAGTTGTTTCTGTGATGCGAAAGTGCTGGAGAGGACGGGTAGGGGAAGGGATGTGAGAGGACGGGGTTAGAGAGAAGGGTGAGGGTCACTCACCAAATTGACTTTGAAGAGGTGGATCTTTCTCTTCCTCCTGCAGGTGAACCAAGAGGGGACGGGAGGTCCGGTCGGGGGGATGCGAGTGGCCCAGGGTCTCCTGAGCGGCCAGGTGGACCTGGACAAGGGCTTGGTCTTGGCCTTCATCGTACTGCTGTGCCTGCTGCTCGTGGCCATGATCGTCCGCTGCGCCCGGATGGTGATCGACCCGTACAGCGCCATCCCCACCTCCACCTGGCAGGAGGAGCAGATCAACAACTGACCCTCCATGGGGGAGGTGGGCGAGGGATTCACAGATCTGTGGCCTGGACGTCTCCTCCCCCCACCACCCCGAGCTGCCCTCTCGCAGTCGGGCCAGCGCTGATGGAACCGCACTGCAGGAGGGTCTCCCATCGATGTCTATGGCCCCTCTCTCTCATCCCATCCATCTCCACCTTTCCACCGCCCTTCTCGTGGAAACAGGCTCTTCGGCTGAACCCCTCCGAGGTGTCCATCGAAGCCAGTCCCATTTGTTCATGTTTGGCCCATATCCCAAACCCTTCCTATCCGTGTACCTGTCCGTATCCCTCTAAACCTTTCCTATCCGTGTACCTGTCCGTATCCCTCTAAACCTTTCCTATCCGTGTCCCTGTCCGTATCCCTCTAAACCTTTCCCATCCGTGTACCTGTCCGTATCCCTCTGAACCTTTCCTATCCGTGTACCTGTCCGTATCCCTATAAACCTTTCCTATCCGTGTACCTGTCCGTATCCCTCTGAACCTTTCCTATCCGTGTACCTGTCCGTATCCCTCTAAACCTTTCCTATCCGTGTACCTGTCCGTATCCCTCTGAACCTTTCCTATCCATGTACCTGTCCTTATCCCTCTAAACCTTTCCTATCCGTGTACCTGTCCGTATCCGTCTAAACCTTTCCTATCCGTGTACCTGTCCGTATCACTCTAAACCATTCCTGTCCGTGTACCTGTCCTTATCCCTCTAAACCTTTCCTATCCATGTACCTGTCCGTATCCCTCTAAACCTTTCCTATCCGTGTACCTGTCCTTATCCCTCTAAACCTTTCCTATCCGTGTACCTGTCCGTATCCCTCTAAACCTTTCCTATCCGTGTACTTGTCCGTATCCCTCTAAACCTTTCCTATCCGTGTACCTGTCCGTATCCCTCTAAACCTTTCCTATCCGTGTACCTGTCCGTATCCCTCTAAACCTTTCCTATCCGTGTACCTGTCCTTATCCCTCTAAACCTTTCCTATCCATGTACCTGTCCGTATCCCTCTAAACCTTTCCTATCCGTGTACCTGTCCTTATCCCTCTAAACCTTTCCTATCCGTGTACCTGTCCGTATCCCTCTAAACCTTTCCTATCCGTGTACCTGTCCGTATCCCTCTAAACCTTTCCTATCCGTGTACCTGTCCAAGTGATTTTAAAAGTTGTTAATGTACTTGCCTCTATCCACCTGTACAGCCCATTCCATATTCTGACCACCCTTTGAGTAAAGAAGTTGCTCAAGTCCCCTTTAAAACTTTACCGTCTCAAACCTGCTCCCTCTAGCCTGAGACTCCCCTACCCTGTGGAAAAGACCGTGACCACACACCTTTATGTACCTATTATCATTGTATGACCTTCTGTAACATCACCCTTCGATCCCCTTTGCCCCACGGGAAACTGTCCCAGCCTGTCCAGTCTCTCCTCGTAACTCAGTCCGTCCAGACCCGGTGACATCCTCGTGAATCTTTCCTCCCCCTCGCCGGGATGGTGTCCTGGGTGACCAGGACTGCGCACACAACCCTGCGTGCCGTCTCACTAACGGGTTGCTCGACTTTAACATGACTTCCCGATTCCTGCACTCAGTGCGGAGCTCTGCAAAGTCCTCTCTGCAGCTCTCCATCCTCCCACCCAATGCCCTGACCCCAGGCGACTGCCTTTGAGGGAGAGAGAGTTGCTCCAGAGGGTGAAGCTCACCTTGTCTCCCTCTTAAAGGAGTTGCATGCCCTTAGTTTGAAAGCAGTCCCCATTTCTAGTTTCTCCCCTCTCCACCACCCCTTCAGGGTCTTCAATATTTCAAACCCCCCCCCCACTCTCCTGAAACACATGTTCAAATTGTGTATTTGTAAATAAAGTGTGTATCTCACCCAAATGCATGGCAAGAATTTATTAGCTGCTGACGCTTTGATACTGCGTTCAATTTCTCGGGATCCTAGTAAGACCAGCATTTATTGCCTCATCCTCGCCTCCCTCCAGAGGTTTGGAGTGGGGGGAGGCTGGCATCGTGAACTGCCACAGGTTGTGTGGGGAAGGGGCTCCTACGGTGCTATCAGGGCGGGAGTTCTGGGATTCAAACCCGGTGATGGTGAAGGAACGATGAAGTATTTCTTGTTTCTTGGCATTTGTGAGTGTCTGGTCTGGATCTTGTTTGGAAATCTCAGAATTCCTTTGGAGGTGATTCTTCCGAAGGGAAAGGTCCAATAAACAAAGTGCTAGTGTTGACGTTTTTTGGGAGAAAGGTACATTTTAATTATTTTCAAAAGCATTATTTTAGTTTATTTAAACTAAATAACGAGCTTCCAGTAGAAGTGGTAGAGGCAGGTTCGATATTGTCATTTAAAGTAAAATTGGATAGGTATATGGACAGGAAAGGAATGGAGGGTTATGGGCTGAGTGCGGGTCGGTGGGACTAGGTGAGAGTAAGCGTTTGGCACGGACTAGAAGGGCCGAGATGGCCTGTTTCCGTGCTGTAATTGTTATATTTTATTGAAACATTGCATTTTTTCACTTTCTTACAGTTCATAATTTTAAAATGTAAAAAGTTTATTTTTTCTTAAATATCAGAGACATTTAGATCTTCCATTCTGACAGCAGGCTAAGCTTGAAGGCATGGTTTTGTTTCTTTCAGGGTCGAGGGGGCTGACCTGCCTGCACCACCTTCTGATTACCTCCCTCTTCCACTGATATGAAGAGTGAATCTGGATTTCCATCAGCAGTTATGGGGTGAAGGCAGGAGAGTGTGTTGAGGGGGGAATCAGCTATGATCGAATGGCTAAGCAGACTCAATGGGCTGACTGGTCTCATTTTGTTCCTATATCTTATGATAGATCTGAGAACGCACAGCAGATCTTTAATTATCCCCTGGAGAAGATGGGAGAGGCTCCTCCACCACAAAGGGTCATTCTATTCTCACTGCCCCTCCGTCCCTCCCACACCGCTGCCTCCTCACTACCCCTTCCTCCTTACCAGCCCTACCACAACCTGGCGCTCCCCCCTCGCTGCCCCTCCCTCCTCACCGTCCCTCCCACACCGCTGCCTCCTCACTACCCCTCCCTCCTCACCGTCCCTCCCACACCGCTGCCTCCTCACTACCCCTCCCACAGGGAGGCACTCCCTCCTTACCAGCCCTACTACAACCTGGCGCTCCCCCCTCGCTGCCCCTCCCTCCTCACCGTCCCTCCCACACCGCTGCCTCCTCACTACCCCTCCCACAGGGAGGCACTCCCTCCTTACCAGCCCTACTACAACCTGGCGCTCCCCCCTCGCTGCCCCTCCCTCCTCACCGTCCCTCCCACACCGCTGCCTCCTCACTACCCCTCCCTCCTCACCGTCCCTCCCACACCGCTGCCTCCTCACTACCCCTCCCTCCTCACCGTCCCTCCCACACCGCTGCCTCCTCACTACCCCTCCCTCCTCACCGTCCCTCCCACACCGCTGCCTCCTCACTACCCCTCCCTCCTCACCGTCCCTCCCACACCGCTGCCTCCTCACTGCCCCTCCCTCCTCACCGTCCCTCCCACACCGCTGCCTCCTCACTACCCCTCCCTCCTCACCGTCCCTCCCACACCGCTGCCTCCTCACTACCCCTCCCTCCTCACCGTCCCTCCCACACCGCTGCCTCCTCACTACCCCTCCCTCCTCACCGTCCCTCCCACACCGCTGCCTCCTCACTACCCCTCCCTCCTCACCGTCCCTCCCACACCGCTGCCTCCTCACTACCCCTCCCTCCTCACCGTCCCTCCCACACCGCTGCCTCCTCACTACCCCTCCCTCCTCACCGTCCCTCCCACACCGCTGCCTCCTCACTACCCCTCCCTCCTCACCGTCCCTCCCACACCGCTGCCTCCTCACTACCCCTCCCTCCTCACCGTCCCTCCCACACCGCTGCCTCCTCACTGCCCCTCCCTCCTCACCGTCCCTCCCATACCGCTGCCTCCTCACTACCCCTCCCACAGGGAGACACTCCCTCCTTACCAGCCCTACTACAACCTGGCGCTCCCCCCTCGCCGCCCCTCCCTCCTCACCGTCCCTCCCACACCGCTGCCTCCTCACTGCCCCTCCCTCCTCACCGTCCCTCCCACACCGCTGCCCTCCTCACTACCCTTCCCTCCTTACCAGCCCTACCACAACCTGGCGCTACCCCCCTCGCCGCCCCTCCTAACTTGTGGCATTCCCTCCTGCAATGCAGGAGTCCCTCTGGGAGCACCAGCCTGAGTTACATGTCTGAGTTCCTGCAGTGGGGAAAAACCCCTGATAGGGACGTGGACCCACCAAGTTTTGGTCCCCTAATCTGAGGAAAGACATTCTTGCCATAGAGGGAGTACAGAGAAGGTTCACCAGATTGATTCCTGGGATGGCAGGACTTTCATATGAAGAAAGATTGGATCGACTAGGCTTATACTCACTGGAATTTAGAAGATTGAGGGGGGATCTTATTGAAATGTATAAAATTCTAAAGGGATTGGACAGCCTAGATGCAGGAAGATTGTTTCCGATGTTGGGGAAGTCCAGAACGAGGGGTCACAGTTTAAGGATAAAGGGGAATCCTTTTAGGACCGAGATGAGGAAAAACTTCTTCACACAGAGAGTGGTGAATCTGTGGAATTCTTTGCCACAGGAAACAGTTGAGGCCGGTTCATTGGCTATATTTAAGAGGGAGTTAGATATGGCCCTTGTGGCTAAAGGGATCAGGGGGTATGGAGAGAAAGCAGGTACAGGGTTCTGAGTGGGATGATCAGCCATGATCATACTGAATGGCGGTGCAGGGCCGAAGGGCCTACTCCTGCACCTATTGTCTATGTTTCTATGAGTCTCCCACAAGCGGTTGGCTGGCAATTAAGCGTCAGGGTCTGTTCCCTGGAATAGGGGCGAAGGCGGAGCCGATCGCCTGCAGTACTGCAGCACACCACCAGAGGGCATCTCCAGCCGGTCAGCAGGACGGCCCGAGACTG
The DNA here is from genome assembly GCF_048418815.1 of Hemitrygon akajei. NCBI lineage: Eukaryota > Metazoa > Chordata > Chondrichthyes > Myliobatiformes > Dasyatidae > Hemitrygon > Hemitrygon akajei. Next base: position 84,848,181 of record NC_133134.1, read on the forward strand.
ACCCCTAGTGTCTGCCTTTCGTCACGCCGCAGCGTCCTCCAACCGCTGGAGGACCATGTCTAGCAAACTCAAATTCAAGTTTATTGTCATCTGAGTGTACATATATACAACCGGAAATTCTTCCAGACCACAGTGCACCCGTGATCAGGCAGTACATAAAATAAAATATTATCACAAATAAGTTAATAACATAGCATGTTGTGGGCAGCACGGGTAAACAGTCAACAGCTCCCTGTCCCAGTGACCAGACCTCGGTGGTGACAGGGTATTCATTCGTCTCACGGCTCGAGGGAAGAGGCTGTTACCCAGTCTGGCAGTCGGAGCCCTGAAGCTCCTGTACCCCCTTCCTGATGGTAGTGGGTCAGAGAGATTGTGGGATGGTGGGACGGATCCTCAACAATGCTTTGGGCTGTTGGTATACAATGCTCCCAGTAAATGCCACAAATAGAGGGGGGGGGGGGGGAGAGACCCTGGTGATCCTCTCGGTGGTTTTTACTGTCTTCTGTCTCGTGGTCTGATATCTCGCAGCTTCCATACCGCACAAAGATGCAGCCGGACAGGATACTCGAAAGTTGTTAGGATGGGGATGGGGAGCCTGTACACATCAGAAAGTGTAGACACTGCTGTGCCATCTTGAGTAGTGAGGAGATGTTGTGGGTCCAGGTTAGATTGCCTATTATGTGCACACAAAGGAACTTTGTGCTCTTCACACTCTCCCAGGCAGAGACATTGATGTGTAGTAGAGAATGTTCACCCTGTTCCTTCACTAGTCCCTTTCATCCAGTCCGTGCCGAGACTGTCTGACAAGCCTCTCTGTATCATCGTTGCTGATGAGAGCAACCACTTTCGTGTCAGCAGCGGACTTGAATGGGCGCGAGCTGGATCGGGCAGTCGGCAGCGTGAACACGACTCACCACTGCACCAACAGATCCAGCTGGAACCGCATCGTCACGTTCACTGCTGATACTACAGTGGTATCGTGGACTCTGATCCCCTTCCCCTCACCCAGTGATCCCTCCGCCTATGTCGGAGCCCCTGCCGACTCACCTCTGTTGTGAGATACAACCGCAGATGCTGGAATTCTGAGATAAAAGTAGGTGGTGCTGGGAATATTGCTCCATTTCTTGGAGTGGCCATTGTTGTGAGTGGGTCAGTGCTCGGAGTGGCCTAGGCTCAGGTAGGGTAAAGAATCTGGTAAGTCTCTCTTTTTGTTCTTAATTCTTCATTCCTCGTCTGTTAGAGCGTAGTAGTGCAGTGAGGGTGGCTCCAGGGGCAGTGATTTGCTCTGTGCGTGAGATGTGGCAAGTCTGGGAGACCTCCAGCCTCCCGGATGACCACATCTGCACCGGCTGGACTGAGCTGCAGCTCCTCCGAGAGCGTGTTGAGGAACTGAGGGGTAATAGATCGGAGCTACAGGGAGGTAGCCACCCTGGGGTTGCAGGAGACAGGTCAGGAGGGGGAAGCCAGAGAGCACCCCTGTGGCCATTCCCCTCAGTGACAGGTATACCATTTAGACACTGCTAAGGGGGACGACCTACCGGGCGGCGGGGGGGAGTCGCAGTGACCAGGTCTCCGCGCTGAGTCTGGCGCTGTGGCTCAGAAGAGAAGAGGGGTGAAGAGGACCGCAGGTGAGAGGAGATTCCACAGTCAGAGGAACTGAGTGCGATAGAGACTCCCGGATGGGACGTTGTCTCCCAGGTGCCAGGTCAGGGATGTCTCAGACCGGGCCCACGGCTTTCTCAAGTGGCAGGTGAGCAGCCACTGAGGGTAAGGATAGGATGGTTTGGCAGGTGGGGAACTGGTGCAGTGGCTGGGTTTCAGATGTTTGGATCATTGGGATCTCTTCTGAGGAAGGAATGAGCTGCAGAAAAAGGACAGGTTACACCTGAACCCGAGGGGGTCCAATATCCTTGAGGGAAGGTTGACTAGAATCGTTCAGGTGGGTTTAAACTAATTTGTCAGGGGGGTGGGAACCAGAGGAATAGGGCTGAGGATGAGGTAGTTGGTTGACAAACAGAGGCAATGTGCAGTGAGCAAGGAGAGGATGGTGATCGGGCAGAATTACAGTCAACAGGATGAGATGCAACGTAAATGGTGGACAGAAAGGTGGATACAGGACTGAAGGTGTTGTGTTTGAATGAGCACAGTATACAGACCAGGGTCCATGAACTTGTAGTACAGTTACAGATTGGCAGGTATGAGGTTGTAGGCATCACCGGGTCATGGCTGAATGAAGATTATAGCCAGGAGCTTAACGTCCAAGGGTACACATTGTATAGAAAGGACAGGCAGGAAGGCAGATGGGGTGGCATTGCTCTGTTGGTAAAAAATGAATTCAAATCATTAGAAAAAGGTAACAGGGTTGGAAAGTGTTGAATCATTGTGGATAGAGCTAATGAACTACAAGGGTAAAAAGACCCTGAAGGAAGTTGTATACAGACCCCCAAAAGGAGTAAGGATGGGGTTTACAAGTTACAACGGGAGATACAAAATGCAGGCCAAAAGGGCAATGTTACAATCCTCATGGGGGACTTCAGTATGCAGTAGATTGGGAAAATCAGGTTGGTGCTGGGTTCCAAGAGGAGAAGTTTCTAGAATACCTATGAGATGGCTTTTTAGAGCAGCTCCCGGTTGAGCCCCCTAAGGATCAGCTATTCTGGATTGGGTGTTGTGCAATGAACCAGGATTAGAGAGCTTCAGGCAAAAGAACCCTTAAGGGAAAATGATCATAATATGATTGAATTCACCCTGAAATTTGAGAGGAAGAAGCTAAAGTCAGATGTACCAGTTTTACGGTGGAGTAAAGGGAATTACAGAGGATGAGAGCGGAGTTGGCCAAATTTGATTGGAAAAGAACACAGGCAGGGATGATGGCAGAGCAGCAATGGCTGGAATTTCTGGAAGCAATTCGGAAGGCACAGGATATATTGATCCTAAAGAAGAAGTATTCTAAAGGCAGGATGACACAACCATGGCCAACAAGGGAAGTCAAAGCCAATGTAAAAGCCAAAGGGAGGGCAAATAATAGAGCAAAAATGAGTGGTAAGTTAGAGGATTGGGAAGCTTTCAAAAACTAACAAGGCAACTAACAAAAGTGATAGAAACATAGAAAACCTACAGCACAATACAGGCCCTTCGGCCCACAAAGCTGTGTTAAACATGTCCCTACCTTAGAACTACCTAGGCCTTATCCATAGCCCTCTATTTTTCTAAGCTCCATGTAGCCATCCAGGAGTCTCTTAAAAGACCCTATCACTTCCAACTCCACCACCGCCGGCAGCAGCCCATTCCACACACTCACCACTCTCTGCGTAAAAAAACATACCCTGACATCTCCTCTGTAAGCACAAACACCTTAAACCTGTGCCCTCTCGTGCTAGCCACTCAGCCCTGTCAAAAAACCTCTGACTATTCACACGATCAATGCCTCTTACCATCTTATACACCTCCATAAGAAGGAAAAGATGGAATACGAAGTTAGCCAATAATATTAAAGAGGATACCAAACATTTTTTAGATACATGAGGTGTAAAAGAGAGTAGATTTCATACTGGTGAAGAGTGATGCTAGAGAGGGAGTAATGGGAGACAAAGAAATGGAGAATGAACTGAATAAGTATTTTGCATCTGTCTTCACTGTGGAAGACACTAGCAGTATGCCAGAAATTTGAGTGTCCTGGGGTAGAAGTGTGTGACGTTGCCATAACTAGAGAGAAGGTTCTCGGGAAACTGAAAGGTCTGAAGGTAGATAAGTCACCTGGACCAGATGGTGCACACCCTATGGTTCTGAAAGAATTGGCTGAAGAGGTTGTGGAGGCATCAGTAATGATCTTTCAAGACTCACTGGATTCTGACATGGTTCCAGAGAGCTGGAAAATTGCAAATGTCACTCCACTGTTCAAGAGAGAGGCAGAAGAAAGGAAATTATGGTCAGATAGTGGGACCTCAGTGGTTGGGAGGATGCTGGAGTCGAATGTTAAGGATGTGGCTTGGGGGTGTTTGGAGCCACATGATAAAATAGGCCTTAGTCAGTATGGCTTCCTCAAGGGAAAATCTTGCCTGACAAATCTGTTGGAATTTTTTGAATAGATAAAGGAGAATTGGCAGATATTGTAATGTGTGCTTGGATTTTCAGAAGGCTTTTGAGCTTAGGGGGATTAAAGGTGCCTAACGGTGACTCCTTTGCTTGCATCTTCAGAAACAGCTCGACTTCCATCTTTTATATCCCTATTTTCCCCTCTTGAAGACCCTGACCTGGAGTTACACGCTGACTATGGTTCTTCGTGGGAATGGGACCCAGTCTCGGGGTTTCACGAATGGCCAAGGGCTTCGTTCACCTTCGGAGGACCGAGATTTCATGGCTCTGGAGACGGGGGGGGGGGATCGGAGGTCGGTGTCCGAGACGAAGACCGGTATGTCACTGGAGATGGAAGATCTCTGGCCGCGTGCCCAGAGACCCGAGATCTTTGGGCACGGAGCTTGGAAAAAGCGACGCACGGACTGTTAACACGGTAAACCAGCGAGTTGTTTGTTATGTCTCCCCTCTTGCTGAGAAACGGAGACTCCCCTTTCTCCCTTGTTAGGAAGAGAGAGCCTGTGGTAAGTCAAATACCGGGTGAACGAGTAGTCATTGAGTACAGCAAGTCTGTGTCTTTGCTGTTGCTTTGCTCACGCTTGAGGGCTCAGTGGTGATACCGATGGGTTTTTTTGCCAGTGGGGAGGGGGATTGTTGATTGCTGCTTCTTACATGTGGGAGGGGGGAGCTGGGGGGACTTTGGGGTTCCAACATTTAACTGTCGTTCATTCTTTGGGGCACTCCTCTGTTTTTCGTGGATGTTTGTGAAGAAAAAGCATTTCAGGATGTACATTGTAGACACTTCTCTGACATTAAATGTACCTATGTAAACAAGGTGCAATGCACGAGGCTGCTTTAGCAGTTGAGAGCCCATGGTATTACAGGAAAGATACTAACATGGACAGAGCATTAGCTGATTGGAAAGAGGCGAAGAGTGGGAATAAAGGGAGCCTTTTCTGGTTGGCAGCCGGTGGATAGTGGTGTTCCACAGGGATCTGTGTTGGGTCTACTGCTTATTACGTTATTTGTCAATGACTTGGCGAATGGAATTCATGGCTTTGTGGCAAAGTTTGTTTACGATACAAAGATAGGTGGAGGGGCAGGTAGTTTAGAGGAAGTAGAGAGGCGACAGAAGGACTGACAGATTAGAATGGACAAAAAGAGGCAGATGGAATACAGTGTTGGGAAATGTATGATCATGCACTTTGGTAGGTTTAAAAAAAAGGGTTGACTATTTTCTAAATGGAGAGAAAATTTGAAAACTGAGGTGCAAAGGGATTTGGGAGTCCTCGTGCAGATGTAAGAGTATGGATGTAACGTTGAGGATTTCTAAGGCACTGGTGAAGCCTCACTTGGAGCATCGTGAGCAAATTCAGGTCCCTTATCTAAGAAAGGATATGCTGACATTGGAGGAGTTCACAAAAGTAATTCCAGGTTTGAATGGCTTGTTGTGTGAACAGTGTTTGATGGAGCTGGGCCTGTGTTCATCAGAAGGCTGGTTATGTTTAACCAATCTATTAGAGTTTTTCGAGGAAGTTACCAGGAAAGTGGATGAAGGGAAGGCAGTGGATGTTGTCTACATGGACTTCAGTAAAGCCTTTGACAAGGTCCCGCATGGGAGGTTAGTTAGGAAGATTCAGTCATACATGGTGAGGTAGCAAATTGGATTAGACATTGGTTCAATGGGAGAAGTCAGAGAGTGGTAGTGGAGGATTGCTTCTCTGAGTGGAGGCCTGTGACTAGTAGTGTGCCACAGGGATCAGTGCTGGGTCCATTGTTATTTGTCATCTATATCAATGATCTGGATGATAATGTGGTAAATTGGATCAGCAACTTTGCTGATGATACAAAGATTGGAGGTGTAGTGGACAGTGAGGAAGGTTTTCAAAGCTTGCAGAGGGATTTGGACCAGTTGGAGGAATGGGCTGAAAAATGGCAGATGGAGTTTAATACAGACAAGTGTGAGGTATTGCACTTTGGAAGGAAAAACCAAGGTAGAACATACAAGGTAAATGGTAGGACACTGAGGAGTGCAGTAGAACAGAGGGATCTGGGAATACAGATACATAATTCCCTAAAAGTGGTGTCACAGGTGGACAGGGTCATAAAGAGAGCTTTTGGTACATTGGCCTTTATAAATCAAAGTATTGTGTATAGGAGTTGGAATGTAATGGTGAGGTAGTATAAGACATTGGTGAGGACAAATTTGAAGTATTGTGAGCAGTTTTGGTCACCGAATTACAGGAAGGATATTAATCAGGTTGAAAGAGTGCAGAGAAGGTTTACAAGGATGTTGCCAGGACTTGAGAAACTGAGTTACAGAGAAAGGTTGAATAGGTTAGGACTTTATTCCTTGGAGCATAGAATGAGGGGAGACTTGATAGAGGTGTATAAAATTATGATGGGTTTAAAAAGAGTGAATGCAAGCAGGCTTTTTCCACTGAGGCTAGGGGAGAAAAAAACCAGAGGTCATGGGTTAAGGGTGAAGGGGGAAAAGTTTAAAGGGAACATTGGGGGGACTTCTTCACGGAGAGTGGTGGGAGTGTGGAATGAGCTGCCAGATGAAGTGGTGAATGCGGGCTCACTTTTAAAATTTTTAGAAAAATTTGGACAGGTACATGGATGAGAGGTGTATGGAGGGATATGGTCCAGATGCAGGTCAGTGGGACTAGGCAGAAAAATGGTTCGGCACAGCCAAGAAGGGCCAAAAGGCCTGTTTCTGTGCTGGAATGTTCTATGATTCTAGAATTCAGCAGAGGGGTGAATCTATTGAATGCCGAAAGACCTCGACAATCAATGTGGAGAGGATGCTTCCTACGGCGGGGGAGGACACAGCCTCAGAATAGAGGGTGTCCTTTGAGAACGGAGATGGGGAGGAATTTCTTTAGCCAGAAGGTGGTGAATCTGTGGAATTCATTGCCACGGGTAGCTACAGAGGCCAAGTCGTTGGGTATATGTAAGGAGGGGTTTATAGATTCTTGATTAGTTATGGCATGAAGAGATACGGGAAGAAGGCAGAAGGCTGGGGCCGAGAAGGATACTGGGGCAGCGTGATGAAATGGAGGAGCAGACTCGATGGGCCAAATGGCCTGACTCTGGAACACCCTGCAGCTGTGGAGAGAGAGTAGTCAGTGTGTCTGACAAACTCTCTGTTTTCTCTCTCCCCTCCCCAACTGCCTCCCAGTTGATTGACCACAGTGCTGCTGGCAACGTGGAACAATTCCTCCTCACATTTCCATTTGAATTTTAGCCCAGAGATTGAGACTGCTCTGGCATGAAGATTTAGGAGAGCATGGTTCATTAAAGGGAGCTTCTCAGAATTTCTTCAGGCAGATCCAGAGACCCAAGTTCAGTCCTGCCTTCTGGGGCTGTGTGTGTGTGTATATAACTGCCAGCACGCGTGTGTGTGTGTGTGTGTGTTCTCCAGATCACCGCAAGGGTTTCCCCCAGGCTCCGGTTCTCTGAGGGGTAGAATCCGGAGGAGGGTGGGGAGAATGGGAATGGGTGTCAGCTGAACAACCCGTTTGTTTATTGAGCCCGTCTGGCCCTTCCAGCCCTGCAGACCAGCAACCCGATTTAATCCGAGCCTGATCACCAGACAGTTTAGAATGACCAATTGGTGGATCCTTGGACTGTGGGTGGAAACGAGCACCCAGAGGAAACACATGCAGTCAGAGGGAGAACATACAGGCAGCGGTGGGAATTGAACCTGGGTCGTATGTACTGTAATGTGTCGTGCTAACCACTTCAGTACCGTGCTGCCAGGTGAGTCTAGAATTCTATGACCTTATCTATATTGTTTTTGGGTGTCTTAGGCAGAATCTAGTCCGAGGCTGGATGCTCCAAACACAAATCCTTTCTGGTAAATCTCAGCCACTCTCTCGATCTTCCTGCTAGCCATGAAGCTGGCCAGATCCTCCAATCAGGGAGAATTCACTGAAGATTGAATCTGCTCGGCCCAATCGGTGATTTCCTCGTGCATCTCCAGGCCAAAGATCCTTGACCAACCTGTCCCATGTAAGCACGTTGCCCTCCAACCTTCCCTCTCCACAGCGGCTGCCCAAGGGTCAGGAATTGTGGGGGGGGGGGACCCCAGAACATAGAGCAGGGGGTTTTGCTCAAAATTTCCAGCACCTGCAGAATTGGCGTCTTAAGGTTATGGGGCATCTTAGACACGCAGTGGTGGCTCCAGAACGCACGACTGGATGAACATATCCTGACTGGTTGCATCATGGTCTGGGATGGTCATTCAAATGTACGAAACCGTAGACCGTTGCGGACTCAGGCCAACACATCATGGGCACATTCCTCCCTCCCCGCCATCTGTCGTACGTAAAGGGCAACATCCAAGATCAAATGTAGGTGATTGCATCTTCTCACAGCGTCTGTCAGGCGAGAAGCCTCAGGCCCCCACGTCACCAGGTTCCCTTCAACCGTTTGGTTCTTGAATCTACTTTCACAGAAACACTGTCACCACTCCTCACTACAATAGACTTTTTGTTCTAATTATGTTCTTTTAGAATCACAGTCAGTATCACAAAGCTGTGCTGAACTATTAATCTGCCCGGTCCCACCAACCTGCACCCAGGCCATCGCCTCCCATACCTTTCCCATTCATCTACCACTCCAAACTTTTCTGAAATGTCGAAATCCACCAATCCTGCTGACAACTCACACCACCTTCCTACTGAAGAAGTTTCCCTTCATGTTCCCCTTAAACATTTCACCTTTCACCCTTGACCCATGACTTCGGGTTGTAGTCTCACCCGATCTCAGTGGAAAAAAATCTGCTTGCATTTATCCTATTGATGCCCCTCATAATTCTGTAGACCTCTGTCAAATCCCCCTCATTCTCCTACACTTCAGGGAATAAAGTCCTCTCCTATTCAACCTTTCCCTATAGTTCAGGTTCTCAAGTCCTTGTAAATTTTCTCTGAACTCATCCTGCAGAGAGATGACCAAAACTGTCCACAACACTCCAAACTAGACCTCACCAACGCCTTGTACAATTTCAACATAGCATCCTAATTCCTGTACTCAATAAAAACACAAAATGCTGGCAGAACTCAGCAGGCCAGACAGGAGGTAGCGACGACGTTTCCGGCCGAAACCCTTCATCACCAAATTCCAGCATTTTGTGTTTCTATTTATTTCCAGCCTCTGCAGATTCACTCATGTTGCTCCTGTACTCAATACTTTGATTTATGAAGGCCAAAGCACCTGAAGCTCTCTTTATGATCCTAACTACCTGGGAAGCCACGTTCAAGGGAAGTGAACTGGTTTGTTTTGAACAGAGGTATGGTACAAGGGATAAATACACAGTGCAAGAGAGGAAGAGTAAGGGGCTATGGGCGGTTCAGCAATCCAACAGCAGAGGGGTAGGAGCCGTCCCTGAAGTTTCAGCTTCCTGTACCGTTTCCCTCACGGTAATACAGTTGCAAGAAAGAGTCTGTGAATCCTTTGCAATTATCTGGTTTTACGCATTAATTACTCATCAAGTGTGGTCTGATCTTCATCTAAGTCACAAAACCCCCCCCACTATTTTCCTAAAGTAATAACACACAAACATTTGTACTACTTTTCATCACATTGTTTAAACAACCACAGTCTAGGTTCAAAAAAAGCATGTGACCCTCTGGAGTAAAGCTTTCTACAAAAACTATTTGGAGTCTGGTGTTCCAATCAATGGGATGAGATTGGAGGTGTGGGTTGTAGAGGAGCCCGGCTCAATAAAAAAGACACACAAAGTCAGAAATCTCTCGAACTCGCTAAAGTCTCTGCTCACTGTAAGAAAAACACTGAACTAGAATGTTGTTCATGGAAGGACACCATGGAGGAAACCACTGCTCTCCGAAATAAAATATTGTGGCAGGTCTCACGTTTGCAAAAGACCCCCAGGGCATTCCACAACACTTCTGGGACAATATTATGTGGACAGGTATGACAGAAGTTGAATTTTGTGGCAGAAATGCACACTGCTATGTTTGGAGGAAAAAGGGCAGTGCACACCAACACCAAAACTGCATGATGGTTTGGGGCCTGGACAGCTTGCAATCGTTGAGGGAACGATGAATTCAAAATCGTATCAAGACATTTACAGAATGTCAGGGTAGCAGTCCGTCACCTGAAGCCTAATAGAAGTTGGATGTTGCAACAAGACGATGATCTGAAACACAAGAGTAAATCAACAACAGAACGGGTTGAAAAGAAAATTCATGTTTTGGAGTGGCCAAGTCAGAGTTCAGACCTTAACCCAATTGAGGCGCTGTGGAATGGCCTGCAGAGAGCTGTTCATACAAGGCATCCCAGAAATACTGATGAACTGAAACAGTTTTGAATGGAGGATCATTGAGCAAGTCTGATCAGCAACTACAGGAAACATTTGGAGGAGATTATTGTTGCTAAAGAAGGTTCTACCAGTTATTAAATATAAGAGTTCACATACTTTTTCCTACCTGGACTGCGAATGATTAAACAATGAAGACATGAAAAGTACAACTGTTTGTGTGTTGTTAGTTTAGGCAGATTGTGTTTGTTCATCTTTGTGCCTTAGATGAAGTCAGATCTCATTTTATGCAGAAAACCAGGTAATCGCAAAGGGATTCACAAACTTCTTCCTGCAACCCTATGTCCCAGATGGTGAGGGTTCGGAGTGATGAACGCCACCTCCTGAGGAGGAGGAGGGTTTCCTCATTGTTATGTGGAACTATGCTTCCCTTGTGAACGTTGCCCGTCCCATGCTGCTGAAGGAAGCTTCTCCTTGCTCCTGTGCGGACCTGGACTTGAGCGGGCGACAGCCGTACTTGACTCTGATCTTGACCTCTGGTCCCTCCCCCCTCCCCCAGCTCTGTTACTCAGAAGAACCACCCCCCCAACACTGCCCCAAAACAGAACACCCCTCAGACCAAAAATAAATCAATTGTAGCTTTATTTTCTTTGAATATTGCTGTGCCAAAGTCTTTCAGTGAAAGAGCAACGATGTGGTGCCCGACCCCAGCAGTAGCACGGTTCAAACAAAACACCAGATGTGTGATTCGGTTATATATAGATATATATATATTTCTTTAAAAAAACTATTCTGGGTGACTACAATTCTGGGCTGGGTCGAGGTGGGGTGGGGGGGAGGGGAGGTCACGTTCCATCCCTTGGGATTTTGCACTGCCCCTTCTTGACCAGGATGCGGACATGGGGCAGGGATCGAACGTGCGCTGGCAGTTAGCGAGTGCCCAACCAGCCAAATCCACTGGTAGAACGGAGGGGTATATTGGATGAGGGGTAGAGGTGGAGAGAGGATTTAAGGGGGGGAAGACACAGAGAGAGAGAGAGAGAGAGAGAGAGAGAGAGACACACACACACACACACGAGGGCAGACACAGAGACCTCTCCACTACCCTACACCCCGATCCCACCCCCACGTGGGAAGGGGACGGAATAGTCCCAGCCCCTTCCGCTAATGCAAAAGCAACTCTCATTCCAACCCGTCCTGACTGAATGCACAGGAAGTTGGGCTTGTGCCCCTCCCAACACTCCCCACCCCTGAGGAATAGAAAGATTCTGTCCGTTAAGCTACGGGGAAAAGAAAACTGAATCAAACGAAAAGACCAGAGGAAGCATCAGCGGTTCGGTCAGACATGCAGACTCAGGATTTATTCCGAGGCCTTGTTAAATCTTTTGCAACTTCTCCCCGACCACCATGGGATTCTCCTTCCGGATCTTCTCGGCTGCATCCGCTTTGTAGTCGAAGTGACAGTCATGCATGTCGGAATATCTGTGCACCGAGCAGTACAAGTTCCCACACCGGCACTCGAAGCCTGCAATTCCAGGCAGGGCGGCAACGTCAGATTGGGTCTGGCTTCAGTCACAAACCCATCCATTCCCCGTCCCACTAGGACATCCCATCCCCTCCACCCCTCCCATTCTTAACCCAGTCAAGTCATTTCCTCGTCCTGGGCCAGCCGAACCTCTCACCCCAGTACAACTCCTTCCAGACCCCTTGTGTCCTAAAACCTCTACCCCTTTCTGCTTTCCAGACACTCTTGTCCTACAACCCCTCCCACACACGTCCCAAAACCACTCTCCGTCACAAAGCCCACTCCTCTCCCCTTTCTCAAACCCCCTCCATCCCAAATCTTCCCCCCAGCCCACTCCCATCTTACCAAAGACCAGTCAAGTCACCATAAACAAACCCTTCCTTCCACAACCACTCCCCTTCCAAACCCACCCATCTCGCCTCCCCTGTAACCCACTCCAAGCCTTCCCCTCGCCCCCTCCCCAATCGAGGATCAGTCCCCACTCCCCACCCTACCTGCCCCATCCAAAACCAACCCTTCCCAACCCCCAGGACAAGCAATTTTATTCCCACTCATCCTAACCCAAGCCAAACTAACCTCTCCCTTCTCCTTCCAACTCCCCTTACCCTTCTCCAACTCCCCCCCTTTCCCTTCCAACTCCAGCCAAATCCAGGACAGGCAAACTCACTTCCACCTCCCACCCTTCCCAAACCCCCGACCCATCCCAGCTCCTCAGAATGCGTCCGCCCTTCCCAACCCCACTCTACCCCAACAACACCGTTCCCAAACCCATCCCAGCCAAACCTGGAGCTCCTCAGAATACACCCGCCCTTCCCAGGTCAGGCCGTGTAACTCCCACCCTCATCCTGTCCCTTCTGACTCCTTATCCCTCTCCAAGTCCCTCCTCTTCCATTCCAACCCCTTCCTAATCCAGCTCAAGCAAAGCCACCCCTCCCAAAACCCTTCTGTCTCACCCACCCCCATTGTCTGAACCAACCTAACCCCTCCCAAAACCCTTCTGTATCACCCACCCCATTGTCTGAACCAACCTAACCCTCCCAAAACCCTTCTGTCTCACCCACTCCCATTGTCTGAACCAACCTAACCCCCCCAAAACCCTTCTGTATCACCCACTCCCATTGTCTGAACCAACCTAACCCCTCCCAAAACCCTTCTGTCTCACCCACTCCCATTGTCTGAACCAACCTAACCCCTCCCAAAACCCTTCTGTATCACCCACCCCCATTGTCTGAACCAACCTAACCCCTCCCAAAACCCTTCTGTCTCACCCACCCCCATTGTCTGAACCAACCTAACCCCTCCCAAAACCCTTCTGTATCACCCACTCCCATTGTCTGAACCAACCTAACCCCTCCCAAAACCCTTCTGTATCACCCACCCCCATTGTCTGAACCAACCTAACCCCTCCCAAAACCCTTCTGTCTCACCCACCCCCATTGTCTGAACCAACCTAACCCCTTCCAAAACCCTTCTGTATCACCCACCCCCATTGTCTGAACCAACCTAACCCCTCCCAAAACCCTTCTGTCTCACCCACCCCCATTGTCTGAACCAACCTAACCCCTCCCAAAACCCTTCTGTATCACCCACCCCCATTGTCTGAACCAACCTAACCCATCCCAAAACCCTTCTGTATCACCCACCCCCATTGTCTGAACCAACCTAACCCCTCCCAAAACCCTTCTGTCTCACCCACCCCCATTGTCTGAACCAACCTAACCCCTCCCAAAACCCTTCTGTATCACCCACCCCCATTGTCTGAACCAACCTAACCCCTCCCAAAACCCTTCTGTCTCACCCACTCCCATTGTCTGAACCAACCTAACCCTCCCAAAACCCTTCTCTCACCCACCCCCATTGTCTGAACCAACCTAACCCCTCCCAAAACCCTTCTGTATCACCCACCCCCATTGTCTGAACCAACCTAACCCCTCCCAAAACCCTTCTGTATCACCCACCCCCATTGTCTGAACCAACCTAACCCCTCCCAAAACCCTTCTGTATCACCCACCCCCATTGTCTGAACCAACCTAACCCCTCCCAAAACCCTTCTGTATCACCCACCCCCATTGTCTGAACCAACCTAACCCCCCCCAAAACCCTTCTGTCTCACCCACCCCCATTGTCTGAACCAACCTAACCCCTCCCAAAACCCTTCTGTCTCACCCACCCCCATTGTCTGAACCAACCTAACCCCTCCCAAAACCCTTCTGTATCACCCACCCCCATTGTCTGAACCAACCTAACCCCTCCCAAAACCCTTCTGTATCACCCACTCCCATTGTCTGAACCAACCTAACCCCTCCCAAAACCCTTCTGTATCACCCACCCCCATTGTCTGAACCAACCTAACCCCTCCCAAAACCCTTCTGTATCACCCACCCCCATTGTCTGAACCAACCTAACCCCTCCCAAAACCCTTCTGTATCACCCACCCCCATTGTCTGAACCAACCTAACCCCTCCCAAAACCCTTCTGTCTCACCCACCCCATTGTCTGAACCAACCTAACCCCTCCCAAAACCCTTCTGTCTCACCCACCCCCATTGTCTGAACCAACCTAACCCTCCCAAAACCCTTCTGTATCACCCACCCCCATTGTCTGAACCAACCTAACCCCTCCCAAAACCCTTCTGTCTCACCCACTCCCATTGTCTGAACCAACCTAACCCCTCCCAAAACCCTTCTGTCTCACCCACTCCCATTGTCTGAACCAACCTAACCCCTCCCAAAACCCTTCTGTATCACCCACTCCCATTGTCTGAACCAACCTAACCCCTCCCAAAACCCTTCTGTATCACCCACCCCCATTGTCTGAACCAACCTAACCCCTCCCAAAACCCTTCTGTATCACCCACCCCCATTGTCTGAACCAACCTAACCCCTCCCAAAACCCTTCTGTCTCACCCACCCCCATTGTCTGAACCAACCTAACCCCTCCCAAAACCCTTCTGTATCACCCACCCCCATTGTCTGAACCAACCTAACCCTCCCAAAACCCTTCTGTATCACCCACCCCATTGTCTGAACCAACCTAACCCCTCCCAAAACCCTTCTGTCTCACCCACTCCCATTGTCTGAACCAACCTAACCCCTCCCAAAACCCTTCTGTCTCACCCACCCCCATTGTCTGAACCAACCTAACCCCTCCCATAACCCTTCTGTATCACCCACTCCCATTGTCTGAACCAACCTAACCCCTCCCAAAACCCTTCTGTATCACCCACCCCCATTGTCTGAACCAACCTAACCCCCCCAAAACCCTTCTGTATCACCCACTCCCATTGTCTGAACCAACCTAACCACTCCCAAAACCCTTCTGTATCACCCACCCCCATTGTCTGAACCAACCTAACCCCTCCCAAAACCCTTCTGTCTCACCCACCCCCATTGTCTGAACCAACCTAACCCCCCCAAAACCCTTCTGTATCACCCACCCCCATTGTCTGAACCAACCTAACCCCTCCCAAAACCCTTCTGTATCACCCACCCCCATTGTCTGAACCAACCTAACCCCTCCCAAAACCCTTCTGTATCACCCACCCCATTGTCTGAACCAACCTAACCCCTCCCAAAACCCTTCTGTATCACCCACTCCCATTGTCTGAACCAACCTAACCACTCCCAAAACCCTTCTGTATCACCCACCCCCATTGTCTGAACCAACCTAACCCCTCCCAAAACCCTTCTGTATCACCCACTCCCATTGTCTGAACCAACCTAACCCCTCCCAAAACCCTTCTGTATCACCCACCCCCATTGTCTGAACCAACCTAACCCCTCCCAAAACCCTTCTGTATCACCCACCCCATTGTCTGAACCAACCTAACCCCTCCCAAAACCCTTCTGTATCACCCACCCCATTGTCTGAACCAACCTAACCCCTCCCAAAACCCTTCTGTCTCACCCACTCCCATTGTCTGAACCAACCTAACCCCTCCCAAAACCCTTCTGTCTCACCCACCCCCATTGTCTGAACCAACCTAACCCCTCCCATAACCCTTCTGTCTCACCCACCCCCATTGTCTGAACCAACCTAACCCCTCCCATAACCCTTCTGTCTCACCCACCCCCATTGTCTGAACCAACCTAACCCCTCCCAAAACCCTTCTGTATCACCCACCCCCATTGTCTGAACCAACCTAACCCCTCCCAAAACCCTTCTGTCTCACCCACCCCCATTGTCTGAACCAACCTAACCCCTCCCAAAACCCTTCTGTATCACCCACCCCCATTGTCTGAACCAACCTAACCACTCCCAAAACCCTTCTGTATCACCCACTCCCATTGTCTGAACCAACCTAACCCCTCCCAAAACCCTTCTGTATCACCCACCCCCATTGTCTGAACCAACCTAACCCCTCCCAAAACCCTTCTGTATCACCCACTCCCATTGTCTGAACCAACCTAACCCTCCCAAAACCCTTCTGTATCACCCACCCCCATTGTCTGAACCAACCTAACCACTCCCAAAACCCTTCTGTATCACCCACCCCCATTGTCTGAACCAACCTAACCCCTCCCAAAACCCTTCTGTATCACCCACCCCCATTGTCTGAACCAACCTAACCCCTCCCAAAACCCTTCTGTATCACCCACTCCCATTGTCTGAACCAACCTAACCCCTCCCAAAACCCTTCTGTATCACCCACTCCCATTGTCTGAACCAACCTAACCCCTCCCAAAACCCTTCTGTATCACCCGCTCCCATTGTCTGAACCAACCTAACCCCTCCCAAAACCCTTCTGTATCACCCACCCCCATTGTCTGAACCAACCTAACCCCTCCCAAAACCCTTCTGTATCACCCACTCCCATTGTCTGAACCAACCTAACCCCTCCCAAAACCCTTCTGTATCACCCACTCCCATTGTCTGAACCAACCTAACCCCTCCCAAAACCCTTCTGTATCACCCACCCCCATTGTCTGAACCAACCTAACCCCTCCCAAAACCCTTCTGTATCACCCACCCCCATTGTCTGAACCAACCTAACCCTCCCAAAACCCTTCTGTATCACCCACCCCCATTGTCTGAACCAACCTAACCCCTCCCAAAACCCTTCTCTCACCCACCCCATTGTCTGAACCAACCTAACCCCTTCCAAAACCCTTCTGTATCACCCACCCCCATTGTCTGAACCAACCTAACCCCTCCCAAAACCCTTCTGTATCACCCACCCCCATTGTCTGAACCAACCTAACCCCTCCCAAAACCCTTCTGTCTCACCCACCCCCATTGTCTGAACCAACCTAACCCCTCCCAAAACCCTTCTGTCTCACCCACCCCCATTGTCTGAACCAACCTAACCCTCCCAAAACCCTTCTGTATCACCCACCCCCATTGTCTGAACCAACCTAACCCCTCCCAAAACCCTTCTCTCACCCACCCCATTGTCTGAACCAACCTAACCCCTTCCAAAACCCTTCTGTCTCACCCACCCCCATTGTCTGAACCAACCTAACCCTCCCAAAACCCTTCTGTATCACCCACCCCCATTGTCTGAACCAACCTAACCCCTCCCAAAACCCTTCTGTCTCACCCACTCCCAATGTCTGAACCAACCTAACCCCTCCCAAAACCCTTCTGTCTCACCCACTCCCAATGTCTGAACCAACCTAACCCCTCCCAAAACCCTTCTGTATCACCCACCCCCATTGTCTGAACCAACCTAACCCTCCCAAAACCCTTCTGTATCACCCACCCCCATTGTCTGAACCAACCTAACCCCTCCCAAAACCCTTCTGTCTCACCCACTCCCAATGTCTGAACCAACCTAACCCCTCCCAAAACCCTTCTGTCTCACCCACTCCCAATGTCTGAACCAACCTAACCCCTCCCAAAACCCTTCTGTATCACCCACCCCCATTGTCTGAACCAACCTAACCCCTCCCAAAACCCTTCTGTCTCACCCACCCCCATTGTCTGAACCAACCTAACCCTCCCAAAACCCTTCTGTATCACCCACCCCCATTGTCTGAACCAACCTAACCCCTCCCAAAACCCTTCTGTATCACCCACCCCCATTGTCTGAACCAACCTAACCCCTCCCAAAACCCTTCTGTCTCACCCACCCCCATTGTCTGAACCAACCTAACCCCTCCCAAAACCCTTCTGTATCACCCACCCCCATTGTCTGAACCAACCTAACCCCTCCCAAAACCCTTCTCTCACCCACCCCCATTGTCTGAACCAACCTAACCCTCCCAAAACCCTTCTGTATCACCCACCCCCATTGTCTGAACCAACCTAACCCCTCCCAAAACCCTTCTGTATCACCCACCCCCATTGTCTGAACCAACCTAACCCCTCCCAAAACCCTTCTGTATCACCCACCCCCATTGTCTGAACCAACCTAACCCCTCCCAAAACCCTTCTGTATCACCCACCCCCATTGTCTGAACCAACCTAACCCCTCCCAAAACCCTTCTGTCTCACCCACCCCCATTGTCTGAACCAACCTAACCCCTCCCAAAACCCTTCTGTATCACCCACCCCCATTGTCTGAACCAACCTAACCCCTCCCAAAACCCTTCTGTCTCACCCACTCCCATTGTCTGAACCAACCTAACCCTCCCAAAACCCTTCTCTCACCCACCCCCATTGTCTGAACCAACCTAACCCCTCCCAAAACCCTTCTGTATCACCCACTCCCATTGTCTGAACCAACCTAACCCCTCCCAAAACCCTTCTGTCTCACCCACCCCCATTGTCTGAACCAACCTAACCCCTCCCAAAACCCTTCTGTATCACCCACTCCCATTGTCTGAACCAACCTAACCCCTTCCAAAACCCTTCTGTATCACCCACTCCCATTGTCTGAACCAACCTAACCCCTCCCAAAACCCTTCTGTCTCACCCACCCCCATTGTCTGAACCAACCTAACCCCTCCCAAAACCCTTCTGTCTCACCCACCCCCATTGTCTGAACCAACCTAACCCCTCCCAAAACCCTTCTGTATCACCCACCCCCATTGTCTGAACTAACCTAACCCCTCCCAAAACCCTTCTGTATCACCCACCCCCATTGTCTGAACCAACCTAACCCCTCCCAAAACCCTTCTGTCTCACCCACCCCCATTGTCTGAACCAACCTAACCCCTTCCAAAACCCTTCTGTATCACCCACCCCCATTGTCTGAACCAACCTAACCCCTTCCAAAACCCTTCTGTATCACCCACCCCCATTGTCTGAACCAACCTAACCCCTTCCAAAACCCTTCTGTATCACCCACCCCCATTGTCTGAACCAACCTAACCCCTCCCAAAACCCTTCTGTATCACCCACCCCCATTGTCTGAACCAACCTAACCCCTCCCAAAACCCTTCTGTATCACCCACCCCCATTGTCTGAACCAACCTAACCCCTCCCAAAACCCTTCTGTCTCACCCACCCCCATTGTCTGAACCAACCTAACCCCTCCCAAAACCCTTCTGTATCACCCACCCCCATTGTCTGAACCAACCTAACCCCTCCCAAAACCCTTCTGTATCACCCACTCCCATTGTCTGAACCAACCTAACCCCTCCCAAAACCCTTCTGTATCACCCACCCCCATTGTCTGAACCAACCTAACCCCTCCCAAAACCCTTCTGTATCACCCACTCCCATTGTCTGAACCAACCTAACCCCTCCCAAAACCCTTCTGTCTCACCCACCCCCATTGTCTGAACCAACCTAACCCCTCCCAAAACCCTTCTGTCTCACCCACCCCCATTGTCTGAACCAACCTAACCCCTTCCAAAACCCTTCTGTATCACCCACCCCCATTGTCTGAACCAACCTAACCCCTCCCAAAACCCTTCTGTATCACCCACTCCCATTGTCTGAACCAACCTAACCCCTCCCAAAACCCTTCTGTCTCACCCACTCCCATTGTCTGAACCAAACTAACCCCTCCCAAAACCCTTCTGTATCACCCACCCCCATTGTCTGAACCAACCTAACCCCTCCCAAAACCCTTCTGTATCACCCACCCCCATTGTCTGAACCAACCTAACCCCTCCCAAAACCCTTCTGTCTCACCCACCCCCATTGTCTGAACCAACCTAACCCCTTCCAAAACCCTTCTGTATCACCCACCCCCATTGTCTGAACCAACCTAACCCCTCCCAAAACCCTTCTGTATCACCCACTCCCATTGTCTGAACCAACCTAACCCCTCCCAAAACCCTTCTGTCTCACCCACTCCCATTGTCTGAACCAAACTAACCCCTCCCAAAACCCTTCTGTATCACCCACCCCCATTGTCTGAACCAACCTAACCCTCCCAAAACCCTTCTGTCTCACCCACCCCCATTGTCTGAACCAACCTAACCCCTCCCAAAACCCTTCTGTATCACCCACCCCCATTGTCTGAACCAACCTAACCCTCCCAAAACCCTTCTGTCTCACCCACTCCCATTGTCTGAACCAACCTAACCCCTCCCAAAACCCTTCTGTATCACCCACTCCCATTGTCTGAACCAACCTAACCCCTCCCAAAACCCTTCTGTATCACCCACTCCCATTGTCTGAACCAACCTAACCCTCCCAAAACCCTTCTGTATCACCCACCCCCATTGTCTGAACCAACCTAACCCCTCCCAAAACCCTTCTGTATCACCCACCCCCATTGTCTGAACCAACCTAACCCCTCCCAAAACCCTTCTGTATCACCCACCCCCATTGTCTGAACCAACCTAACCCCTCCCAAAACCCTTCTGTCTCACCCACTCCCATTGTCTGAACCAACCTAACCCCTCCCAAAACCCTTCTGTATCACCCACCCCCATTGTCTGAACCAACCTAACCCCTCCCAAAACCCTTCTGTATCACCCACCCCCATTGTCTGAACCAACCTAACCCCTCCCAAAACCCTTCTGTATCACCCACTCCCATTGTCTGAACCAACCTAACCCCTCCCAAAACCCTTCTGTATCACCCACCCCCATTGTCTGAACCAACCTAACCCCTCCCAAAACCCTTCTGTATCACCCACTCCCATTGTCTGAACCAACCTAACCCCTCCCAAAACCCTTCTGTATCACCCACCCCCATTGTCTGAACCAACCTAACCCCTCCCAAAACCCTTCTGTATCACCCACTCCCATTGTCTGAACCAACCTAACCCCTCCCAAAACCCTTCTGTCTCACCCACTCCCATTGTCTGAACCAACCTAACCCCTCCCAAAACCCTTCTGTATCACCCACCCCCATTGTCTGAACCAACCTAACCCCTCCCAAAACCCTTCTGTCTCACCCACCCCCATTGTCTGAACCAACCGAACCCCTCCCAAAACCCTTCTGTATCACCCACCCCCATTGTCTGAACCAACCTAACCCCTCCCAAAACCCTTCTGTATCACCCACCCCCATTGTCTGAACCAACCTAACCCCTCCCAAAACCCTTCTGTCTCACCCACCCCCATTGTCTGAACCAACCGAACCCCTCCCAAAACCCTTCTGTATCACCCACCCCATTGTCTGAACCAACCTAACCCCTCCCAAAACCCTTCTGTATCACCCACCCCCATTGTCTGAACCAACCTAACCCCTCCCAAAACCCTTCTGTATCACCCACCCCCATTGTCTGAACCAACCTAACCCCTCCCAAAACCCTTCTGTATCACCCACTCCCATTGTCTGAACCAACCTAACCCCTCCCAAAACCCTTCTGTCTCACCCACTCCCATTGTCTGAACCAACCTAACCCCTCCCAAAACCCTTCTGTATCACCCACCCCCATTGTCTGAACCAACCTAACCCATCCCAAAACCCTTCTGTATCACCCACCCCCATTGTCTGAACCAACCTAACCCCCCCAAAACCCTTCTGTATCACCCACCCCCATTGTCTGAACCAACCTAACCCATCCCAAAACCCTTCTGTCTCACCCACTCCCATTGTCTGAACCAACCTAACCCCTCCCAAAACCCTTCTGTATCACCCACTCCCATTGTCTGAACCAACCTAACCCCTCCCAAAACCCTTCTGTATCACCCACCCCCATTGTCTGAACCAACCTAACCCCTCCCAAAACCCTTCTGTATCACCCACCCCCATTGTCTGAACCAACCTAACCCCTCCCAAAACCCTTCTGTATCACCCACTCCCATTGTCTGAACCAACCTAACCCCTCCCAAAACCCTTCTCTCACCCACCCCCATTGTCTGAACCAACCTAACCCTCCCAAAACCCTTCTGTATCACCCACCCCCATTGTCTGAACCAACCTAACCCCTCCCAAAACCCTTCTGTATCACCCACCCCCATTGTCTGAACCAACCTAACCCCTCCCAAAACCCTTCTGTCTCACCCACCCCCATTGTCTGAACCAACCTAACCCCTCCCAAAACCCTTCTGTATCACCCACCCCCATTGTCTGAACCAACCTAACCCCTCCCAAAACCCTTCTGTCTCACCCACCCCCATTGTCTGAACCAACCTAACCCCTCCCAAAACCCTTCTGTATCACCCACCCCCATTGTCTGAACCAACCTAACCCTCCCAAAACCCTTCTGTATCACCCACCCCATTGTCTGAACCAACCTAACCCCTCCCAAAACCCTTCTGTCTCACCCACTCCCATTGTCTGAACCAACCTAACCCCTCCCAAAACCCTTCTGTCTCACCCACCCCCATTGTCTGAACCAACCTAACCCCTCCCATAACCCTTCTGTATCACCCACTCCCATTGTCTGAACCAACCTAACCCCTCCCAAAACCCTTCTGTATCACCCACCCCCATTGTCTGAACCAACCTAACCCCCCCAAAACCCTTCTGTATCACCCACTCCCATTGTCTGAACCAACCTAACCACTCCCAAAACCCTTCTGTATCACCCACTCCCATTGTCTGAACCAACCTAACCACTCCCAAAACCCTTCTGTATCACCCACCCCCATTGTCTGAACCAACCTAACCCCTCCCAAAACCCTTCTGTATCACCCACTCCCATTGTCTGAACCAACCTAACCCCTCCCAAAACCCTTCTGTATCACCCACCCCCATTGTCTGAACCAACCTAACCCCTCCCAAAACCCTTCTGTCTCACCCACCCCCATTGTCTGAACCAACCTAACCCCTCCCAAAACCCTTCTGTATCACCCACCCCCATTGTCTGAACCAACCTAACCCCTCCCAAAACCCTTCTGTCTCACCCACCCCATTGTCTGAACCAACCTAACCCCTCCCAAAACCCTTCTGTATCACCCACCCCATTGTCTGAACCAACCTAACCACTCCCAAAACCCTTCTGTATCACCCACCCCCATTGTCTGAACCAACCTAACCCCTCCCAAAACCCTTCTGTCTCACCCACCCCATTGTCTGAACCAACCTAACCCCTCCCAAAACCCTTCTGTCTCACCCACTCCCATTGTCTGAACCAACCTAACCCCTCCCAAAACCCTTCTGTATCACCCACCCCCATTGTCTGAACCAACCTAACCCCTCCCAAAACCCTTCTGTCTCACCCACTCCCATTGTCTGAACCAACCTAACCCCTCCCAAAACCCTTCTGTATCACCCACCCCCATTGTCTGAACCAACCTAACCCCTCCCAAAACCCTTCTGTATCACCCACTCCCATTGTCTGAACCAACCTAACCCCTCCCAAAACCCTTCTGTATCACCCACCCCCATTGTCTGAACCAACCTAACCCCTCCCAAAACCCTTCTGTATCACCCACCCCCATTGTCTGAACCAACCTAACCCCTCCCAAAACCCTTCTGTATCACCCACCCCCATTGTCTGAACCAACCTAACCACTCCCAAAACCCTTCTGTATCACCCACCCCCATTGTCTGAACCAACCTAACCCCTCCCATAACCCTTCTCTCACCCACCCCCATTGTCTGAACCAACCTAACCCCTCCCAAAACCCTTCTGTCTCACCCACCCCCATTGTCTGAACCAACCTAACCCCTCCCAAAACCCTTCTGTATCACCCACCCCCATTGTCTGAACCAACCTAACCCCTCCCATAACCCTTCTGTCTCACCCACTCCCATTGTCTGAACCAACCTAACCCCTCCCAAAACCCTTCTGTATCACCCACCCCCATTGTCTGAACCAACCTAACCCCTCCCAAAACCCTTCTGTATCACCCACCCCCATTGTCTGAACCAACCTAACCCCTCCCATAACCCTTCTGTATCACCCACTCCCATTGTCTGAACCAACCTAACCCCTCCCAAAACCCTTCTGTATCACCCACCCCCATTGTCTGAACCAACCTAACCCCTCCCAAAACCCTTCTGTATCACCCACTCCCATTGTCTGAACCAACCTAACCCCTCCCAAAACCCTTCTGTCTCACCCACCCCCATTGTCTGAACCAACCTAACCCCTCCCAAAACCCTTCTGTCTCACCCACTCCCATTGTCTGAACCAACCTAACCCCTCCCAAAACCCTTCTGTCTCACCCACTCCCATTGTCTGAACCAACCTAACCCCTCCCAAAACCCTTCTGTATCACCCACCCCCATTGTCTGAACCAACCTAACCCCTCCCAAAACCCTTCTGTATCACCCACCCCCATTGTCTGAACCAACCTAACCCCTCCCAAAACCCTTCTGTATCACCCACCCCCATTGTCTGAACCAACCTAACCCCTCCCAAAACCCTTCTGTATCACCCACCCCCATTGTCTGAACCAACCTAACCCCTCCCAAAACCCTTCTCTCACCCACTCCCATTGTCTGAACCAACCTAACCCCTCCCAAAACCCTTCTGTCTCACCCACCCCCATTGTCTGAACCAACCTAACCCCTCCCAAAACCCTTCTCTCACCCACCCCCATTGTCTGAACCAACCTAACCCCTCCCAAAACCCTTCTGTATCACCCACTCCCATTGTCTGAACCAACCTAACCCCTCCCAAAACCCTTCTGTCTCACCCACTCCCATTGTCTGAACCAACCTAACCCCTCCCAAAACCCTTCTGTATCACCCACTCCCATTGTCTGAACCAACCTAACCCCTCCCAAAACCCTTCTGTATCACCCACTCCCATTGTCTGAACCAACCTAACCCCTCCCAAAACCCTTCTGTATCACCCACTCCCATTGTCTGAACCAACCTAACCCCTCCCAAAACCCTTCTGTCTCACCCACCCCCATTGTCTGAACCAACCTAACCCCTCCCAAAACCCTTCTCTCACCCACCCCCATTGTCTGAACCAACCTAACCCCTCCCAAAACCCTTCTGTATCACCCACTCCCATTGTCTGAACCAACCTAACCCCTCCCAAAACCCTTCTGTCTCACCCACTCCCATTGTCTGAACCAACCTAACCCCTCCCAAAACCCTTCTGTATCACCCACTCCCATTGTCTGAACCAACCTAACCCCTCCCAAAACCCTTCTGTATCACCCACTCCCATTGTCTGAACCAACCTAACCCCTCCCAAAACCCTTCTGTATCACCCACCCCCATTGTCTGAACCAACCTAACCCCTCCCAAAACCCTTCTGTATCACCCACCCCCATTGTCTGAACCAACCTAACCCCTCCCAAAACCCTTCTGTATCACCCACCCCCATTGTCTGAACCAACCTAACCCCTCCCAAAACCCTTCTGTATCACCCACCCCCATTGTCTGAACCAACCTAACCCCTCCCAAAACCCTTCTGTATCACCCACCCCCATTGTCTGAACCAACCTAACCCCTCCCAAAACCCTTCTGTATCACCCACTCCCATTGTCTGAACCAACCTAACCCCTCCCAAAACCCTTCTGTATCACCCACTCCCATTGTCTGAACCAACCTAACCCCTCCCAAAACCCTTCTGTATCACCCACCCCCATTGTCTGAACCAACCTAACCCCTCCCAAAACCCTTCTGTATCACCCACCCCCATTGTCTGAACCAACCTAACCCCTCCCAAAACCCTTCTGTATCACCCACCCCCATTGTCTGAACCAACCTAACCCCTCCCAAAACCCTTCTGTATCACCCACCCCCATTGTCTGAACCAACCTAACCCCTCCCAAAACCCTTCTGTATCACCCACTCCCATTGTCTGAACCAACCTAACCCCTCCCAAAACCCTTCTGTATCACCCACTCCCATTGTCTGAACCAACCTAACCCCTCCCAAAACCCTTCTCTCACCCACCCCCATTGTCTGAACCAACCTAACCCCTCCCAAAACCCTTCTGTATCACCCACCCCCATTGTCTGAACCAACCTAACCCCTCCCAAAACCCTTCTGTATCACCCACCCCCATTGTCTGAACCAACCGAACCCCTCCCAAAACCCTTCTGTATCACCCACCCCCATTGTCTGAACCAACCTAACCCCTCCCAAAACCCTTCTGTCTCACCCACTCCCATTGTCTGAACCAACCTAACCCCTCCCAAAACCCTTCTGTATCACCCACTCCCATTGTCTGAACCAACCTAACCCCTCCCAAAACCCTTCTGTATCACCCACTCCCATTGTCTGAACCAACCTAACCCCTCCCAAAACCCTTCTGTATCACCCACTCCCATTGTCTGAACCAACCTAACCCCTCCCAAAACCCTTCTGTATCACCCACTCCCATTGTCTGAACCAACCTAACCCCTCCCAAAACCCTTCTGTCTCACCCACTCCCATTGTCTGAACCAACCTAACCCCTCCCAAAACCCTTCTGTATCACCCACCCCCATTGTCTGAACCAACCTAACCCCTCCCAAAACCCTTCTGTATCACTCACTCCCATTGTCTGAACCAACCTAACCCCTCCCAAAACCCTTCTGTATCACCCACCCCATTGTCTGAACCAACCTAACCCCTCCCAAAACCCTTCTCTCACCCACCCCCATTGT
Organism: Hemitrygon akajei; assembly: GCF_048418815.1. NCBI lineage: Eukaryota > Metazoa > Chordata > Chondrichthyes > Myliobatiformes > Dasyatidae > Hemitrygon > Hemitrygon akajei. The sequence goes on from NC_133134.1 coordinate 84,874,858, forward strand.
CTGAACCAACCTAACCACTCCCAAAACCCTTCTCTCACCCACCCCATTGTCTGAACCAACCTAACCCCTCCCAAAACCCTTCTGTATCACCCACCCCCATTGTCTGAACCAACCTAACCACTCCCAAAACCCTTCTCTCACCCACCCCATTGTCTGAACCAACCTAACCCCTCCCAAAACCCTTCTGTATCACTCACTCCCATTGTCTGAACCAACCTAACCCCTCCCAAAACCCTTCTCTCACCCACCCCATTGTCTGAACCAACCTAACCCCTCCCAAAACCCTTCTGTATCACCCACCCCCATTGTCTGAACCAACCTAACCACTCCCAAAACCCTTCTCTCACCCACCCCATTGTCTGAACCAACCTAACCCCTCCCAAAACCCTTCTGTATCACCCACCCCCATTGTCTGAACCAACCTAACCCCTCCCAAAACCCTTCTGTCTCACCCACTCCCATTGTCTGAACCAACCTAACCCCTCCCATAACCCTTCTGTCTCACCCACCCCCATTGTCTGAACCAACCTAACCCCTCCCAAAACCCTTCTGTATCACCCACCCCCATTGTCTGAACCAACCTAACCCCTCCCAAAACCCTTCTGTATCACCCACTCCCATTGTCTGAACCAACCTAACCCCTCCCAAAACCCTTCTGTATCACCCACTCCCATTGTCTGAACCAACCTAACCCCTCCCAAAACCCTTCTGTCTCACCCACCCCCATTGTCTGAACCAACCTAACCCCTCCCAAAACCCTTCTGTATCACCCACCCCCATTGTCTGAACCAACCTAACCACTCCCAAAACCCTTCTGTCTCACCCACCCCCATTGTCTGAACCAACCTAACCCCTCCCAAAACCCTTCTCTCACCCACCCCATTGTCTGAACCAACCTAACCCCTCCCAAAACCCTTCTCTCACCCACCCCATTGTCTGAACCAACCTAACCCCCCCAAAACCCTTCTGTATCACCCACCCCCATTGTCTGAACCAACCTAACCCCTCCCAAAACCCTTCTGTATCACCCACCCCCATTGTCTGAACCAACCTAACCCCTCCCAAAACCCTTCTGTATCACCCACCCCATTGTCTGAACCAACCTAACCCCTCCCAAAACCCTTCTCTCACCCACCCCATTGTCTGAACCAACCTAACCCCCCCAAAACCCTTCTGTATCACCCACCCCCATTGTCTGAACCAACCTAACCCCTCCCAAAACCCTTCTGTATCACCCACCCCCATTGTCTGAACCAACCTAACCCCTCCCAAAACCCTTCTGTATCACCCACCCCCATTGTCTGAACCAACCTAACCCCTCCCAAAACCCTTGTCTCACCCACCCCCATTGTCTGAACCAACCTAACCCCTCCCAAAACCCTTCTGTCTCACCCACCCCCATTGTCTGAACCAACCTAACCCCTCCCAAAACCCTTCTGTCTCACCCACCCCCATTGTCTGAACCAACCTAACCCCTCCCAAAACCCTTCTGTATCACCCACCCCCATTGTCTGAACCAACCTAACCCCTCCCAAAACCCTTCTGTATCACCCACCCCCATTGTCTGAACCAACCTAACCCCTCCCAAAACCCTTCTGTCTCACCCACCCCCATTGTCTGAACCAACCTAACCCCTCCCAAAACCCTTCTGTATCACCCACCCCCATTGTCTGAACCAACCTAACCCCTCCCAAAACCCTTCTGTATCACCCACCCCCATTGTCTGAACCAACCTAACCCCCCCCAAAACCCTTCTGTATCACCCACTCCCATTGTCTGAACCAACCTAACCCCTCCCAAAACCCTTCTGTATCACCCACCCCCATTGTCTGAACCAACCTAACCCCTCCCAAAACCCTTCTGTATCACCCACTCCCATTGTCTGAACCAACCTAACCCCTCCCAAAACCCTTCTGTATCACCCACCCCCATTGTCTGAACCAACCTAACCCCTCCCAAAACCCTTCTGTCTCACCCACCCCCATTGTCTGAACCAACCTAACCCCTCCCAAAACCCTTCTGTCTCACCCACCCCCATTGTCTGAACCAACCTAACCCCTCCCAAAACCCTTCTGTATCACCCACTCCCATTGTCTGAACCAACCTAACCCCTCCCAAAACCCTTCTGTATCACCCACCCCCATTGTCTGAACCAACCTAACCCCTCCCAAAACCCTTCTGTATCACCCACCCCCATTGTCTGAACCAACCTAACCCCTCCCAAAACCCTTCTGTATCACCCACCCCCATTGTCTGAACCAACCTAACCCCTCCCAAAACCCTTCTGTATCACCCACCCCCATTGTCTGAACCAACCTAACCCCTCCCAAAACCCTTCTGTATCACCCACCCCCATTGTCTGAACCAACCTAACCCCTCCCAAAACCCTTCTGTATCACCCACCCCCATTGTCTGAACCAACCTAACCCCTCCCAAAACCCTTCTGTCTCACCCACCCCCATTGTCTGAACCAACCTAACCCCTCCCAAAACCCTTCTGTCTCACCCACTCCCATTGTCTGAACCAACCTAACCCCTCCCAAAACCCTTCTGTCTCACCCACCCCCATTGTCTGAACCAACCTAACCCCTCCCAAAACCCTTCTGTATCACCCACCCCCATTGTCTGAACCAACCTAACCCCTCCCAAAACCCTTCTGTATCACCCACCCCCATTCTGAACCAACCTAACCCCTCCCAAAACCCTTCTGTCTCACCCACCCCCATTGTCTGAACCAACCTAACCCCTCCCAAAACCCTTCTGTATCACCCACCCTCATTGTCTGAACCAACCTAACCCCTCCCAAAACCCTTCTGTCTCACCCACCCCCATTGTCTGAACCAACCTAACCCCTCCCAAAACCCTTCTGTATCACCCACCCCATTGTCTGAACCAACCTAACCCCTCCCAAAACCCTTCTGTCTCACCCACCCCCATTGTCTGAACCAACCTAACCCCTCCCAAAACCCTTCTCTCACCCACCCCCATTGTCTGAACCAACCTAACCCCTCCCAAAACCCTTCTGTATCACCCACCCCCATTGTCTGAACCAACCTAACCCCTCCCAAAACCCTTCTGTCTCACCCACCCCCATTGTCTGAACCAACCTAACCCCTCCCAAAACCCTTCTGTCTCACCCACTCCCATTGTCTGAACCAACCTAACCCCTCCCAAAACCCTTCTGTATCACCCACCCCCATTGTCTGAACCAACCTAACCCCTCCCAAAACCCTTCTGTATCACCCACCCCCATTGTCTGAACCAACCTAACCCCTCCCAAAACCCTTCTGTCTCACCCACTCCCATTGTCTGAACCAACCTAACCCCCCCAAAACCCTTCTGTCTCACCCACCCCCATTGTCTGAACCAACCTAACCCCTCCCAAAACCCTTCTGTCTCACCCACTCCCATTGTCTGAACCAACCTAACCCCTCCCAAAACCCTTCTGTATCACCCACTCCCATTGTCTGAACCAACCTAACCCCTCCCAAAACCCTTCTGTCTCACCCACTCCCATTGTCTGAACCAACCTAACCCCTCCCAAAACCCTTCTGTATCACCCACCCCCATTGTCTGAACCAACCTAACCCCTCCCAAAACCCTTCTGTATCACCCACCCCCATTGTCTGAACCAACCTAACCCCTCCCAAAACCCTTCTGTATCACCCACCCCCATTGTCTGAACCAACCTAACCCCTCCCAAAACCCTTCTGTATCACCCACCCCCATTGTCTGAACCAACCTAACCCCTCCCAAAACCCTTCTGTATCACCCACCCTCATTGTCTGAACCAACCTAACCCCTCCCAAAACCCTTCTGTATCACCCACCCCCATTGTCTGAACCAACCTAACCCCTCCCAAAACCCTTCTGTATCACCCACCCCCATTGTCTGAACCAACCTAACCCCTCCCAAAACCCTTCTGTATCACCCACCCCCATTGTCTGAACCAACCTAACCCCTCCCAAAACCCTTCTGTATCACCCACCCCCATTGTCTGAACCAACCTAACCCCTCCCAAAACCCTTCTGTATCACCCACCCCCATTGTCTGAACCAACCTAACCCCTCCCAAAACCCTTCTGTATCACCCACTCCCATTGTCTGAACCAACCTAACCCCTCCCAAAACCCTTCTGTCTCACCCACCCCATTGTCTGAACCAACCTAACCCCTCCCAAAACCCTTCTGTATCACCCACCCCCATTGTCTGAACCAACCTAACCCCTCCCAAAACCCTTCTGTCTCACCCACTCCCATTGTCTGAACCAACCTAACCCCTCCCAAAACCCTTCTGTATCACCCACCCCCATTGTCTGAACCAACCTAACCCCTCCCATAACCCTTCTGTCTCACCCACTCCCATTGTCTGAACCAACCTAACCCCTCCCAAAACCCTTCTGTCTCACCCACTCCCATTGTCTGAACCAACCTAACCCCTCCCAAAACCCTTCTGTCTCACCCACTCCCATTGTCTGAACCAACCTAACCCCTCCCAAAACCCTTCTGTATCACCCACCCCCATTGTCTGAACCAACCTAACCCCTCCCAAAACCCTTCTGTATCACCCACCCCCATTGTCTGAACCAACCTAACCCCTCCCAAAACCCTTCTGTATCACCCACCCCCATTGTCTGAACCAACCTAACCCCTCCCAAAACCCTTCTGTCTCACCCACTCCCATTGTCTGAACCAACCTAACCCCTCCCAAAACCCTTCTGTCTCACCCACTCCCATTGTCTGAACCAACCTAACCCCTCCCAAAACCCTTCTGTCTCACCCACTCCCATTGTCTGAACCAACCTAACCCCTCCCAAAACCCATCTGTATCACCCACCCCCATTGTCTGAACCAACCTAACCCCTCCCAAAACCCTTCTGTATCACCCACCCCCATTGTCTGAACCAACCTAACCCCTCCCAAAACCCTTCTGTATCACCCACCCCCATTGTCTGAACCAACCTAACCCCTCCCAAAACCCTTCTGTATCACCCACCCCCATTGTCTGAACCAACCTAACCCCTCCCAAAACCCATCTGTATCACCCACCCCCATTGTCTGAACCAACCTAACCCCTCCCAAAACCCTTCTGTCTCACCCACTCCCATTGTCTGAACCAACCTAACCCCTCCCAAAACCCTTCTGTCTCACCCACTCCCATTGTCTGAACCAACCTAACCCCTCCCAAAACCCTTCTGTATCACCCACCCCCATTGTCTGAACCAACCTAACCCCTCCCAAAACCCTTCTGTCTCACCCACCCCCATTGTCTGAACCAACCTAACCCCTCCCATAACCCTTCTGTATCACCCACCCCCATTGTCTGAACCAACCTAACCCCTCCCAAAACCCTTCTGTATCACCCACTCCCATTGTCTGAACCAACCTAACCCCTCCCATAACCCTTCTGTATCACCCACCCCCATTGTCTGAACCAACCTAACCCCTCCCAAAACCCTTCTGTATCACCCACCCCCATTGTCTGAACCAACCTAACCCCTCCCAAAACCCTTCTGTATCACCCACCCCCATTGTCTGAACCAACCTAACCCCTCCCAAAACCCTTCTGTATCACCCACTCCCATTGTCTGAACCAACCTAACCCCTCCCAAAACCCTTCTGTATCACCCACCCCCATTGTCTGAACCAACCTAACCCCTCCCAAAACCCTTCTGTATCACCCACCCCCATTGTCTGAACCAACCTAACCCCTCCCAAAACCCTTCTGTATCACCCACCCCCATTGTCTGAACCAACCTAACCCCTCCCAAAACCCTTCTGTATCACCCACCCCCATTGTCTGAACCAACCGAACCCCTCCCAAAACCCTTCTGTATCACCCACCCCCATTGTCTGAACCAACCTAACCCCTCCCAAAACCCTTCTGTATCACCCACCCCCATTGTCTGAACCAACCTAACCCCTCCCAAAACCCTTCTGTATCACCCACCCCCATTGTCTGAACCAACCTAACCCCTCCCAAAACCCTTCTGTATCACCCACCCCCATTGTCTGAACCAACCTAACCCCTCCCATAACCCTTCTGTCTCACCCACCCCCATTGTCTGAACCAACCTAACCCCTCCCAAAACCCTTCTGTATCACCCACCCCCATTGTCTGAACCAACCTAACCCCTCCCAAAACCCTTCTGTATCACCCACCCCCATTGTCTGAACCAACCTAACCCCTCCCATAACCCTTCTGTCTCACCCACCCCCATTGTCTGAACCAACCTAACCCCTCCCAAAACCCTTCTGTCTCACCCACTCCCATTGTCTGAACCAACCTAACCCCTCCCAAAACCCTTCTGTATCACCCACCCCATTGTCTGAACCAACCTAACCCCTCCCAAAACCCTTCTGTCTCACCCACCCCCATTGTCTGAACCAACCTAACCCCTCCCAAAACCCTTCTGTCTCACCCACTCCCATTGTCTGAACCAACCTAACCCCTCCCAAAACCCTTCTGTATCACCCACCCCATTGTCTGAACCAACCTAACCCCTCCCAAAACCCTTCTGTCTCACCCACTCCCATTGTCTGAACCAACCTAACCCCTCCCAAAACCCTTCTGTCTCACCCACTCCCATTGTCTGAACCAACCTAACCCCTCCCAAAACCCTTCTGTCTCACCCACTCCCATTGTCTGAACCAACCTAACCCCTCCCAAAACCCTTCTGTCTCACCCACTCCCATTGTCTGAACCAACCTAACCCCTCCCAAAACCCTTCTGTATCACCCACTCCCATTGTCTGAACCAACCTAACCCCTCCCAAAACCCATCTGTATCACCCACCCCCATTGTCTGAACCAACCTAACCCCTCCCAAAACCCTTCTGTATCACCCACCCCCATTGTCTGAACCAACCTAACCCCTCCCAAAACCCTTCTGTATCACCCACCCCCATTGTCTGAACCAACCTAACCCCTCCCATAACCCTTCTGTCTCACCCACTCCCATTGTCTGAACCAACCTAACCCCTCCCAAAACCCTTCTGTATCACCCACCCCCATTGTCTGAACCAACCTAACCCCTCCCATAACCCTTCTGTATCACCCACCCCCATTGTCTGAACCAACCTAACCCCTCCCAAAACCCTTCTGTATCACCCACTCCCATTGTCTGAACCAACCGAACCCCTCCCAAAACCCTTCTGTCTCACCCACCCCCATTGTCTGAACCAACCTAACCCCTCCCAAAACCCTTCTGTATCACCCACCCCCATTGTCTGAACCAACCTAACCCCTCCCATAACCCTTCTGTCTCACCCACTCCCATTGTCTGAACCAACCTAACCCCTCCCAAAACCCTTCTGTCTCACCCACTCCCATTGTCTGAACCAACCTAACCCCTCCCAAAACCCTTCTGTATCACCCACCCCCATTGTCTGAACCAACCTAACCCCTCCCAAAACCCATCTGTATCACCCACCCCCATTGTCTGAACCAACCTAACCCCTCCCAAAACCCTTCTGTATCACCCACCCCCATTGTCTGAACCAACCTAACCCCTCCCAAAACCCTTCTGTATCACCCACCCCCATTGTCTGAACCAACCTAACCCCTCCCAAAACCCTTCTGTATCACCCACCCCCATTGTCTGAACCAACCTAACCCCTCCCAAAACCCATCTGTATCACCCACCCCCATTGTCTGAACCAACCTAACCCCTCCCAAAACCCTTCTGTATCACCCACCCCCATTGTCTGAACCAACCTAACCCCTCCCAAAACCCATCTGTATCACCCACCCCCATTGTCTGAACCAACCTAACCCCTCCCATAACCCTTCTGTATCACCCACCCCCCATTGTCTGAACCAACCTAACCCCTCCCAAAACCCTTCTGTATCACCCACCCCCATTGTCTGAACCAACCTAACCCCTCCCAAAACCCATCTGTATCACCCACCCCCATTGTCTGAACCAACCTAACCCCTCCCAAAACCCTTCTGTATCACCCACCCCCATTGTCTGAACCAACCTAACCCCTCCCATAACCCTTCTGTCTCACCCACCCCATTGTCTGAACCAACCTAACCCCTCCCAAAACCCTTCTGTATCACCCACTCCCATTGTCTGAACCAACCTAACCCCTCCCAAAACCCATCTGTATCACCCACCCCCATTGTCTGAACCAACCTAACCCCTCCCAAAACCCTTCTGTATCACCCACTCCCATTGTCTGAACCAACCTAACCCCTCCCAAAACCCTTCTGTATCACCCACCCCCATTGTCTGAACCAACCTAACCCCTCCCAAAACCCATCTGTATCACCCACTCCCATTGTCTGAACCAACCTAACCCCTCCCATAACCCTTCTGTATCACCCACCCCCATTGTCTGAACCAACCTAACCCCTCCCAAAACCCTTCTGTATCACCCACTCCCATTGTCTGAACCAACCGAACCCCTCCCAAAACCCTTCTGTCTCACCCACCCCCATTGTCTGAACCAACCTAACCCCTCCCAAAACCCTTCTGTATCACCCACCCCCATTGTCTGAACCAACCTAACCCCTCCCAAAACCCTTCTGTATCACCCACCCCATTGTCTGAACCAACCTAACCCCTCCCATAACCCTTCTGTCTCACCCACTCCCATTGTCTGAACCAACCTAACCCCTCCCAAAACCCTTCTGTCTCACCCACTCCCATTGTCTGAACCAACCGAACCCCTCCCAAAACCCTTCTGTATCACCCACCCCCATTGTCTGAACCAACCTAACCCCCCCCGCCACATCCCAACCCATCCCATGTCAACAAATTCCAGTCTATTCCATCCCCCTCCAGGTCAACCCTTCCCCACAGAGGGAATGGTGTTGGGATGGCATCAGGAGGGTTTGGACAGCTCAGCATAAGCCAGGGTGGTTCCTTTGAGAGCTGCTCCCCCTCCCCAGGGTGGGGGGGGGCGCAAATGGACACCACAAACCACAATTGCCCCCTTCCACTGTCACAACTTAGAAATACATTGGCTATACGTTCACAGTCTCTGGGTTTGAATCCCAGAGCTCCCTCCTGTCAGCCCCCATCCCGCGACGGCACCGTGGGAGCCCATACCCCACTCGGACTACCGTGGTTCAAGACATGCAGCTCCCTCACGGGGGGAGTGAGGGAGGGGTCATCCATGCTGCAATGCCCCTCTGGTCAATCAGCCCCCCCAGCTCACCTGTCAGTCCCACTTTCTTCTTGCAAAGGAAGCAACGATTCCGTCTCTTGTTCTTCTCCGGTGACTTCTCCGGATCTTCCTGGGATCCGTGCGGATCGTCTGCTGCCAACGACGACGCTAGAATGGGGGGCAGGAGAACTGGCTCAGTGGGGGTGCGGGATGCCGATAGGAGGCTGGGAAACTAATCTCGGGTAGGTCTATCGGGAACGGGCCCCAGCAAAGGGCCAATGAGAGGCGAGGATTTGGCCCCAGTGGTGGTGGTGGGGGGGGGGAGCGGGCAGGCGCTGGCCCCAGTGGGGTGGATGGGGAACCAATGGGAAGTACAACGATGCAGGATACCCCTCATTGCGACAGGCATACCACCGCCACTGGGGAGGAGCAGGGCATCTCACGGACAAAGGTTAGAATCCCACCTCCTCCTCTTGACGGTTAGTTCCCTCATTACTGTGATACGCTGGGAAACGAGTCACCCTCGCCTCCATTCACAACCCCCCTACTGACCCCGGCCCTCACTGAGGGGTTCAAGGCCTCATCTCCATTCTGACGGAGACCCCTTACTTTTAAACACTGATCGCCTGCCCTGGCTCAGCCGGGGAGGTGGCGGGGTGAGTCGCCACTCCCGTTACCAAGTCCAGCTCCTGGACCCCTCCTGGTTTAGCTTGTAAGCCTGGCAGGAGAAGAGGAGAAGGCGGGTTACTGGTGCCTTAAAATCAGTCGCTCCAGCAGGTGGGGCTCGTCTGCCGCGGTTGGCAACTCATCTAGGAGAAGGAAAACTCTGATCTCAAACCTCTGCTGCCTTGCGCCTATACCCACTCCTGGGGAAGGCTTTAGGAAAGAAAAATCCAGAGCCAGAGTCCCTAAGGCAGACCTACGTTGAGTTCAACGCTGACCGGCAACTCCTGTGACGCCGCTGGTGCCAACCTGTATCAGTCTTTGTGTTCCTCTGGGGTCATCAGCTGTGTGGCCAGAGAGAGCCTGCTGATTTGGGCAATAGATTGCTCTCCATAGCGAACTGCTCTGGCTAGTAGACAGCTGGGATGCAACATCAGCCCTGACCAATGGAAGGTCTCACGGTTCACAGATTGTTCAAGATTCACCTCACGCCAAGCCATTCACCGACCTGTCCAAAGACTCACTCAATGTCAACCATTCAGTAAAGGTCTTGCTCAGCTATATTTACCTCCACTCAACATTAACCAATCAGCAAAGCCCTTGCTCATCAGTCTTAATCACCGCCCTCCCCCTCAACTCAAGGCCAGAAAATCAACAACGGTCTTGTTCAGTTATCCATTGAACATTAACCAATTAGCCGTCTTGCTCACCTGTCTTGACCCTCCCACTCAAGGTCAACGAATCAGAAAGCCTCAAATGTCCAATGATCCGCCAGTCAAGGCACCTCCCCGGCCCAGACCATTCCCTCATCTACCATCCCAACACCATGCTTACCTTCCAACTTCTGTTCCATTGTCGTCTCTTTTGTTTCCGAAGTGTCCATTGGCAATGTTGGGCTGAGGGGTGGAAGCAGTAAAATAGGGGTTACCTGGGGGAAAGCGGTGGGAATTCTGTCATTGGGGAGAAAGTCCCAGGCACATCCCTGGCAGCCCATAGATGCGAGGACCCCAAGAGCGGTCCAAGGTACAGCTGTCAATCTGTTTGTTTGCCATGGATACAATGAGTGGAGATGAATCTGAGCAAGCTTGAGCTGTTGTACTTTGGGAGACCATATGTAAAGGGATAGTGCACATTGATGAAGGCAGGGCAGTGGATGTAATGTATATGGATTTCAGTAAGGCACTTGATAAGATTTCCCATGCAGGGCTCATTCAGAAAGTAATGAGGCATGGGATCCAAGGAGACCTTGCTTTGTGGATCCAGAATTGGCTTGCCCACAGAAGGCAAAGGGTGGTTGTAGATGGTTCGTATTCTGCATGGAGGCCGGTGACCAGTGGTGTTCCACAGGGGTCTGTTTTGGGATCCCTCCCCGTGGTGATTTTTATAAATGAGGGAGTAGAAGGGTGGGTTAGTAAGTTTGCTGATGACACAAAGGTTAGGGGTGTTGTGGATAGTGTGGAGGGCTGTCAGAGGTTACAGCGGGACATCGATAGGATGCATAATTGGGCTGAGAAGTGGCAGATGGAGTTCAACCCAGGTAAGTGTGAGGTGGTTAATTTGGCCAAATTTGAAGAGAGAATGTAATATTAATGGTGAGACTCATAGCAGTGTGGAGGAGCAGCGAGATCATTGAACACTCAAAGCTGCTGCGCAGGCTGACAGTTTTGTTAAGAAGGCGTATGGTGTGTCAGCATTCATCAACCGTGGGATTGAGTTCAAGAGCCCTGAGGTAATGTTGCAGCTATATAGGGCCCTGGTCAGACTCCACTTGGAGTATTGTACTCAGTTCTGGTCGCCTCACTACAGGAAGGATGTGGAAGCCATAGAAAGGGTGCAGAGGAGATTTACAAGGATGTTGCCTGGATTGGGGAGCATGCCTTATGGGAATAGATTGAGTGAACTCAGCCTTTTCTCCTTGGATCGAACGAGGGATGAGAGGTGACCTGATCGAGGTGTAGATGATGGTGTGGATTGCATTGATCGTTTGGATAGTCAGAGGCCTTTTCCCAGGGCTGAAATGGCTAGCATGAGAGGGAACAGTTTTAAGGTACGTACAGACGAGATGTCAAGGGTAAGTGTCAGTGACCAGTGGTGTGCCTCAGGGATCTGTTCTCTGACCCATACTCTTCATGATTTTTATAAATGACCTGGGTGAGGAACTGGAGGGATGGGTTAGTAAGTTTGCTGATTACACAAAAGTTGGAGGTGTTGTGGATAGTGTGGAGGGCTTTCAGAGGTTACAGCGGGACATTGATAGGATGCAAAACTGGGCTGAGAAGTGGCAGATAAGTGTGAAGTGGTTCATTTTGGTAGGTCAAATATGATGGCAGAATTTGGTATTAATGGTAAGACTCTTGGCAGTGTGGAGGATCAGAGGGATCTTGAGGTCCGAGTCAATAGGACACTCAAAGCAGCTGCGCAGGTTGACTCTGTGGTTAAGAAGGCGTATGGTGTATTGGCCTTCGTCAACCATGGGATTGAGTTTAAGAGCTGAGATGGAATGTTGCAGCTATATAGGGCCCTGGTCAGACCCCACTTGGAGTACTGTGCTCAGTTCTGGTCACCTCACTACAGGAAGGATGTGGAAGCCATAGAAAGGGTGCAGAGGGGATTTACAAGGATGTTGCCCAGATTGGGGAGCATGCCTCATGAGAAAAGGTTGAGTGAACTCCTTGGAGTGATGGAGGATGGGAGGTGACCTGATAGAGATGTATAAGATGATAAGAGGCATTGATCGTGTGGATAGTCAGAGGCTTTTCCACAGGGCTGAAATGGCTAGCATGAGAGGGCATAGTTTTAAGGTGCTTGGAAGTAGGTACAAGGGACATGTTGGAGGTAGGTTTTTCACACAGAGAGTGGTTTGTGTGTGGAATACACTGCCAGTGACGGTGGTAGAGGTGGATACGATAAGGTCTTTTAAGAGACTCTTGGATAGGTACATGGAGCTAAGAAAAACAGAGGTTTACGTGGAAGGGAAATTCTCGACTGTTTCTAGAGTAGGTTACGTGGTCGGCACAACATTGTGGGCCGAAGGGCCTGTTATGTGCTATGATTCTATGATTTAATGGTGGGACCCTTCACAGCATTGATGTTCAGAGGAAACTTGGAGTCCAAGTCTACAGCTCCCTTTAAAGCAGCTACACAGGGTGGTGAAGAGGGGGGCGCACGTGCCTTCGTTAGACGAGGCACTGGGCTCACTGAGAATCAGGAAGCTTTATGCTCAGGCCACATCTGGAGCGTGTATTCTGTTCTGGTCTCCCATTGGAGGCTTTGGAGAGGGTGCAGTAAAGGTTAACCGGGATTAGAGGGCAACAGCTATAGGGAGAGGTGTCTTCTCCGCAGTGCCGGAGGTTTAGTGTAGACCTGTTAAGAAATTGTGAGAGGCATAGACAGCTGGAGTCAAAATATCTAATCCTAGAGGGCAAGCATTTAAGGCGAGAGGGGGAAAGTTCAAAGGAGATTGGGGGGGTGGTTTCTACAGAGAGTGGCAGGGGCCTGGAATGTGCTGCCGGGGTTGCTGGTGGAGGCAGGTCCGATAAAGACGGTTTAGAGGGTCTTAGGCAGACACAAGGATGTGCAGGGAATAAAAGGACACAAACCAAGTGCAGGCAGAAGGGATTTAGGTGTCATTACCTTAATTAGTTCAGTACAGACATGGTGGGCTGAAGGGCCTGTTCCTGTGATGCAGCAGGTTCCAGTGTTTACCTCGCCCAATCACAGTGTCAGCCTTTGTTCTGGATTAACGTCAGGACATTGGGAGTAATTTTGGACCCCTGTATTAAAGGAAGGATGTGCTGGCATTAAAGGGGCTCCAGAGGAGGTTCACACAGATAATCCTGGGAATAAAAGGGATAATGTATTAGGAGTGTTTGATGTTCCTGGGCCCGTACTTGATGGAGTTCTGGATTGGGAGTGTTTGATGTTCCTGGGCCCGTACTTGATGGAGTTCTGGGGGATAAAGGGGAGACCTCATTGAAACTTACTGTTCCGTAGGTTTTCTGGTAAAAAAAAGGTGCATAATTTATGCTTTTCTTGTGACTGTTGTGTATCTGACACAGGCACATGTATGCACAGAGGAGAGACGAGATCGGGCTGTGGGAACAGGAGGCTGATGGTCCCGGGAGACCCAGGAAAACTGAGATGGGGTGGGAAGTGTAGGGAGAACAAGGGGAGGTTGTGAGCCTTGTGGAATAAGAAGGATGTATTCTCCCTTACAAGCTTTGCCCAACATTCCCTAAAGTAGGCGGCAGGGCAGGGTAGGGTAATGGTTAGTGTCACACTACTACAGCCCGGCAACCAGGTCAATTCCTGCCGCTCTCTGTAAAGAGTTTGTACAGTTTCCCCAAGATTGCGTGCGTGGGTTTCCTCCGGGTGCTCCGGTTTCCTGGCACAGTCCAAAGTCGTACGGGTTGGTAGGTTAATTGGTCACGTGGGAGTAATTGGGCCAGAAAGGCCATTTACCATCCTGTATTTCTGAATAAATAACACATCAGTCGGTCACTGGATAATGTCTTCCACCACTGCTTATGTATGGGTGAAGAAGATAAGACACAGGCGTGGAATTGGGCCATTGGGCCCATCAAGTCTGTGCCACCATTTCATCACGGCTGACTTATTAACCCTTTCAACCCCATTTGCCTGCCTTCTCCCCGTAACATTTGACACCCTTAGCAACATAATGTTGAATGTCTGTTTCTGCTCTATTATAATTGATTTTGTTGAAATCCCCACCACCTTTCCCCTGAGCAAGCATCTTGACACCCACCTGGTGCTGTCCGAGGCAGCGGCCACGGCTGGGGGTGTGGAAGAGACCACCGTAGATGTGGAGCCCTGCTGGGATGATTCGGTGCTTGGCGCCAGTGCAGGATCTGACGATGGGTTACTGGCTGTGCCTGTAAGTTGCAGGATGCAAAGGGTTAAAAGCAGCTCAGCTCCTCCCCACCCCCACATTTGCGCCATGGCAGAGGGGATCTCAACCGGGAGGCTCTTGCCCACTGTGGTGTTTCCAATGTCAACCGTCACACCGCAGTGAAGCCCTTCAACCATCGGGTGGGGCTGCAGAGCAAGCTGCCCCATGTCCCGATGGATCCACCAAATGGGGGTAAAAATCCATCGGGACGGATGGGTGAAGAGATGGGTGGAGTGGGGAGTGGGAAAGATCGAAAAGTCCCCTTGATGCTGTGGCGGTGCAGAGTGGGGAAGATGGCGAGATCCCCTCAATGCCCTGGCACAAGTTTCATAGATCAGTGATCTCTTCCATCACAAAACTCACGTCACTCCATTCCACCCCACTCAAACTCCAACAAGATCCATCCCCAATACAAGATGCCACGCACCCCCGGAAACCCATTAAATGTGGAAATGGGGGTCCACCATCGTACAATCACAGGCTCAACTCTTCCCTCCTCCCAACCCCCAACTTCAGTAACCTACTGCCCGCGCTGATTGAGGGCCACTTTTCCTCGCCCTTAAAGACGCTTAACCCCCACTGATCATTGAGGAAGGGTTAGGGTTCCAAAGACTTGAGTAGTAATTTGCGCCATCTCCTTTTTAAAGGGGCCACCCTTTTGCTTCTAAACAGTGACTACCTCCCCCATCAGTTCTAGATTCCCCCGCCTCTCAGTTTCTTAAGCTCCAAGGAAAAAAAAGTCCTAACCTTTCCAACCTCTCTCTAGTTCAGTATCACAAATCCTGGCAAAACACTTGTAAATCTTTTCTGTACTGTTTTCACTTTGTAACATCTTGCCGGTGACCAAACTGAACAGAGTACTTCAAATCTGTTCTCAGCAGTGTCCGGTACAACTGCAACATGGGGTCCCAACTGCTCCACCCAGTGCACTGACTCATTAATGGCAGTGTGCCAAACAGCATCTTCACCATCCTGTCTACCTGTGACTCTACCACGGGACAGCATAGCGGTTAGCGCGACGCTTTACAGTACCGGCGACCTGGGTTCAATTCCTGCTTCAGCCTGCGAGAAGTTTGTATGGTCTCCCTGTGACTGTGTGGTTTCCTCCAGGGGTCGGGTGTCCTCCCACAGTCTCAGGGCGTACCGATTGGTAGGTCATTGTAAACTGTCCCGTGGTTAGGCTAAGGTTAAATCGCGGGTGCTGGACGGCAAGGGCTGGAAGGGCCTATTATGTGCTGTATCTCAATCAATAAACATGCACCTGTAAGCCAGTCCCTCTGTTTTACAACACTCCCCAGAGTCCTGCCGTTCACTGTGCAAGTCCTGCTGGGGTCTCAGTTCCCAAAATGGAACACCTCACAGTTACCTGAATTAAACTGCATTTGTCATACCTCAGCCCACTTACCCAGCTGATCTAAGTCCCTCTCTAACTCCTGACGACCATCTTCTCTGTCCACAAAGACAGTGTCATCTGCAAACTCACTAACCACACCTTGTACATTCTCACTGAGTCGTCGATAAATAGCAATAGGCCCAGAACAGAGCTAAGGGGAACATCACCAGTGACGGGTCTCCAGTCTAAAAAACCTTTCAACATTTCCCTCTGCTTTCTAGAACCAAAACAACTGCACATCCAATTTGCCAGCTCACCCCAAATCCCATGTGATCCAAGCTTCCAGAGCAGCCTACCAGTGGTTCGAGTCCATTATTAAGGATGAGATGTTTTGGTTACTCGAGACCCACAATAAAGTAGGGCATGGTTTCCTTGGGGGAAAATCTTGCCCGTCGTATCTGTTGGAACTCTTTGAGGAAATAGCAGGCAGGGTGTAGACGAAGGAGAATCAGTGAATGTTTACTAGGATTTTAAGAAAGCTTCTGACGAGGTGCCACACATGAGGCTGCCAGGCAAGATAAGAGGCCACGGTATTACAGCTGGATAGAGCATTGGCAGGAGGCAAAGAATGAGAATAAAGGGAGCCTTTTCGAGTTGGCTGCCAGTGACTAGTGGTGTAGGGACCGTTTCTTTTCACGCTATACGTCAAACAACTTGGATGATGGAACTTCTGGCTTTGTGGCCAAGTTTGCAAATGATACAAAGATAGGTGGTGTTGAGGAATCAGAGAGTCTGCATAAGGACTTGCAAAGAAGTGGCAGATGGAATATAATGTTGGGAAGTGTATAGACAAGTACAGGTAGAAGAAATAAAGGTGTAGACTATTTTCTAAATGGAGAGACGATTCAAAAGATCAGAGATGCAAAGGGACTTGGGAATCCCTAAAGATTAATTTGCAGATTGAGTTGACGGTAAGGAAGGCAAATACAATGCTAGCATTTATTTTGAGAGGATTAGAATACGAAAGCAAGGATGCAACACTGAGACTCTACAAAGCATTGGTCAGACCACATGGAATACTGTGAGCAGTTCTGAGCCCCGTAACCAAGAGAGAATGAATTGGTATTGGAGGGGGTCCAGAGGAGGTTGACGAGAAAGATTCTGAGAATGAAAGGGTTGACACATGAGGAGCATTTGATGGCTCTGGGTCTGTGCTCACTGGAGTTTAGAAGAATGAGGGGGAATCTCATTGAAACTTGTTGAATATTGAAAGGCATTGATAGAGTGGACGTGCAGAGGACGTCTCCTAAAGTGGGGGAGTCTCGGACCAGAGGGCACAGCCTCAGAATAGAAGGACGTCCCTCTAAAACAGAAATGAGAAGGGATTTATGTAGCGGGAAGGCGGTGAATATGTAGAATGCATTGCCACAAATGCCTGCGGAGGAAACATCATTGAGAATATTTTAAACAGAAGTTGGTAGGTCCTCGACTGATACGAGAGAATGCGTGAGGATGGGGCAGAGGACATAGCAGAGCTGAATGGCCTAATCCTGCTCCTACGTTTTATGATCTTATGTGGAACCCTGTCAAAGTCCATATACTGTAGATCACGTCTAGTGCCTCAGCTTCATTGACTCCCTTCGTCACATCACGCAAACCTGTACAATCCTCCCTCAAATTCTTATGGGTTTTAATACAGTCACCTCTCGATCTTCCGAATTCCAATTAACTCTACCCCAGACTGCCTAACCTCTGTATCATATCATCACCATTCCTTTGAATTCTTGTCCCAAGTCCCAGCGAATTCAAGCCCAACCAGTCCTCGAGGACAACCCACCCATTCAAGAGATCAGGCCAGTGAAGTTTCTCTGAACTGCTCCTGACACATTGACAGCTTAAGTGAGCTGACTGACACTGCGCACAGAAGACTAACCTTTCATCTTATCTGCATTTTATAAACTCCTCATTCTCCTTTGCTCCAGGAAAAATGATCCCCAGCCTGCTGTCCAGCCTCTCCTCGTGACTCATTACTGCCCCCGCTCCCCCTTCCTACAGCTGGGCAAGTAGACCGGCACATGGTGCTCCCGGTGTAATCTCACCGACCTCCCGACTCCTGTACTCAGTGCCGTCATCCGGTGAAGGACAGAGTTTCGAATTCTCGCTTCACCGGCGTGGTCTACCTGTGTCTCTACCTTCAAGCATCCATGTACCCGGGCCCCGCCGGGTCTCCCTCGGCCCTGCCATTTATGAACGAGGATGTGGAGGGAGGGAAGGGAGATGCCGTACCCGATGGACTGATTCGCTCACTGTTGTTCTGTTTCTGTAGAAATTCCTTGTAGCAGACGGAGCACATTCCATTTGTGCGGGGGTTTCCGTAGAAACCGCAGCCTGTCGGACATAGCATAGGCACTTGGGTCTGGTTAGTCTCTTGAGCCATTGCTCACCGTTCCTGGAGACAGAAGGTGGGGTGGGTGGGGGGAGAGAGAGAGAGAGAGAGAGCGGGAATGAGACATCGGGTCCAGACAGTATCCCAGGATCTGTGTGATCTCACAACATCAGTCCCTTGAGTCCTGTCTCCACTCACGGGACGTTCTCAATCCATCGCCGAGACTGAAGCACAACGGGAAAGGCAGACCTTATCCCCGGAGCACAGCAAGATCCAAAGTACTCAGCGCTGGACTCCAGCCTCGGATCTTGCCCGGCTGGCGGGGGTGGGCCAATGTCCACCTCGTGTGACGAGATATAGTGAAAGGCTTCTGCCATCCAGTCAGATCGTTCCATACACAAGTACACCGAGCTGGTACAAAAGGAAAAGAGAGTGTAGAATAGAGTGTTACAGTTACAGAGAGAGTGCAGAGCAGGCAGACAAATAAAGTGCAGGGGCCACAATGTAGACTGAAAGATCAGGAGTTCATCTGTTAATATACGAGAGGGCTGTTTGAGAGTCTGTTAACAGTGGGATAGAAGCTGTCCTCAGACTCCGACACCTTCTGCCTGATGGGAGGGGCTGATGTTATTTTTCACAGCCCTGGGCTGGGACCAAGATGTTACCGTCCATAGACAGTGGAACGAGAGAACTCGGCGTCTGTCCCCAACCAGCGCCTGAGATCTAATCATCAGCCGCATCGAAGCCCAACATTTTAAACCAGACTCTTGGGATTATAGCTTCACCGGCGTGCCAGCGTTTACTGCCTACCCCCTAAGAGGGCAGAGGTGAGCTGTCCTCGAACCACCACAGTTCACGTGGGGGAGGTGTTCCCGCGGTGCTGTCAGGGGTTCCAGGATTTAGACCCGCCGATGCCAAAACTACGGTCAACGTGTTTCCCAGACGGGATGGCGGACTACGGGTGGGTGGGAACAATAACTATCCAGTATTTTTGTCCACAAAACCTAGTCCTTTGTATAAATGTTGCTCCTGAAGGTTGTCGTACCCAGAGCGGGGAGGAATGGGGATAAACTCCCACTACCTATTAAATGTGGTTCTTGAAGGTTGTCATACTCCAGACGGGTGGAGGGGTAGTAATGGGGTCAAGCTCCCACTATCTATTCAATGCTCCCAATGGTGTCCACCTCAAATAGCCTCTGACAACCAAGCCCAGCTCCTGGCCTTCACATGAGGCTTAGCTACTAAGCCCCGCAGAACCACTTCTACTGACAGGAGAAGGGGCAATGACAGATTAGCGGCGACTTAAAACCAGTTGCTTCAGGCCTTGTCAGCCATGGCAGCTCACTCTAGGCGAAGAACATCTCTGATCTCAAACCTCTGCTGCCTTGCGGCTAAACCCTTGCATGGGGAGGGCTTCAGGAGTAAACCCCTGAGGGAAAAATCCAGAGCTGGAGTCCCTAAGGCAGACCAACATTGAGTTCAATGCCAAATGGCAACTCCTGGTACCGAACTATATCAGTCTCTGCCACTCCCTTGGATTCTTCAGCTGCGTGGAGAGTGGGGGGGTGGGGTGGGGGCTTGCTCTCCGTTTCGTACTGCCCTGTATCACACAGACAGCTGGGACACAGCGTCCGTGGTCAACCCTGATAACAGAGGGCCTCAAGGAAGTAAATATCCTTAGGTAAGGAAGTCCAGAATTGGTTTGTTATTGTCACATGTACAGAAACACAGTAAAAAGCTTGTCTTGCACACTGTTCATACAGATCAGATCATCACACAGTGCATCGAGGCAGAACAAGGTAAACAATAGCAGAATGCAGAATAAGGTGTCACAGCTACAGAGAAACTGCAGTTCAGGCAGACAGCAAGGTGCAAATCATAACGAGGTAGACTGTGAGGTCAAGAGTCTGTCTTATCGTACTGGAGAACATGTGATACTCTTGTAAACAGCAGGACAGAAGCCTGTACATAACTCCATCACTGCCAATAGACATGTGTTTCAGGTGAGGGGAAAAGGTCCAAAGGAGATGTATGTGCAGTACGTTGTTTATTAATACACACAGGTTTGTACGCAGAGTGTAAAGTCCTTCCCACCATTCAGCATGTTGACACGGAGCACTGTCGCAGGAAAGCAGCACCCCACCACCCAGGCCACGCTCTCTTCTCACTGCTACCATCAGGAACCCCCATCTCCCAGGCCACACTCTCTTCTCACTGCTACCATCAGGGACCCCCCACCTCCCAGGCCACACTCTCTTCTCACTGCTACCATCAGGAACCCCCCATCTCCCAGGCCACACTCTCTTCTCACTGCTACCATCAGGAACCCCCACCTCCCAGGCCACGCTCTCTTCTCACTGCTACCATCAGGGACCCCCACCTCCCAGGCCACGCTCTCTTCTCACTGCTACCATCGGGGACCCCCACCTCCCAGGCCACACTCTCTTCTCACTGCTACCATCAGGAACCCCCACCTCCCAGGCCACACTCTCTTCTCACTGCTACCATCAGGAACCCCCACCTCCCAGGCCACGCTCTCTTCTCACTGCTACCATCAGGAACCCCCACCTCCCAGGCCACGCTCTCTTCTCACTGCTACCATCAGGAACCCCCACCTCCCAGGCCACGCTCTCTTCTCACTGCATCCATCAGGAACCCCCACCTCCCAGGCCACGCTCTCTTCTCACTGCTACCATCAGGAACTCCCACCTCCCAGACCACGCTCTCTTCTCACTGCTACCATCAGGAACCCCCCACCTCCCAGACCACGCTCTCTTCTCACTGCTACCATCAGGAACCCCCACCTCCCAGGCCACACTCTCTTCTCACTGCTACCATCAGGAACCCCCACCTCCCAGGCCACACTCTCTTCTCACTGCTGCCATCAGTAACCCCCACCTCCCCAGGCCACGCTCTCTTCTCACTGCTACCATCAGGCAGGAGGTACAGGAGCCTCAGGAACCCCCACCACCAGATTCAGGAACAGTAATTACCCCTCAGCCATCAGGCTCTTGAACCAGAGGGGATAACCTCACTCACCCCACAACCCAAGGACTCTTTACCACGTTATTACTTATTTTTCTCTCTTGTATTTGCAGTCTGTTGTTCTTTGCACATTGGGTTGTTTGTCCGTCCTGTCATTCATGGAATCTATTGTGTTTCCTGTATTTGCAGTGTATGCCCGCAAGAAAAAATCCCAGGGTTGTATATGGTAACGTTTATGTACTTTGATAATAAACTTACTGTGAACTTTGATTGTGTCGGCGGAAGGGATGAGTTTAGTTAATTATTTCAACACAATATCATGGGATGAGGGGCCTGTCCTTGCTATACTGTTCTGTGTCCACGAGGCAGTTTTACAACGAAATGTCAGTACTGTTTTGTAGCTGGTGCCCACTGCAGCCACAGTGCAATGGCAGTGTGGGGTGGGGGGTGCCAATTTGCAGCCTACTTCAACATTGTCACAGAGCTCAGAAACAGGCCCTTCAGCCCATTGAGGGCATGATAACAGCAAGCTCACATTTATACTGATCTGATTCATTCCCAGGTCCTGGCCAGATTCTACCCATCACCCACATACCGGGGGGGGGATTAACCCAGTGATCCTACACTCACATACTGGGGGGAGAGATTAACCCAGTGATCCTACACTCACATACCGGGGGGAGAGATTAACCCAGTGATCCTACACTCACATACTGGGGGGGGGGAGATTAACCCAGTGATCCTACACTCACATACCGGGGGGAGAG
The DNA here is from genome assembly GCF_048418815.1 of Hemitrygon akajei. Classification (NCBI taxonomy): domain Eukaryota; kingdom Metazoa; phylum Chordata; class Chondrichthyes; order Myliobatiformes; family Dasyatidae; genus Hemitrygon; species Hemitrygon akajei. The sequence goes on from NC_133134.1 coordinate 84,897,014, forward strand.
ATTAACCCAGTGATCCTACACTCACATACTGGGGGGGGGGGGGAGAGATTAACCCAGTGATCCTACACTCACATACTGGGGGGAGAGATTAACCCAGTGATCCTACACTCACATACCGGGGGGAGAGATTAACCCAGTGATCCTACACTCACATACTGGGGGGGGATTAACCCAGTGATCCTACACTCACATACTGGGGGGAGAGATTAACCCAGTGATCCTACACTCACATACCGGGGGGAGAGATTAACCCAGAGATCCTACACTCACATACCGGGGGGGGAGAGATTAACCCAGTGATCCTACACTCACATACCAGGGGGAGAGATTAACCCAGTGATCCTACACTCACATACCGGGGGGGGGGATTAACCCAGTGATCCTACACTCACATACCGGGGGGGGGGATTAACCCAGTGATCCTACACTCGTATACCGGGGGGAGAGATTAACCCAGTGATCCTACACTCACATACTGGGGGGGGGGATTAACCCAGTGATCCTACACTCACATACCGGGGAGGAGAGATTAACCCAGTGATCCTACACTCACATACCGGGGGGGGAGAGATTAACCCAGTGATCCTACACTCACATACTGGGGGGGGGAGAGATTAACCCAGTGATCCTACACTCACATACCGGGGGGGAGAGATTAACCCAGTGATCCTACACTCACATACCGGGAGGAGAGATTAACCCAGTGATCCTACACTCACATACTGGGGGGGGGGGAGAGATTAACCCAGTGATCCTACACTCACATACCGGGGGGGAGAGATTAACCCAGTGATCCTACACTCACATACTGGGGGGGGGAGAGATTAACCCAGTGATCCTACACTCACATACCGGGGGAGAGATTTAACCCAGTGATCCTACACTCACATACCGGGAGGAGAGATTAACCCAGTGATCCTACACTCACATACTGGGGGGGGATTAACCCAGTGATCCTACACTCACATACTGGGGGGAGAGATTAACCCAGTGATCCTACACTCACATACTGGGGGGGGATTAACCCAGTGATCCTACACTCACATACTCGGGGGGGGGGGGGGGAGAGATTAACCCAGTGATCCTACACTCACATACCGGAGGAGAGATTAACCCAGTGATCCTACACTCACATACCGGGGGGGAGAGATTAACCCAGTGATCCTACACTCACATACTGGGGGGGGATTAACCCAGTGATCCTACACTCACATACCGGGGGGAGAGATTAACCCAGTGATCCTACACTCACATACCGGGGGGGAGAGATTAACCCAGTGATCCTACACTCACATACCGGGGGGAGAGATTAACCCAGTGATCCTACACTCAGATACCGGGGGGAGAGATTAACCCAGTGATCCTACACTCACATACCGGGGGGGGGATTAACCCAGTGATCCTACACTCACATACCGGGAGGAGAGATTAACCCAGTGATCCTACACTCACATACCGGGGGGAGAGATTAACCCAGTGATCCTACACTCACATACTGGGGGGGATTAACCCAGTGATCCTACACTCACATACCGGGGGGGGAGATTAACCCAGTGATCCTACACTCACATACCGGGAGGAGAGATTAACCCAGTGATCCTACACTCACATACCGGGGGGGGAGAGATTAACCCAGTGATCCTACACTCACATACCTGGGGGGGGGAGAGATTAACCCAGTGATCCTACACTCACATACCGGGGGGAGAGATTAACCCAGTGATCCTACACTCACATACCGGGGGGAGAGATTAACCCAGTGATCCTACACTCACATACCGGGAGGAGAGATTAACCCAGTGATCCTACACTCACATACTGGGGGGGGGGAGAGATTAACCCAGTGATCCTACACTCACATACCGGGGGGAGAGATTAACCCAGTGAATCCTACACTCACATACTGGGGGGGGGGGAGAGATTAACCCAGTGATCCTACACTCACATACCGGGGGGAGAGATTAACCCAGTGATCCTACACTCACATACCGGGAGGAGAGATTAACCCAGTGATCCTACACTGCACATACTGGGGGGGGATTAACCCAGTGATCCTACACTCACATACTGGGGGGGGATTAACCCAGTGATCCTACACTCACATACCGGGAGGAGAGATTAACCCAGTGATCCTACACTCACATACCGGGGGGGGGGAGAGATTAACCCAGTGATCCTACACTCACATACTGGGGGGAGAGATTAACCCAGTGATCCTACACTCACATACCGGGGGGGGATTAACCCAGTGATCCTACACTCACATACCGGGGGGGAGAGATTAACCCAGTGATCCTACACTCACATACTGGGGGGAGAGATTAACCCAGTGATCCTACACTCACATACCGGGGGGGGGGGAGAGATTAACCCAGTGATCCTACACTCACATACCGGGGGGGGAGAGATTAACCCAGTGATCCTACACTCACATACTGGGGGGAGAGATTAACCCAGTGATCCTACACTCACATACCGGGGGGGGGGATTAACCCAGTGATCCTACACTCACATACCGGGGGGGAGAGATTAACCCAGTGATCCTACACTCACATACCGGGGGGAGAGATTAACCCAGTGATCCTACACTCACATACTGGGGGGGAGAGATTAACCCAGTGATCCTACACTCACATACTGGGGGGGGGGAGAGATTAACCCAGTGATCCTACACTCACATACTGGGGGGAGAGATTAACCCAGTGATCCTACACTCACATACCGGGGGGAGAGATTAACCCAGTGATCCTACACTCACATACTGGGGGGAGAGATTAACCCAGTGATCCTACACTCATATACTGGGGGGGGGGATTAACCCAGTGATCCTACACTCACATACTGGGGGGGAGAGATTAACCCAGTGATCCTACACTCACATACCGGGGGGAGAGATTAACCCAGTGATCCTACACTCATATACTGGGGGGGGATTAACCCAGTGATCCTACACTCATATACTGGGGGGGGGGAATTAACCCAGTGATCCTACACTCACATACCGGGGGGAGAGATTAATCCAGTGATCCTACACTCACATACCGGGGGGAGAGATTAACCCAGTGATCCTACACTCATATACTGGGGGGGGATTAACCCAGTGATCCTACACTCATATACTGGGGGGGGATTAACCCAGTGATCCTACACTCACATACTGGGGGGGGGATTAACCCAGTGATCCTACACTCACATACCGGGGGGAGAGATAATCCAGTGATCCTACACTCCATACCGGGGGGAGAGATTAACCCAGTGATCCTACACTCACATACTGGGGGGGGATTAACCCAGTGATCCTACACTCATATACTGGGGGGGGGAATTAACCCAGTGATCCTACACTCACATACCGGGGGGCGAGAGATTAATCCAGTGATCCTACACTCACATACCGGGGGGAGAGATTAACCCAGTGATCCTACACTCATATACTGGGGGGGGGAATTAACCCAGTGATCCTACACTCACATACCGGGGGGAGAGATTAATCCAGTGATCCTACACTCACATACCGGGGGGAGAGATTAACCAGTGATCCTACACTCATATACTGGGGGGGGATTAACCCAGTGATCCTACACTCATATACTGGGGGGGATTAACCCAGTGATCCTACACTCACATACTGGGGGGGGATTAACCCAGTGATCCTACACTCACATACCGGGGGGAGAGATTAATCCAGTGATCCTACACTCACATACCGGGGGGAGAGATTAACCCAGTGATCCTACACTCACATACTGGGGGGGGATTAACCCAGTGATCCTACACTCATATACTGGGGGGGGGGAATTAACCCAGTGATCCTACACTCACATACCGGGGGGAGAGATTAATCCAGTGATCCTACACTCACATACCGGGGGGAGAGATTAACCCAGTGATCCTACACTCACATACTGGGGGGGGGGATTAACCCAGTGATCCTACACTCACATACTGGGGGGAGAGATTAACCCAGTGATCCTACACTCACATACCGGGGGGAGAGATTAAACCCAGTGATCCTACACTCACATACCGGGGGGAGAGATTAACCCAGTGATCCTACACTCACATACTGGGGGGGGGGGGGGGGGAGATTAACCCAGTGATCCTACACTCACATACCGGGAGGAGAGATTAACCCAGTGATCCTTCACTCACATACCGGGAGGAGAGATTAACCCAGTGATCCTACACTCACATACCTGGGGGGAGAGATTAACCCAGTGATCCTACACTCACATACTGGGGGGGGGATTAACCCAGTGATCCTACACTCACATACTGGGGGGAGAGATTAACCCAGTGATCCTACACTCACATACTGGGGGGGGATTAACCCAGTGATCCTACACTCACATACTGGGGGGGGATTACCCAGTGATCCTACACTCACATACCGGGAGGAGAGATTAACCCAGTGATCCTACACTCACATACCGGGAGGAGAGATTAACCCAGTGATCCTACACTCACATACCGGGGGGGGATTAACCCAGTGATCCTACACTCACATACCGGGAGGAGAGATTAACCCAGTGATCCTACACTCACATACCGGGAGGAGAGATTAACCCAGTGATCCTTCACTCACATACGGGAGGAGAGATTAACCCAGTGATCCTACACTCACATACCGGGGGGAGAGATTAACCCAGTGATCCTACACTCACATACTGGGGGGGGATTAACCCAGTGATCCTACACTCACATACTGGGGGGAGAGATTAACCCAGTGATCCTACACTCACATACTGGGGGGGGATTAACCCAGTGATCCTACACTCACATACTGGGGGGGGGATTAACCCAGTGATCCTACACTCACATACTGGGGGGAGAGATTAACCCAGTGATCCTACACTCACATACCGGGAGGAGAGATTAACCCAGTGATCCTACACTCACATACCGGGAGGAGAGATTAACCCAGTGATCCTACACTCACATACCGGGAGGAGAGATTAACCCAGTGATCCTACACTCACATACTGGGGGGAGAGGATTAACCCAGTGATCCTACACTCACATACCGGGGGGAGAGATTAACCCAGTGATCCTACACTCACATACTGGGGGGAGAGATTAACCCAGTGATCCTACACTCACATACTGGGGGGAGAGATTAACCCAGTGATCCTACACTCACATACTGGGGGGGGATTAACCCAGTGATCCTACACTCACATACTGGGGGGAGAGATTAACCCAGTGATCCTACACTCACATACCGGGAGGAGAGATTAACCAGTGATCCTACACTCACATACCGGGGAGGAGAGATTAACCCAGTGATCCTACACTCACATACCGGGGAGGAGAGATTAACCCAGTGATCCTACACTCACATACTGGGGGGAGAGATTAACCCAGTGATCCTACACTCACATACCGGGGGGGAGAGATTAACCCAGTGATCCTACACTCACATACTGGGGGGGGAGAGATTAACCCAGTGATCCTACACTCACATACCGGGTGGGGGAGAGATTAACCCAGTGATCCTACACTCACATACCGGGGGGGGGGATTAACCCAGTGATCCTACACTCACATACCGGGGGGGGGGATTAACCCAGTGATCCTACACTCACATACTGGGGGGGGGAGAGATTAACCCAGTGATCCTACACTCACATACTGGGGGGGGGGGAGAGATTAACCCAGTGATCCTACACTCACATACCCGGGGGGAGAGATTAACCCAGTGATCCTACACTCACATACCTGGGGGGGGGGATTAACCCAGTGATCCTACACTCACATACTGGGGGGGAGAGATTAACCCAGTGATCCTACACTCACATACTGGGGGGGGGGATTAACCCAGTGATCCTACACCTCACATACCGGGGGGAGAGATTAACCCAGTGATCCTACACTCACATACTGGGGGGGGATTAACCCAGTGATCCTACACTCACATACCGGGGGGAGAGATTAACCCAGTGATCCTACACTCACATACTGGGGGGGGATTAACCCAGTGATCCTACACTCACATACCGGGGGGAGAGATTAACCCAGTGATCCTACACTCACATACTGGGGGGAGAGATTAACCCAGTGATCCTACACTCACATACTGGGGGGGGATTAACCCAGTGATCCTACACTCACATACCGGGGGGAGAGATTAACCCAGTGATCCTACACTCACATACTGGGGGGAGGATTAACCCAGTGATCCTACACTCACATACGGGCGGGGAGAGATTAACCCAGTGATCCTACACTCACATACCGGGGGGAGAGATTAACCCAGTGATCCTACACTCACATACCGGGGGGAGAGATTAACCCCAGTGATCCTACACTCACATACCGGGAGGAGAGATTAACCCAGTGATCCTACACTCACATACCGGGGGGGAGAGATTAACCCAGTGATCCTACACTCACATACTGGGGGGGGATTAACCCAGTGATCCTACACTCACATACCGGGGGGAGAGATTAACCCTCAGTGATCCTACACTCACATACTGGGGGGGGATTAACCCAGTGATCCTACACTCACATACTGGGGGGGGGATTAACCCAGTGATCCTACACTCACATACTGGGGGGGGATTAACCCAGTGATCCTACACTCACATACTGGGGGGAGAGATTAACCCAGTGATCCTACACTCACATACCGGGAGGAGAGATTAACCCAGTGATCCTACACTCACATACCGGAGGAAGAGATTAACCCAGGTG